>NC_140453.1:7082036-8282036 GCF_963576455.1 Neolamprologus multifasciatus
ACCTCTCAACCATCACGTAGAGGGGAGGGAGCACCATTGCAAAATATGGATATAAATCTGATAACACACATTCAAGTGGTGTAGGGAACTTCATTATTATTATTATTGATTTTATTTTATTTTTTGCATTTAGATATGGCTTTGTTTACTCCCAGCATGCTATATGAGTCACACAAATATGCAGAAAAGAAATAACTCACTAAATAAGCCGATTATTTGTGAGGGTTTAATCAACTTTAAAACCGTCTGCCATTACATGTACGTTGGTTCCCCTTGTGCCACCAAGCTAGTTGTAATTCTTCTGGGGATGTCCTGCAGTCTCTGGCACCCTTTGGGTCTTGTGAAATATGGATTTTGGCCTCTGCGGATCGGGCTTTTTCCAGTGCATTTTGTAGATGCTTGGTTGACTGATTGATCGATTGGGGTCTGGCGAGGCTGGATGGTTTGTTATGTTTCTTGAGCTGTTGCTGAGCTTTTTCTGTGGTTTGCCAGGATATATCGTCCCGCTAGCGGAAGGCAGCGGCCATTGGGGAGCACTGCTATATGGAGTGTTGGGGTACTTTGAGTGCAACAGTGGTGAGATTGGTGGTATGTGCCAAAGCAAAATGTGCATGAATGTCAAGACCAAAGATTTTTAGTGGAACATTGCATTGTAGTGAAATTATTTCCTTTCAGCCGTCATTGGTTTGATTTTAAAATCACTCTGTTGCTATTATGCACTAATAAATATTAGAGATGACTGGAGGGTTTTCAAATTCTTTTTGATGTGTTTTTCAAAAGTTAGCCTTATCTAAACTCCAAATTTGTTGATTTAAATGTATTTTATCAGATTCGATGATTTATTAAGGCTAATCAGTGCTTCCATAAACAGAAGAAATCAGTTGATGTGAGTGCTGATTATTGCTGATTACACACTCGGGTGTGTGGCTGTTGGGAAAAAATATTGCCTCACTTCTCTGTAATTTACTTATTTTACTGGACAGTTTCACAACATGCTTGCTATCAGTTTATATCTGATACAGGACTGCGGTTACAGCCCCCTCATACCATCTGTCTTAATCTGTTCTAATCTACATCTTATTGGTTTTTCCATCAGTCATCCATCAGTCAATTAATGATATTTGGGAGTACAATTCATTTTATATCTGGTACTTGTTGCATATACTCATGCCGTTTCTGCTCTTCCCACGCAGACACACAGTCTACACTCTCAGCCTTTTTTACACATTTCAATTTTGAGTTGAAAGTTGTCTAAAATCCGCCCTCTGTTTAGAAATCCAAATAGCTGGGTGATACATTTTATTCACCGCATTCGACAGTGGGTCAGTGGCTGATTGGTATATACCTCTCAATATCCCGGCCTAGTTTTAACAGAAACCACTGAGACTGAGAGAACAGGGGACTACTGTTTGGGTTTCGTTTTTATCACATGGGAAAAACGAGCAAGTCTGTCATTTTAAACGGATAGAGTGGAAGGTAGAAACATGCGGAAATGGCACAGCAAAATAATGTGGATCACTTTTCTTTGGGTTAAAATTATTAGTCTGTGTTCTGTAAGATAAAGTAATTTAAAAGGCTCTAGCTCTCCTGACCAAAATCAACACATCTGGTTTCTAATGAGGGCAAAGCAGCCAGTTAATTAGCAATACCGTCATCAATTACCTGCTGACCAATCGTACAGAAGCACACACAAACCAGATGCTAAACAGCTTTGTTTTTATGACCAGAACAGTTTGTGCCTCAAGGACACATCCTCCTTGACCCAGTTACCGTAGCAGAGAAAACCACAAAGTCCCGCTTCTCCTCCGATCGGCTCCACCAGCTGTTATACAGTGTGAGATATAAATCCATCACCAACCGTTCCGAGGCTTAATTTCTGACCTGAGGGCTATTATTATTCTGGTCCACATGTAAAACAAGTATAAGTCTGATATTGTTTCCACAGGTGTACACATCCAGTTTAAAACATAAGAAAACTGTACCCCCGCATTGTGAGTGGTAGTCAATGCCAGAATAACAACAAATTTGGCAACAGGCCTCAAAATTTTTTTACAAAATTAAGATCTTAGAACAACTTTAAACACTGGAAGTGATTTGCAGCAATGTGGTGAACAGTGGGAGGTAAATTATGCTCAGTGACTTGAAGTGAGCAGGTCCTAACATAAACTTCTCTCAACTTCCAGCAAGCAATGAATCCCCAAAGCTATTTAACTTGGATACTTCCATCTATACTGATTTATATTGGTATTAGATTAGATTAGATAAAACTTTATTAATCCCTCGGGTAGGTTCCTCTGGGAAATTTGTTTTCCAAAAAGCACAGCGCCGACAGAAGTTACAGAGTTAAGAATATTATATATATATATATATATATATACACACATATATAAATACAAAGACATATATAGATAAAATATACAAAGGGGATAAATAGAATAAATAGGAATAAAAATAAAAATAAAAATACAAGTGAATTGCACATTTCAAGTATGGAGTCTATTGCACTGCTGATTATTAACAAAAAGTATTGCACAAAAGGTATTGCACAGTGAAGTAGAGAGGCACTACAGCTTAGTTGTTCCCCCCTCCTTTGTCCTCCTGTTTCCCCTCCCTCTCCCCTCCAGAGAGGAGTTAAACAGTTTGATGGCATATGGTTCTGTTTTGGACCTTCTCATCCCTTCTGCATTAACTGTAAATCTGTACAAATATATTGTATGTTAAAAATATTTTTCACACTCATCTATCTTTAATGCAGGCGTGCTGCATTTTGTTTTTTAAGATTAAGCTTGATTTTTAAAGATTTTCAGATGCAAATAAACAGATCTGCTTCTTACCTCTCGGGAGGATTAGATGAACCCAGAATCTCCGTTTTTCTTTCTGTTGTTTAGAAACATCAGAACCAGCTCGTCTTGTTTCTGATGCTGGTTTGATAGCTTGATGCTGACTTTTGGTGTGTATATACATTACAGCAGCAGTCCCCAACCTACGTGCGACTCACGGGCCGGTACTGGGCCGCGAGAGTTGAGGCTTGGGTGTAAAATTTATGGTTTTCAGGGTTTTTACCGGTTTTTATCCTTTTTTAAAAACATCGTTTTTATCGTTAACTCGGTTTCTCTGGGTCTTTTCTCGTGTGTTATGAATAAATTTTCTGTTTTTTGGTATTGTACTGGTTTAACTGGCAAAAAAGGTTGGGGACCGCTGCGTTAAAGGAGAAGTTCACATCCTAAAAACTCAGAAATTCATGCTTTGTGTAAATGGCCTCAGAGCAGGCAATGCACCTCCCTGCCTTTATATATAAAGGCTGGAGATGAAGGTGGGTTGCAAAGTGGATTGCAGGTGTGTAGAATAACCAGTTCCACATGTAGAGGAGTCCCAGCTGACCTTTTAGCTGGTCAGCTGTGGGCTTCCTGGTCTATAACACTCTCCGGTTTAATCACCCTGAGGAAAACTAGATGTTAGCTCCAGATTTAATTGGATCCCAACCAGCAGCTGATAAAAGTTGATATATTATCATGACAGCCCAGCGAAAACAGACTTCAGGCTCGGAGTGTATATATCGCATATAATACGAGTGTATCAATAATACATGGTTTGTAAAGTATATTTACCAGAGAGTGAGATGAGTATCATCGTGACATGTTCTTTTCCTGCTGCCTCTATTTATGTATCACCCTGCCACTTGTCGGTATTTGATAAGGGTGAGGTTGGCACGCGCTTCAAGAATGCCATGATATAAATGAAATTTCTTTGAAACTCTCTCTCTCATTTGCTTCTCAATGCCGCTCTCTCGCTCAGTCTCTCTCTCTCCCTCCTCCTGCGCCTCACTCTCTCTGTCTCCATGTAAGTCATCCCTCCTCTCCCTCTGCTCACCCTATAATCAAGTCTTTTTCAAGTTGCTTTCCAAAGTCCCATGCCCCTCTTCTGTCTCGCACATCTTCATCTCTCGCCTCGTTCTTCATTCCCCATCCTCCTTCAAATTTCTTTTGTAGAGACACGGGGAAACGTGGCCCTGATGAGAAGGCGCTCCTATTAGTGGACAATACAGGGCAGGGATTTGTGTACAGCCCATTACTTTATACACTCACACCATTACTGCGGGGTCACAGGACAAAACTGATTGTGACACGCTGCATTTTTCTTCATAAAAGCCATCTGGCATCTGGAAATGAAAGAGGGTGACAGTCCTTTGATTTACGCTATGTTATCACCGACACTTGGATTTGTTATGTAGCTTTGATGTCATTTTTTTCAGCCCAACACTCAGGTTTAACCATTAATAGACTTGATATGCAGATTGTACGTTTATCAGCCTATCAGGGAAATAAGTGAGCGCTTAGGGGCCTGCCTTCATTTTATATATTTTTTCTGCATGATATGTTTTAAACTAGGGGAAATATTGCAGGCAAAGGCATCGAATCTTCTCAATTCCTTCCATGATGACAGATTTCATTTTAACCATGCGGTGCACGGCACACAGGCTGTTTGATGTTCTGCTAACTGCAAATATTCTTGGTGTTTTGTAGTACAACAGCAGGAAAAGTCAGAAATATTAGGCCTGTAAAGGTATGGCATTTGCCAAACGCCCATGACATTTCTTCTTGATAAGGAAAGTAAACCCCCATGAAAGTGAGTGGAAAAGTAGGAGAGACACCGAGGGGTTGGGGTTGATGGGGGTGGATGGGGGTGGGGGGTGGGCGGTGTCAGTGTTTGTCAGCTCAGTTTGACGTCCTAAAACCAGGCAACCAGATGGACAGACGCTGAAAGAACAGGCAGATCATTATCATGACTGAGATTACGGCAAAGTGGGTTTGATGAGACATCATGACACTGAGAGCTAACAGGACATTGTGCGAGCATGGTGCACGTCAGCGATGACTCACTGACATTGTCCCACGCTTACAGACATGCACACACAAACACACAGCAAGCCCGTAAATCAAAGTTAGAGGGGACTCACTTTTTTTTATTCCTGAATTATTTTGAGCTTGACAGTTTTTTTTATTAACGATGGGAACAGCAGTTGACAGCTGGCTTATTCTCTTCTTCTGGAGATTTCAACAGTATCACACAGATTTCATCAGCAGATTGAGGTTACCCATATTTAATGGAAATGCAGGTGTATCCAGCGTGTTTGTTTCATTAAAATCAATGCTGTGCCTCGTATAATGCTAGGAATCACTGAGATGTTACTGCTATGCTGGCTGTTTGAAGCCAAACTTTATGAACTTAAAGAGTGGAGTGCCATGTTATTGGCTAAAGTAACAGACTGATAAAATACTAGTATTTCCCCCAGTAAATCCAAAGTAGACGCTTTTTGGATGGTCTGTTCTGCACAACAAGCCATAATATTAGCCAGACAATCCATTAAAAATGCTCCAGCAGCACACACACAGTGAAGAGTGGATGAGGCCTAGCAGATGCTGATAGGCTGCCTAACTCAATTATCCAGGTGGATGACCCCACTCAGAGTTGCTGCGAGATGAGAAAATGATTTTTCTTTTTTTTTTTTGCGAGCTGTAAATATATTTTAATGCTGTAAAGTTGACCATTTTAAAATGGAGTCTATGGGCATTGACTACCTTTTGGTACCAACCTCAATTGGCACTGAGAGAAACTTCAGTTTGCCTCCTTTAATATGTTAGCTTTATTTTTCAGGCCTATGGGAAGCACTGATACTACATTACAAATTCTCCTTTTTATTTAACTAAACTGAACATCCTCTAAGTCTTCTCATTTATGTTGACCAAAGCTGACCTTCCTTGATCTTTCATGAATCTAGAGACAGCGTGTGTGTGAGCAATCAAGCCAATGATGGTCTTTATCCATTCTGACTAATAGTAGCAAGTACCATTTAATACAGTCTAATATTAGATTATATTAGATGGTGGTATACGGGGGTATATTGGGATATATCCCAAGTACATGTAGCAGAACACTGTAAGGAAAACTCAATGTGCAATAATGATCTGTCCCTAGTGGATATGCCTTTAATCCTCCAGACAGGGTCTAAAATTAACACCTGCGAGGACCAGGTGGGGTACGTTTTCCGATACTTTGAGTAAATTTCAAAAGGTTGTCTTTGCCACACTAACAAAACGCTAGGACGATGTCATTAACAGGGGTGATGCTACTGTGCTCTTCTTTCTGTGATAGAGTTTGGCTTTTTTACCGGCCCTAACCGTTTAGCCATAAACATAGCCAAGCAGTGAATATTAGCCAATCAGATGCAAAGAAGTGGGATATTCACACAGTACATCTTAACCTGTAGCCTTAGACTTATGTGAGCTAATTGGGGACATGCCCAGATTTTTTAGGGTTAGGGTTAAACAATATTATTCTTTTTAAAATATTGGTGTAAAGAGATTCTTAAAATGTAGAATGGATTATTTGTTACTGGACTTAGGAATTAGATCAAATTATAATGGCAGAGCAGCCATTATAATTTGGCACCGGTCACAGAAGGAAGCTGCTTTCAGAACTTGACATTTTGCATTGTGTAAAATAATGCCTGGCTGTTTGCCTGCATCAGGATTGTTTGTTGCAGGCAAACAGTGCAAATGTGTTGAGGTTTCACAGGCAAGTGAGTACTAACCACATGACATTAACTTGTCCGCCATGTTGGACATGTGACAATCATGGTGACAACGTAGGATCAAGTGAATAAGGCACTACTCATTCAGAGACTGGTCTGCAGCCATCTGGCAACCATTGGATGTAATAGGAAAAATGAGTATTCCCCAACTGGATGCAAGTGTATGGTGGAGGTGGATGGCAGTTGTAGGGAGATGACTGCTAAAGTTTGAGTCACACAGGCCTACAGACCTGGCGGTAATCCCGTGGCAACCATCTGTGGCTAGGAAAAAAATATGTATTCTCCAAATAAGTGGCAAAACCCACAAATGCTACCTCTGAGTTGTACTGAAACTTTGAAGAGTGCAACACAAAATGGGCATAGAGACCATTCACCTGCAAAGTAAAAGTGGCACCGTTCGAAAACACACTGGCTGCAGCATAAGAGGTGAGGCACAACTTTTACTTCGCAATCTCTAGTTTGCATCGCGCTTATTCATCTAGTAGTTAACAAATATTTACTGACAAATACGAAAACCTGCAGTCAACCGTGGTTATCTGCTAGCAACCAGGTTTTTTGGTGCAGCACCATTTTTGCAACCAGTTTCACCCAGCAACAGCTAGCAACATCCAGGAAACACAGCAAGCTAGTTGGGGAATACACATTTTCCACTAGCAAACAGTAGTTGCATCACATCCATTATGGCAGACAACTCTTGAACAATGAGAAACCTAAGTAGACAAACAGATGCATGAACAGCCTGATACTTTAATCTTCAGTGACTTAATTACTTTTTGCCAGAGTCGGCGTGTTAGGCGTGTAGTGTTAGGCTCTATCTACATGGCACATAAAAAACAGATAAGTAGAATTTTGAGATCCACATGTCTTTGGTTCTATTAATGCTTGTACTAATGAATGAATATTGAAATAATTTCACTCTAGCCTCTTTTTATGTTAATATTCAACTAGATATTTGGTTATCTAAAATCAGTGTACTGAAATAAATACGAATGTGACACAAACAAGGCTGAAAAAAAATTACTTTATTGAGCTAAAAAAAGACACAGGCAGATGATTTTTTTATTCTTCTATTGACTGCTGAGTCAAACAGTTAATTTTAGACGCTGCTTCCAAGTAGACACACAGTACACTGATGCATGTCTGCTAACATATGTCAGCACGAGGCAGGTTTTTGTGTACAAATCCTAGAACAACACGCCTATGGATGTTTTCGCTTTATACAAGCTGATTTTCAGATGTATTAGAATTGCGTATTATAAGCAGACAGTTTATATTTGTTTATGTTTAAATTTCTGCTAAATAACTGTGTCTTCCTTTCTGTGAAGCCTTCTTTTTTTGGCTTTTCTAACATTTGTGTTTGATAAAACTTTCTATCTAACGTGTATCTTTGCCTTCCACGAGGCCCCCGTGGAGCCCCAGAGGCAAGATAAGGTGTACATCCTGTCTTGACAGTAATTTGAGTTTAAGCCCAAGATTCATACCATATATCAGTCTGTCACAGTCCCATCCTTCCTGTCACTCGCTGCTGCACTATCTAATATAGCAGCAATGCCATAAAATTAATCTTTAAAAAGATTTCTGATGTGGCATCCCTGACAGTTTTGGAGAGGAGCCCGTGGAGGGAGAGAGAGAGAGAGAGAGAGAGAACTGTCACCATGTTGCGAACGCACACTTGCATATTCACGCTCTCACACATATGCATGCACACTCTCAGACAGCTAAGTGTCAGAAAAGTCCACTGTGTCATATAAAAGATGCAGCCACCCCCCTGGGCAACGCACAGATAGGGGCTCGTAGAACTGCACACGCACCAACTGTCAGTCATTTATTGGTGGTCGGGGTGGGGAGGGGGTGCTGTGTGGGAGGGTGTCCTGCATGCTTTTTAAATTTGTGAAAGTGTGTGCGCACGAGGGATGCATATTTGTTTATGTTCATGGACTAAATCCAGACTGCCTTAAAACGTTTTGATTTCCACATACTCAGTGAAGCAGCGACAAAATAAAACGTGCGGAGGGAAAAAAATTAAAGAAGGCCAAAAGTTTTGGTGACGAAAAGAAGAAAAGCGAGGCATCGGGGGTGAAGAGAGAGACTGAGAGGATGAGACATGAGAAAGTGTGATAAGAGTTGTAGAAGACGATGATGTGCTGCGAGATGAAGCCACAAGTGAATCAACGCGTGTCTTTCAACGGGGAAAAAGAGGTGAAGCGGGGACAAGGGGGGAAAAAAAGAAGTCGAAACACGGAAAAAGTTGGTTCAACAAAACCTCTTAACAAGATAGGATCGCTTATCTAACAGAGGAGCAGGAAAGAAAGAAGAAAAAAAAATCAAATGTGGCTTTCATATCAATTTCATATTAACATCAGATGCGCCTGTTGTCAGCATGCGGTGGGCTTTTTACTCCGGGATGAATTGCAGTAGAAATATGACAGTAAATCAAACTCCAAGCCACCCAATTCATTGCTGAAGAAAGTTGAAAACAGGTTTCCAGTTTCTATGCTAATAGTTGCATTGAGACGATGAATGAGGGGATCCCCACACATTTAATCATAGGCGTTCTAGTTAAAACATCCACCCTGAGTCACTGACGAATCCATCTGCCCCATCTGTGTTTGATCAATGGATGCATTTGTTGAAATTGTGGCATTAAATTGCTTTTTTTTACCCTTCCCCATTCAACAATCTCTAGTGGGACATTTCTACCCCACCAATTCTATTGCTTGAGCCCTGAGCTATTATTACTGGTGATTCCATTTGATTGTTACTCGTTTTTACTGTACAGTTTCATGTGAAATGACCAGAGCACAGATTGGCTTAATGCCACAGTAGATAATGGATTTGATTGACTTGCCTGCTGCAGTCAAACTTGTCCCAGGGCCCGGATGGCAGCTTGTGTTACTTTCAAGTCTTAATGGATTTAGCTCAACTGTGTTAGCGATAGAGTTTGATTTCACTGTAAATGCTAAACTGCTAATCTGCCTAGCCTTCAACTTGTAATTTACAGTGTACTTCTTATCATAACATGCTCACAACCAAGAAAGAAGAACACATTTTTCCTACTTAGATTATCAGTCCATCGGGATTAGGAATGTATCTGGATGGCAGTACCTCCAAGATGGAATTTTGGAGTTTTTTTGGCCAGGATATGTCCTTCGGTGTGCATATTTAGCATCTATGTAGGACTGCTTTCTGCATTTATACAGTATCTCAAAAATGAGAAACACCTTGCACCAGAGTGATACTGAAAAACTATTTCATGGGTTTATGACTTCTAGACTGGACTACTGTAAGTCATTATTATCAGGATGTCCTGAAAACGCCCTGAAAAACCTTCAATTAATCCAAAATTCTGCAGTGAGAGTAAGGACAGGGATGAGAATGAGAGAGCATATTTTTCCCATATTGCCTTGTCTTTACTGGCTCCCTGTTAAATCCAGATTTAAATTTCAAATCCCTCTTCTCTCTTCTCCTCCTCGAGCATAGATAAAGTCGGGTATCATCTCCATAGCAGTGAAAATGTATGCTATGCTTTCTAATGATACTGCCTAATAGATGCATATATACTGTAAACGGAATTGGTCCCAGCACGGAGCCCTGTGGAACCCCATATTTCCTGTCCAGTTACATGAACAAATTGGAGTCTATACGAAAGATATGATTCAAACCAGTGCAGCGCAGTACCTTTAGTGCATACGGCATGCTCTAATCTCTCAATTGAACTAAATTGAATTGAATGCACCAGAGTCCGAAGCCATTTTTATATGACAAGAATATGACAAGTTATTAACAACAACAAAAAAAGGCCTGTATTTGTATAGCGCTTTACTTAGTCCCTATGGACCCCAAAGTGCTTTACACTACATTCAGTCATCCACACATTCACACACATGTGATGGCAAGCTACATTGTAGCCACAGCTGCCCTGGGGTGCACTGACAGAGGCGAGGCTGCCAGACACTGGCACCACCGGGCCCTCTGACCACCACCTGTAGGGAACGGGTGAAGTGTCTTGCCCAAGGACACAACGATCAAAACTGTCGGTGCCGGGCTCGAATTGGCAACCTTCTGATTACAAGACGAACTGCCAACTCTTGAGCCACAATTAAAATAAACACGCTCACTGAAATTTGCTTTAGTTACCCATATGTCTATGCAAACATACCATTACTCTTTTATCAGTAGGAAGTGCATAAAGTGTGTTATTTGTAAGCTTTCACTTGTACTGGGAAACATCATAAGTATAGCTCATAAGGTTTTGCTGCTAATGGCAAGTTCATGTTAAAGCATTGCAGTGGGGTTTTGTTGGGTTTTTTTGCAACCTCTCCAATATCTGTTTTTTACCTTCAAAACATACCTCTGCTTGCACACCAGAGAGGCTCTAGTCTGCAAATGAGCCCCTCTGTGGCACAGCAGCCTTCAGTGTTGACTATTACTTGTGACATGCAACCAAGTTGTGTGGGTGGGATGTTGCCTGAGACCACCGAATGGTGGCTTCAGAGAAAGTGTGGGGGCTGCATCAGAGCCAAAGTCACACATTTTTAAAAGTAATTCATTTTATCGGGTGTTGTTAAAAAAAATTCAAATAACATGAATCTCAGGACTAACTGAGATCAGTAGATGCTTTGACTTGGTTTGACAGGGGACGTCTTCTTAAATATATGTGAGAAATCTGGTTATGTTTCACTTTAAAGAGTCAGATATTGTGCATGGCCTTGTAAGAGCCAAAACGAGCCCCTTACAGTCCATGGGATATGCAGAATTTGCATGGAATTTTTGCATTCTTCTTTACAAGTAACACCTTTTCACTTCTCACACAGCAATTTGATCATTTCTTAATATACGAATAATGATTAGCGCAGCTTTAACAATTCAGCTGTTCTGTTTCCGTGTGAAAATATTGTTTAGGGTTCCTTTCTCTTTTTTTCTTCTTCTTTGTTTTGGAATTCACAAGTATAAAGCTCTGACAGGATTCTGAATTATTCCTTAAGGTGTGGCTGGATAAAATAGTTTACTCGCTCCATGCTTCTCTTAGCAGCCCCTCCCTTTCATGAAATTATGGATTCCACCTGGGGTAGAAGCACTATAATTGGCCCACCGATCTGAGAGATTGAAGAGGTTAGAGTGACTTTGTTGAGGCATTTGATTAGAAATGGTAATAGGTTTGGTATGGTTAAGGTCAGGGTTATGATCTGGAACAGACCTCATCACTATCTACCCCCCAGCACACTCACACACAAACAATTCCCCCAAAACCCCATCCAATCTGATAGGAGAAAATCGCTTTAAGCATTATGGGTTAAGGCCTCATCTAACACCCGTGGGAAATTATGGCAAAACAAGGCAGGGAGATGCACAGTGACTGATTATGTTGGTGTGAAATAACAGAGAGAGACACACAGTGAGAGAAAATGACAGAAAAGTGGATACAGCCACAGAGTGAGGTTCAGTTAAATAGAGTGAAAAATTGACTTTAGAGAGAATAAAGCTAATATCGTCCCATCACTGATTTTCTGCCCTTTAGTGTGATGATCTGCTGATCTTTGTGGTGGCCTGCTGAGCCGACTGACTGTCTGGGTGACTGGTTTGTCTGTTAGACTGTTAAACCTTTTTATTTGCTACAAAACTGCTGGAGCTAGTATGGTATGTTTAGACTAGAAAGCTATAAGGTAGCTATAAACTAATATACACTCACCAGACTCTTTACTAACCACACATTGCTAGTACCTGGTTTGACCCCTTCTTGCCTTCATAATTGCCAAACTTGCTTGTAGCATTGTTCTAAGAATATGCTAGAAACATTGCCAACATGGCCCATGTTGGTATTATGGTGTCACACATTTGCTGCATCCAAAAATCTCCTATTCAACCACATCCCAAAAAGGTTTTATTGGACTGAGATCTGGTGACTGTGGAGGACATTTGAGTGCAGAGAACTCAGTGTCGTGTTCAAGAAACCAGTTTGAGATGAGCTGGAAGCAGCTATCAGAAGATGGGTACACTGTTGTCATAAAGGGATGCATTAAGTTTCTTCCATGTGATTGATGAGATGAGATATTTGATGAGATATGAGATATTTGCATTTGTGATACAATCTATTATTGCTTGGGGTACAAATGGGAAAAATCTACTACTTTCACCCTCATCTCATTCTGCCCATCATCCATCCAGCCAACCATATGATAATTTTCTGATTAACTTAGAAGAAATAAGTAGGCACATTTATTAAACTGGAAATTCAACATGCTGTATGAATAAAAACAAAATATACTGTCAGCAACACATCGATTTTGGTAAGAATTGACTCTAAGGTATTCAAAATTAATTTTAAAGGCTTATACTTTTCATTCCTTTTCTTTTGTTTTTTTTTAGTTGAAAATGTGAAAAATATAAAATGTAATTTTTGCCTGATTGCATGTGTTGTTATTCGAGTCGTTGAAATAGTCTCTGTAGTTTCATGTCACAATGGCAGCACTCTTCCCCTGTTAACTGTAAGACCATCAGAGGAGCGACCACTCTGAATGGTCCCCCCCCCCCCCCCCCCCCCCCCCCCCTTTTATCTCTTGGGAAATGAAGACAAAGGAAAATATGAAGGTGGGAAATTGAGGGGAAATTGAGAAAGACCGAAGGTGTGGGAGGGGGTTGGAGTGAAGAGCGGAGGCAGCAGGAGAAAAGTAGAGGTGGAGAGGAAGGTGGTGGAAAAAACAGATCTGGTTCATTGAAGCGGCACTAGCCCACAGTCAGAGACAAAAACCTGAGAGCATGAGTGCGTGATCCTTAACTAGAGCACTGGAAATTATAGACTGTATGTGCTATTGCATGTGTGTGTGCCAGAGAGAGAGGGGGATGAGAGACAGGAAGAGAGAAGGAACGATATAGGGTGACTAAGAACAACCAGAATGGTGCTTTGTACATGCACACAGACACACACTGGGTTAGAAATATTAATACAGCTTCAGCCAGCAATTTTGTTTAGGCTTGCAAGCCAAACAGCCCATTCATCACCACACAGATCTCAAGATTATTTTGGAGCTGCAGCTTCATCTTTTTACTGGGTTAAATAGTGCACTGATAAATAAATTCCTCAATTTCAATACATCAATGCCAGTGCAGGCTGCAATTTAATTGTTTTGTGTTCTACTGGTGAACATGGAGTAATCTTTTTTTTTTTTTCATCTCCCAGTGTGTTGAACAGGTTGTGAACTCTACAAGTCTTAATATCTGCATTATTTATGGGTTTGGAAAAATGAGCTTAATCTCTAATGTGTCACATTTTCTCTTCCTGTGGTGGTGGAGCCTTGTTGAGAGAGCTCACTGCAGCTGGATGAATACAAAGGGGATAATACGCTTTTTATTATTAGTCACAGTCTGGGGCCGAGCTATATTAGAAATGCTGTAACCTTTGTGATGCACATGCACAAAATCCTGAAACAGGGCTCAATAGAAAAAAGAGAAAACAGAAAAGTCTCTTTTTTGTTTATTTGTTTGTTTATTTTGCAGGAGTATTACCACATAATTTCATAATGGCTTTGCTTTAGTATAGTTGATTTTTTTTTTTAGGTGATTAGCTTAGGTTAGCATGTACGCGTAAAACTGAGGGAAAACAGTTATCTTGGTTCCTTCTAAAGAAATATTAAAATACATATGAAAACTTAAAGCTCACTAATACATATTTCCTGTTAACATTTATCAACTTAGAGATTTTGTAAGGTGGGTTTTCTTAGCTCAGACTAGCTAGGCTAGCTGTTGCTCATTGCTAAGCTAGTTAACCTTCTTCCGGCTACAGGAACCAGTGCAAGAACCAGCATACACTAAAAAAATGTAATGGAGTAATGGACTTTACAATGAGGTATAAGGAGAGCTAGACCCCCTCCCTCTCATTTCCACCCACGATTGCATTAATATTACAGTACAGTAGAGCTCAAACTGACGTCCACTAGTTAAAGAATTATTCATTCATTTTCTTTCTACTGACGTTTCAGAAAATCTTTTATATAAAGAGTTTGTAGCCTTGAACCAAGCTAACCAGCTGTGGGGTGAATCATGAGTAGAAAAATATTTGATTTGGGGAAAAAAGTCAATAAATAAAATAATGGAAATTTTTTTAAAAACGAAAGGTACAAGACAGCATTTGTAGTTACTTTTATTGGTGAAAGAACTGGTCACACTTGGTCACATAATGAATTGCAAATAGTCCAAAGCGAACGACTTCCACCCTTCTCTGATTGAATCCTTTTTATCATCAGTGTTTTTTTATGGTTAATGATAATACTGTGTTGTAATATCTTTGGATTTTTTTTGTGTTTGTGTGTGTACAGTAACGCAGTGCCTCTTATGTGTACTAAAATATAGCTTAGTTATGGATGTGGTATTGCGCTTCGAGCCTGACTAGAGTCACCGCTCAGGCGGTTTCTGGAGTTTCACAAAAGCGACCTGCTCTTTGTGGGTTTGAACAGCCAACATAACCAATTAGAGAGGTCACTGTTTTATTTCAGGATTAGGTAGAGTAGTTGTTTTCTGTAGCACTCGGACTAAAATGATTGATGTCACACGCATACTATCAATTCATAACGTGATAGCTTATAGTAAATATGGTTTTGATGGTCGACATGTGGCTCATAATTAAAAGCCCTTTTGGAGAATATTAATGGAATTTTTACTTCCAGAACCTCACTGCTGACCTCTTTTTTGGGGAGGCAGCAGGGGGGACATTGAAATTTTGATGGCCAGGGGCAGTACCCCCCAGGCCCCTGGCCCCCCTTAACCACACCCTGGCTGCAAGCTCATATTTAACATACAGATATAGGAATGGTATCAATTTTCTCATCAGATTCTCACAAGGTCCAAAACAATAAAATATAAATAAAACTTTTCTTAAAGTGTCTAAATATTCCATGTTGAATATAACAAGCAAGATTAACGGCTAAAATCGATGTCTGAGAGGATGCCATTTAGAATTAGACATGTCTCATTTTCTTTCTCAACGTCAGTTTTCTAAAGGAAACATTTCATATATTTTATAATCAAAGCTATAAAAAAAAGTAAAGCTTTTTCCAAAATACTTTTTGTAAAATGTATTTCCCTTATCTAAAATTAAACACCGCAGCTCCTTCTGTTTGCTCATTCCCCGAGTGGTTAGCGATTTAGCCAAACTAAATTAGCCAAGCATCTTAACGCATTATTCTTGTCATGTCCATAAATGCTTCCTTCACAGAATGAGAAGAGTTGGCATCGCATTCTCTCAGGTCTTCATAACATTTTGCCAAATTCAGCCTTTTAACGAGAATTACTTGTGATTTGAAAATGCCTGTTATGAAAGTACTGATGGATGATGCTGTGCTGGAATCATTATTACCTGTTTCACCAGCATTTCAGCAGGTGTATAGAGTGAGAGGAGCAAACGACGGAAAGGAGGGGGGGGGGGGGGGGAGGTGCGAGGAATGAAGAAATGTAGTGAAAAAGAAGAAGACAGAGAGAAAGCTGCAGCGACGCAGTGACAGGCACGGAGAGAGTGATGGGAGAAAGGGAGCAAGAGAGAAAATTAGAGAGATTTTACTCATTAAAAAGAGGAGCACAACAAGGGGAGATGGCATTAATCAGAGCTCTGCGTTAATGAGGCATTTACTCATTATGCTGAAATAGAGAGAGGCCACGGAAAGAAGAAGAATAAGAAGGGGAGAAAAGGGGGGAAAGAGGGTGAGATCACAATATAAATGAATGGAGAGAGAAAAAGAGAGAGAGCAGGAAAAAATTAAGTAACGGTACAGAAAGAGGTGACAGAGCCAAGTGTGGATGTGGTGGGAGGTTAAGAGGGACAGGCAAGGACAAGATAAGGTGGGATATATGGAGTAGAAACAGGTAATGTAAGAACAGGGTTTCTATTTAAAGCTCTCTTTAAGGATTTATGTGCTTCAATAGAAATAGACTTTAAATGCAGACAGTGTACTTATGGGACTGTTGTGAGGACGCTATGTAGACTTTGTTTCATCTTCTTCTTGGGTACCATCAAACCACAATAGGCACACTTTCTTGCAACAAAAACTAATAGATTTTTTTTTCTAAATCTGAGTGACACACACAAGAAAATTGGTTTTATGATGTTTTTTTCTTTCTATATCTTAGTATAAAGATCTATGGTGCTTTTAAAGACCATTAGGGCCTCTCATTCGGCTAATGGCGAAGTAACACATGGACAGACGCCCGTGTGGTTCGCATGGTTGTCTGTTTAATGATCTATGCCTCCTCTTGCTAAATGGAGTCGTTAATATGTGCATTGTTTAATCCGAGACGACAATCACAGCTGATACATTGTGCGTCTTTGAGGCTTTTAGAAAATGTAATGACGAGGAGCCTCTACAGATGCTCCACACTGGGCCCATGTCAGCGTTGCTGAACTGAAATGACTTAGGACAGAAAATGTAAAAGTTTAGAGTTTGTTCCATCAGTGAGGGGACTGTTCATGCTTATTTGGACATAAAGTGTGACAGCTACTTTCTCTGTTTTAGGTAATTAACAAATCTGTACGATATAAGGCAATCCTGCCTCATATGAGTACACGCTATCAGACTGTAGCTAGTGGCTTTGTGATGTTGTGCAGTTATGTAGGTAAAATGCTAACGTCAGCTGCTAGCACGCTTACCGTGTTCTCATCTTGCAAGTTAGCATTACAGTAAGTTGCCGTTTAACTCTAAACACAATGTACGACACAACAGTGGTGCAGTTAGAGCTGGAAAGTTTTAAATCAAAGTGGCAGCGCAGTAAAGGTCTGCGAGCAAAAGTCATCTGGAGATGTAGAAACCTGCTGCTGATGCTAGAAGAAAAGTTAAGGAATCGCCAGTCATTAGGGCTCTTCCACTCAAATGAGTTTCTGCAGTTTTATGGAAATACATGGCAGTATGTGAAAAGATAATTAAATCTGGGTCAGAGTGGTATAGTGAATGATGCTGCTGACATTTATGGAGCCACGTTGGCAGTGCAGCTATAAACCCCCACAGTAAAGTTAACACTCTAGTGACCCTACCATAAACCTAACCTTAAGTTTCAGATCATAAAAAATGACTTTTTGTGTGTGTGTGTTGGGGGGGCTTTTAATGTGTTTTACTGGGTGTTATTGAATATTTATTCCTTCGTCCCATGATTAGCAAGGCAAAAATCACAGATGCTAATTACTGATAGGTTGATTCTGATTCTGGTTAAGTTTCCAAGTCATCATTGTCATAGTGATAATGATGACAGTAGCCGCATGTGCACAATTCACATCCAGGCCCAGGATCACTGGAATTACTTTTTATTAGGTACGCCTTGCTAGCACCAGATTGGACTACCTTAACTCTTCGTGGCACAACAAGTTGCTAGAAACATGGCTCTGAGATTGTGATCCATGTTTACTTGATAGCATCACACAGTTGCTGCAGATTTGCCGGCTGCATATCCATCGTGCAAATCTCCCACTCCACCACATTTCAAAGGTGCTCTATTAGATTGAGATCTGGTGGCTGTGGAGATCATTTGATTACACTGAACTCATTGTCATGTTCAAGAAACCAGTTTAAATGATGCTCAGCTTGTGCACAGGAAGAAAATGTTTCCACTACGAAGCAGGATGGTTCCACGCTTTCATGTTGTTTATGCCCAATTTGCCCTTTTCTCATCTCTAAAAGATGGCTGTGTGGGAAATCCCCAGCAGATCAGCAGCTTCTGAAATACTCTGACTGTCTGCCCGTCTGGCATTTGCAACCATGTCATGCTCAAATTCCCTTAAAATCACCTTTCTACCCTACTCTGACGCTCAGTTTCAACTTCAGCAGGTCGTCTTTACCATGTCTACATGCCTAAATGCACTGAGGTGCTGCCATGTGTCTAAATAGACATATGCATCAATGAGCAGCTGAACAGGTATACCTAATAAAGTTTCTGGTGAGTTTAAATCTAAATCTTAGATCAAACCTCTCTCCTTACCTTTCTGTCTAGCTCTCAGGGTGCGACATATTCAGACGGCCTCTGCTTTGCTCCTTGTTTGTGTTCTGTCTGAGGATGTAATCAACCTCTTTCTGTCTGTCTCTCTCTGTTTGCCAGGACTCTGACCTTGTCCTGACATTTAACCTGTCCATGCACCGCTCCTGGTGGATGGAGAATGGCCCAGGATGCAGGGTGACACCCATCACCCCTCCTCCCTCCTGGGCACCCGAGGACCACCGATATATATCTATATCTGGCTGTCTGATGGATTTTCAGTTCATAGAGGTGGCTCATTCCTCGCTGCAGATACTCCTGGCTGTAAGTACTTGAGATGAATAAGTACAATGCGCTGTAATTTCAAACTCAAGTGCCTGCATGTAGTAGACATACTCGGGGTTTATTGCTTTAAAAGGCAGTCATGACCTGCTGGTACTGTAGATACAAATGTAGCAGTTTAGAGCCGACTAAATTTGCCATAATTATGAGGGGAACATCAGGCAGCCTCCAAAGGAAAAACCTAATGCCTGTGCATTGAGTGGGCCTGCGTACAGGTGGCTGCACTCACCTGCAACTTCGCACCACGAGAGCACTAAGGCTCTGTCCAGTGATAGCTGGTCAGTACTGGTAAAGAGTATTTGGAGATAAGGAAATGGATTTAAACGAATGCAGCTGTCAACCATTAACTCTTCAAAAGTGCATTAATCCTGTCCTACCTAGCAGATTCATCCATTCCTTTTGCATTTGTCAACATTCTTATTATTATTTCCATAGAGTTCTAGTAAATGTAATATTTTTAATAGGGATTGTGTCTTTTTATCACATTTCCAAACCCAAGCAACAAGAGGAAAGAGTTTATGAATATTTTTTCTGTCATTTCAGCGGTAGAATGACCTAGCTAGAGCTGATTAGGTCTGCTAGTGATCAAAAAAACTCCTAACACAAGCAAAAAAAACCCCACAAAATAACTTTTTGTGTAGAGGTCCCCAACCCCCGGGCCACGGACCGGTACCGGTTCGTGAGTCATTTGGTACCAGGCAGCGAGAGTTAAGGCTTTATGGTTTTCAGGGTTTTTATCGTTAACTTGGTTTCCCTGGGTCTTTTCCCGTGTTGTAGTTGGGTGTCTTATTTTGAAAGAAATATTTACGCGTTACCATAGCAACCAGAGAGCAGAGAGGAGAACGTTACTCTCAATGTTGTTGGCGCATGACGCTGCTAATAAAGTTACGCAATTACACAGTGAATTCGCGTTTATTTTTATATTTACAAAATACCACAGTTTTTGCCTTGGTCGTATCCTTTTATTTTGTTGTGTTTATCCGCCACACCTTAAAAGCCAGTCCGTGAAAATATTGTCTGTCACTAAACCGGACCGTGGCGCAAAAAAGGTTAGGGACGCTGTCTTAGAAAATTAAGTAAAATGAGTTAAACCATCATATTTGAGGATGTTGTTAGATTAAAGTACATCTAGCCTTTCTTATTTCCAACCATAAATAAATCTTTTTTGATCATAAATAATTACATTGTTCTTTTATTTGACTAAAAAGAAAAAAAATCCCAGTTATTTAAATTTGTATCTATCTCTGCATTACTTTACATGTGCAGGTAAGTATTAACATATGCGGCAATTACATCCTAGGCTTTGTACTTTTTTTGTCTGTGTATGGATATGTGATACGGTGTTTTTAAAATTGCAATTATTCAAATTATATTCGGCTATAAGTTGAACGTATTCTAAAGTGTACCACAGCCATGACAGCTCCTTTGTCTGCTGCAGCGGGTTGGACCTTTTTAGTACCTGTTTTAGACTAAAATGAGTCTCCATTAAGTTAATAACTCATACCCTCATTAACATAGAATGAGAGTATGGATAAGCTGCTTTAGAAACCGTTCCTCTATCTCGGTTTTCTTCCTGTCTCTCTGTTTTATTTCATTTTTGCAAACGTGATAGTTTTCCTCTCTGTTTCTCTCTGCCCTCAGTATTTCTTCCCCTCCTGCACTGTCAAACTGTGATAATTAGGAGGATCAGAAGAGAGAACATACGGAGAGAAGTAAAAAGCGAGAATGAGGGAGGCCTGCCACTTCTCATATCAGTTTCCTCTGTACTGTAGCTCTGTTTGTACACATACATTCAAATAAGGAAGTGCGCACAATAAACAAGTCAGAGCTTTAATGCCACGGCCGTGCATCATTACGCCAACAAAGAACAGGGAAAAGGTTTCGCAAGCGAGTGACTCTCCGTCTTTTCGGTTTCATTCTGCATCTCGCTCTCTTGCAGTGCATGAGTATCCCCTTCTCATGCCTACTCTGTGTCTCTCTGACAATCGATAGTGGTGCTTATAGTGTGGCTGAGTGCCAAGCCGCCGCACAGCTGTACCACTGTCTCACTGTAATTGGTGTGTTGAAACACTGTCATGCTCCATGAGCACAAACTCAACAGTCTGACAGGTTCACCAGGCGACCGCCAGCCTTGTTTAGTGTAATTGACTAAGTGTGGGTTAGAGTTTGCTTGAGTTACACCGTAAACTAAATGACTGGTCGTTATCAGGTTGATTGTCTGAATAACCGATGCTTGGCACATAATCCAGCATTGGTCTGTTGGTGTCCTTAAAGCTTCCTATTTATTGTTACTTCCTTTTCTGGCACAAAGGCTTTCTAACATGTGACTAACATTGTGAAAAAGGTGTCTTATAATCGAACTATATTGTTTTGCAAAAATCTAAATGGGACTAAACTATGGGCCAGATTTATGTATGCATTGCACTTGTGCAAACTGGGTTTTGACGTTAAAGAAAATTACTGTTATAAAAGAATCATCTGTATTTAGAAAAAAAGAGCGCAAGGTTACATGTAAGAGATTTTTCAGACTGACTCTGTTGGATTTCTAGGAGCTCCTTTCTCAAGGGGCAAATTATAAAGCAGAGAATACAATGCACGCAAACTGAAACATTTGCAATGTGCAGTTTACTAGGGGTGGGGGAAAAATCGATACTGTGTAGTATCGTGATATTTTGTTTGCTAATAATGTATCGATACAGGGACAGCAGAAATCGATATTTTGTTACAAAAAAGGTTTTTGTGGACTGATTTCAGAGCATGTTGATCCTTTTTCTGAGCAAGAATCCTGACATTCCTTCACTGTCCAAATGTATTTAACTTTTTTTTGGCAGCAATAAACATGACAGTTTACTTATTTTAATTTAAGATATGTTTTATTTAATTAAGTTTTGTTTTATTTAATGTAAAATTATATTTTGTTTTAATTTACTTTCAAATTCTTCAGTTGCTGAAGGGGCTGCATAGTTTTCATAAACTGCATAGTTCAGAATAGCTATAATTGTACCAGATGGTTGCATTCAGTTAAGTTGGACTAGACTGTAATACAAACCGTTCAGTTTGTCAACAATAAAACTGACTGAAATGAGAGAAAGACTGAGGGTGAGACTTTGATATTAGATAAAATGAATATTGATAAAGTTTACCTTTATGTACAGAATCTGAATATCGCAAAATATTTTTAAAAATTGCAATAATATTGTATCGTGCGTTAAGTATTGTGATAATATCGTATCGTGGGATGTATGGTGATTCCCACCTCTACAGTTTACTGCTAAATCTGCTGATATTTAACAATGAGCACGATTGTTTTTTAATATTGTAATTAACCCACTGCTTCTGTGTTTAAAAAACAGTACAACTTTCTTAACTCACTCGTAAAACTGAGCCACACCTATGAGTGTTACTTAGGAACTGCCTTCACTCGCTGTTTAATAAATCTGGCCTTATATAGACAAACCTACACATTACACCTAGTGGAGCTGCTACACTGCAGAAAGCCAGGGCATGAAGCTCTCAGTGTACAGTTTCTAGGCTGATGTTAATGTCATTGGAGCACTGAAGGTTTTTATTTTTGTAACTTTACATGGTCTGATGTGGTTCCTTTTCAGTAATACCACTGAGAGTTGACTGTTGAATACCTGGGGGGAGAGATTTTACAAACTTATTTATTTCGGTGATTGCAATCTGTTACAATACCGCACTTGCATTCAGTGAGTATATGGTATTGGGACTGAAAACAGATTAGGAGGTGGAATCTAGTACTTACTTCATATAGTGTATTTTTGATAAATATGAAAATAATAGGCAATTAGTTGTAGAAATAATGACTTGAAAGAGATTTTGTTTGATATTGAAAAACATACCCCAGTCTCCTGGGTTAAAGTCTTGTCTTTAAACCATATCCGCCATCCAAGGTGGATTATATACTACTTTCTTACTGCTAATGAACAAATTGTTATTGAGTATCATTATGATCTTTTTCCTTGATGTTTATGGCATCTCAAGCTCCCATAACATTAAAGAGTCCTTAACGAAAGGCAAGAGCATGAGCCAAAAGTTCAGAAAGAGTTGAATTACATTTGTAAACTCACCTGTTTTGAAATGTCCTACTTTATGACACATTATTTAAGTGGCGAAGCGTGTTTGAAAGGTGATAATGATTGGGGGTGTGCATGGATGACTGGATGACATTCGGCTGAAAAAGAGCTCAGAGGACCTCATTAAAGAAAACACCGAAAAATGAACATGAACTGGTTAATCTCATTATTTGCTCTTGTCAAGTTTGAACTTACACACCACAGGTGATTGGATCCTGGAGCAACGTTAATGGTGCTGGATCAATACTAACAGGTAATATCTGACAACCTGACAAAAAGGGGTAATGCTTGTGTTTTCAAGAATTAAAGGCTCTCGTGTTTCGATGGTGGGGGGAATCTAAATGTAGACAAGTCTGGACAGTGTGAGGAAGACAAATAGCCACTGAGGCGTTGCAGCTGTCAGGTTCTTCAACACTGCATGTTTTTGTTTGTCTGGGTGGTTAGTTGGTTGTGTGATGGACTAGTTTGCTTTTCTAAGTGTCTCGCAGCAGTTTGATTTTCGTCTCCAGTTTACTGACTTCATGTGATGTAACAACTGTGACCGCAAATCTATTTTAGTTTTTTTTTTCCTACAACAGATGAGAATATTTGTCTCATAAGAAAACAACTTGTTCCACAGTCAGTCTCGTTGGGCTTTGTCCCATGGTTCATTTATTTCATAAAGTGTATATGATAAATCGTTAATTGGTTTGCTGCCTGACTTTTACAGTGAATTACTGTGTTAATTTCGAAGAGTGGACTAATTAGTTTTCTAAACTTTCAATTTCTTTACAGTTTGTTCCACAGAGTGAATATCAGCTGTACTGACGTAGAGCATAAGGCTTCTCCGGGGAGAACTGGAGCGTGCTCAGTGAAATGTAGGCCTTCAATCCCAGACGATAGCACAGTGGGGAAATGCACGAGCGTTACTTCTTTAATTACGTTTTTTTTCCCCCCCTCAACGCTATTGTACATCCTAATAGCACAAACAAAGTGATAATTATATTAAACAACATTATCTAAGAGGCTGTCTGCTGGCTCCGTGGTCTAAAGTGCATGCCTGCAAGTAATTTCAGTGATTAGCATAACTTCATCTAAAGTGGAGATACTAATCAGTGAAATCACCTACTGTTGTTTTTTGTTTTCTTTCTCTGATTGGGAGGAATGGCTGCATATAGCCCGGTCCCCACACACAGCTGAGTAACCCTGTCTCTGAGACATAATCGACTGATGAAAATTACCATTAGCTATGTCGGCTTGTTTGCATGTTACAACTCTGCACAGAGAATATGCTTAAATTAGGAGCACTTAAAACCAGGGAATTGATTTTATCTTCATTCTTCACTTTGAGAAAGAGACTGGGCATTTATTATTATTATGATGGACTAAAACACTGCTTTGTTAACCGTGTCCAACATGTAATAAATAAATACATATCAGAATTTATATTAACTGAATTGGCATTTATGAGTAACGTAATAAATGACACAGAAAAACAGATTTAAAAAAAGTTATTTATCCTGTTTATTTATTAGACAATTTAGAGCAGGGATGTCAAACATGTTTTAGAATTTGGGCCACATACAGCCCCAGTTTGAGTTCAAGTGGGGTGGACGAGTGAAACTCCCCTTTCTGTCATTGTAAAGAAGTTTAACTCTTTACTCCTTAACTAGACATTTAGTCCTCACATATCTTAATTTAAGAAAAAAATTGAACAATTTCAACAGTATGTCTCAATTTTTTTCATAATAAAGAAATGCTTCTGCAGTAAATGAAAGAAATTTGTCAGCCCAAGTCTTTGGGGGTAATTTGTAGGGAATTTACAGAAAAAAAAATCTGGTAATTAATTGCTGAGACTGTCCTGTAATTATAAAAAAGAAAGTTTATCTGTGGACCCACTGTAAATTATGAAAAAACTTCTATAGCACAAGACAAGAACTTTTCTCTCACTGAATTGTTTATTGGTTACCTAATTACACAGCATTATCATTCCCATACCGGCGATTTGTCACACCCGTAGGCGTCACATAGTAACGCGAAAGGTACCCTTCCGCATCCTTATGAAACGCTCTCGGTTTTCAGTTGAATCCAATAGAAAGCTGCTCGCAGCGGTAAGACACACTTAGAGCAGAAGCTCCGGCCGTCTATTCCAGCCCTAATCCTAACCTTAACCATCACCTTAACCATCACCTAGTGTTTTCCAAAGTAATTCAGGATCTGAAAGTGAACAGATTTAACGTACATAATGCTTTGTTAGGTTGATTTTCGTGTCACATGTAAAACACATGTATAGATCTATTCCAACCCGCTCTCATGCCTATCGACAATTTGTCACAGTCGTCTGTATGTTAAATAATGTTAAAAGTCTAAAATTTATGCCCGCCTTCACATTGTTCAAAGCCATTCAGTGGGCCGGACTGGAGCTTTTGCTGGGCTGATTCTGGCCCCCGCACCTTATGTTTGATACCCCTGATTTAGAGAGCTCACTGCTGCCAGACCAGTATGTCTACTGAATATCAGATTGGTACAGCACTGCTTTTAGGTTAACACTGCGCAATATCAACAGTCAGTTAAATATTTTGTGCTCCCAATAGTTCCCGAGTGCTGCGCTTGGCAGGTCCATGGCATGGTACCCAAAAAAGCTCTGTGAAAATGGACTGTAACTAGTAGTTTTAGTATGATCTATCAGACAGCAGTAGAGCTTTTCTCAGCCTACATCTTGTGAAAGTAATCCTTTGAATTACAGGTTATTTTAAGGTGGAAATTATGTGACATCATTGTCAGTGGGCTGAAACACAATGACATGTTAGGGTCAAGCTGTATCCACGGGTCGTGCTGCATGTTTCTTATAAGAACAACAAACTATAATCCTAAAAAACATATTGGAAATTGTGAAAACATAATGCAGAAATAGAAACAGAGTTACTAGAGCCAAATACCAGTAGGAAATCTGGCAAATAATGTGAATGTGAAAATTAGATGGTCTCTAAAAGCTCGAAGAAGAGGCCTTGCTGCTATCCATGCATCGTGTTGTGCATGAAAGTTTTTAGAAGTTTCTCATGTGACATCATGCACGGATTGTTCCAGGGTCAGCCTGTTTGCTTGGAACCGAATTTACTTGATCCTACATTGTCACCACGATGTCACCCTGCTGTAGTGGCAGCACAAAGTCCCATGACCGACAGAAATAATACCAAAATGGCAGCTTGTCTAGGGAGTAAACGGTGAGTGTAGAATCACAGTTGGTGGTTACGTGTCTGCAAAAGTCCAGTAAGAGCGTTGATGTCATTTTGGCCAATGTTTGTCTTTTTAGGTGCCTTGCCGAATAGTATTGGCGAACATGGTCCTCCAGGATGCCCCGTCTCTCACACAGTGCAGCAGCTCATTTGCTTCATCCAGTCTTTCATTCCGTCAGTGATGGTTTCTTTCCTTCCACCTCTGCTTCTTTCCCCTTCTTTCCTACACCCTTTTCAAAATATATCATTATATTGCATTCCTGCTCTTATCATAATGTGTCCAAAGAATCCTCCTTGTTTCGATGTGATCTTCTGACACAGTGTTCTTTTGGTCTTGTATGTATGATATTGTCATCCTTCTCCTGATGAACCACATCTCTGTTTTCTTGATGGTGTCTCTTTTTTTTTTGGTTTTTGTTTTGTTTAAAACAATCAAAGTATTGATTAAAGCTGTAAATTTTCACTCCTGCTCTTGGTGACAAAATATAATACACCGCACCCTCTCCACACCCTCAACTCCCCCAGCATTTGTTTAAGTTTTAGAGGACATCATCAGCACGTAAATAGATTTAATCCAATGGATGCGACATCTTCGTCACAACACAATTTATCTTCAGTACAATTCCACAGACAGCTGTAATGGATTCGCTCATTGGAGTTGAATTCATTTCTCATCAAAGAGCAATACATCCACAACACAAGGCAAGATTAGCAGACAAATAGACAACAGCTCTATCGTTAAGATTCAGAATGAACACTGTGAATGTTATGAGAATAAAGCAACAGTGAATGGGAGGGGTAATTGGTGTTGCTGGTCATGTATTAACCTGCGGATTTACTCAGCTGGTTTAAGATCTACAGAAAAAGCACTGTGCTTCATTCAAAATGTTAACTCCTCTTCATTTCTGGTGTAGAACTGACTGCGTCACTGGGAGACTGACTTATGCATGCACGTCCATGGCATCTGTCCTTGCTTTTCTAACAGGTCTCATCCCGTGATGGTATCAGTGAATTATTGCTCTCAGGCCATGCAGAACGTAGAGTTTCCATCCTTACCGAACACCAGCTGCTTGACATTCAACTAATTTCTCCCTGCGCTCCGTTCAAAACTTCCAGGTGTTATCAGAATCACTGCTAAGGGAACATTTTGAGCATCATAATTGTAGAAAAGTATGATGATTCACTTATCTTCCTTTTGTCTAATGGGATTTCTTTGCCTAAGTAGCACACAGCGGCAATGGAAGTAATTTTAGCAATGTGGCCAATGTTCCTGAGGATTTTGGCCTGTTGAAAGAAAAACAAAGACCTGGTAAAAGTTCAGATAGCCTGACAATGCACTGCCACTGACATTTACTTTTCCTTTGGCGCCACTAGAGGTTGATATTTGTGGTTTTCCATATCATTTCTCAACCCAGCTCACAGAACCTCTCATATAGCTGTAGACTCTTAGTGCAAAATTTATTAAGCAAGAGCCCGGAAAAAGTGCAGATGGAAGTGGAAAGTTCTTTGGGTGATCCACTACCATCTATGATCACAGATGGAGCTAGTTTATTCAAGTGATAACAACCAAAATCTAGCAGGAGTTTCTCCAATTAGCAGATTGTAAAGCAGACAGACCAACTAATAACACTTGCACAGCTTGCTACTTATAATCTGACAGACTCAGCTAAGTGTTTGCTTAGGTTTTTGCTTGTGAACAGCATGAATAGAATGGTGGACAAAATCCTCCATCAGGGGTCTTTTGACTCCTTCTCTGGGTAATTTCTGACATCTTAAATTTCAGGATTTATACGTAGAAAATCTGCTTCACTGCAAACAATTTAGCCATTTAAAAGGAACAAATATGCAGATATGGCTCTAAACATTTGAGCTACGAGCTGCCCTTAAACTTATCATGCACTTGTACTTATAACCACTACCACAATGATGTTAAGAGAAAATTAGGTAAGACGTGATTTTTTTTTCTGTATCAAATAATGGTGCAATTAGCTGGAAATTGCCAACTGCAAACCTTGATATTCATGTTGTATGACTTTTCTTTCTCTTCTTTCCATGAAAGAGGAACTCATGAACGGGAATCTACAAATACATGTGGAGCTCACTGCACGTCTTTATTAAATATCATTAGTAAATCTTACATCCTATTATTTTGTACTTTGGGTTTATTTGCAGATTAGTAGTATTGACAACTTCACACTTAACAATCACACCTGTGGGTAGCTGAGTCCAGGCCTTGCCAGATAATGGCATTTACCATCGCAACACCCCATTTCATTCTTACTTCATTTAATAAATTAATTGAATCATTGTTAACATGGACTAATCTGTTATAAATGCCAAATGGGAGCCGTAAAACAAATACACCAAGAAGAAGAGTTGAGATTGAAAGCATGCACGTGCATGTGTATCAGCCACTCACAGACACTGCGAAACTAGGAGGTGTAACTGCAGTGCAGGAAGGCCACTTTGCCATCGTTATCATTGCAAACATTTGTTCAGAACACTCTGTTCAAGCTCCGAAGGGGAGAAATGTTGCAGTCAACTACATCGAAGCGGGAAGAACATGCATATCTCTCAATTTATCACCCATACCATTACTTTTCTCTACCTTGGAATAATGCCACTAGGTTTTACGGACTTACTGTTGCATAACTAACTACATTTGCAGTGTTTACCATGGCAACAGGCATTCGATAAACGGTATGTTTAAGAAATGGGATAAACTCCTGCCTCCTGGGATTGCATGTGCCCTTGTGCTCATAAAACCTAATAAGAATAAAGGGCGTCTGCTCTGAGTGAGGTACACGGTGCTGTGCGGTGAAATGGTGAAGCTGTACAAGTTATTGCTTGTCAGGCTGATCAGGGGCAGGGATCCTGTCTGACTTGATGCTGAAGTGGTGCTTTTTCCATTTCCACTCGTCACACTGAACATCGCTCAGTAACTAGGAAACCTAAATCCACAGACAAAATGAAAAAAAAAGGAGCCAGAGTCTGTCTGAGAAACCTGGGGGTATAGCTCACTAAAAGGCAGAAAGCATGTACTGTGGAGAAGCTAAAACACCGTATTTCTTTCTTTTTACAATCCCTGATAAAAAAAAAAAGTAGATTTTAGAGAGGCCTAGTTTCTGAGAAGTAAAGATGGGCAAGGTTTTACCAATCTGCAAAAAAATTGTGTCTATCAATTGTTGAACACTTTCAGAATAATGTTCCTTGACATAAAATAAATATGTGAAATATTTAACCATATACAGTACATAATATTATCAAAAGATTTTAGAGAATCTGGAGAAATCTCTGCGCGCAAGAGATGAGGCTTAAAATCAGTAATGGATTTCTGTGATCCTCAGGCCTTTGTCAACAACAGTAATGAGTCCCTAATGGAAGTTGCTATCACTTGTAACTCACGAGTAAAGCCTGTATCTCTGATGGTATGGTGATGCATTAGTGTCTATAGATACATCTGGACAGGCACCATCAATGCTTAAAGATATAAACAGGTTTTAAAGCAGGAAATGCTCCCATCCAGTACTAAACAGTATACTGCAGCTAGTCCAACAGCATGGCTCTGCAGTAGAGTCCGGGTGCTGAACTGGTCGGCCCGCGATCCACTAAGCCCAGCAACTACTCTTATCAGTTCCCAGATGGTTACAGACTGTCAAAAAGAGGTGATGCTACAAACTGCTAAACATGGCCCTGTCCCAACGTTTTGGAGACATGTTTAAAATGACCTCTTTTTTTCCTCAGCTCAAACATTTGATGTGATTTCTATTCTTGTTCGTGAATAACATAGGTGTTTATGAGAGTTGCAAATCTTGCCATTCAGTTTTTTATTTATACACACACCTGCTTTGTAATTGTCTGTGAGTTGTATCTTACACTGACAAATTGTTTCTAGTTGGTTGAATCTGAAAATACTTATAACTCCTTTTTTTAAATAGAAAGAAGAAATAACACAGCACACAGCTAAGATATTTGCACTTTCAACATTTGGAAAAGGTGAAATACTTTGTTTAGTGAAATAAACCCTGCTTAAAATAAAAGTCTTAAAAGTAAATTAAGTTCAACTTTAACTATAGGCACTGAATAACCTGTCACTGTAAGAGAAGAATTGAAATCATCAGAATGTGTTTAATCACAAGCAGGAGATATCTCAGTTCAAACCCCAGTGATGAAAGCAGTTGAAACCGATATCTGTGTATGGAATTAACGTTGTAATTTAAAACTTGAGAGTGGTTGTAAAACTTTTTTTCTCTTGGTAACAATACAATAATATTAATAATGGATTGCATTTATATAGCGCTTTTTGGGGCCCTCAAAGCGTTTTACAATTCCACTATTCATTCACACACTGGTGGAGGCAGCTACAGTTGTAGCCACAGCTGTCCTGGTGCAGACTGACAGAAGCGAGGCTGCCATATTGCGCCATCGGCCCCTCTGGCCATCACCAGTAGGCGCTAGGTGAAGTGTCTTGCCCAAGGACACAACGACCGAGACTGTCCGAGCCGGGGCTCGAACCGGCAACCTTCCGGTTACAAGACAAACTGCCAACTCTTCGAGCCACGATCGCCCATCGAATACAAGAAACTTGAATGCTGCAACCTTGAATGTGTGAGTGACTGGGGGTGAAATACTACAGGTTAGAAAATGAAAAGACAAAATTGCCTTCAAGGAGAATGGCAGTGACATGATCCTTCTAGGCAGAGCGATGTGGATGGCTGTCGGCACATTTTAAACAAAATCTTAGTCAAAACTAAAAATGTGGTTTAGAAGTGTTTGGCCCTGCAAAACCTAAAATATTAAATATGCTATTTTCCAGGGTTCATGAGCAGGACAGTCCAAATATAACTGCAGGGATCAAACATAGACACACCCAGAACTCCAGCAATAAACAAGATAAGGAACACACATGCTTACAGCCCCATAGCTAATATTGGTGAACCCCAGCTATCTTATTTGGATTTCTTGACTTCAGGACGAGATATAATCAGACTTCTTGTAAACAGGATATTATGTTTATATGCAGCAAACACCAAAAACGGAATGCTTGAGTTTCGTGAATATTAACAGGATATTGATGTGCAGAGCAACATACTCCGTCACAGCTGATCAGAATGTTCCCTATCGTGGGGCGGGCACGGCTCTCCGCTCCCTGTTCGGTCGCGCTAACACAACTGCACCCAAAAGTCATTTTCAGAGCCAATGAGCCTGCAGAAGAAGACAGAACAAGCTCCCGATCATTGGCGGAAAACTCCCTAAACTCTTCATAGTCTTTTAAGCAACATTTTGACTTTGCAATGCAAAAAGTCTGCTTCAAGTGAATACTAATATAGAAATTATTTCAAGGTGGATTGGCGGCAGACAGGAGACGCAACCCGAGGTCGAGGTCATCCTAATCTTTGAAATGATGCTGTCAGTAGTACCGACAGCTGCGATGTTGTAGGACGTAAACTTATCAGCATCTTTGACCAGTGGATATTCCTCATGGCATATCTGCTGCACAAAGCACATTTGTTTTCTCATCAGTTTTGATCCCCCCGCTGATACCGGCAGCAGTTTCCTCCTCCTGTATGTGGCTTAGCTTTAAGTAAATTCATCTACCGCGCAGCGACACACTGTATTCCTGACTCGTTTCCTTGTGTGAGGCAGAGGAGAGAGCGAGTACAAGGTGGAAGGAAATGGGATGTATAATGGCAAGAGAAAAAGGAAGAGAAGCTGGAAGGAATAGTCAGAGTGTGAGAAACAGAGGGGAGCTTTGGGAGCTGAACATTATTTAGAGTAAATGAGGTCAGGACCTTGAGATATACACTGAATCTCAAATGTAGCTCCTCACATTTGCAGCTAGGTGAGTGTTTATGCGCTTGTGTGTGTGTGTTGGCATCCGTCCATGTAGTCAATAGAATACCAACCAGGTCAATGTCATTTTCCCAACACTTAAAGCCATATTTCAGCAATAAGTCCTCTTTATTCAGGGTAATAGGTTAAATGAATGCCTCATACAAACACACGTGTATTTTACCTCTCATCCCACGTTTTATCTCTTCCCTCCATCCTCTTCTCCTCCTCTGTCATCGCGGGGTAATAAGGTCACTAAAATCCCGACCTTACATCGACTGCACCTTCCCGCATCTTTGCTCCAATCGGCCACCTCCTATCGGTCTCCTAGGAAACAGACAGCCAATGGGAAAGCAGATCAGATAGCAAAAGGTGTTTTGCTGGTGTGGATTGCTGTACCACAGTCTAAACATAACCCACACAGATACACACATGTTTAATGTAAGCTTCTCTCTGTAACAATCACAGCACAGAGCTGCAGCATCCTTTTTTGATTGTTTGGCCCTCATTATTTCCAGGTATGTGAATGGCTTCAAACAGACATGACATGATGAGATGGAAGACTGCGAGGTTCACCTCTGGTTGTACGCTTACAAAGCCCTACCCCACAGCGGTGGTGTACGGTTTTCATTCTGATGATAATCACAAATGTAGCATTATCTGCCTTGACTTTGTAAGCTAGAGTCATTGCTTGTGACCGAGGCAATAGATACATGTTTACCCACAGCATGACATTGTAGAGCAACAGTTGTGACACATTGGTGTTTTCTGTTAATAGATGTGCATTAAAACAGCGTTTGTAGAGCTCTAAAACCATGAAAATTTGGGATAACCTTGTGGTTGTCATTGAAAATATGTTTTTGCACACACACACACACACACACACACACACACACACACACACACACACACACACACACACACACACACACACACACACACACAGTGCTCTATTTTGGAGCAAAATACCACAGTGCTGTTCCGCTCCACTTCCACCAACACCTGTTTTCTCTGTCTGTTCCAACTATTTGTTCACCCTCACATGTTTTCCGCTTTCTCTCTGTGTTGCACAAAAGAGTAATTTTCCTCTGTGTTTTGTCTTTTTTCCTTTGTCTTTGTCTCTAGTTGGTGGGGTTTATCTACGCCTGTTACGTGGTCAAGCTTATTTCTGAAGAGGAGGATAGCTGTAAGTACACAGTCGCACACCTGCAGTCACATGGTCATACACGAAAAATACCTTGAAAGCAAAATTATGTTTTTGTTTTTTGAAACTTACATAATCCTCTATTTAAATGAGTACTTTCATCTCCTTTTAAGCGTGTGCGAGGAATAAATGATTACATATGGGGAGTTACATTGAGATCCACAAACAAAAGTTATAATTGATTCACATAAAAATATGCGACTTCTGAAATATCAATCTTATCAACATTCATTAAATACCTGCAGAATCGCATCTGCGGGATCCATATGAGTAGAGGGAGTTGCAAGTATTTACAGGAGTTGCACAGCAGCTGTGACTTTATTAAATATTTCAAACTATTAATTAGCTCTAACATGGAGACAGGATTAGTGAGATTCTACCATCAGATTTAATTCTCTGCTTCAGACAGGTGAGCCGTCTCACTCAGAGTTTATAAACACCAGTCGTACCATTTGTCACAAAGCACACATCCTCAGGTTTGAGCACTGAGCCACATTCCATCTCCTGAGGTATTTTTAGTTTACTATTCAAAATTCAAATTCAAATTTTTTTATTTGTCACATACACAGTCATACACAGTACGATATGCAGTGAAATGCTTAGACAACTGCTCTTGACCTAAAGAAAAAAAAGAAAAGGCTATGAATAAGATAGGAAATAAATATGAAAAATTAAAAAGGGTAAATTTAACCAGGAAGGAATAAAATAAAATATAAAAATTAAGTTAAGAATGAGATAACTGTACAACACAAATTAGAATGAAGGGTAAATTTAACTGGGAAAGAATAAGATAAAATATATAAATTAAAGTTGAAAATAAAATAACTGTACAACAAAATACACAGTATAGAAATATATAAGAATGTATGAAGAAATATAAATATAAATATATATATACACACAATAACAGCAGCTGTACAAGAATTAACTGGAAATGAGGAATATAATGTCCAGTGTTGTGCAATCCACATTATTTAGTGTCTTGTGCAGTGCAAATATGCTTAAAGTGGTTTAAGTGATGAAGTGAAAACAATGTCCAGAATGTCCAGTGTGTGTGTAAGAACTATATGTGTGGGTCAGTACTGTTTGGTGGTGTGATTGAGAGACTGTATCGCCTGCGGGAAGAAGCTCCTCCTCAGTCTCTCTGTGTTGGTCTTCAGGGAGCGGAATCGCTTTCCTGACCTCAGCAGAGAGAACAGTCCGTTGTTGGGATGGCTGAGGTCCTTCACGATCTTCCTGGCCTTGGTCCAGCACCGCCTGCTGTAGATTGAGTGCAGGTCAGGGAGCTCTGAGCGGATGGTGCGCTCTATTTGGAAAATTCATAAATCTTCACAAAACAAAAAAAGTCCTATAACTATAAAATACAGACAGCACAGAGAAAAACAGTGAAACACGCAGGTATGGAAACAGAATGACATGACGAGGTTTAATTGAAAGACAGGGAAATGCCACAGGAACACGCTGAAGGTTGCTGAGTGGAGTGGAAACAGCTGGGGAACAAGAAACAGATGAAGCTATTCAAAGATAATGAGACAGGAAGTAGACTAACCTAGAAATGAGACACAGAAGTCTGGAGAGTATCAAAATGAAAAAAGAAAGTGATTATACACAGAGACAAAACCCTAAGACACACTTGACACAGAAGTATATAAGGAAAAGGGCTAGAAAAATAACAAGTATACAGAATAACCTCAAGCCAGAAAACAAATGTAAATGCATGGGAACTGAAACAAAGTACTTAAGGCTACAAATACAAAGGAGCATGACAATCGAAAAATATATATATTGTTTGTGAAATCAGTTTCACCCCGGTCCTTTTATTCGTCGAAACTTCCAGAGACGGCACCGGAACTCAGTAGTCATTTTCACAAAACTTTTATTCATCTTTATTCATCTTCATTTAAGCATGCACTTCTAGAAGGGAAGACGAGGCCGGTGTGTCCCTCTGCAAAATCTTCACCCCTTTGTTAGTTACAGCCAGCTTTATAGAGGCGTCCCCATCATAAAACCCCCCTACGGTGTGCTGCAAACTCTGTGTCTGTGTCTATGTGAGTGCTCGTGTGTGACTGTGTACGCATACCTGCATGTATGTGTGTGCACATGAGTGAGTGTGCGTGACAGTTACAGTTTTTTACAGCCGCTAGGACACATTTCTCAATACTTAGGTCACTTTCGCAAAACTCTTCACACAATTCTCCTAACTGACCTTCAGCTTGTCAAAGCAGTTCATTTCACATTCAAAATGCACTACAACTACCAAAACACTTTATTCAGGTCTCAAATAAACTCATTCTTCCAGAACACTAGCAAAGGTTGACAGCCGACAAACACACTTTGTCACCCACAAAACAATGACCTAAAAAACACTAACAACATGTAGCATTACACAGTGTTTTCTTGTGTAAAACAAGGACACATCTCTGTTTATAATTTCAATATATGTTACTGGAATGAATCAGACATCATGCAGAATTCGTTAATATTTGTTTATGTATTTTTATTTTTTTGCACTAAGTAATCCCAAAATACAAGAATTTGTATACACACCATCCACTGATACACATACAATAGTAATGCTAATCTACTCGGTCTTCTCCATTTGGCCACAGGTTCTCATCCACATCACATCTTATGTCATCTAGGGCAATACACCAAGGAAAGAATCTTTTTTTAGATTTTTAGATTTTTAGATTTAAAATATGTTTCAATAAAATATTGCTGTTGAATTTTGCTGCCTTATTCAGTTTTGCATTATGTTATTGTTTTGACCATAAGTTTAACAGTTTTGAAAACAGTATGTAAGTACATGCAAAATGTCCTGTACGTACAAAGATTTTTGGCAGTTGTTGTGTCTGAGTGAGAAAATAATTCATGAAATTTGAGAGATGTAGTCATTGAATGCATTTTGTGCCAAAACAATGATAACTGATCCTCAGTTTAGCCCACATAGACTTCTGTTGTGCTCACTGTGTGAGGAGTTTTGCAAAAGTGACCTAAGTATTGAGAAATGTGTCCTAGCGTCTGTAAAAAACTGTAAAACACTGTGGGTGTAGGTGGCTGTAGCTCAGGAGGTAGAGCAGGTCACCTACTGATCGGAAGGTTGGAGGTTCGATCCCAGGCTCCTCCAGTCTGCGTGCCAAGTATCCTTGGGCAAGATACTAACCCCAAGTTGCTCTCCGATGCGTCCATCGGAGTATGAATGTGTGTGAATGTAGTTAGAAAAAGCACTAAAGTATAGATAAAGTGCTTGTGAGAATGGGTGTGACTGGGTGAATGTGGCATGTTGTATAGAGCGCTTTGAGTACTCCGGGAGAGTAGAAAAGCGCTATATAAGAATCAGTCCATTTACCATTTACCATTTACTCCCTAGAGGTCATAAAACCCATCTCCCTTCCAGACCACAGTTTAACAGTTACAAATGTTGAGACCTTTCACAGTTCAACTGGGGGAGGGGTCTCCTACAATCTACTCCTAAGTTCACGACACAGTCAGGCCTTTATTACATTGAGGGCAGTGTCAGTATGTCTACAATAATTCTACATTCTATGTTAACACATTTCTAAACTCTAAAATAAGCTAAACATTTCTACAATATATAAATTATCAAAGAATTGAATGTCAACAGATACTCAAAACTCTGGGTCCACAACCAAGGACGTTGACACGATGAAAAAAAATTGCAGTTTTTTTGTTCTGTCGAATGATTTAATCTGTTCTGAATTTTTTTGTTTGTTTGTTTGAAAAGATTTTTTTTTAAACTGCAGCCATTTAAACTGAGGATTTTAATTGTTTCTCTGGCTGCTTTTAGCGTGTGTTGAAAGGTTGACAAACCGGCTGTTCCTGGTTACGGTTGCTAAGCTCTGACTAAACTCTGTTTGGCAAGGTTCAGTGAGTGGTTGATTTCTAATATACTGGGTCAGGCTTCTAAAATAAATTCAATCTGTCGCCCTCTCACTACACTCCTCCTGTCCATCTTGTTTATTCTCTTAATAAAAAAAAAAGCAGAAGGTTTGAATGGAGCCATTGTCTCGTTGAAGGTCGTTACCACTACTTTACCGACACAAATGCACAGTGAAACTTGTAGCCCACAGACTTAACAGCCGGGCTCATTCATTTTACAGCAACATGCAGAGAAAGAGACGTGAAAGAGCGTGTGGAGGATGAAGATAGCTGAGCACATTTCTGCTAGATCAAAGTTGCTTTTCATTCATACTGCAGGTCTCTCCCTCGTGCTTCCCACTTTCAACCACCATCACCAAGCAACAGTCATGGAGGGGAAAATGTGTGAAGAGAAAGGGAACTGAAAAATGTTCATCAGTCAATTCACAAAGTATTTGTCTTTATTGAGGCTTTTATTGATACATCAATTCATTAATACAACCATGCTGATTTGGAATTGGGCTGGTTTTCCAGAGGTGACACTGACTACTATATAGTAAGCGTTTTATGTAAGATGTGAGTCTAAATAGTTGCCTTTGCATGTGGTGCGGAAGATGAAAATGTGGCACATCAACATGTTAATTCAGTTTTTGTTGCTTTTAAAATGCAGTGTGCATCCTTGTGCATTTACTTGAATGAGCCCATTTACCTGAGGCCATCAGTTAAGTTATTCCGTTAAAGTAGACGCAGCCGTTTTTCCCAAAGATCAATACCGTGGCATGTCTTATTCAACAGGGAACCATGGAGGCTGTTTGTTAACGCATAAATATTGATGGGTAATAAATGCAGACTAGATCAGTGGAAATAGTTTGAAGCCTCGAGACTAGACACATTTTTTCTGCTTTCCTTCCTGCCCTGAGCAGATTGGGAGTTGAGATTGAAGGGGGGAAATTTATCCCGTCTGTTATAAAAGTGTGGGTCGGTACTGGGACAGGACGACCTCTATGTTAAACGAGGTCACAGCGAAAAGTGAAATCATCATAGTGTAAAAATTAAAGAACAGCTGAGAGTAATGTAATGTTACATTTATGAGACTTTAAAGGAAAATAATTGAGTTTCAGGGGTCGTTTTTAAGAGGTTTTTTATAATACTGCATTTTAATAAGCTCAGTGATGACAGTAAACCGAAAATGCCACTTTGCCTTCATCTCCATGTCTAAGTAATTGATGTGCAACATTTAGTATTTGCCCTTTTGTTAACTGCATTTTGGCCGTTGGCTTTCGATACTGCACATTCCTCCTGATGCTGCACCCCGAGAGAGTTTGACAGAACTAAGCAGCAGACTTTGATGAGAGAAATGTGTTTGTGCCAAAAACAAACATTCTTAATTTTTAAGGTAACAAATCCAGTCCCTGGAAAAAGTTTAAATAACATTTACTCATCCATGAGTCAAGTAGTCCTGTCTGAGCACATGTTTCTGTCAAAGTGCAATAGCTTTATTTTTTTCACACTTTAGTACCTGTTCTTACTTTTAATTGGTTTGAGCTGATAGGGCTCAGCTAAAAGATGTCAGAGTTCACAGTATTTTCATGCACTAACAGAGACTAAGAGAAAGATGTCACCGAGAGACTCTTGAATAGAAATCTGAGAAAATTCTGTAGTGGCAAGGATGGTAATTATCCCACCCTTACCTCAAAAGAGCAACAGTTAAACCAGGAAACCTGAGAGTCAGTTGTGTTGTTGTCATAAATTTTCACAGTAGTTTCTGCTATGTTGTGGCTGGCTTATGTACTCTGTCTACATGGCTTTAGCCAATAATGGTGGGAGGCAAGCCTCCTAATAGCCTACAACATCAACAAAATGGCAGTAATTTATAGGATGGTGGAAAGTTCAAGACAGATACAAAAAGAGAGATTGCTTTCACTTTAATTGATGTCTCTTTGAGATTTCACAGGCCAAGCACTGCTTGCCTTGCAGAACGCCAATGATCTATACATTGTATACATGCAGGATCTCTTCCCATTTATCTAAACAGGATGTTCAGTATAACTGTCTAGAGGCATTAGCAAGAAGGCTGACAAGTGGCAGGACTTTTTTGGACAGTTATTTCATGTTAACAAGACAAAGTCCCTAAATAGATAAACATGAGACATAAAAACTGCATGGATAGAATCAAAAGAGAAACTTATTAAAAGTTTGGTGTCTTTGCCCCAAAATACGTTTTTTTCTGAGCTTCTGTTCCCCTGCTGATTACACATGTACTACCTGAACATCATTATAATTTCATTTACAGTTGAGTCTCTCACCACATCAGTACTCAGGAATGAAGACCATTCTAAATAATGTCACAGTAACCTAAGAAAGATATATCTCTATAATTTTATATATTAAGGAATAATACCTTCTACCAAACTCTCGAAACTGTCATGAACCATTATAAATGATTCTGAACTGCATGGTGATGGCAATTGCATCATTGAATTTTTTTTTATATTATTTAGCTGTTGATTGGCCTTTTGGTAGCAAAGATGGGAAGTCTTTGGGTAACCGAATAGTCCTTTATATATTTCTAGACAGGATTCATTGAGTGCCATATTTCCTCTCCTTTAATGGCTTTGTTGACATTAACAGCATAATGAAAAAAACTCATCAATCAACACATGATGAGTGTAGTGGGGCCCTTTTCATTACTTATTTATTCATGAACATTTCGCAGTAGATAGAAAAGCTATAATTTGAAACCATGTTGTGAGGGACTTTAACAAATCTGGGCAAATTTCACCTCCACATATTAACAGCTGACCCATACATTCATCCATTTTCTAGATCAATTATGATATTAAAGGTGATGGGAGCTGGAGCCTATTATAGCGTACACTGAGAAGGAGGCACAACGTAGAGTCTGGCCAGGTTGCTAGTCTATGAAATTGTTAATGCATGTTGACAAATGCATTCGCACTTACGTTCACACCAACAGGCAATTTAGAGCTTTCAGTCTATCGAAATTGCATGTCTTTGGACTGTGGGAGCAAACAGGGGCACAGAGGAAATTCCTGCAGACATGAGGAAAACCTTCAAACTGCACACAGATGAGAGATAATAAACTGCATGGAAGATTTTAATACTTCTCAAGGGGGAAATGCTATCAGAAAGAATCAGGATTCAAATTAAAGTCTCAGCCCTCTGTTAAAGTAGGGATAGGCAACATGTTTTGAAAACCATAAAAACCTTTCAGGATGTTGTAATTCAAGCTCTGTGTCTTTTTTTTAGTCAATCACAAGTCCTTGGAGATACATTGTGGTGAAACAATAATTATCTGACTTTGAACTGGAAAAGCTGGGCTTGAACTCCAGATAAAGCATTGATAAATCCATCCGATTTAATATATAAAAAACAATGATAGTGATGCTAAGCAGTGAGTCCCAAATTTTGGCTGTGGAAAGTGGTACACAATGATCCATCCTGGGTGAATAAACAATAAGGGAGCTTGGTGGAAATGCGCCTTGGGTGAAGAAGTGAATACTCACTTAGGACCAATAATAATTTGAGTTGCTGAGAAAGCTCATTACCTTGATAATTATTCTGTGCTTGCCTGAGCATATGTGTATGAGTGTAGGTGTGTGTTTGTGCGCATGTGTATTAATCAAGATAGTGTTATCTGTCTCAGAGCTACTCGCATTCGTACACACAAACGACACACAGTTATGAATGAACACTTTAACATAGCAACAGCAACTTTTTATTTAACAGTCATCATAGAAATGTTTGACCAGTAATAAATTTAAAGAAATATAAAGTTTTGCAACATTATTGAGAGAGTTGCTTATGTGCTTACACTCTTACTGGACAGTCTTGAGCCTTATGAATAACAAATCTGAATTTTTAAATTGGGTAGCTACAGCTTGACAGGCAGCACGCTGACAAGCTCAGAGGCTCCATTTTCTCTAGTGTTCAAAGGGTCGAGCATGGCAGAAACTCTGCTGAGGCTATTTGACTGCAGCATGAATCAGCAGGAAACCCTTACGGTTTACACCAGGCCATTCCCCCACAAAAGGATCCACACAAAGGAGGAAAGCTTCATGCACCAACAGAGGCTCTGTCTTGTCTTTCTGAACAGTCACAATCAGCTGAATGACCAGAAACTGTTCCATCTGCTTTTCTGTTGTGTGTTAGGCTGATATTCAGATTTCTCATGCAAGCAATGTGAAAAAATAAAGGACAACTTGTTTTACAACTAATTAAGACTAAAGATTAAGATTTTAAGTGAAATAAACAATCAAGAAAAGTATGTCATGCCAAATTCCTAAAATACTAAATAGCTTTTAATAATAATCACAGTGTTAGATTTTCATATTCTTTACTGATAATGTAGAGTATGGTTGTCTTTAAAGTTAAATTTTAAATGTCTCAGTGTTGCAAGACCTATATTAAATGATGATTTTAATTTAACGTGAAGATTTAGTTATGTGCACAAATATTTCAACTTTTTTTTTTTTTTTGTTAAATAAAGGCAATTACAGTCCGGTTGTTAAGTCCAGCATCATTATCCATTTCCGTATTGAAATGTTCCTCAACTTCCAAAAGCAAACTGAGTTGCCATTGACCATTAAAGCAGCAGTCTAAATTCTTTCAAGTCCAATAATGATCAGTGTCTTTTGCAGCTGATATTGTAATAAATCTCGAGGCATGAAAATCAGGATTCATAGAGCCAAGACGATAGCACCAAGTTAGCTGGCTAGTTAACATCTTTTTGCCTCTTGTCTTTCTTCTCACATCCAGCCGGTCACAAGCAAAATAAAGATGTAAAACTACGTTTTGGAGGGTTACTGTAGTTAAGCTGACCGAAAATTATTCGCTAGCTCTGAAGCTAGCGAATATTAAAACCACTAAGCCTCATCCAACACTTTGTTTCCACCACTGTGTTACGTCCCCACGAAGAGGTCTAGGGTCGTGAGTGTGGGGACCGGTAACAAATGGGTCCAGAATGGAATTAAAAGGAAACCAGACAGAGGTGTTCAGTATCCATCCATCCATTCGCTTCCGCTTATCCTTTTCAGGGTCGCGGGGGGGGCGCTGGAGCCTATCCCAGCTGTCATAGGGCGAGAGGCGGGGTACACCCTGGACAGGTCGCCAGTCTGTCGCAGGGCTAACACACAGGGACAGACAACCATTCGCACTCACATTCACACCTAGTGACAATTTGGATTATCCAATTAACCTCTCCCCACAAGATAGGTATAGATCAGTATATAATATAGTTTTATTACAAATAATCTGAACTGACAGAGCCGGCAAAGCCGTTTTACCAATAACACTAGAGAAAGTTCGCAAGAACAAAGGACACAACAACCAAACAGGCACTTCCAGGGGCCCACAAGCCCACCCTGTCACTAGCAGCAGCAAGTTCCACTGGTGCTGCTTCTGCTGCTGTTGAGGCCCACAAGTCCACACTACTCACATGAAGCAGCTACTCTCCCCACTGCTCCCACAACTCCACGCCACATGCAGGACAATCACACAGTAGGACCTCTTTCGACACCTAGAACACAATGAAGAAACACCAGAGACATCACCACCATCACGCAGTTCTTCCTTTATAACCTCAGAGAGGTGATTGCTGACTGGGCCCAGGTGGTAAACAGGCCAATGAACACCAGCTGTGTCCTGGGGAGAGAGAAGAGTGAGAAAGACAAAGGGGTGGGGCAAGGGAGGAGGAGGCTGAGAGAGAACGCCACACCCACACAAGGGGAGGTCCTGGTAGGGCCATAACACACTAAAAAAAAAAGTCACAATTTCAAGTTACTGATAGATTTTCTTGAAATTTTGAGTTACAGGCTTCCATGCAATACAGGTGCGATTTAATACAGAAATTATATTTATTATTTCAGAACTAAACAAGTGATTAGCTTTTGAGGCTAAAGCTAGCTGCGAGTTAGCATAGCAAACTCTTAGAAACAGGAGAAATTTTTCTCAAACAAAATCATCTACATCTACACTTTTAGTAACACATTATCTCTTTTTTATTTGATTTTAAAAATATAATATTTTTAGTGATTAAAGGATGGCTAACTGTACATAATCAAATAATCTAAGTTGCTAAAAAAAACTGCCTTTTTTACTTTTTTTAATATAGATTAACTAAACAAGAGGTAACATGTTGATTATCTATCTGATAATTTTAGAGCTAAGCTTATTGGGTTGCATAAAGATTTACATCAATCTTCTCATCTAATACACGATGCAATACATACATGCAATGTATGTATGTTATTATCTTAGTAATAGACATATAAAAGCTATCTGCCATAATGAGGGCTTGTTTTGGGAATAAAGATGCCTGACTGTATGTGGTACTTGCTGTAAGATGTTATTTAGACTTGTTTTCTGCAGGTTTAAGGTAAATTCACAGCTACGTTCGGTCTATGCAGTGACAGCCAAAACTCTGCATTGTACTTGAAGTTATGAAATCTCACAGAATAAATAGGAATGTATGCTGCTGATCAAGGCAGGGAAGTATCATTTTATGAGCTCTGCAACATCAAAGTAAAAGAAATATCATGGCTCCCTCGCTTCAAAAGTCCAGGCTTTCTGCCTCTGTGTGAGGAAAGCAACCACCTGCTGGCAGCTCCTCAGCTCAGGAATCTGTGGAGCTATCCTAGATAATTTAGGAGTTAAGCGTATTCTCAAGGCATAAATATATATCGCTGCATAAGTTTTAGTCTTGCACCTAAAAATAGATGGGTAATTTGCATTGCAGAATTTTTACTTGAAGCAGTTTCATGCCTACTATCCTGATTAGCAGGAATAGAAGCAACAGAGATGGTTGTTCTGGTTCAAAGTATACTGCTGAGACCTCTGTAGGTGGAGTAGGTTTAAAGGCATGAATCTTCTGTTGTGGGATGTTCCCACTTGATAACCACGGTGACATACGCTTTCTCTAATTGCTTTTGTTTCTTTGTGCAGTTGATTTTATAGGAGGGTTCGACTCGTATGGCTACCAGGGGCCTCAGAAGACCTCCCACCTTCAACTACAACCCATGTACATGTAAGTATGGGGACACTAAAACCTCAAAGCTAAAATGCTTTGAGGTTAATTTTATCATATGTTGTGCCAACAACATCAGTGCCATGGTCATTCCTCACTTTTTTAAACCCCGAAAAGCTCTCACCCTCTAAAATTCAACCCCAACAGTCTGTTTAGGGGCTCATTTTCATCTGGGTTTGATATCATGCGTTCTGCAGAGGTGGATATAGGCACGTTCTTGCTCTATCAGCATAAGGGCTTATCATTTACCAGCTCAAGGTCTCATCAGTTATCACCATTGTGGTGCTTTTATCACCCCCCTCACAAATAAAGGTGAGCCATGTAATGAAAACCACTACACTGTTTTTGATAATTAGCTCTTAACCATCTTTTCCACTCTGACTGGAACGAGCACCTACCAGAGTATTATTTTTGTCTCATGGAGTGGCTTTTGTTGTTGTTGCGAGGTTTTTCTTTTGCGTATTTGCAGGACAGATCCTAGTTTATATGGTCATTTCCCTAGACTCAAACTGTGGATTGCAGTTTCATCAAAATCCTCGGCTGTTCTTAGGCGGCGAAGCCAATAGGAGATCACAAGACGAGTCCAGGCTCAGACAACCGTGCATCAATCTCACGGTCTCGGTTTGTTGTGGGGAAGGTGCCGAGCGAACGCAGGAAAGAGGTCCACCAGTGTAACAAACAGCGAGGGAAAGTAATGGTGATTCCACTGATGTGCAGCGGGCAGGTTATCAATAACAGTTTTTATTAGAAAAGAGCCAGAGCAAATTAGAGAGAGAGAGAGAGAGAGATGGGTGAGAGGCTAGTAGATGAAGAGAAAGAAAAAGAGAGAGGAGTGGTTAAAAAGAGAAACACAGAGTGATGGATGGAACATAGGACTAAACAAAGAAGAAAGGCAATAAAGGACCATTCTGTAGTTTTATATCTCCCTGTGGAAGCCATAACACGGGTCATAAATCATCAAAAAAAACCCTACACACACACTCACACACACACACACACACACACACACACCTCCCCACCCAAGATAATTGCTGGAAACACAAACACACATAAACATACACGCGAGAGCTGAAGCATGAGTACACACAGACTCATACGCAGAAACATCCAGACAGTAGTTGTGCTTGTACACATATGGACACACAAACGTACTTTACAGTATATGCACACATACTGACACAAACATCATCAATATGCTATCATTGTTCTCCAGCTGTTGTCCCTTCAGTTTGGTGTTTATTGGCTCTGGCCAGAGGGACCAATAAAAAAGCATCAGCTGTACCATCCCAAAGGAAAAACACACAGACACACACCTACACACACACACACGCACAACAGTCACCCCTCCAGCCTTCTGTAGAAATGTCTTTCTTTTCACAAAGAAAAAAAAAGACTTTTGTTGTTTTATGACAGAAAAAAATAAACAGAGCTGAAACTCTTGGAGTGAATTTATCATACATTTTATTTATTCCTCATCTTTTTGTCTCACGCTAATTAGGGGTGCAAATTGATAAGAATTTAGCAATTCTGATTCCATTATCAATAACACTTACCTATTTGATTCCTTATCCATTCTCTTATTGATTTTCAGTGGGTTCTCATTGGCTCTGCCATTGCTAAGCAGCATATCAAAGACATTACATTCATGCAAATTGATTGCAGTGCTATGTGGTCAAATGCTTGTGCATGCTTGAGGTATTGCAGTACAATACTTAATAACTCCTAGAAGAAAATAATTTGTTACATTGCTTTTTACTCTGTAAAATGACCTGAAACACATTGTCTCAAAGTCTCTTTAGGCTACAGCCCCATACATCAACACAAACCCCTGTCCTAATGAGAACACACATACGATCTTTCTCTTAGTATTTGGTTATGAACACAAAACTGACAGCACTAAGCAAAGATGAAAACCAGCACAAAGACATTTTGAGAAGTCTGACTGCTCATCAGGTTGCTACGTGTTGAAGTTCAGGGTCTGACAGCTGAGCTGGAGTTAGTGTTCACTTATCAGCTTTAACATCATTCTGGGTTCTTGGCTAGCTTAATGTTAGCATGTTCTCTGCACAGGTGCTTGCAAAGAGGCACAGTTGTGTTAGCAGTGTAATGGATCTTCTTTCTGTTCTCGATGCAGTTTGCACTTCATTTGCTCCGGCTCTTTTTATCATGCTCTCATCCGTTTCTGTAATAGAAATAAAAGTAGTGTCCATATCCACGCTGCAGACTGATGCTAATTTGCTCCTCTGACACGCAAACTGAAATCAGCCTGTAGCGCGAGTACAAGTGGAACCAATAAGTGGAATCGAGGCAAGCAAACTAACAATTGGGAACCAGTTCTTTACAAGAACCAGTTCTTGGTTCCCATTCCTAACGCAGTTGACATCGATTGCGTTGTGGCATAGTTTTGAATGATAGGTTGTATCACCAAGAATCATCTGATTTCAAAGTGCTTTATTTTGACAGCATTCACTTGTAATATTTAAAACACGTTCTGCTAGAAAGAGGGGATTCAAGTTTTACGTGGTTGCTGGTAGGTAGCATAAGACCAGCAGTGACTGCTGTGAGTACAGTGCGCTGTATTGCCAAAAGTATTTGAGTTGAGGTCAGGACTCTGTGCAGGCCAGTCAAGTTCTTCCACTCCAAACTGGCTCATCCATGTCTTTATGGACCTTGCTTTGCACTTTTGAGCAACTATGTTGGAACAGGAAGGGGTTGTCCCCAAACTGCTCCCACAAAGTTGGGAGAATGAAATTGTCCAAAGTCTTGGGATGCTGAAGCATTAAGAGTTTCTTTCACTGGAACTAAGGGGCCAAACCTGACTCATGAACAACAAACACCATTATCACCGCTCCATTCAATTTTACACTTGCCACAATACAGTCAGACAAGCACCATTGTCCTGGCAACTGCCAAACCCAGACTCATCATGGGATTGCCAGACAGAGAAGTGTGAGTCGAGACTCCAGAGAACACATCTCTAATGCTCTACAGTCCAGTGGTGGCATACTTTAAACCACTACATCCGACGCTTTGTAATATTTGTTATCCTTAGAATGAGAAATTACAAGTCTTGAGCCATCCACCATTTCTTTATGTTTTGGTAGAAAAATAGGGAAAACTTGGAGTGATTTACTGAATTGTGTGCAAACATACATGAGTTTGTACAATTCGAGCAACCTTGGTATAACCTTATTTTTAAACAATGCCTGATTTCGCTCAAGCAAGCTTTCTTGTATTTTTTTTTAAAATTAGTCTTCAGGAATAACTCTTGAAGGCATGGTTCACCATCATATATCGTCACTGCACAGCAGCAAGGTCCTGAGTTTGAATTCTTCAGCTGTCTAGGGCTGTTCTGTGTGGAGTTTGCATGTTCCCCACGAGTTGGTCCTAGTACACCAGCTTCCTCTCATAGCCCCATATGCAGAGGGTTAGATTAAATGGTCATTCTAAATTGACAGGGTACACATGTCGGTGTGAATGGATGTCTGTCTCTCTGTGTTAGCCCTGCAATAGATTGGCGACCTGTAAAGAGTGTAACCTGTAACCTCTCGCCCTAAAAGTGGAAGAAGATGGATGGATTAAAAACACTGCACAGTGTGCTGAAATATGATAAGGTTTCAGCAAAAGACTAGAAACTGAAGAAATGGGAACAAATAATGTGTTTTGTCAACAAAGTGCCTCAAGATACATTTTAAAATGGTCTCTTAGCTAAGTTGTCTGTTATGTGTAGATACACCACTGGTTTATTATACCGGTTTATTTTTTGTACTTGAATGTTTCAAGGGTCAGTGTTAAAGGGCCTAACAGAAGAAAAACACTTCTCTGAAAATGGTCAGGTAAAAGAAATGGGCTGATACGAAATAGTGAAAAAGCAGCCCCTGCCCAAAGAAAACCTTTTTTCGGAAAAATCTGGAAAGCTGTTGCTCAAGAGCGCTCTAAAAAAAAAAAGGCAAGAACAGATGGCTCAAGACTTTTGCAAAGTACAGGTTACACGGCTACCAAATCTTAGTCTTACTCTTACAGTTAGACATCACTGCATTAAAGATGATGTAATGTGATTGCATTAATGTCAGATGATTGTTTTGGCAACAAAAAGGGGGTGTGGGGTATCACAGAGCCAGTGTACCCTTGAGAGTGTCAGGCTTTCTCTCGAGTGTTATCTTTCACAAAACACATGGGACAAGTGCTTATGATGTTCTCATCCAGCAACATTATCATGAGTAAATGACTAAGTCAGGCAGCGTGCTGAACACAATGTACTGCTTAGCATTTCAGCATAAACCTCTTAACCTTCAGTGTTCTCATTTTTACGGAAGATTTCACAGAGCGCATGACCGCGTCACATACACTTTATGTTTTCATGTCTTATCGCACCTTAAAAATAACTACTTACCAGTTAGAATAGAAATAAAATCATTGGCATTGTTTTGGGTTTTCTTCATCTTCTCTTTTTTTCCCCCCCACAGGTCAAAATAAGCCCAGAAGCGACTCCAAGAGTGCTGCCTTACCAACGATTCCTGCTTAAAATCCTGTTTTTATTACTCCCAACTGTCTTTTAATAAACAACAGAGACACAGACAAGTAGACAGGGAACAGATGACTTTCTGCGATTCAGCTCATAAAATCTCCCCAAACACTTGGTCAGATGGCTTCCCACTAGCCTGTCTTTCAGTGGAGTTCCTGATGAAACATTGGCCTCATGTGGCTCAGCATGGTAACTGCAGGACATTTTTGATTCCTTCCTCAGACCCGGTCAGTAGCCAGTGACTTGCTTCTCCCTTGTGCTGCTGGGCGTCTGCTTTACGAGGGAAACCGAAGGGATGCAAAGAGGCCACGCTCGACGGTCGACGTTCACGTGTTCCTGCGAGCTTCCAATGAGAACTCGTTCAATTTTCTGCTGTCAAAAGAAAAAAAAAAACATGTTTCAGGAGCGCTGGTTAAGTGTGTTGGTATCTAACAGCTCTTGCGCCTCACCAAAGAGTTCAAAAACCATCCCCGTGCACACAACAGAGCCTGTTTAACCTTCTCTGGAACTTTTTGCTCTTTGTGCCTGACTGATTAACACTTGGAAAAGTCCAGCGAAGAATCTCCGAACATGACTACCGATTAAGGAATGTTAAACACCTTTTTTTCCTAAAGTTTTTTTTTTAATTTTGTTTTAGTTATATATTTATTTATTTTTGTTTTTTTGGTGAATTTCAGGATCTGGTTTTCTAACGGTGATGGCCAAGACGGCAGGAGGACACATTTTACTCTGGCAAAAAAATGTTGAATGTTATCCAACAGCGTTGATTTTACACACCGTCCTCTCATCTGTGCATGCGTACAGGAAGCAGACGCATTCACAGACAGGCGTTGAGTAATGTACATGTGAACGCATGCATGCACACAAACACACACACAAGCTTAGAACAAATCTTAGCACTTCACTTTCTTTCTTTTTTTTACTGCTAATGTGAATCTTAATGTTTACAATTGAAAGACTGAACACTTGAGTGACTGACGCAGCAGGTAGAGATGACCCACACTTCTTAGCTGCAGCATCCCAAAGGTCGGGGTGTTTTCAGCCATACAAGGAATAAAAAACAGCTGTGTCTCTTGCTGTATAAAGATTTCGTCTTCCACCCAAGACACATACAGAGATGGTAACAAAGACAGAAAATGTCACAGGAGAGCGACAGGTTCCCATCCGTCTCAGTCCTTGTGTAGACTACCCCATATCTGTCACCGAACAAGCGATTTTCTTTTTCTTAATTAGACTCTTTTTCTTTTAAAGAAAGAATGGCAAATCACCCTTTTTTGCAATATCCAGCTCTTTTTAATAATAATTCAAAAGCAGCCAAAATCTTCTGCAGGCAACACTTTATAGAAATGACAATCACAGTCAGAGCAGCCTGTCGTGTCGTGAATTGGCATTTTTCTGTCAGTTCAGGGAGCTGGATGTTAGAGAAGGAAACCTTCCCGAAAGATGGTGGTCACCGTCACTGGAGAACAGGGAAGCCTTTAAGTGATATTCTTTGATGCATTATTTGATGCTTCGCCTTTGTGGTGAATGATAAAAGATTGAAAGGAACAAATGGGGAAAGCAAGGTTTGCCGTATCCTTGCACACCCTCGCCAGCAGCCTGATGAGGACAAAAAAACAAAGAAAGACATTTAGCAGTTCTCCTCTTTCACTTCATTGCTCCACTTTTAATGCTGAAAGTGCCAACTGTACCATCACATAGACCTCTGTAGACCTTGGTTTCAGAGAGCCGCAGACTGGGACCAATAATAGTAGGTCTCAAGTTTACTTTGCAGGGTTTCCATGAAAGAAAACTGATAAAAGATATCAAAATTAAAATTATAACGGCATTCCAGATAGCCAGCAGGTTTTTTTTATTTTATGTTTTATTTTTATTCAACTGACTCCTCCTGGAAATGTGACTGATGTTGCATTTGTATTGTAATCACTGGACCAAATGTTTTGAGGCCTTCTTCTTTTACTGAGAAACTCTTTTTTTTCTGGTGGGAAAAACACTGGCTTCTCACAAAAGAAGGATGGACAAGGTCAGACTGTTTTCCTCAACAAAATTTGTTTCAAAATCCACCTTCCGCACCCCCTCGGCCAGTATCTTCAGCAGTATATCCGTTTTGTAATGAAACTCCAGGGGTTTCAAATCGCTGCCCTGTGGGGCTCCGGAGGACAGAAACAGCATTTTGTGTGTTTGCATGAGGTGTTTCCCAAACTGTTGCATATTTAATCTCATGCTGCGTGTGACTAACTAGCTACTTAAAAATGGGAACTGTTTGGTTTGTCGAATGCTCCTCAAAAGCTCCTCCAAGAGTCCTAAATGTGAACTTTGTGGGTTTTTTTCTATAAATAACACAGTCTGAAATGTCTGCTGAGTAAAGGGAGAAAAATAGCTACTACGATGTAAAACTATGAAATGTAACTTTGACCTTCTAGACGTTTTTTATTCACATGTGGCTGTGTTTACTGTTTTTTCTAGTTGACTAATACTGTATGATGTTGTGTATAAGTGGGACTACTATGTTTTACTTCTTCTAACTGTATAGTATATTTGAAATCAGAGCGCGAAAGAGAGGACAAGGCGGAGGGAGAGTATTAGTTGCACTATAGGCTGTAATTGTTTAATTAACTGGTCTGTTAGGCCTTAAAATTCACTTTCAATTCAACACATAATTAAATTAACTAATATTCATTTGTATTTGAACTGTCAACCAAACACGTGCACATGTGGCTTTCTGACAGCTTGGTTTGTTTTGCACAGTTCAAATCGGGAAACTGTGAAAATGTTCCATTATTGTGAAGCTTAATTGAAAGAGATGGTCAGTCGCAGCATTAGGAAATGACTTTATTTGAACTGAAAGTGGATTTTATTTGTTAATAAATTTGTCTTTGACCACGCTGTGTAATCAGTAATCTAGAAAGTCCTAATTTGCTACATTTAACAAGCGAAAAAGGATTTCAGAAATATAATGTGACCCGTGTGTGTGTGTGTGTGTGTGTGTGTGTGTGTGTGTGTGTGTGTGTGTGTGTGTGTGTGTGTGTGAGACCACATGTGGGACTGTGTACTGCAGTGCATTGTTTTCTATGTCATGGTGAACTATGCAGACTTGGACCCAGAACCCAACAAAAAGACAATTAAAAAAACACGCGCTCTGCTCTAAATTTTAATTTAAGCTGAAGGAAGAGCTTGTTAAAGGTGAAAAAACAGCAATAACAACAGTAATAATACATTTTTAAAGCAAAAAGGAAGACAGCAGCTACACTGTTTGTTATTTATCTTGAGAGCTGGTTGAGCCCATTTAGACTTTGGAACAGTCAATAGAGCTTTTATGTGATAAAAGGAAAAAAGAATTTGTAGGAGAAGAATTGAGCCGAGCCATTATTATGTTGATCAGTGTAAATAAACATTCAATCAAGCCAGTGTAAAACTCTTGACACTGCAATAAAAAGCTCCAAGATACAAAGCATAAATTCTGGAGGGAAATTGGTTTGTTGAAACAGATAATCTTCTGTTAGACGACTGTTTGAAAATGCAATAAGACATGATCATCATATATTTAGCAACTATTTTCACAGTACATCTTTATGGAAATGTGCCACTTACTGAAAGTGGGAGCAGAGACGTCCAGTCTTTTCTCTGTGGCTCTGGGTTGATTTGTTGAAGTTCACCACTGACTAGAATGTACCATGTATGTATGTTAGCGCCTTCTCTTCATATGATGGGTTTCCCACAGGTGACTGACTGTACATAAACTAGACAGCTGGGATTAAAGTAGAGTGTGGAGAAGGAACGTCTGTACTGTGTCCTCTATTCTTTGATTCCTTTTAGACATTAGCTCAGATTATTCATCCCAGCTATATTATGCATGTAAATTAGTTTAGCCCAGTACAGACTGGGCTATTTCTGTGGACTTCAGGGTTTCTTATCAAGTATACGCTCACACTTTGCTGGTACTGGGTTGGACCCAATTTAGCCTTTGGCACTGCCTTCGTTTGTTGTAGCACAGCTTCAACAAGGTGCTAGAAAGTTTTGCTCCATATTGACATGCAAGCGTCACACAGTTGCTGCAGATTTATCAGCTGCACATCCATGATGTCAACCTCCCGTTCCACCACATCCCAAAGGTGCTCTGTTGGATTGAGATCTGGTGACTGTGGAGGCCATTGGAGTACACATCGTCATGTTCAGGAAACCAGTTTGAGATTAGCTGAACTTTGTGACATGGTGTGTTATCCTGCTGGAAGCAGCCGTGAGAAGATGGGTACACTATAGTCATAAAGGTACAGACATGGTCAGCAACAGTGCTCGGGTAGGCCGTGGCCTTTAAATGATGCTCAGTTGGTACTAAGTATGTTGGAAAATATCCTTCACAACATTACGCCACCAACAACAATCTGAACTATTAACACAAGATAGGGTGGATTTATTATTTATTAATAGACAAATAACATTTGTCTATTGTATGAATTTGAACTGTAGTATTAGTATTCTATTCATAGCTGGCCCAGTTTGGTCTACTGCTGCTTCAAGGTTCAGTGTGTTGCTCATTCAGAGATGCTCTTCTGCTTACTCCGATTATAATGATTGATAATTAGGTTATTTTTGCCTTCATGTGAGCTCATAGCAGTCTGTGTATTCTCCTAAGACCTTTGGCATCAAGAAGACATTTTCGCCCAGAGACCTTTTGCTTACTTGATAGTTTATCTTTTTCCGACCATTATCTGTAAACCCTAGCAATGCTTATGTAGGAAAACATCAGCAGATTCTGAAATATTCAGTGCACCCTGTCATCAACAACTACGCCTGTTTAACTCCCACATGCAGTCAAAGCTGGGAAGCTTTTGTTCATGTTCCAAAAAACTACAACAGTCATTTCAACAGCAAATCAATGTTAAAGGAAGGAATGACACATCTACCCACTTATATGGGAAAACATTCCCGGAGTGAGCAAGGCCAGTTAATTGTAAGGCTGAAGAAATGCTGAAGAATGCAAGTAGTTGAACTATTTTATACCCTGCACACTAGTTACTTTTTGACTTGTTTTGTGTAAAACAGCACCTTCCTGATTGGGTTTGAGGCCTTATGTAATAAGTGTGCACTTGTAAAGATTGTTTTTCCTCTCTGAACATTGTTGGCATTCTCCATTAAAACCAATTGGGCACAACCAGAACAAGAAAACTAATTAGTGTGTGGCCCCAGCCCTGTGGCATTAATGAGAAGTTGTAACAAAGCTAACAACCCATTTTACAGGTACCCTACTTAGATTCATTTGAAAGTTCAACTGCATTAAAAATGTGTCCATTCAAACTGCGTTTATTATTCACTTTTCCTGATGAAATTAAACCAGAGCTGGGTTTTTATGAAGAGGAGAACTGTGAGTGTGATGCAACGAAGAGTAAGTGGTCTACAACAAGTGCTATTGCACGATTCTTTCTTCTCTGAGTTGTTATAATGATTTGCGCAGCAGTACAAAGTGATGTATTCAGTTTCTCGTAAACGAAGCTGACAAAGATTCAGTATTTTGCTCAAGGACATTGCCACAGCAGATACACAGCAATCTAAAGGTTTTTGTTCTCCTTCAATAAAATTTCCCAGAAATGAATGGGAAAGACCTCTTAGACTCTTGGGGGGGGGGGGGGGGGGGGGGGGGGGGATACAGTAAGAAAATACATTCATTTTCTGTATTTTTTGTATTACAAAAACACATTATTAGGAATTAAAACACAAACCTTGGGGAGAAGAACTGATAATATTTTTACATTACCAGAATGATGATTATATGCTTCAATGGTTTGGATTTTTCAGTAGTTACTGTAAAAATACAGACTAATGGCTTTTTACATTTATGAACATTTATGAAAAGCTGAAATGTGGCAGGAAAGAATAAATTAAATTATGGTCCAATTCTCTGTCGTGATGGGACAAAATGGAAAGTTGTTCAGACAATAAATGCTCACGATTTATAATGTTTTAATATTGTATTTGCTAAATGTGATCATAGTTCAGATTTTTTACAAGCAAAACTTATTAAACTGAACATTTTCTTTAGATTTACAAACAATAGTTATAAAAGAAGGGATGTCACTTGTTTTACACTATGGGCCGCATAATCTTAAGTGAAACTGAATGATAAATGTGTAAAATTACAAAAAAGGTTATGGCAGTTCATTGCACAGGTTGTCCTGTAATGATAAAAGATAAGGTTTCTGTTAAACTGTAGACTCGCTGTAGTAATGGAAACACGGGAACTTTACTGTCTTGTAATTGTTTATCTGTTAGTTAAGTACTTTGGTGTAGTATGAATGTCAATGGGCGAGTCTTTATCAGGAAAAGCTGTAAAACCTATGAAATACAGTTAAAAGTTCAAAATCTGTGCACTCCTTCACATTTGCTAAAACTGTACAGTAGGCTGGATTGGGAGAAAAACTGTTTTTTTCTGTCTTTTTTTTTTTTACAGTAAAAATTATTTATTTCAACTAGTGGGAAAAAAAACAGGAACTTTATGTCATTTAAATGTTTATCTATTACTTACTTTTTACTTCGTGTACTATGGATGTTAATGGAGGAGGTCTTTATCAGTGGGAAACACAGTAAACGCTAAAAACCGATAAAAACCCTGAAAGCCATACATTTCACACCCGAGCCTCAACTCTCGCGGCCCGGTACCAAACGACTCAAGGACCGGTACCGGTCCGTGGCCCGGGGGTTGGGGACCGCTGTTCTAAACCATCCAGTGGGCCAGATTGGAGTCTTTAGTGGGCCGATTCTGGCGTTATGTTTGACACCCATGTACAGAGGCCTAGGACAAAAAAACAAAATAGCCAGTGGGCCAGCCCTTCTGGCTCCTCTTCCTCACACTTAGCACCGGGAGCACTGTTTTTATTTGGTGGCATAGATTAAAGGGGAGTTAGGCTCTCTCCGATCTCCACCACTAGGCTTTCCATCGGCCTATCGCTGCTCTCCTGCACGCTTACGACGACACCCGGAAGCAGCGACCTGACTGCTTTGTTTTGTTTTGGTAGTGGGAGTTGGGTGAGAGGCAGACAGACGAGCAGGCGGCGGTACGCATGGGAGAGAGCCGCTCTCTAAATGGGGAGAGCTAAATCGGGAATGGAAAATGACGGCCCGATAGCTGACGCCTGTAAAATGCCGAGTTTCATCAGCGGCATAGAGGAGGGGAGGGTGAAATTGTCCCGCAACCTGCCGACACAAACTTCCCTCACGGACGGTAAAGTTGAGCGGACGCTCGGAGATTTGAGCCGACGTGTCACCAGGTCAAACTCTCGGCTATCGCTGGACGAAAGCGACAGGGACCCGGGGGGGAAGGATGCGGAGGGCAACAACAACAACAACTGCAACGGCGGAGGGAGAGCGAGGAGGAGGGCGAGCGCTGTCGACATCCTGAGGAAGAATTTCGGGGATTCAAAATCTCCCTCTTTCCGTCTAAACAGAGGCAGTCGGATGCAGTGCGGAGCCGAGCTTGAAAACCACGAAGGAAACGTTAACGACACTCAAGATTATGTACCTGATTGTAGCGGGTCTACAAAGTCGGACGTAGAAACGGGCGAAGCCGAGGTGGAAAACGAACCAACCTCGAGCGAGTTACCGAGTTTGGGTGTTCGGGCAGTTGAATTGTTAACCGTTACAGGTCAGCGCCATCATACGTGTGACAACAGCGGCAGCACGGCCACTCCGGAGGGGTCTGTCAGTGCCAAAGAGCACGTCTACTGCACCGTTTACTGCATTGCCAACGACAGCCATGGAAAAGATGCCGAAATCACGGACCGCTCCGATGACACGGTCGCAGCAGACGCGTCAGAACGGGACTTGGAGACAGGGCAGCCGCAACCGTACACAGTGGACGACCTGGTGGATCCTTTCGGGGACTTGTCCCACCGGCTGTCCGCGGAGCAGGCCGACGCCGAGGTTGCGATGCAGAGTTGCCGGGTGTGCATGGAAGAGAAAACCATCGCACCCCTGCCCTGCTGCAGGAAGGCCGTGTGTGACGAGTGTCTGAAACTCTACGTCAGCTCCCAGGTTGGTTGGGTTAGGGATCAGTGGGGGGTATCTCAGTGAAAACAAAAGGGGCCTGTCCCAGAAGCAGGCCTCGCTGGGTCGGTCAGCAGCAGCTGGCCGAGGTGTCCTTGAGCAGCAGTAACTTTGCAGTCTTCTCCTTCACACTTTTCTTGTGCTATATTTGGCATTTTATCCACATTTAGAAGCACGGGCTTGGCTTTCGAGCATACCAGGTGGTGACCCCCAACCCCACGTGTTTCGCATGCATCCAAAAAGATCCACGTTAAGGGTTAATTAACGAGTGGGTGCGAGAATCTACAGGTCTTCTTGTCTTGTGATGAGTACTTTTTCGGTGAATCTGGGTCACAGACGCATGCCACACCAAAATTGGGACCCGGCAGCGGTGGTTTTCACAATAGAGGACTTTGTGAGAGCTTTTTGGCTTATTCAGCGTCTTTCTCTCAGGCTCTTTAAGAAGGATCCCACCTTCAGATAGAAGACCTTTATTCTTATGTGCATTAGTATGTCCAGTTGCATCCCAAAGGGGCACAAAGTGTGGGATCATCCCCTTCTGGGTTGATTCCTACATTCCCAGAATGCCTTTTGGTATCTGGAGGAATAAGATGGATAAAAACAGCTGCAGCAGTCAACACAGAGGCAACAACATCATAGTTGAAGAATGAGTTCTTCCACTATAATAAATATCAGTGTGGAGTCTCTGTTCCTTTATGCTGATCCATTAAGAAAATTTATAATTGATAGATTGATTACTCTCCAGTATAAACAGCTATCAGACTGCAGCACGAGGCACATTGCTGCTTCCTACCAGGCCTGCATGATGCGAGGAAGCTCTGCAGTGTTCAGTAACAGTGGTCAGCGCTGCGATGACTGTGTGACCTGCGATAAATAAGCGAATATATAATTGTGCTATTAGCAGTTATTTTCTGCTTTAATACCGCGAAACACTGACTAGCCCACTGAACAGAGAAATTAAATAACCGTTTATTGTACATGTTCATGTTGCACTGACAGTAAAATTCCAATTTGCCAGCCAGCGATGCTTTCTACCAGAGGTAAAGTGTTTCAGGATGGATTTTCTGCCTTCTTGTGGCTTCTTCATCAGACTGTTCCGGTCAGCAATCTTTCAGTCATAATCCCTGTTGCTTTTACAGCCCAGGGAGGAGCTGCACTCTCATCTCCTTGCTACTGTTGCTAAGATTGGCTTTAATCTGTGTAGATAACACACTTTTTATCAGTCACATTGAGGCTCATTTTTATCTGCAGTTGCCTTGCTTTGATAACAGGGCCTGAACATTCATGCAAATACAGAGCCAAGCCGGCTCTCTGATGAGCACACTGTGAATTATTATTATTATTTTTTTCAAAGGGTCATGTACATTATCCTGTGGAGGTGGAATTTTTAGCACACATGCTTGGCGCTTACCCTCAGTAGAAGCGGTATGTCAGATGGATGTGGTCACAGACACTTGGGAATTGGTGTTTTTTGTTTTGTTTTTCTGTTTTTTTTGTTTTTGCTCCTGGGATCTTGGTCAGGCTTTGCAGGATGGATGGATGTTGCACTGAACCGCTGCCAGCCGTGTTGTTATAACAGTTGTTATAACAGGGATTAAACCTGCAACTTTCCTGTTGTGCTAAATAAAGACCTAATGAAATCTAGGCAGTGTAATCGCTTTCATTTCCAAGGCTTTATGTATCAGGACATTAGCATGTTCTTAAATGAACACCAGCACATGATATATTACACTGTGTCATCATTTATATAACAAAAATTAAGCCAAAATGCAGAAGCAGTGTGTGAAAAGCTGAGTATCCTACGTGATTCAGTGGAGTCACCTTTAGCGGCAGTAAGTTGAAGTGTTTGTTTTCTGTGTCTCACATGATTGTGGAGGAATCTTCAGCCCGTTGGTCTTTACAATGGTCATTTCAATCAGGTTGAGGTCTGGACTTTGGCTGGGCCATTGCAACACATTGATTCTTTTCTTTTTCGTCATCATGCTGTAGATTTGCTGCTCTGCTTGAGATCATTGTCTTGTCTGTGATCCAGTTTGAGCCAAGCTTCAGCTGTTGCACCGATGGTCTCACATTTCACTCTAGAATACTTTGGTGTACAGAGGAGTTCATGGTTGACTCAAATCATCAGCCCTCCATCATCAGTTGTTATGAGGTGCTGATAGGCTGTGTTGGGTTTTTGAAAAATGTGGCACTTTAGAGTCTGAGAAGTTGAACTTGTTTTTTTTTTGTGTTGTTTTGGAGGGTTTAACGTTGAGGTGAATGCGCTGCATCATCCACTCCTGGGAAAATATCATCAACATTTTACATGTTTAGTCTTTCTCAGTGTGGGATGATGGATTCCAGATTGTTTGGAAATGGCCTTATAACCTTTTCCAGGCTAACGGGCAGCAGTAGTTGCTCCTCTGAGATCATTACTCATGTATTAAAGACACAGCTGAATGCTTCAGACCAGCAAACTGCCAGAACCTCTGCTTTCATAGAGGTGCTCACGCTTCCTAAAGATCCATTAATGGGGTTCATTTGATTACCAGCACCTGGCTGCTACTTACCCGCTTAGACGTATGACAGAGCAGTATGGGTCTATTTAGTTTTTCATACACTGCTTCTCAATTTTGGCTTAGTGTTATTAAACAAATAGTGACGAGAGGTTTCATGAGGTCAGATTAACTATGGGAAAACCCTATGAGCCAAAACCTCAGGCTTCACATTGCCCATAATAGTAAGTTCTTGACATTATTTTGTACTCTGTGCTCTGTATGATGTCAGCAAAAGTGGAAATCCCTAATCGATCATCTCAGGGACACAGCCACCCATCTGCTCTTAAAATGTTCAGTTTAGCAGAGGCAGGCACTCAGCTGAAAGTCGGCTTAAAGGGAACAGGAAGAGAGCGCTAAAATGGCTAGTTTCATACAGTTGATAAGCTGGCTGAACCTGTGAGACAAATTGTTTTACTGTGAATTCGATTCAGCTTTATTTCTATAGCACCAATTCACAACAACAGCCACATCAAGGGAGTTTATATTGTAAGGTAGAGACCTGACAATAATACAGAGAGTACCCCAACAAGCAAATAACCCCCTTTGAGCAAGCACTTGGTGACAGTGGGAAGGAAAGGACTCCCTTTTAACAGGAAGAAACCTCTGGCAGAACAAGGCTAAGGAAGGAGCCGCCATCCGCTTTGACTGGTTGGGTATGAGGGATAGGGGACAGGGCTGTGAATCATGCAAAGCTACCCTAGTAGAGTGCAGAATACAAATACTGAATCACAGATTGCCAAACACAGGTCCCTTTTAAAGCCTCCTACATTCCTAAACACTTACTACCAGTTGTTTTGCTTTAAGGCAGCATGATCTCATTTTGGTCCACGTCATGCTGACATCATCTGCTGCTCTTACGAATCTCTTATTCAAAGCTGGATGTAACCCAATGCTGTTAGTTTACAACCCAGCCTCAGTCAGCTAGTTTTCAAATACGTGCAGCACGTGGCAGTTTACGTGCTCGGACTGGCTCAGGTAGGTGAACGGTTCACTGCTTATGTGGTAAACTCAGGTTTCTGGTTATATTTGATTATGTTTTCACTCAAGACATTAAAACCACAGAACAAAGTCACCTGTGTTTTCAGCAGACCACACTCTGTGACACGTGGAGGTGAGAAATAACCTGTCCAACCAGTCTGTGCTGGTCATCCTTGCGCTGCTGTTGTGGCAACAATATCAATATAGCTTTGGATGATATATGCTCACTTTATATGCAATATTGGGTTTTTGGGGGGTGGGTGATATGGGTGTGACACCGTCAGAAGTTGATGCTATTGTACTTTGTTTTCGGCCTGCCATTTCTCACACACACACACAAAGGGAGAAAAGACCTGATCATGTGTCAGTATAACAGGTCTCGCAGGGTTTGATGGATTTAATGTGTTGAGGAGACAGAGAGAGAGAAAAATGAGGAAATGAAAGATGAATGGAACTAGAGAAGAAGATCAGCCCTAGCTGGGAGGAAGCGCATTGAAAAAAGTTTGAAACGAAAGATGGTAAAAGAATAGGAGGCAATACTTCCAGTGGGATTTGAGTTGTCTCTAATCCTGCCCGTGACATTTACTGCATCACATACTGCATTATAGGTAGGGTTAGATGACACGAGTTTGTGTTTGCCGGACATTGGCACGTAGCACTGTAAAGGCTAAATGAATGACTCATGATAATAACAGATTGTGAAATTTCCAGGATTACATGTCAGCCTCCTGAAATCGCTTAGTCAGAGAGTCAAAATATCCGGCGTTATCTTTGAAAGCCTTTTGGTGAACAGGTTTGTTTACCTTAGCCTCACACGCCTTCAAGAGAAGTCTAAATAAAAGAGTGCACTTCTTCCAGAGTGCGTGACCTTATGGTTAGTTGGTGTTTTACTGGATCACCAGACTGTGGTTCAGTTCCACTCAGAGTTACCAAGTTCCAGGCACTCACGCTGCACTAAGGCTACGTCCACACATACACGGGTATTTTTGAAAACGGAGATTTTCCGTTTTCGTTTTAAAAAATAATCCCGTCCACACGTAAAGGCAGAAATGAAGGAAAACGCTGCCAGGAACATGCCAAAGCAGCAGGTGGCGATATATTCCTAACTGTGTAGAAATGTTGGCCAATCAGAAGTCTAGAAGCCTCGGTGGGAAAATGTAAACAAAGCTGGGGCATAGAAGCAGAACTGAGTCGTAGGTGTGGAAGGACAGTAACTGTGTGTGTATATGTAAGCATTTAAACACTGCAGAGAGTACAATTAACAGTAATAGTATTGTAGAAATTCATTTCACCGAAACAATAACGTGGCGCACACCTTTGACACTGCATTTTCTGCGTTTTCTCCGTTTTTCTGGTCCACACGTAAATGCAAAAACGGAGTTTTCAAAAATATCCACCCTGGCCGGACTTTTTTAAAATCTCCGTTTTCAGTGACTAAAAACGCCGTTTACGTGTGGGTGAAAGGTGCAAACGCATAGAAAAATCTGCGTTTTCAAAAATACCCGGGTACGTTTGGACATAGCCTAATGTGCCCGCGTGCACACGCTTTGTCGTAGATTAACCTCCAGCGGCTGCACGACCTCCCTCTGCCCCTCAGTCCTTCTGGTCTTTGGTGAATTATTTACCATCTCTCATCAGTGGTGTAAATATATTCAGCATGTAGATTTGGGCCAGAGAAACACACCATAACAAACCGCCGAGTGGTGACACACGTTTTATGAAGCTTACCGATTTCTTTGTGGAGCCTTTGACAGGTTTATCAGTAACATTTAAAAGTAGAACACCCTCCTCTGAGCCTCTGCGTGCATTAAAAGCAGCTTTTTCCACGATGCCATGTCATCTGTCTGTGTTCTCTCCCCAGGTGCGAGTGGGGAAAGCTCTTATCGGCTGTCCGATCACAGAGTGTAGTGGCAACCTGGAGGAAGGACTGGTGATTTCCCATTTGACCAAAGAGGAGGTGGCAAAATATCGTTACTTCTTGGAGCTGAGTCAGCTGGATTCGAGCACAAAGCCCTGCCCCCAGTGCAGTCAGTTCACTTCTCTCAAGACGCACACCCCCAACCGCTCCGAGCACAAGTATAAAGTAAGTTGACGTGCCGGCGTTGACAGTTGCCGTAATGTTGTACATAAAAAGGGATGCTCGCAGCGAGGCTGTGTGATTAAAAAGAAGCCGCTGGTGTGTGCACTAGGCAACAAAAGCAGAGCTGGGGTAAAAGTAATTGCTTTGGTTAACTGCGAGTGGATCAAATCAGATCCCAAGCCTTTATTCACGTCAAGAGCAACAAAGACCAGGGTCCCCTGTTGATGTATGATTTTATTTGTTCAACCGAAACCACATCCATAGTTCACATCTGCACAGAGATATTTGCTGCTTATCGTTTCCCAGCTCTCTTCCCCCATTCCCTGTCATCTCCCTACTGGCAAACTCTTATATTTAGGAATAAAATGTCTCACAATCCTGGGGAAAAAACAGGCAAATTCAAAAACCTAAAGGTCTTAAATAATACTTTTGTGTTTATTTGTGTTTATTTGTGTATTATAATGTCAGATGCTCTTATGAAATTGGGCAGAGTTTTAAAATAATAAGGTAATCAGTGTGAAGTAACACCTAAGCCTTGGTTTCCAGCCTGTGCCTATCTGACATCAGCTCGGCACATATTTTCCTCTTGTAGTCATCTGTTACACAGCTGGAGGTGTGGGTTTGGGTGAGCCCTTGGCGAGAAGGCGGAGCTTAAAAGCAGCAGGTTCTGTTTGCTGAAGCCAGGCGAGGGGGAACCAATCAAAATGGCCTTTCAGGAGTTCCAGGCTTAAGGAGGCAGAAACTAAAAGATCAGATCGGCTGGAAAATAGATAAACCTGGGATTTCATTAAGGGTCATGTGTATATATGAATATAAATAACTGGCTACTAAAGTAATGCATTTTGGTTTAAGGATTAATAGCCTGTACTAAATCTGCACCTCTGCTCAAAGGTAACATATTCAACGTGATTGGTCAAAGTGCAGTTGTCCATTTTTAAGGCTAAGCATGTTGGTTATTTGTGGGTAAACATGTCTGTCTTCTCTCCTCTGCAGATCCAGTGTAGCAATTGCCAGTTTGTGTGGTGCTTTAAATGCCACGCACCTTGGCACGACGGGCTCAAATGCCGCGACTACAGGAAAGGAGACAAGCTGCTACGTACCTGGGCGAGCGTCATTGAGCACGGACAGAGAAACGCCCAGAAATGCCCCAAGTGCAAGGTGAGACACTGATGAACGACACACGCCACAAGCTTTTAGTTTCCAACATTTTGGGAAGAGGACTCGTGAAAGCAGCCACAGTGTCTGTAAACAGAAAGGGATTTGACTGATGGAGGGTGTTATCAGTGTAGATGAATGAATCAATGAAGGTTAAGAAGCATTGAAGCAGTTGTAGATGATGGATGGAGCGCTGTAGAGAACAGGATGGATGCACAGATGTAAAAAAAAAAAAAAAAAAAAGCACGTGTGGCAGCAGCAGTCCACGCTGAAAAATGATGGCCATGTGTGCTGCACAAAACCATGTCTGGTAGACTCACTGGCATCTCCCTGCTAGCCATAATACCAGCCTGGTCTTATCGTGCAGTCTCATTACGACAAAGTTGGTCTACGCAATATCTAATTTGACTGTCAGATGACTAAAGGAAGACATAAATTAAGCTAATTACCGGTATATGGGAACTGTTTGCTCACAGCAGTAAACACTTTCCATCTGTGTTTGTCACACTGCTGCTCCATGGCTCTGGAAGCAGGAAGAGGAGCTCATGTTTGATGAAGACAGCAGATTGGTGTCAAGTAAAAGAAGCTGCTCAAAGCTAGTTTTTGCTGAGGTTATAGAAAGTCTGCTCCCTGATGCGTACTGCTGATGTACTGTACTACTGCGGATGCTGTTAGATGCTTATAGTGTACAGCTCGAAACCGAACGAGACTTCAGGTATTGCACTAAAGCGATAGTGGATAAGCTGCACTATTGAGATTCAGTTAATGTTACATCACCTCTCTTTGTTTTAATCTTCGCCTGCAGATTCATATTCAGCGTACGGAGGGATGCGATCATATGACCTGTGTGCAGTGCAACACCAACTTCTGTTACCGCTGCGGAGAGCGCTACAGACACCTGAGGTGTGTTGTGCTCCACTTTCTTCACTCTGGCTGCTTCGTCCGCCCATCTCTTCTCTCCGATTTCATCTTTCGCTTCATTTTGCCAGCAGATTTTTTGGGGACCACACATCCAACCTCAGTGTGTTTGGCTGCAAGTATCGCTATCTCCCCGATAAACCTCATCTGAGACGGCTAATTAGAGGCTCTGTCTGTGGTAAGTCGCTGCGTGTAATTGATAAATAGCTGTTTTCATAGCATGTTTGCTCTTTCCAGCTATAGTGAGCTTTATGCTAACACAGCTGCATGTCTACAACTACGAGTGGCCCGTTTTGGCAGTTACCGTGTGTTCTGCTACAGATTTAAACAACAGCTGTTTGCTCAAGCCGTGATGAGAGTGAACTCTGGTCACTGGCTTTTATGTATTTGCATCCTTGTCACACAACAGTAGTGTCAGACTAGGACAATGTCCTCTGCTCGTTACACAAGTGTGTGCAAGACAAGTAACAGACACCTTACACCCAGAAAACTCAGGGGAAGTACTGTATGTGTGCTTGACTGCACCGTGACCCAATTTTCTACTTTTAAGTAATGTGTTGATGATGCTTTGGACAGTTGGACAGTGCTTTTGAAATTACAGAGAACCAGTGCATTCCCTGAAAGTTTCAAGAATATTATTGGAAAGGATTTCTTTTCCCTCATATGTACAGCACAAGGTTTCATTTAGCTGTTGTGTCCAAGTTTCAAATGTCAAGCTGTTGAAGTATTTGGAGGTAGTCCTCCTTCTTTATTATCCCATGTACTTTGTGCAGTGTATGGAGTGCCAGTGCAGCTGCTACCACCACCGTGCTTTACTCCTGTTATCATACCTCCTGTAATTGAGGCAAAATAACTCACTCTTTGTTTTGTCTGATCATCAAACTTTTCTCCAGAAGGCACTTGTCCTTGTAGCTGTAAATTTCAGTCGAGTTTGAAAGTGTCGATTTTGAAGCAGGGCCTTATCTTTTGGAAAGCATCCTCTCAGTTCCTGGTGATGTAAAACTTCACTGTGGACAGTTACCTGTTTACGGCAGGGTTGAGCCTTGATTGTTCCTGAACATCCTAACCAATCCCTTCTCATCTGAGGGTGACAGTTTGGGTCTTCAAAGTGGCACAAATGCTTGTACTGAAAGTATAGTTGTTTGACCCAATCTGGAGTTGCTTTTGGCCTCTTGTTAGAAAATGAAGGTGTGTTTTCATCCACAGATAAGTCTCCATTTTGAAACACAGTATGCCCGAGATTTACAAAATACGCTTAATTTTTATTTTGATGTGACCTGAAATGAGTGATTGAGCCTGTAAATTCAATCAGGGTTAGTGTTAGGTGCCTTTGAGTTGCAGTCTTTTTAATGGCCAGCAGGGGCCGACTCCTGTGGCTGCACAAAGATCTTTGGTTGTAAAGAAGTGTGCGGACAAACAACCCTCGCCTGCTGTTTCTCTGTGACCTCAGTCATCACACTCCTGTTGACTTTATCATCATCATCATCATCATCATCATCACCTTTATTTATGGACTAAGTTGTTACTTTCAGGTCATACTGAACAAAACACGCAGTCCATTTTGTAAATTATGGTCATTCTGAGAGTCAGAAAGGAGGATGATCCAGGCTATGCTCATTTGCTAAGGACTTGTTGATCACAAGTCAGCTTCACAGTCAGATCGGCGCCTTGAAACCACAGCGAAGACACTCAGACTGAGGCTTTATAACCGTCTATGGGCTGCAATGAAGCAGGAAGAATTAGTAGGGATATCCTTACCACGTTCAGCATTCTGTCTTAGTGTTTTAGGGTGATTGCTAAGAAGTACTAAACACAGAGAAGAATAGAGGTATTTGTACTTTTAACAGTTTGAAGGTATTTCAGTCTGGATCAGAGTGGTGGAACAGCCAGAATTAAGCAGACTTGCCATCCCTAAAGCTCCACTGCTTGCATCACTTTAATGAAAAAGCCTTTCCTGGGGCTCCTGCACTTAGAAACTTTCTAAGTGATTGATGTGAATTCACCACCCAATAACAACAGAAGTGAACATATCCACATCTACCTCTGTACTTCATTCGCGAGATTCCTGATGAAGCATGATTAGAATCACATATCAGATGTTCATTCTTATTATCCATTCACGGTTATCAAATACATGCAATCCCCTCTGATAGCTCTCTTTCACTCCGCTCTCAGCGACAGCTTCAGCTCGTTATGTCAGCAGGGTGCCCGTGAACCGGGAGCTAATTTGTCGCTTAACACGAGCCACTGGCCCATTACAGCGCTCATAACTGCTCTCGCGCCATGCACCGCTAGCGGCAAAGATGTAGCATTTAATAAAGAACATTACACTGCGGATGGAGTAATTTGTAGTTACAGTAACTTCCATCCCGCAGCTATTCACCGATGACCAAATGTCGCAATTTATGAAGAGAAAAAAAAATGACAATCATCTTTTCCTCTGCTTGTGTCTCTCTGCAGCTTCTAAGGTGCTGATAGCTCCTGTGGTCATTCTGCTGGTCGTGGTGCTCGGAGCTCTCGCGCTGGTGATAGGTAACATATTACAAACACACGTGAGCTCTAATCTGCTTCGGTGAGAGCAGTCAACACTTATCAGCGAGATGGTTCGCCTCGTTGTTTTCCTCCAGGCTGCTAAGGAGCTCTCTTATTATCTGTTTTCAGTCATGGGCATCTTTTTATTTTCTGTAAAAGTTCACTTTTTCTGTTCCAAAAGGACAAAGCTGTTGATCCAGAGAAACACTATAATGGAGTAATTATTGCTTCTTGGAAGAACAGGACTGTGCAAGTCTTGAGTCACCCTTAATTTCTTTGTATTTGGCTTCCAATGAACAAAGCTTTCTAGTAACTTTTTAAGGTGGTTTTGAGAATCAGTTCTCTGGGCTTTCTGAAGGTTGTCTTAGGACATTGGCTGCTTCTTCACTCTGTTTCAGTCCAGTCCCTGTACCTGACCTGAAGCTTAAAAATATAGCTAACACAAAGGATGAACTAGTGTTGTGTCTACACATAAGAGACAACCTAGCAATGGACCAATTTCAGTTTTATCTTTAAAATTTGCACTTTGTTATAGCAAAAACTTATCATTTGTTCCTATTTTTTTAGATAAGAAAGATAAGGCAGTTTCACAGGTATGAAATAATATTTTTGCACCAGCAAAGTGATTCCCAAAGAGATTTTAGCTGGAAGTCGTGCCTCTAAAGATTTGAGGGAGACGAGATTTACAGCGGATGAACAGTAACTTAAGAAATAGCTAGAAATTCAACACAGACCTGACAAGAGGGACCCGAGAGATGCAGCTCCCCTTCAGAATTTTTTTTAACTGAAGCCTCATCTTCATTTTGCAGCATGAAAATGATTCCAAACACACTGCCAATGCAGTAAAAACATACCTGGATTTAAATAAAAAGCACACAGTGGAACACTATCAGTCATGGAACAAAAGTCAGCCAACATCAGCATAAGAGCTTTAAATGTCCTTCTAGAAGAACTATTCCTAAAGACTACTTACAGAAAGCTGCCTAAGAGAGTTCAGTCTGTGTTGAAGAACAAAGGTGGTCATGCCAAATATTGACTTTAAAGCCCTTTAAGCTCCGTGTATGTTTGCAGGTTTTAATTAATTGCTCCAGTTTTCCCAGCAAAATATAAAGAAATGAGGAAGGTCAGGGGCTCAAGACTTGCACAGTGCTGTACATTTGCAAGAACATCCAGCTAGAGACTAATCAGACTGCACTGTGAACTGCTCATGCCTCAGCTGACCTGTAGTTATTAGTGTAATTATTGTTAATCTGTTTCCTGCGTCTGTAAGTCCGACTGATGGTCCTCTGCGGACTGATAGGCATGATGGCGGGTTCATCATTAATAGAATCAGTGTTGTGCTGCCGTCTCTCTCCGATGCCTTTCAGCTCCACATTTGTTTGCAGTGCTGCACAACAGAGAATATTTAATGTTTGTAGATAGGACAGCGGTTTGACTTCTCTTGCACTTTCTGCCTTCTCTGTTTGTAGGGTTGGTTGTTTTCCCGATTTATTACGTGTGCAAGAAGAGGAAGAAGCAGCAGCGCACCAGAGGCTCCGGACGATGGATCTGAAGCTCGTCCTTCTTTCCATGCAGACCTCACACACACACACACACACACACACACGGTTTGGAAAGACAACACCCGCACCTCCTCAGGGACAGACCTGCCAGCCTGAGTCATCACAAAACTCTTGAGATGAGCAACACAAACGAAACACTGGCAGTTAGGAAGGACCTCAGGTGGAATGATGTACCTAAATCTATAACGTGAGGCCTACATGAATGTACATCTTTACATCTGGATTATTGCTCTCAAGTGGGACTACTGCAAAATGAATGCTGTATCAGGATGCTGGATATTTACACAGAAGGGTAATTTAAAAAAGAAAAAGTTAAAAAAAAAAGCAACCCCACCCCCCCGATCAGCTGCTGTCTTGCACAGTGCTCGTCACATAGAGGATGTTAAATGTAGGAACTTCTGAGGACTTTCTTGGATACACTGCAGGAAGTTTAAATCAGTGCACATTTTCCACGAATGTCACACTTTTTATTTCATTATTTTAAAGGAGAACAACCATAAATCGCAGCTTAAACAGCCGCAGTTTGGTTTGCGCCCTTGCTTTCCTACCTGCGGTTAGTTTGACGCTGAGATGTAGGAATACTGTGGACACGAGGCTTTGATTGTGTCGGATACCGGTAATTATGAAGGTGCCTGAAATGCTGGCTGCACGGTGATAGCAGAGCCTCGCGGATGAAAAAGAAGGAAATACGTTTTTATTCATTTGCAAAGGTTGTTTTTGCCGTTGTTGGCTGGAGGAAAAAAGGGTGAGAAATGGAAATGAATTTGGAACAAGCATTGATATCAAGTTCTCACTGATGCAACGCAAGCTGGACCTCAACTTTTCCCAGTGTAGGTCAGATATTTGGAAAAATTTCCATCGCACTTTGAGTATCTGGCAAACCGACAGCGTGGACAATAATGTCAAAGGAAGGATGATACTTGACTATTCTGGGTAACAGCGACTGCCTCTCAAATTCTCGCTAGAAGGTTTGAAGATTGGGTGTGTACCCAACCTTAAGAGTGACGTCTGGTGTTAAAGACCGCACACACACTAACACACACGAAAGTGAAACTTTGGAAGGCCCTTTGGAGTTCTAACAAGCCTCTGTTGTTTTCTGTTACGGTTTTCCATCAAACCTTCATCCTGTCTGTCCCCGTCTCTCTTGCTGTCTTTTTGTCTCACCTCTCTGTCTGTCTGTCTGAGCTGATGCTGGTTTACACTCTCCCTCTCTGCATGGCATGTTGTTTCCAGTGAGCCTACATGCTGTATGCCAGTATCTGCATCATCAAAAAAAAAGGAGCTGCTGTGCCAAAACAAAGCGCTGAATATGGCGGGATAGACGGTTTACCGTTTCCCTTTGTTATTTGTTTTGTTTTTATTGTTCTTTTAGACGCGAACTTTTGCAGGGGTGTCGACGAGGTGTAATGGAGTGTGCACAAGAAACGGGGATCAAAACAAGCTGTAGAAGTGCGGTAGATAGTTGGAAAGTGCTCAGAAGACCAGAAACTGACTGAAAAGACAGAGAATAGAATGTAGAGTTAGGCCCGCGGTTTACCAAAGAGCTAAACAGGGTGTTATTGTTCTTAAGGTCATCCAGTCTATTTGGATGTCAGCTGTATGTGGATCAGTTTTGTGTTTGTTTGTTTGTTTGTTTGAAGCTGTCTGCCTGCTTGACAGTTTGGATAGTGACAAAGCAGTTTTGACGCAAACCTCTGAATTCATTTGCACTGGCACGAGAGAGAGCGCGCACAGCGAGCACTGCCAGGAAACGACGGATTTTTAAGAGCTTTAAAGGTCGCCACCTGGCAGCAGTCAGCCAGCTGCTCTCTCCACTTATCCTGTCACTCTTTTTGTTTTTTGCTTTGTTTCATTTTTTTTTATATATATATATATATATACCTTTGATGCCTCGTGATTGTCCTTTAACATCTTTTGTCCGTGCCGCTGCCCCGTGAGGTGTGACTGGACTCTGACCTCAGCTGTGAGTGGATGTGGAGAGGCGGGTGATTACAGTACACAAAGCTCAATTGCTGCAGCAGCCACAGAGAAAAAGGAAGCATCCAAACCAATTGCGTTTTTTTTTCTCCACACTTCTGATATGTGAAAATAGCACACATCTGCCCAGTGGTGCATTGTGGAAGTGAAAACGGCTTCCAAATCAGTCCCAGACTTTTTTTTTTCTTTTTCATGGAGTGGGGATGGCATTTTAAAGGAGACGCATTAAGAAAAACACAAAGAGACGACACGGTAGAGTGAGTAAATATGTGGAAGGCCAAGTGATGAGAGGTTCCAGGTGAAATGTCTCAATCTGAAATAAACACTGTGGCTGAAGGCGGGAAGTTTGTGTCTGTGCATCCGTAGCAGTTGCTGTCAGAGCGAATATTACACCACGTTTCATCACTGAAGCAGATGATTGGATGATTTGCAGTGCAATGCCATTAACTGGGATTTATCCCATGACCTGATCTCTTTTCTACATCTGGGAGTTAACACATACAACGTGTCAGCTGTAGGCGCAATATACATACACAGATTGTTACACACCCGATCTGAACAACCACAACAGGGTCACGATTCTGGGTTTGAATCTGCTCTCAGGAAGTTTGCTTTTCTCTTCACTGTAACCCAGAGCCTCCCATCTCACCTGAGCTGTGCCACAGATATCCTCAACTGCACTCTGGAGTCGCAGCTCTTCCTGATGCCTGGAGTTTCAGGGATTAGAAACCCTGGTTTAAATTCCAGGAAGTAAAACCACTGTAGTGTCAAAAGAAGATCAAACTGTCCGGGTGCAGCCGCCACTGTCCGGTCTGCACTCTGGTCACTGGTTAAACCTGTACATTACAATATGTATTAGTAAATCAGCAGCATGGAGGCGGATGTGCAATGAATGGGCCAAACTGAATGCTTTTAACATTTACTCACATGCATTTCATGCAGGCACGTTTCAGCTACACTGGTGTATTGAATTGCTGCTTGTTTTTTTTTTTTTTTTTTTTTTTTTTAAGTTATTAAATGGTTGACAGAGAATATGACGGTTATGTCCTTTAGACTATTTCCATAGCATTTTCCTAAATTTCAATTTTTCTTTAATGGTTAGCTCGTAGAAAAAAAAAGATGGCAAATTTACCTTTTGTTTTTGTTTTTGTTTTTTTTTGTAAATACAGATAATTGAGGTCTTATGGGATGGTTTTTTTCCATGTCACATCAGGCTTTTACCCTTTTATACACATCTGTGTTGCATAACTCTGCCCAGTGATAATGCCATGCAGTTACTGTTGTTGTGTTACTATAGCCAGGAGCTCTTTGGTTAAAGCTGTAACCAGAAGCTGCTCTGTATATTCATTTAGTGACAGAGTTGTTTCAGGTCATGATTTTTTTTTCCCTTGCTGGGAAGCATTGGCTGGTTGACACCCATGGTCTTTGTTTTGTTTTGTTTATATGACATTCCCGGTTTTATCGGCATAAATATGCAATGGTGCCTTCACGTCAACAATAGATCAGATTACCAACTTTTTATTCAGGGTCCTGCAAATATTACAGACAAGGGTGCAGTCTTATCAGCCTGCTGTTGTATGTGTTATTTATTAGAACAGTTAATAGAGCAGTACAACAGGCTTCTTGATGTAAAATAAATTTGTCTGAAACTACTGTTGAAGGAATATATATTTATGGATGTCTTACCCATACCACACAGAAGATATGCAGATGACTCAGTGTTTTCCTGCTAAAAATATGTTTTATAGTTTCAGATTAAACTAAACTTCTGAAATTTTATAAGTGCCACAATCCAGTGGGTTTCGCTACATCCCAAATACTCTTTGTACCTTTTTGCACAAGTTACTCTGTCACCATGTTTCTGACTCGCTCTTTGGATTAATCCGAGGAGGCTGTTGCACTCATCAGATGAATATAATTTAAGGCTAACACGGGACTAACCCTGTCTCGATGAAAGAGTTAATCACGCCAAAAAAAACCAAAAACGATTTCAGTGTCATTTCAGCATAAGTTTGACTCAGGACAAGTGATGTTGCAATATGGTGGTGTACTATCAGTAACATCGGGTTGGGTTTTCCCTATCTAGACATGCAAAGTTGTTGGAACGACAACAGCAGCAGGTTTATGTGTACACGCCACACAGTTATCCACGGGTATTTCTATTCAAGGAAATGTTAGAGACGCTTGATGAGTATGTTCCTTGTTTTCACCAGGAAAACCTTCTTCCACCTGCTGAAACATCTGCTGGTAATATTTGTTATTGTTGCTCACTTAGCCAGATACAAACACTGTTTTCTCCTGAACATTTGCTTTATTAACAGGGAATAAAGTAAAGTAAGTCAAATGCCAAAATGCCCCGGTTTGCCTGATTCTTTTTTTTATATTAACGCATCACCGAAACAGTCTGCTTCTTTGTTCGTAGATAAAGTGGAGGCCTTTCTCAATTATGCAGCTCTTTCTGAGGTCTGTTTGACAGGGTGTTTAAGTGGCTACAGTCTGTGTATTCATGTAAGCACGGCTGTGACTGCAGTTTTATGTCAGCAGGGGTCATAAGTGCACCAGAGGAGGCGAAGCCAACATAACCATGGGCAGTATAAGGCCAAAACCTCATTATTTCCTATGAACAAGTAGACACTAAAACAGAAGTGTAATGAATGCTGAAAAGAAAACATGGCAGATTCATTAATGGCTTAAAAACAAGTAGTAACATTAAGTGGCTTATTTAGTGTTCAACTGAAGTGTGAGTAGTCGTGTCAGGAGTGGTACAAACACACCAGTAAGAGCAAAGCCAACCTTATTTATAAAGTACTTTAAAAACAGAAACCACTGACCAAAGTGTTAAACAAGGGAATAAAAATACATTAGAAAAAATTACATGAATAAATATAATTAAATTACAGCACAAAATGAAAGCATCGAGTAAAAAATGTACAATTAGACATGAGTGAAATAATAAGTGCACAGACAGTGCAGAGGTGTAGTACATGCACTACTTTATATGTACTAGTAGCTCACAACATCCAAGATGGTTACATTTAAATATTTACCTTATTTTTATCTCTTTATTTGTATTATTATGTTACTTTTTTTTAAATAATGAAAATATTTCTCCACCTCCAACAAACACGTTTATTTTCTGGACCTTTGTAGCTGTGGCATCTTCGTTGTGTCCACCGAGCGTAGCTTCCTGTGCACGGAGCAAATTAACTACATTAAAACTGCGCGCGCTCATTGGCTCGCGCTGCAGGCTCCGCCCGGGAACTGGCCCAGCGCGTGACATCCAAGGAAACTTGACACACGGACTGACCCGAGGAGCGGTGCAGCTGCGCGTGCGGCCGATCCTTGTGTGACTCAGAGCGCGTTTTGTTTTATTATTATTTGTTGTGAAGCTCACCTGTGCGTCGCTCATGGAAACCAGGCAGCAAGGTGAGTGAGTGCCGTTTCTTACCTCTCAGACCGGGATAACTGAATCCGCAGCGTTACTTTTTGTTTCCAGTTGATCTGATAATGAGCTGAACTTGAGTGTTGCACGCACCACTGTTATGACGTCGCTGTGGGAATGGAGAAGAGGGAAAAAAGTGTATAAAGCGGAGCATCTGCTGCTTCTTATGTCAGCTTCATCTGTTGCTGCATGGCGCCTTCAGTGTAAAGACTGTTTGTGGAGGGAGCTGCGTTTTTAAGAAGCAGTGCAACAGTTAAGAAGCTTCAGGCACACACACGCACGCACACTGTAAGACGACATGGAAACTCCTGACCAAATCCTGGGCTGGCTACTGTTTACCCCCTCTATGTGGTGACTTTCAGGCTATTTGTGGAAGTTCTGCAAAGCCAGAATGCTTTCTATTCACCTCAGGAATTGGCTTAGCCCCCCTCCATCCTCCCCCTGTCCACTACCTTTGCGCTTTGGTCTGCTGCAGGTGCTGCAGGAGATAAAATCACTGCTGCAGAAGTCCTTACAGAAGACGCATTGCTTTCGTTTTCTACAGCAGTGCAAAGAATCTGTGTTGTTTTTAGAGTACAGAGTGACTCCAAGCTATAGATAAATAACGTTGACTGACTGCTCAGACCAAATGAATTGTGAAAATGAAAGCTGGAGCTCGAGCAGTAGCTCCGCTTGTGTGGGATATAAAGGATTGCTTATTCAGGTAGGTAATTGCATTCCTTTGCAGTCTGGTTCTAAATAGGTACCTGTTACAGCTAACAGGAAGCCGGAAAGGCTTAGAGAGGGAGAAAAAGGGAAAAAAGACTGATATGGGAATATGAACGTTATAATCAACTTATTTGTGATTATAAAGCAATACATTTGGTTATACTTCATGGTTACCCATGTACAAGTAGCTGTAATGTCTGGAACAGGGATTTTTTTTGTGTTAACTGCTGTAAATGTTATGTGCAGTATCTACTGTTTGCCAGCTTTAATTAATTTTTTCAGCCGTATGACCATCCCCAAGCCTCTGATTTAGCATAGCCACATGACCGCTGGGCCGAATGGTAATCTTGTGACCAAAGGTATTTCACCCCCACAAAAAAGCAGGGGGAGGGAGGAGACACACAGAATGGACAGTAAAGAAGGAGACAATTTTCTTCTGAGCACCCTATGACATAAATCAGTGTTAGTGCTAAAAGACCCTCACAGTCCGGTATGACCTGCTTTGAGTGGCTAAAATCACATGTTGCTGTATAAGACCCACCTCTGAGGAAATTATTCTTCTTTATTACCATAAAACATGCTTTTTAGATAAAATGTATGCTCAGTGTTTTTCCACCCAAGTGCGTGATGTTTTTCTTCCCTGGAAAAACTGTTTTTGCCAGTCAGCTTTGCCTCATTGTCAAAATGTGGAACCAGAGGGACATATTGTAAGTGAAACTGGCCTTATCCTGGCCAACTTCCTCCTGTAGTGCTGGAGTGTGGTGTAATGAGATTTCATCTGCAAGAAGGGAGCTTGTATTGCCCAATAGCTTCAGATATTTTTTCTGAATTGTTTCAAAGTTATACAAGATCCCGTTGTGAACTCTCTGTGGCACTTATTTCTTCTTGGTCTGTGTCTCTAAATAATAATAAGAAGCTACATCCTGTTTAAAGAGCTCGGAGAAGTTCATATCAGTGGCACAGAGGGTCAAAAGTCAGGTTTCCTGTTCCTGCACTGAGTTGGGCCTAACTACAGCTGTCAGGGAGGAGAAGTCTCCATGTTTGCATGTATAACCGGATTTCTTGTGTCCCCTCACCCTGCTGCCTTGCTCCGCTGCAGAGATGTACTCTAGTGTTCTGAGTGGATCAGTGGTGGACTGGGGCAGCATGGGCCCCGGAGAGGAATGGGTTGATTCAGCCATACACGAGGGAGAGAAGGGTAAGACTCAACTCTCCCAGTAAAGCAAAAGAAACCCGTAAATCCACCCTGAATCACAAAAAGCATAAAACCACGTCATGCAGTGGTGCTCTGAGCAATGCTGAAGCATCGCTGATTGCGATGCCGGTACAGTAAAAGTGCAGAATGTTTAAAGGTGCCTATCTGTAGGAATTACTGGAGCACTTATTGCCCTTCTGTTATTCAGTGTTGATTTAATGAACAGTCAGATGAGTGAGTTTGGTCTGCGTGAATAAACCAACAAGTAAAAAGACAAAAAGACTGGAATTTTATTCCTTAAATTGAAGGGAAAGTAATTCCTTTCATTGAATTTGATATAACTTTACCCAAAGCAGCAGTGATCAGGCTGATTTGAGTGCATGATACCTGTTAAAACACAAATAATCCACTTTTTCAAAGACCTGAAATATGAATGTATATGTGGGAATGCATTTAAACCACACAAAATGTTTCTGCAATAGAACAGAAAAATATATACTACGTGTAATATGACAGGTTTTTGCTCACAGCTACAGAAAATGATGGTCCACCTCAGCCCTGCAGTGCATTTTAACATCTTCGGTGGATTGTTTCGGTATCGCGGTACACAACGTTACCGTTTCATTCAACACTCTCAGCTCTCACAAATTGTGTTTTCTTCCACCACATGCAGCTGTTGCCTTTAAAAAAGCCTGCATAGGTTTTATGAAACCTTGTAAATGCTAACATTGTGTCTGCTGGGTGAAGTTTCGACGTCTTTCATCAGTTTTGGAAGAAAATGCAATTCTGTTACAGTGCAAACCATTTGAGGGATATACTGTATACATAAAATCACTGGCAAAAAACGTTGGCAGTTATATGAGATGTTGCTGACTGATAGGATGATTTCCTTAGTATGAAATTACTCACATTCCTGTGTTTCCCTTAAACCAGTAAGCACTCTGTTCTGTCTGCAGGAACTTCCTGTATGCTTACAGGCAGTTTCACAGCCTTTGAGCTTTCCCACTTTTGCCTTTTTTCCCCTTCCTTAAGCTAAAATATTAAATAAGAACTAATTGCTTGCAAAATTAAAAATTCTGTTTTCCTCAGGTACTGAACATGTTTTAAACTGTGACTTTGCTCAGGTTTGAATCAGGGTAACCTTTACCCCTCTGATGAGGAGTCCCTTAGGAAAAGCTCATATGGTTTGACCTCCGTCGTCCAAAATGGGGAAAACCTGACAGAATGGGGTAAAACTTCACCCTCAGGGGACAGCCGGTGGGGTCACACATCAGTGTCTGACACCTGGGCCACGTCCACCGCTTGGGATATGCAGCTGGACAGCACAGGTGACAAGGGATGTAGATATAGAGCCTGTAGATTAGATCAGTCGTTCACTTTGGCTGAACCTTTAAACCTACAGCTACCCCTAGGGCTTCTGTTGGCACAAGCAACATGGTAAGCATCAGGCAATCTGATCTGTGACAAAGCCATTAAAAACTAAATTCAGTCTTTTATCTCAGTAACGATTGAATTATTTGTATCTGCCGATACATGATTTTTGTGGTGTCCTCAAATGAGAATGCACTCAGAGGTGGCAGTGACTGTTGTTTATCACTTGTGTCACGTTAACATAATATCCATCTAGAATTTCACATGGGATGTATCCCTAGCGGTTATAATTAAAAAGCAAACACACAGACCCCACTGTATTCAATACAGTTTTCATTTAGTCTCAAATATAGACCACACTCAGCCTAACAGCAGCAACAAGGAAAATGCAATCAAACAATTAACCAATCAGATAAATTTAATAAATCCAAATCCAAAACAATCCAAAACAATATGTTAAGTGTTCAATCAAAAGTTTTTTTGTTGTAGAACATGGTTTTTAAGAAATGGTTTTATATTGTAAGTATTATAAAAACAACATAAAATTAGCATTGTAACTTTTCACAAAGTTTAATCTTCTCGTTGTTAGATGTTGCCTGCACATTTCTAGTGGCCCACTGCTCCTGTTTAATTAAAAAGTGTCAGTCACACGGGCCTAGAGACCAGTTTTTGACACCTGGCAACCTCTAGTTGCTAGGGAAATGTGTATTTCTGAACTGGTTGCTGTTGCCAGGTGAAGTCAGTCGCAGAGAACGTCCCACAGCTAAAACTTGCTTGTGATTGCTTTTGTCACTAGCAGGTTGTCACCGTCCACTGTAGTTTGCATGGAAGACACAGACTTGCCTGCAAACACTTGCTAACAAACCACGAGCTTCAGCAACATTTGAAAAAGTGTGACAGCGATTAGACACGGAGAAATCAAATGCTGTGTATTATCGTGAAACTTTTACTTTGAAGGCGACCAATCATCGCCTCTACTGCAGCAGCACCGTTTCTTTGCAACCAGTTTCTTGCTAGCGACTGCCAGCAACCACTTGCCAGCCAGTCAGAGAACACACATTTTTCCTTTGCAACCACTGCTTGTTAGAGGATCCCCAACTGGTCTCTAGACCTGTGTGAAGACCTGGGAAATTGAGATTGTCAGTACCTGATCTTACACTGAATCTTGTTTTCAATGTCTATCTGTTTGATTTTACCCAATGAACATTAACCTTTCTGCAGGTTATTCCCCTTTCACTCTTATCTATATTTCACTGTCAAACAAAGGCATAAGATGCCTTATAACTACTCTTAACTAGGGTTTTTCTTAGCTAAAGCAATATTTTGGTGGACCTCAAAGGTTTTGGACGGACAGACATAGCTTAGGTCTTAAAAAAAAGTTAGCTAAAAGGAAATCAAGGTTAGCCACAAAAAAATTGCAAAAATCCTCAGCTAACAAGTAAAGAACAGCACTCAAATGTGGTCATTCATAGCTACCTTGCAGTGGTTTTTACCTTTATATTCAAAAGCACTTTGAAAAGAAAAAATCTGAACCTTGCAGACAAACTTCAGCAGAGATGGTGTGTTGTGTTGTGTAGTGTTGTGTAGTGTTTTGTTTCCAAAGCTTTACCAACTCTGGTAGAAAATATCTAAACCAGGGCTCTGCCTGGCTATTTAAGGCTGTGTAAACAGGGACACTGCTTTCTGAGTGCACTTAAGACAGACATGAAAAGCTTCTATTGAAACCGCAGGGGTTTAAAATCTCATTGTCCTCCTGCTGTGTAATGTTAGCAGAAAAAGCTCTTTACTATAGAAAGACCTGCAATGGACTGAACTGCTGCAAGCTGTGCTTGAGTTTTGTGCTGTACGCTGTTTTTGTGTGTGAGTTTGCTGCATGAGCTGCTGCTGTGTCCCCTTTAACCTTAGTTTTCAAAGAACTGAACTGCTGATATGTTAAAGTAGCCACTACAGTCAGTGGAGAGTGGCGACACAGTGCAGTACATTAGTCTTTACTAACCTCACTGTCCCCTCACCTGTCTTATAATGCGGCCACATCAAGAGAGGGGACACCTCACCGCAGGTACGTGAAAACGTTTTACTTCCATCCTGTCGAAATGGCGTCTGAGTCAGCATTTAAAGGGATAACTTTAAGTGCTCATTGACACACGGCTTGCGTGTATTTACCTTTCTTGCGTTGTGTGTACACTGCCCTCCTGCTGTTTCCTGGTACTGTGTGCTGCTGTTAAGCCCTTTACAAATATCATAAAAGCAAATAGTGCAACAGTTTGAGACGGATCATACTAAAATAGTCTAAACGAGTTCACCTTCAGTTCATGCTTTATTTTGGGTCTTTGCACCTCTCTGCAACTATTATTTCAATAGAATTAAAAGGTAAATAAACATTGCTAATCAGAAAACGTCATTTACTGTAGTTGTTTCATTCTGTTTGTGTATCTGAAGTATGTGTGTGTTCTGTCAGCGTCATGCTGTTCACAGGAAATCACTGTAAATATTTCTGTTGGAGGCAGAATCTGACAGAAAAATGTTTTATCATATAAACCTGTCCTGTCTAATCATATTTCATTTCTTATAGCTAGAAGTTGGGCAGACGGCTGCGATGCTACTGTTGTAAACAAGCGGAGGTTTTACATAATGTCTTTAATCTCAATTCAACGCTTTCCCCCATGCGCATGTTTTTCATTTGCTACAAAACTAAAAGTCAATCACTGCAACTTGAAATTTGCTCTCCTCCCCGAAGTCTCAACCCATCTTGTTTGAGTGTGCGTTAGTGTTTGTGTTTGCCTGTGGTGTTGGTCAGCAGAGTTCAAGCACGATAATCCACATCAGTTAAGCCAGATTAGGGCACTACAGCCAGAACCCTTAGATTACATAACTGTCAGAGACACGATCAGAGATGGAGACAGACACAGAAAACGTGGAAAAAGCAGAGTCAGAGAAAACGATAAAGCAGAAAAAGGCAGAAAGAGGCATGGATGCCAGATTGTCTCTGACATGGCTCATTTAAAAATACACAATGGCAACAAAACAAGTAACAATACCAGGAAATAAATCGGCACCAAGTACAGATTTACTGGTGGTCAGAGACCAGATTATAAACATAAGTATCACCTTGAAATGTTGAATTCACACCTTGTCATTAGGGTGTCGTCAGTTTTAAGGTCACACATGGACACACTAAAGGGCATTTATGGTGCCTTTGTATGTGTTTCACACAGGTTTTCTAGACTCGGAGCCACTGAGAGAGGCTGATGAAGACTTTGTGTCAGAGGTCAACCTGAGCGCCTCCATGACGGAGGAAGAGAGGGAGGAGATTCAGCAAGAGTTAGCTAAAGTAAACACACACACACACAAGAACACAAATATATCTTTAGCATTAGAATGATGACTTTTTTATCTCGGTCTATGAAGTCACTTTAGAAGCTCTGTGTCTTTCTGTGCGTGTCCAGCTGGAAGAGGAGATCAGCACACTGAGGCAGGTTTTGTCTTCCAAAGAGAAGCAGCATGCGGAGCTCAAACAGAAACTGGGCATCACTCCTCTGAGCGAGCTCAAAACCAACTTCAGCAGAGGCTGGCACGACATGCAGAGCTCAGTAGCGTAAGTTACAGTACAGGCTACATCACACAGCTAAGAAACAAAGAAAGAATTTGTGTGCTTAATAAGGTGTGTGTTTCGAAGTGTACACGGCAGAATGGCTTTTATGTTAGCTGTAAACACTGATGCCCTTCATAGGACACACTCAAAGTAATCACACAAAGAGCAGGTTTCTCTCTTCTTAACAACCAGCGTTGACTATCCAAAACGAGTGCCAGATATCAAAAAGCTAATTAAAAAAACATAATGTTCTGCTCCTGGCTGCACAGCATGTGTGTGATTTGTTATCTTTGTTGTGCTCACTGTAACAGACACCATAAACCTGATCAAAACACATCACCCAGTGCTGAAGGCTATGGTTGTCCTCAGTGCACAATTAGTAGTACATGTTCCCTTTAGCAGCTGGAAGTCATTGTACTGTACTATGATTTTCTTTTAAATGTCACTTCCCTACCTGTAACAGGAAACATTTATTGTTTGTGTGCTTCTCTTTTTTTTAAAGAGAAGTTGTTGGTGTATTTCTGAAAAAAGAAATTCCCTTAAAGAAATTTCAACTGTGTGCTTTAAAAAGTGTACAACTATCTACCAACCTAATAGTGAATGAAATGGTACAAAACGTGCAGCCCTGCAGGTTTAAGGTTTGATTTTACCGGGGCTTTGATGTTCATGCAGATCTGCAGGAGTTGATCTTATTTAAAGATTAGTAGGAATAGTTTGGAGTTTGGGGAAATGTGCTGGTTTTCTGTTCTTTCCAAAATATTTCAGAGGGTGACAAATTAAAAGGAAAACAGAAAGCCTCGACCTCCATAGTAAGAAGATCTGGTGGTTCTGAAATGCTCTGCATGCATGGCACTGCGATCGACTCAGGCTTGTAGGACAAGCAGGGATAGTTAACGGATGGACAAACAGATGATGGTTTAGCAGTTAAGTGCAAAGTGATCAAATTTACCCAGTGATCCTACATTTCTATCTCAAAAGGAGTGTTTTTTTTTCAAAGATAACATCCAGATGGTTGGAGAAAATGAAAAGTAGTGAATCGTGCCCAGTCACCACATCTCATGTGAATCCAGTGCTTGTTACACTGCGTTCCTTATCACTGTGATCGGGAATGTTTTCTATAAGAATTATTTTTATCCCTTCACTAGACCTTCAGAGACATGCTAGGACCACTGAAGCTATTCTGGCAGCATGTATTAACCTAACACCTTAGCAGGAACCCAAATACTATTGTGTTGGGTTTTCCTGTAAATTTTTCATTAATCTGTACAAGACCAGGTGATAATAGTTAGCTCCAAAGATACTTGGTAAGTCTCTTGATGGGAATACTAAGCTAAAGAGCCATCTTCTCATCTCCAAAATGTTGTTTCTGTAAGATCTTTTAGTGTCTCTGTCTCCAGAGAAACAATCAAATTTTCTGATCAGATGGTCAGCACTGAGCTTTTATCCAGACAGCAAGAGACAAAGAAGAGCAAGAGGATAGTCTCTGAAGGCCAGCTTTCTTATCCAGTTACACTTTTCACCGAAGATCACCTTACACACAGACTCCATCCTCATCTATAATGAACCAGGGTGACCACAGCAATGTGTGGTGTTAGAGAAACTGGGCAACACAGACATGCGAGAAGCTGTGATAGATGATCTGGATGCAAACAGGCCCAACATAAATTCATGTCAAATTTCTACAATACAAAAAAGCAAAGTAGGGCCTTAAAGTGATGTGTTCACCTTTTTATTTACCAAATGTGAAGCAGCTAATTTATAATAGCTTTTTTTTTTTAGTTAAAAGGCTTGACTGTTAAAAGTGAAACCACATCTTTGTCAGTGATTATTAAAACGCTAACAAATAATTTCAAAATAAGATAGATGGTTATTTTTATTACCGTTGATTGAAGTGATGCTTTGTAAAAATAATTGCACACATGAATTATCAGCTAAAAGAATCACCCAACATGAGCTGTGACTTATTCCATTTGCTCCTGTAAAAACTCAGTAGTGCAAGTTTTAATTACAGCATCTTCATGCTTTTGTTTTCTCCGAACAAGCCTGTGTTGTGTATGCGTCTTTATCTTTCACTGCATGCACCTTTGTGTGTTTTGTTTTGGGTTTTTTTGGCAGCTACAAGAAGACATCAGAGACGCTTTCCACAGCAGGACAGAGAACCTCGGCAGCCTTCAGCACGCTCGGCAGCACCATCACCAGGAAGATTGGAGATATGAGGTACAGACTGATGGTCGCATGTTCACTGAATTTCCTGCTTCACACTTGCCAAACAGCTTTAACAGTGACAGTTGTATGCAAACCGTGTGGGTACAGTCACCCAATAAATTTGGTTGTTCTGTGGACACATGGCGTTGCCTTCTGTGACACCCGATCTGCAAACGGTTTTAAACATAGATTAGATAAACTGTTTCAAATGTCTAAAGTCATCTTGCTTCTTCAGTGAAGCATGTTCGCCAAATAGTGTGATAAATGTCGTCCTTCTGCAGAGGAATATGTGCTAATGAATCGAAGTCCTTGTTTGTGAAGGTTTTCAGTCATTGTTTGTCTAAAAGTGGATTTTATCTTAATAAAAGCTGTGCTAGTAGTTCTGATGACAGGTCAAGAGCATCTTGTATTAAACCAGGCTTCGTTTGTCTAAACACATGGATTGATCTCATTAATTGCTTTAGTCTTTGAACTTTTTCACCATTCAGTCTTTAAATGTTGTTCATGTGTGCTTGTAGCTCACAAAAGATACCATTTAAACGTGCCCGTTGCAGGCACTTGATCATCTTAAAGCTCCATTATCGGCTCATCTGTGTAACGAACACAGGCATTCCTGTTTAACCCATCTGCCCCGCGTGCGCCTCCACTTTTAACCAGTTCGGTGACACTTGCTATCTGTGCTATCCATCTCTGTGTCTCAGACAGCAGAGTTTTGACTCTTGGTCTAAACAGTTCAAGGCAGCATCAGATTATGTAAGAAGCACTAAGCTGCTTTCTGAGTCAAAGGGCTCGAGGCAGCGGCTGTCTCCCTTGGTCACTTTCTGTTGTTGTTGAGCTGACAGTCTGCATTGCTCTGTTTGACAGACGGATACACACACACACAATGTTGGGGTGTTCTGCAGGAAAGCATGTGTCCCTGTGTTAAATGTGCACAGATGACTGCGTGACAGCACAATGGTGATGCAGAAAGTATTTTCAGGATGTGCAGGTGAAAACAAAAAAAGCTTTTGAAGGTTAGGAACCAAAAGCTCAGTGAGGACACCACATTATGTCACCCATGTTGCTAGTGCTTCATAATAATAATAGTTTATATTAATAATGTAATAGTGGTGAAATCTATCAGAAGTCTTTTCTGCAGAGTTTGGCTTTCTTTGGCTTTAAGTGGAAGCACAATTACACTTTATTATTCTATACCAATACTATACTTATATATTTTTATACTATTCTAATTATACAGTTAAAATTATACTATACTTTCAGTACTTTAATTGTAATTTAATGTATCCTTTTTTTGAGGATATCAATTGCAGAAAAGCAACAACTTATTATCTTTGGTATATTCCAGCATGTTTGGTCTAGAGTTACTGTTCCCACGGAGGTATGTTCTCACACTCTACACAGGTTTGGTTTGTGTGGGCATGAACTTATTTGAATATTTTTGCTGTGGAAATCTATCTGTCTATCTGTCTGTCTGTCTGTCTGTCTGTCTCATAATTGTTATTTTATGATCAACAAAAAAATGTTGAAAGGTTTAACTTGCAACATTTAGAAAATGTTCATGCAAATATGAATAGGAGCTGCCTGTCTGGTATAACATGTGTTAATGCTGTGCAACACTGACCAATGACGCCAAGAAAAGCAACCCACAACCTACAGAAAATCACATTACATGTAGATTAATAAAAAACAAACTGTCAAATCAAGTCAGTCTGTAACACAGTTACAAAGATGATTTACCCTGTTGTTTGTCTACTGAGTTCCACAGCTGGGTTTCCAGTCACTGTGACACTGTTTCCCTTGTTCTTCTTCTGTTTTCTTCTCCTAACACAGATTGTTTACACGTTTTAAGAGCCGAGTTTTAAAGAGTTGGTTACTTGTGTTACCTAAAATAAGTGTAGTAGTGGTAGTTTGCCTTTTGTAGTTAAATAGTTTTGTATTGATTATATTAATGTTCGGTAAAGTGAATTTGACAGAGTGTGACTGTAATGCTGACATCGGCTTGTCCAAGTATCCTAAAATGTTTTTCCGTCTTTTTTCATGCTTCCTAAGATCCAACTCCATAGGGTAAGGAGCCACACAGTAGATTTTATCAAAGTAAGGAGTCTGTTGCAGTGAGTAGATCTCAGTCAGATCAGCTGATAGCACTAACTGACAGCACAGTATGGACTCAGTCAGGTTCTGGTCTGAGCCATGAGTCACATCAGTTTTGTTTTCAGGGAAATAAACTGTCTTCCTGAGTCACATGAGTGGCTGCACTTCCCTGTGTGCAGAGAGTGCTAAAGCTAAGCTAATAAAAAAACAAATTTAGGACCACATTGGATTTTTCACTTTTAAATTAATAGCTTTATTTAATAAATCTATTGAAGATAGATTAATGAAAATACATGAGAAACTCTGGAGTGGCTGCTGCTAATTCCTTGCTTGCATATCTTTTGACATGTAACTGCTTTCCTGTACATAATCCTCTGTCACACTCTGCACATGCACAGCATCAGAACAGAACAGCTAAGCACTGCTCTGACTCTTGGCTTTGTTTCTGGTTTGGTGAGTGCGTGTAACCTGTGTTAATCATTAACTCTTCTCTCACCACGCTCTCCGGGGACAGTTACTCTATCAAACACTCTATGAGCATGCCCGCCATGAGGTAACCACTCTGTGCTTTTGTGCGTGTCTTTGTGTGTGAGTGAGAGAGAGAGATGTTTATATGTGACATGATCATTTAAAATTTGAAGTTTTTGTGTATTAACACAAAAAAGTCCTGTGCAGTCTTTAAGAGTTAATGCAACGCTTGCACTGATTCGTATTTAGTTAAGGGCACTCTGACCCTGACACACCTGGAAAAATACCTGGTGTGTTTTTTTCCACATGCTCACTTCTTCAGGTCATTTTGACTTTTTTGTGTTGCAGTACCAAAAAAACAAAAAACCCCATTGTGTTATTTCAGAATATTTTTCGAATCAAACATGACCCCTTTTTGAATAAGGGAACTGCCAAAAGTAGCTTCTTCTATTTCAGAAGAGGATTTCACAAATAATTGTGTGCTCATGTGATAAGACAGCAAAATGTGGTTTATTTTTTAATAATCTTTCCCTCCCTTTTTCACAGAAACTCTCCTAGCTTCAGGTCTTTTGAAGAGAAAGTTGAGAACACAGTTTCCACTATCAAGGTAAACCATGTGTGTGTGAGAGAGAGATTTAGCATTATAAAGTAATAACATGTGAAAAGCCTCAAACAGAGTGTGTTTGCCTTAAAAGTAGTCTCACTTAATCCGAGGCATTTAAAGGCACTTTTGAATGTTTTTCAAGATAAACTAAAAACTATTTCATGTGAACGCTGCACATAAAGAAGCTGGTCAGGTTGCAGCTTCTAAGTACTGACGCATAAAACAAAGTACTATAATTAGTGTGTAATTATGAGCCTACACTCTGACAGGGAACCCACTGATTACTGACATTTATAGTGATACCAAAACAAGTCCTAAGAGTCCAGAGGAGTGTACTAGGAAGCAACATTCATGGGTTAGTAAGCTGTGAATCTGACCCTGTTTTTACCTGACTAGATCACCAGAGAGGTTTATATTAAGAATTTTGGTTTTCAAATGGACTGAAAGCACATTTTCACTCATTCATGTATGGATGCTTTAAATGTGATGTAAATGATCAGTTTGGTACATGATTTCTTGGCCTAAGACACAATTTCTGTATTTTTTCCGCTGTACACCATCACAGAGGATTTTAAATCAAACAATAAAGCTGTGATTGAAGTGCAGACTTTCAGCTTTAATTCAAGAGGCTTTACAAAACAGCTGCATTAACGGTTCATGAATTACAAACAGTGGCTGGAAAGTAACTGGAAAATTCACTGACAAGCGGTTCTGTAATCAGGTGACTCGTATTCCCTCGTTATTTAATGACAAACGAAGCAGACACAATAGCTGAAGTTTCAAAGTGTTGAATTTGTATTTCATAGCTTTTCACTATAATTTTAGATATGAGGCCCAAAGACATGTCAGTACAAGTTAGAGAGGCCGTCTACATGCTAAAAAAAGAACAAAAAAAACCCTTCAAATCCATCAAAGAAAGAGCAGAAACGTGAAGAGTAGCCAAATCAACCGTCCAGTGCAGTCGTAAAAAGAATGAATGCACTGACAGCAACACCGAAAGGCCTGAAACACCACAGGAAACCACTCAAGTGCATGACTCCAGTTCACAACATTTAACAACTGTCAAAGAGGAGAGCAGGTGTATTATTGTCAAGGTGTACATTAAAGAGATGTCTTCATGAATGGAAATAAAGAAGGTTTTCAATAAGGTGCAAACCACTGGTTACACCTCAATCAAAAAGGCAAAGAAACTGGATGCTCTTTGATCTCAACCCAGCAGAGCAGCTTTTTAGTCACGAAACACAAAACTGAAGTCAGAGAGACCCACAAACAGCAGTAAAGGCCCACCAGAGCATCTCAAAGTTATGCAGGATGTGGTGATGTTCACGGGTTATTTAAATTTATGTTAGTTTGTCCAGTTACTTTATGAGCCTCTGAAAATGTAAATTCTTAAACAGTTAATGGCATTTTTTGGTAAAACTCCTTGAATCAAAGTTGAATATCTGTACTTTAGTCACATGTTGATTATTTGATTTGAAACCTGCTGTGGTGGTCGGCAAAGTTGGAACAAAAGCTGGTGAAATGACTCCTGTTTTCACGTACACGCCCTGCAAATGCCCGACAGCTTCAGTCTTTGTAAAAGTCTGCCACCTTGAGTCGACTCTGCAGCACCACAGAACAAGAACGACAGCTTCAGTGACACTTTTGCGCCTTTGTTTCTTGTCCCAGACAAAGGTTGGCGGCACTGGGAGTGGGGGCAGCTTTGAGGACGTGCTGTCATCCGCAGCGCACGCCAGCTCACAGGACACGCCCACCAACAACTTGATGGACAGCTCTGGGAGGCAGTGTTAAGGCTCCACCCGGACCACGAGCCAGGGCTTAAACGGGAACTCCGCTGCCGATGTGTCGCAGCACTTTAACTCAAAGCTCTGACTGAAACAGTGCACAACACCTTTTGATCCTTAGTGTCAAGGCGCTTTTGCAGAATACGGATTGTCTTAAAACCTAAATAATTACGTTTACCCAAAATGACCCCTAAGGCTGCAATCGTCTTCTTTTATTTTAAAAGATCAACTCTAAACCTCACATGATACGAGGACTAATGAGAGCAAGGAGCCTATAATGTTTTCCTTCTATTTATAGTGTTGAAGGGTTTTTAGTGGATTTGATGAATGCCATCTGTCCTCCAGAGGTTTCCTAACCACGTTACACCACAGATGTTGATGAGATGGGGTTGGGGAGGAGCAGCTAGCAGTTAGACCTTAAATGACCTGAAACACGACATGAAACGAGTCTGAGCAGATTACACATCAGCTTCAGGAGACAGACTGAACCTAAACCCCGCATATCAAGCTGGTACTTTCTTCTTCTTCTTTTTGGCACATTTGTGCTCATGTAGTTCACTCGACTGTCAGATCACAGCTGGGTTTCCACAGACACAAAACAAAAGGCCGATTCTTCCGTGAGATATGCAAATTTAAGACGAGTGGAAAAAGTGTCAGTAGATGTTCAACACCGCATCAGTATGAGTTTTAAAACAGCTACCTTTCTTTATTAGGACAGCAGAAAACTGCTGTTTCACATCTTTACTAGAAATATGTTTGTGATTAAAAAAAATTAAGTAACTTTATTACTTAATGCTGTAAAATGTGACTGTGATCAACCTGAACATCCTGGGTGACGTTTGTATAAAGGATTTTACACTACTACAGAAGATCTAGCTCCTCAGGTTTCACTGTGGCATCTAAAAACATTTTGTTGTCGGCATTTCACGATATATACTCAGTGTACTGATATACACATGGGGTTGGGGAGGCGCAGTGAGCTGGGAGTTGCAGCTGGGGTCTGTTTGAATATCTAAATGCAAACTGTGAGAGCAACTACAGGAAGCAGTGGTGTATATGTGAAAAAGCATCAGTGCGACATGATGTATCATCGGGAGCACAATTCTTGGCTGTAAATTAATCCAGCGAATGCTGTTATGCACGTGGTGAATCTACATGAGCTCAGATTTTAACGAACATTTTAACGCTGAAAAATTGAATTCAGTGTCACTATAACTTTGAAAAATGTTGGTGCCGTAAACGATGAGAATGATCTTTGCAACTATTCAAATCCGCTCTGTGTGGCAAACTCATTACTTTGTCTTTGTATTATTTGCAGTAAATAATCGTTTGTGTTTTGTAGTTTTTACTTTCTCTCTCATGTGTTAAACTTTTGTTTTTGGTCCTCTCCCATGAGAAGATGCTTGGCTCTGCCCTTGAAATACATTCAATAAAATCCATAAACAGAAACAGACTCACTAAAAATAACTCGTTCTGTTCTGTCTCTGGAAAATTGATTTCAATAAACCTTTTATGTAATAAATGTCTTTACAGCATAAACACAAAAAGACATAACTGTGACCATCATGTACAATAACACTGTATGTGAATGATCAATAACTGTTTTTATGACTTTAATATGTATAATAAAGATTGTTTGAACCAAACCTGATGTCACTCTACAGTTTCAACAGCACTCTGGAAAAGCATGAGGAAAACAGAACAAACATTAATACCTGCAGCATACTAAAATGTTTTCTAAAAAGAAAATCCCTGGACACACTTAGCTCGACAAAGCTACCTTCTAATTCAGAGCAAGCCAAGAGCTCAGTCATGAATAAAAATAGGACCACAACCTCCTTCCATCTAAAAAGAAATCGGTGTCTGGTATTGATTTTTTCATCTTCTTAAACCAGCTGCAGCTTGAGGTGATTAAATGCTTGCTCAAAGCTTGAAGGTGTTGCATACGCACAACTGCTTGATTGCACGATGATTGCACACGTCAGCTTTTAGGAGGCAAGCTGTCTGCAAACAGTCGCATCCGCCAGTCAGTCTCAGAGACTGTGGAAGGTTTGCAGATAATTTCTGTCTAATTTAAAAATGCAGAACGACTGAGATCAGTCTGAAGGAATCTTTGACAATAACTGATATCAGACCTACTCCACCACCTTATTTGTTCAGCCAATCACAGATCTAATCACACCAGCACAGGTGAAAAGTTTAAAGCACCAAACTAGTTAAGATGAGAGCCCTCACCACAGTTATAAATGTGATGCCAAACTTGGGTAAGTTTACTTTCAGGAGCCAAGTGTGACCGCATCTTTTTTAGATTTATACGTGATTCACATTCAAGTAATAAACACTAAAGATGTACATGTATATCAAATAACCGAAAAACACAAGCTGTCACAAACACAAGATCAAGAAATGGCGTTACTAAATAATATGCAAACGTAATCTTCAGTCTTTGCTTTAACTTTGTCTTGCAGGTTTAAAATACGTAATAATGTGTGTAAACTGAAAACATATAAAAGAATGACTAAAACAATGAACTGGTGTGACTTAGACAAAAAAAGAACAATATTACAGCTTGTGCGTCCCTGTACAGACTGTTTGTCTGAATCCAGCATCTCTGTCTACCTGAGAAGTCCTGTTCACTGTGTGCGTGTTACAGTCAGGAAGCGTGTGACGTTGTGTGGTCTTGTTCAGGCACCGAATCAGCAGCCTGCGATGGCTCAGACGTCCTTGTGCCATCTGTGTTGGTCATGTGACTTTCTCGCTCTTTGTTCATAGAGCTGACCAGCTGGAGAACGTCCGGGTGGTGGAAACGACCTAAAGACAGCCCAGCAAGATCAGAGCGAGTAGAAAAATGGGTAAATGCTACGATAGACGTGCTGGAGATGTACCGGCTGTGGAGTCAAAGAACTCCTGCAGTCTTCCTGGTGTTCCCTCCAGCTCCTCATACTCGTGCGCCTGCAGGATCATCTCCAGCTGGTCAAACTGTTTCACCAGCCGGGCCTCTGCGCTGCTCTGAGTTTCATATTCCTGCACAAGGACAAAGCATCCCACTTATAAAAGACATGGCCAGGAAGCAACAAATGCCATGTTTGCAGAGACGTACTTCCCACAGTGCGTAGAGTTCCTGTCTGAGAGCCTCCGGAAGAAGACTCGTTAGATGCTTCATCGCTTCCTGAAAGGCAAGGAGAAGTTACGACTACAGCCAAGTTTATTATTCGCCTCCTTTATGATGAAGTCGCTTGCCTCTTCTCTCCTGTGTTTCTCTGCTTTGCTGATGTTATCTGACGGCGCGATGTCTCCCACAATGCACTCTGCCATGTCGTGAACCAGAGCCAGCTTTATGCACCTGGAGACACAAGAGTTCACAACAACAGTCAAGGTCCTTTATACTGCAAGCTAAAAACCTTGCAATATGAAAGAGCAACAATTCCCTGTGATCTCCTATGAGCAAGTACATGGCGACAGCTGTCACCATGTCGGAAAGGAAGAAGTCCCTTTTAACAGGAAGAGACCCAGAGCACATAAAAAGAGGCACATTTATATGTTTTCAGCTTTCCTTTTAGATAATGGTGTAAAAACTGATTTTCAGGTGTATGGGACCCACCTGTCCCTGTCCACTGTGGGGTCAGTGATGGTCAGAGACATCATGGCCATGCGGTACATGTGGTCGGACACACTCTCCGGCTTCTTCACATTCCTGTACACCCAGCCGGTCCGCGGCACCCTCTGCGAGTAATATCAGCCATCAGTGACACACATGCAGATATGTCTCATAACTGCTTCATCAGGGGTTTTCTGGGGACACTCTGTGTGCAGATACTGACTTCACTGTGTTTGATAACTCGTCGTGAGTGCAAGTAGGAATATTTTTAAGTTTTTTGTTTGTTTGTTTTTGCAGGTAAAGCGGGTAAGCAGACCTAAAAGCTAATATATCTCTGGCTTCTGGTGATAGATTTTTCTGGCTTTCCGTTGTGGGGAAATACTGTACACTAAAGGTATGGGGGCAAAAAACACACGAAGCTGCAGGAACATGTCACATGTACACATCTACAATAACAACATAGAGATGTCTTTGTTCTCTTTCTATAATAACTCACTTTCAGTTGTCCGATAAGTTTCATAAACTGCAGCATTTTACTCATGCCGGCTGTTTTGTCCGCGGTGGCCGTCATCATGATCCGCCGACCCGGATACAGAAAGACTGAGTTTGCTGATGTAATAGCGCAAAGCAGCCGCTGGATGGCAGCATGCACAACGTAAAGATACCGAGTCGAAGGAGACGCTTGTATCTGTTTATTCAGGAAGCACTGCCTCTCCTCCTGTCCTCAAAATACACATTCAGGTCTTTAAAATCCTGCAGTTTGTGTTTTAGGAGTTTATGCAGATTTATGGATATTATATAATGTCATTTGCACATCTATGCAGAACATTTTAATAGATTGATGAACCTTCAAAGTGCTATCACTTAGTTTGTTTTTCTTTACCCTTTCCATCTTTTGTTTGTTTGTTTATTTACTGTTAAATAATGTGCTACTTATGCTGTAAGGGCTGATTTGTGTCCCAAAATTGGTGGAAAAGTGATTCATTTCTTATGATATCTTTTAATTGTTTGTTTGTTTGCTTGCTTGCTTGCTTGATTCTTTATTCAGAATGTATCCACATTTGTGCGCTTTTACACAGAAGATACCTAATTTGTAGAGGTAAAAAAAAATTGTGACAGGTGAACATCAAATCATAAGATTTCCTGCATGGGCATGTTACTTTTACTTTTATCTAAGTTTCAACCCTAATATTTTGTCATGTTTGCCTTAAATCTTCTACCCTTTTTATTTATTTATCTATTTATTTATGTGTTGGTATGTTAAAATACAAGGTGAGAAAGCATTTACTGCTTTGCGCAGTAATGAATATGAAACTCTAGATGGCGCGGATGAAACAAGCAAGGAGGCAAACGGCTTATAAGACCACGAAGAAGAATCTACACCGGAAGTCAACAAAGCGGGAGATTAGAAAACGTAAACAAACGTTTTCCGTGGGGTGTGTCTTTTTTGTTTCACAGAGAAACTTCATCGACATGTTGAACAAAGCGCCCAGACTGAAAAGTACAATTAAGACGAAGGCGAAGGGCAACATAAACGTGAGGCCGGCGTCAGAGGCGATGGTAGGCTATCGCTTTGTCCGCAGCTGACCGGTAGATGAGCGACGCTAAATAACAGCTGGTTTTTGCTCCTGTGTGCTCAGATCGAACTGCTGACACTGCTGTTCCTGAACAGCCTGGCTGAAGAGGCGAAGGCCAAAGCGTTTGAGGAGAAATCTGCGACGATCAGAGCTCAGCACGTCAGGGCAGTCTCCAAGGTCGGTTTATGTTCACAGCACTGCATTAACAACACAATCATGTAATCAACCAGTGATTAGAGATTTACTATTTACCATTAGTTAATCTATTGATTCCCGATTAATCGTTTGGTTCTGTCTCTCCGTTTAACGAAACAACCTTAAAATTAGAGATCGAATTATTTTAAATATTTTCATCACTGTATATAACTGTAAAGCACTAAATGTAAAAGTAAACTACGTTTTTTCCCCCTTTTTGGAGGGGTCTTGATTGAATAACTGATATATAAATCAGCCCTTACAGCAGAAAATACATATTATTTAATATTAAAATAAACAAACAAACATATTATTTCTCTGCACACACAATCAAATCATATGTTAGCATTTCAAAGACTTTTAAAGAATTTCTCGACGCTAGGTAGTTTCTGTTACTGTAAAATAATAACAGCTATCATCTTGTTACATTATGAAGTTTTTCTTTTAATCATTGTAATTGAAACTACATAAAACAGCCATAATTTTATTCCCTCAGTATGCTGGCACTTCTTCATATTATTAAAGATATTTTAAACATACTGTACAGAAGTTAGAAATTTCAGTGTTGTGTCAAATTGAGCTCACTCTAAAATTTTTCCGTTCTTTCTTTACAGAAAGTATTGAAAAAGGCGAGAGGATGATGAAGATGGTGAAGAGCATCATACAGATTATTTTGGAAGGCAGTAGCAATATTCTTTCATATTTTTAATGTCTTGTTTTGATCTGAAATCCCTTTTTTGAGTTTTTTAAATTGTATTTCCGTGCAAGTAAACACTGTCCTTTAATTGTTCTGTATTAAACATTCATGAATTTTACACTGCCTAATTTATGTATGACAACTTAAAATATAGAAAATAATTTTTTATTCTTATCTGAAAACATTTGGGATCAAATTCTTTTAGAAAGTCCACATTGAAATGCCTGCAGGCAGTTATTTGGGCATTCATTTGGAAGCCAAATTAAATAACTCCCTACCTAAATGTAGTTAAATTTCAGTGGCCAGTGATTCATCAAACCTGCATATACATAATCACCAGTCAGTCCTGATAAGACCTGATTAAGTTTGCTGACTTGATCCCAAAATAAGGTTTTAAAAAGCTGTATGTGTGCAGATGAGCTCTCTCGAATCTCTGTTTTGTTCTATCATATCCCATGATTCACAGCCTCTTCAAATTCCTCACTTCTTCACACTAAATGTATTAGTGTGATGAAGTGATATCCTGCTGGCTCCAAGTCACTACAGGGTTCCTCATAGTGAGCCAAAAGTCGTAAAAGTGCCTGATTGTTCTTTTACAGTATCTGCTAAGTTATTAATGAAAAGAGTGTCATGTTTGCTCAACCGGCACCCTGACAGCAGATGTAGCGGGGGAGGGGGTTCAAAGTCACCTACATAACAACCAAGAGTCAGGGGTGGGAATTAAGCATTTTTGAAAACATGAGTTGGAATGGGCTGATTTATACTCCAAATATGGGGCCACTTATTTTGCCTCATTTACATAAACCTCGCTTCTGTCAGTCTGCCCCAGGGCAGCTGTGGCTACAACGGTAGCTTGCCTCCACCAGTGTGTGAATGGGTGGATGACTGGGTGTGTAAAGCGCTTTGGGGTCCCTAGGGAACACTAGTAAAAGCGCTATACAAATACAGGCCATTTACCATAGTACGTCACGAGCTCCCTCGGTGGAGTGAAACGCTGCCGTCTGCTCCTTGCTATCTAAAATATAACCGGGCACTGACGTAAACTCTTCTGTTTAATCATTTTCTGTTTGACGTTTATTCAGCTGTGTGAAAACCCCGGAGGAACCCTCCCGAGGGATTAATAAAGTTAAATTTAATCTAATAACTTTAATCTCAGCCAAACCGATTTACTCACTAACAAATAAAACACTGAAAAAGCCAAAATAACATTTTTAAGTTATCAAAGTGATATATATATATATATATATATATATATATATATATATATATATATATATATATATATATATATATATATATATATATATATATTAACCCGAGTAGTGTCGATCGGCTCAGATATTTGAAGTTTACACAGCTACATTCTCACCTGACAATATGTTAGAAGTTTTTTTGCGACCCAGAAAGAGAAATAAGAGTAACATTAAAACTAAGTCGCTGCCGTCATTGTTGGAAACTGGAATTGGCTGGGCCGCGCTATGAATTCTGCAATATGGTTTTTCAATTTTTTTGTCCGGGTGGAAAATCGGGAAAATTTTTGGGAGAATGGTGGCTCCGGGAGATTTTCGGGAGGGGCACTGAAATTCGGTATTCCCCCGGAAAAATCGGGAGGGTTGGCATGTATGGTTGTGGCAACATCACTAACCTTGTCAAACACCTCAGAGTAAATCATATCACAGAATATGACGAGCGTGTGTTGAGGTGAACTGAAGAGGAGGACAGGGACAGGTGCTGCTAGGGCGAGACAGACGTCTCTCACGGAGTCCTTTAGTGCTGCTGGCAGGCAAGGTGTTCAAATAGCGCACAACTTCAGGTTTTTTATTTCTATATGATGAACTCTGCATTATTAAGCAGTGTTGGGGAGTAACGGAATACATGTACCACCGTTATGTATTTAAAATACAAAATATGAGTAACTGTATTCTGTTACAGTTACCGTTTAAAAAGGTGGTATTTAGAATACAGTTACTTTGTTGAAATAAATGGATTACACTGCGGTACTTCCCTGTTTCATATTGTCGCGGGTCAGGCCTGTTTGGGTTTTGTTTGACAGCTACGTTCTGTTGTTCCAGGTGGCAGCGTTACGGTTGCCATGGTTACAGGGTGAGGCTCTCTCTCTGCGTGTTTCCTGGGTGAGAGAGAGGCCTTTTTGTTGTTGTTGTGCTAAGCTAATAGGCAGAATGCTACAGGTATAGCTCTAAAGAATGTAGCATCATAGGCAGTGTAGTCGTGCTGCAGGGAGAATGGACTGCCATACACGTTATGTGTCTGTGAGCGAGGTAGGGAGTTAAAGGAAAAGTACGAGCTGTCATCAAGCAAAAACGGGAGCTGGAAGCATGTAAATATAATAATAACCACTGCAGCCAAGAAGAGTGCCTGACCAGCATAGTTGTAAGTAAGCTATTAAGACTCGACTGTACACCGTGTTCGTGTTTTCCTCCAAAAACAATAAGTTCCGTTGGAGCAGCCTTTCAATGCCTCTCTCTGTCTCTCGCTAGCAAAGTTGACCCAGACAACAAAGTAAAGCTAGTTTTTGGCTAGGAACCCGACACAGAACCCACCGTATTAGTCAGAGGTCCCTTTACTACGTTCGGAGCCGCAGACCTTCAGTAACAGTAATAAATCACAGCAATAGTACATTCATGTAGTTGTAAACACCATGATAATATATTAAGTAATCCAAAGTATTCAGAATACGTTACTCTCATTGAGTAACGTAACGGAATACGTTACAGAATACATTTTGGGGCATGTAATCTGTAATGGAATACATTTTAAAAGTAACCTTCCCAACACTGTTATTAAGTGATAAGAACAAGTAATCTGATGTCCTGTAATCATTATGATGCTATAATTTGAGATACAATAAATTTTGTACAAAGTATCGGTATCGGATCAGTATCGTCGATACCACCCTGAATATTACTTGGTATCGGATCGGAAAGGAAATCAGTGGTATCGCACATCACTATCACAAGGGCATTCAAGCAGCACGATTGAGTAAAACAGTCTAGGGGGAATCTTAAATGATGTAGTAAACACATATAAATACACAATAAAATAAAGTTAGCAGAACAGGTAGAGAGTTAGCAGGGTCAGTCAGTGTCAGAAGAATATCGTCTGCATAGAGCAGAATTTTATGTTGTCTATCCCCAATTTTAACTCCATGAACACTTGGATTTTGTCTAATGGCCATGGCCAAAGGCTCAATTGCCAAAGCAAATAATAATGGTGAAAATGGGCTACCTTGTGCTGTACCTCTGCTCAATGTAATTGGGGAGGATAACAAGCCGTTAGTTAACACAGATGCTATTGGTGATTTGTATATAATTTTGATCCACCCCAGAAAGTTTTTTCAAAACCCAAATCTTCTCATTATTTCAAACATATATCACCAAGGAGTTGTTTAACTGCCTCAGTGACCTCGCCCCCGGAAACTGGTGGGTCATCCCCAGACTCTGCTTACTCCTCGGAAGACGTGTCAGTGGGATTAAGGAGGTCCTCGAAGTATTCCTTCCACCGCCGGACAATTTTCTCAGTTGAAGTCAGCAGCGCTCCACCAGCACTATACGCAGTGCAGGTAGAGCACCACTTTCCCCTCCTGAGAAGCAGGCCAAGGGGATATTAGAATACCCACCCCAGTCCGCCGCCTCTCACCAGGGGCAAGTCCAGACTGAGACAGAGTCCAGCCCCTTTCCAGGAGACTGGTTCCAGAGCCCAAGCCATGCGTAGAGGTGAGCCCGACTATATCTAGCCAGTACCTCTCAACCTCATGCACTAACTCAGGCTCCTTCCCCACCAAAGAGGTGGCATTCCATGTCCCAATTGCCAGTTTTGGTAGCTGGGGATCAGTCTACCAGGGCCTCCGCTCCTGGCCGCCGTCCGGCACACAATACACCCGACCCCTACGGCCCCTCCTGCGGGTGGTGGGCATGCAGGAGGATGGGCCCATGTCCCCTTTTCGGGCTGTGCCCGGCCGGGCCCCATGGACTAAGGCCCAGCAACCAGACGCTCGCCCTCGGGCACCCTCCCCGGGCCTGGCTCCAGGGCAGGGTCCCGGTAACCCTATCCCGGGCAAGGTAAACTGTTCACTCGATGTTTTCCTCATAAGAGTCTTCTGAATCGCTCTTTGTCTGGTTAACCGATACCATGAACCGATACTAACTTATTTCATTAATCAGAGGGTGGCATGTCATTTCTGTTGTAGTTTTTTAGATTGGCCACTAGGGGGACATCCCGCGCTAAACAGGCACAGGGTTAGGCGAGTGAGACTGGCGGCTCCAGATAAAAAAGAGAAACTGGAGGCTGCTGTAGCTAGGCTAAGCTAGGCTAAGCAAAATGTCAGCAGTGTGGACCGGAACAGCCAACTTTAATTCAGGTTTTAGAAAAGCGATGAAAAATGTCAAGAGAAAATCCACGAGCAGTTTATATAACAGAGGCTCTGACTCATTTTATCGCTCTGGATGACCAACCACTGCCGGCCGTGGAAAACATAGGATTGCACCGTCTTCTCAGCATACTCGAGCCGCAATATGAAATTCCCAACCGGCCATACATCAGGGAGATAATGGTGCCAAAACTTTCTGAAGAGGTAAAGACAAGCAGTGTGTGCGCGATGTCAGTCCTTGGTTTAACGGCGCAGTGGACTGATGATCCACGGGCAGATGAGGAGTTCATCAATGCCAAATACTTTCGTTATTTTGTTTGTTTGTTTACAATATGGACACTCTGCAATAATTTAAAAGTTTATTTTATTCTCAAACCTAATTTGTATTTATTTTATTCCAAACAGAAGTGTTTATTTATTATTCTGAAAGCTCGAGACAGTGCCAATAGTTCAGTGATATTTTGTTAAATGTGGACACTGCAATAATTTAACAGAAGTGCTTATTTTTCACTTGAAATTTTTTTGTGGTCATTTTTATTAAGATTTTATTTTTTATCGGCAGAGAATAAAATAAAACCTGTCTTCCAATTCATTGCATTTGTGTGTGTGTGTGTGTGTGTGGTAGAAGTATCGGTTTTTGTACTCTGTATCGGCAAGTACTCAGATCCAAGTATCGGTATCGTATCGGTTTGTAAAAATTGGTATCGTTGCATCCCTAATTCCGTTACTTATGACTCCTGTTACCTGAGAGATTATTGTATATAGCAAAAATAATAATAGTTTACATACAACCCTAAACATGTGAAAAATAATAAACTTCACTTGAAAACTATACATTTATTCCATTACGGGCGACCTAGCCATAGGCTGGCCATCCTGGCACAAGCTCAAGATAGGGCTCCATGTTGCTGGTGTGTGTAGAGGCCACTTGAGTGGTGCCCCACCATATTCAGTACTGGTGAAATTCTCATTGAGGTCTTGCATTACTATAGCATAGCGTAACGGTTTTGAACCACTTATTGCTATTCATTATTGCTAAAGGTTCAAAGATGTACAAGCCATCACAATCAGAAGCATATAACACACGTTTCTTTTTTTTGGAGATTTTTATTTATCAATTTAATTTGGGCCAAATTATAAAAAGTAGTTGCCTTAAGGGCACTTTAATATTGTAGGGGGTTTACCCTACAATATAAAGAGAACCCCAACAATCACATGATTCCCTATGAGCAAGCACTAGGCGACAGTGGGGAGGAAAAACTCACTTTTAACAGAAAGAAACCTCCGGCAGAACCAGGCTCATTGAGGGACAGCCATCTGCCATGACTGGTTGGGGTATTTTATTCAGTGCTGTCAGCGTTAATCTTGTTAAAATGATGTTAACGCCATAACCGCAAATCTCCGCTAGCGAGCTAGGGTGATTCGGCCCATGCATGGGGCTGCACGGCGTCCAAGCGTTAGTGCGGCTAGCTTGTTAACGCGTTGACGCCTTGCAGCTCAACGCATGGGGCAATCCGCGGTAGCTCGCTAGATTAACAAGATTAACGCTGACAGCACTTTTGTTACATATGACTGTTCTTATGTCATTAAACTCTTGACAAACACACAATGCATGTCAGTCAAGATTTTAAATGTACAATTTTGTTCAACAGGATCCAATTGGTGATTTGAGTGTTCTCTAAATTTTTTGAGCAGTGTGTTTTGTGTTTTATTTATGCTGCTATAGAAAGGTGTAACGAGAAAAGTATTTTGTTAACGTGCCAGATGGTAGTTTGACTGGAAGCTTAAGGTTACGGAAGAATCACGGATGTACTGCAGCACATCAATGCATACTTCCGTGAATTGTTCCTTTAAAACTTCAATGTCGATTTCTTCATTCAGAATACATTTAGCATCCTCAGCAACTCCTTCTGCCTCTGTCTTAAAGGTATTTGATGTGTCTTCAGGTGCATCTGAAGTGGCTACCTTCTTTTTGTGAAATCGTTTTGTCACCGTTCTCTTGAACTTTTGCAAACGGGTTTTTGGTTTTGGTGTTTCATCTTGACTCTCAGAATCCGACGATTGCAGCTCTCTTCCAGTGACTATTTTCTTTTTGTGAAATTGCTTTGTCACCGCTCTCTTAAACTTTTGAAAAGGTGTTTTCCCTTTTGGTTTTTCATCATGACTCTCAGAAGCCATAGATTCCAGTTCACTTCCAGCACTGACATCCTCAGAGTGGTCCTCACAGCTGTCTGTTGACAAAGAACTGTCAGTAATCGGTTGACAAGCCTTTGTGTTGTCAAGTTCGTCGTGTTCTGTTGGCAAGTCTTGAACTATCTGATCTGATAATGTCTGACTGGATGTTTTCTTTGTCATGTCAGGGGGGTTCTCTGGCAACACTGGTTGTGACAACTGCTCTTTCATATTGGCGGCATCCTGTGTAGCCTCATCATCAGTCAACGTCGACTCAGGAGAGGCACTTAATTGACGTGCACTTTCATCATCAGGTGCCTCTGAAGTGGTGGTTTTCTTTTTGTGAAATAGTTTTTTCACTGCTCTCTTGAAATTTTGCAAACGTTTTCTCCCTTTTGGTTTTTCATCATGACTCTCAGAAGCCATAGATTCCAGTTTACTTCCAGCACTGACATCCTCAGAGTGGTCCTCACAGCTGTCTGTTGACAAAGAACTGTCAGTAATCGGTTGACAAGCCTTTGTGTTGTCAAGTTTGTCATGTTCTTTTGGCAAGTCCTGAACCTTCTGATCCGATAATGTCTGCCTGGATGCTTTCTTTGTCATGTCAGGGGGGTTCTCTGCCAGCACTGGTTGTGACAACTGCTCTTTCATATTGGCGGCATCCTTTGTAGCCTCATCATCAGTCAACGTCGACTCAGGAGAGGCACTTGATTGACGTGCACTTTCATCATCAAGTGCCTCTGAAGTGGTGGTTTTCTTTTTGTGAAATAGTTTTTTCACTCCCCTCTTGAACTTTTGTAAACGGGTTTTCGGTTTTGGTGTTTCATCTTGACTCTCAGAATCCGACGATTGCAGCTGTCTTCCAGTGACTATTTTCTTTTTGTGAAATCGCTTTGTCACTGCTCTCTTAAACTTTTGGAAAGGTGTTTTCCCTTTTGGTTTTTCATCTTCACTATCAGAAGCCATAGATTCCAGTTTTCTTCCAGCACTGATATCCTCTGAGTGGTCCTCACAGCTGTCTGTTGACAAAGAACTGTCAGTGATCGGTTGACCAGCCTTTGTGTTGTCAAGTTCGTCATGTTCTGTTGGCAAGTCTTGAACTGTCTGATCCGATAATGTCTGACTGGATGTTTTCTTTTTCATTTCAGGGGGGTTCTCTGACAGCACTGGTTGTGACAACTGCTCTTTCATATTGGCGGCATCCTGTGTAGTCTCATCATCAGTCAACGTCGACTCAGGAGAAGCACTTGACTGACGTGCACTTTCATCATCAGGTGCCTCTGAAGTGGTGGTTTTCTTTTTGTGAAATATTTTTTTCACTGCTCTCTTGAACTTTTGCAAACGTGTTCTCCCTTTTGGTTTTTCATCTTCACTCTCAGAAGCCATAGATTCCAGTTTACTTCCAGCACTGACATCCTCAGAGTGGTCCTCACAGCTGTCTGTTGACAAAGAACTGTCAGTAATCGGTTGACCAGCCTTTGTGTTGTCAAGTTCGTCGTGTTCTGTTGGCAAGTCTTGAACTATCTGATCTGATAATGTCTGACTGGATGTTTTCTTTGTCATGTCAGGGGGGTTCTCTGGCAACACTGGTTGTGACAACTGCTCTTTCATATTGGCGGCATCCTGTGTAGCCTCATCATCAGTCAACGTCGACTCAGGAGAGGCACTTGATTGACGTGCACTTTCATCATCAGGTGCCTCTGAAGTGGTGGTTTTCTTTTTGTGAAATAGTTTTTTCACTGCCCTCTTGAACTTTTGTAAACGGGTTTTCGGTTTTGGTGTTTCATCTTGACTCTCAGAAGCCATAGATTCCAGTTTACTTCCAGCACTGACATCCTCTGAGTGGTCCTCACAGCTGTCTGTTGACAAAGAACTGTCAGTGATCGGTTGACCAGCCTTTGTGTTGTCAAGTTCGTCGTGTTCTGTTGGCAAGTCTTGAACTGTCTGATCCGATAATGTCTGATTGGATGTTTTCTTTGTCATGTCAGGGGGGTTCTCTGACAGCACTGGTTGTGACAACTGCTCTTTCATATTGGCGGCATCCTTTGTAGCCTCATCATCAGTCAACGTCGACTCAGGAGAGGCACTTGATTGACGTGCACTTTCATCATCAGGTGCCTCTGAAGTGGTGGTTTTCTTTTTGTGAAATAGTTTTTTCACTGCCCTTTTGAACTTTTGTAAACGGGTTTTCGGTTTCGGTGTTTCATCTTGACTCTCAGAATCCGACGATTGCAGCTGTCTTCCAGTGACTATTTTCTTTTTGTGAAATCGCTTTGTCACTGCTCTCTTAAACTTTTGGAAAGGTGTTTTCCCTTTTGGTTTTTCATCTTCACTCTCAGAAGCCATAGATTCCAGTTTTCTTCCAGCACTGATATCCTCTGAGTGGTCCTCACAGCTGTCTGTTGACAAAGAACTGTCAGTGATCGGTTGACCAGCCTTTGTGTTGTCAAGTTCGTCATGTTCTGTTGGCAAGTCTTGAACTGTCTGATCCGATAATGTCTGACTGGATGTTTTCTTTTTCATTTCAGGGGGGTTCTCTGACAGCACTGGTTGTGACAACTGCTCTTTCATATTGGCGGCATCCTGTGTAGTCTCATCATCAGTCAACGTCGACTCAGGAGAGGCACTTGACTGACGTGCACTTTCATCATCAGGTGCCTCTGAAGTGGTGGTTTTCTTTTTGTGAAATATTTTTTTCACTGCTCTCTTGAACTTTTGCAAACGTGTTCTCCCTTTTGGTTTTTCATCTTCACTCTCAGAAGCCATAGATTCCAGTTTACTTCCAGCACTGATATCCTCAGAGTGGTCCTCACAGCTGTCTGTTGATAAAGAACTGTCAGTAATCGGTTGACAAGCCTTTGTGTTGTCAAGTTCGTCATGTTCTGTTGGCAAGTCCTGATCTGTCTGATCCGATAATGTCTGCCTGGATGCTTTCTTTGTCATGTCAGGGGGGTTCTCTGGCAGCACTGGTTGTGACAACAGCTCTTTCATTTTGGCGGCATCCTGCGTAGCCTCATCATCAGTCAATGTCGACTCAATAGAGGAACTTGATTGACGTACACTTTCATCGTCAGGTGCCTCGGAAGTGGTGGTTTTCTTTTTGTGAAATAGTTTTTTCACTGCTTTCTTGAACTTTTGTGGACGTGTTCTCCCTTTTGGTTTTTCATCATGACTCTCAGAAGCCATAGATTCCAGTTTACTTCCAGCACTGACATCCTCAGAGTGGTCCTCACAGCTGTGTGTTGACAAAGAACTGTCAGTAATCGGTTGACCAGCCTTTGTGTTGTCAAGTTCGTCGTGTTCTGTTGGCAAGTCTTGAACTGTCTGATCCGATAATGTCTGATTGGATGTTTTCTTTGTCATGTCAGGGGGGTTCTCTGGCAGCACTGGTTGTGACAACTGCTCTTTCATATTGGCGGCATCCTTTGTAGCCTCATCATCAGTCAACGTCGACTCAGGAGAGGCACTTGATTGACGTGCACTTTCATCATCAGGTGCCTCTGAAGTGGTGGTTTTCTTTTTGTGAAATAGTTTTTTCACTGCCCTCTTGAACTTTTGTAAACGGGTTTTCGGTTTTGGTGTTTCATCTTGACTCTCAGAAGCCATAGATTCCAGTTTACTTCCAGCACTGATATCCTCAGAGTGGTCCTCACAGCTGTCTGTTGATAAAGAACTGTCAGTAATCGGTTGACAAGCCTTTGTGTTGTCAAGTTCGTCGTGTTCTGTTGGCAAGTCCTGAACTGTCTGATCCGATAATGTCTGCCTGGATGCTTTCTTTGTCATGTCAGGGGGGTTCTCTGGCAGCACTGGTTGTGACAACTGATCTTTCATATTGGCGGCATCCTGCGTAGCCTCATCATCAGTCAATGTCGACTCAATAGAGGAACTTGATTGACGTACAGTTTCATCGTCAGGTGCCTCGGAAGTGGTGGTTTTCTTTTTGTGAAATAGTTTTTTCACTGCTTTCTTGAACTTTTGCGGACGTGTTCTCCCTTTTGGTTTTTCATCATGACTCTCAGAAGCCATAGATTCCAGTTTACTTCCAGCACTGACATCCTCAGAGTGGTCCTCACAGCTGTGTGTTGACAAAGAACTGTCAGTAATCGGTTGACCAGCCTTTGTGTTGTCAAGTTCGTCGTGTTCTGGTGGCAAGTCTTGAACATTCTGATCCAATATCGTCTGACTGGATGTTTTCTTTATCATGTCAAGGGAGCTCTCTGACAACTCTTTCATAAAGGCAGCACCCTGCACAACGTCATCATTAGTCAACATTGACTCAGGAGAGGCACTTTCCTCATCAGCCGCCTGTGAAGTGGCTATTTTCCTTTGGTTAAATAGTTTTATCACTGCTCTCTTGAACTTTTGGACACCTATTTTTCCTTTTGGTTTTTCATCATGACTCTCAGAATTCGTGGATTCAAGTTCACTTCCAGCAATAACAACCTCTGCATTGTCCTCACAGATATTTGTTGACAAAGAGCCATCAGTGATCGGTTGACCAGCATTTGTTCTGTCAAGTTCGTTATTTTCTATTGGCAAGTCTTCAACTGTCTGATCCAATATTGTCTGACTGGATGTTTTCTTTGTTATTTCAAACGGGCTCTCTGACAGTACTGGTACTGACAACTTCTCTTTCATAGTAGCAGCAGTCTGCACAACCTCATTGTCAGTAAACATGTTTTGAGACTTACCACTGTTCACAGTGTCTTTGCCTGAGTTGGGTAGAGATTTACTGGGTGAGCTTACTTTCTTGTCTTCCACCATGTGATGTTTAACTGGTAAATTTTTCCTAGTGTTAGAGCTCACAGTGGGTGCCTTTGTTGTAATAGGCGGGAGTGGCCTCTGTGGAAACATAGGCGACAAACCAGTAGGAATTAAATCGGGACATTTGCTTTGTGGTCTTTTAGATAGATGCCTCCATTTTTGTTGGTTTGGGTGATTTTGGGTCCATTTCCTGTCCGGCACCATGTGATTATCTGGTAAATTTTTCCTAGTGTTAGAGCTCACAGTGGGTGCCTTTAGTGGAATAGGGGGTAGGGAACTCTGTGCTAACATGGGCGACAAACCAGTAGGAATTACATCGGGACATTTGCTTTCTGGTCTTTTAGATCGATTCCTCCGTTGTTGTTGGTTTGGGTGATTTTGGGGCAGTTTCCTGTCTGGCACCATCCTAGTTTTAACAGTCACAGTGGCTGGCTTTGGTCCAGTAGGGCAGGCTGGTTTCTGTGGTAATGTAGGAAAAGAACAAGTAGGAACTGCACAGAGACTCCTGCGTCCTACTCTTTTAGATTTATTCCTTATTTCCTCTTTGTTTTGGCCAGGGTTTGGTGTGATTTTTGGCAGGCGTGTTTCTTCTTGCCTTCCCGCATTTGAGAAATGATGTATCTCAAATGTGGCATAAGCCAGCCAAATCGTCGATGTTTTACTGCTTTCACTAGATGCATTGGATTTTTCTGTCATTTCAATTCTGTTTTTTTCCTCCCTTTTAGGCATGCTTTGGTTGGGTATTTTTCTTTTTTCTGTTTTTTTAAGTGGTTATTTTCTTGTGCTAAATGTTGCTTTAGTACAGATGTTCTGTGTAAAACAAAGTAATATGTGTGTATAATTAAGGACCTCTATAAGGTTTGTCTTGTATTTAAGCCTTTTCGCATTCTATGATCAAAGCCGCATGCACTGTGATGTCATTAGGCATGTTCCTTTTATATTATCCTTCAACATTCTATGCTAAAAACCACATGCACTGTGATGTCATGAGGCAGGTTCCTTTGATCTTCTATCATTCCATTCACATAGTTAAATAACACTTTAACTTGTTTATACTAAATTGTCAAAGTAGTTTATTTCAGTTCAATTCAATTATCTTACCTGGTATTGTTCTTTAGATACATTATGATCAAAATCTGCTTTTATGATTTAAATATATTTTTTTTAATAAAAATATTTTTTTACATATTAGTGATATTATCTGCATTATATTTGTGTGCATTTAAATCAATGTGGGTGCTTTATAAGTCTTGGGCATTCGCTTTCTTTTAGTTTACTGCAAATTTATATAATGTCCAGCATTGTGCATATGCATATGTATTGGCCAGATGAAGCCTATTCCAAATCTATTAGTTTAGAAACTCTATCCCACTTTGCCTATCCTGCAATAATAACAAATTAAATCATAGATAAGAAATGTTATTGTCCATATCCTCCTGACTGTTTTTTTTAATCCTGACTCCACTAATGTAAATTACTCCTTTTTATTGTAACAGTTTAATTGGGATTCCCAATCATTTAGGTGACAAATACTAGAAGGGTAATTCATGTCAAATTATTTTCATATTCAGTTCACATTTATTTGTAAGCTGATATAGAGACAAGTTGAAGTTGTTATTAAAATGCATCTATAATTCATCCTTGCCATTAGGGCTGGGCTATATCATACCATTCACGGTAATAATGGTGTAATTTTGGGCAACGATAGGAAAATGACATATCGCGATAGAATATGGGTAAAACGCGCATGCGCAGTGCCTATGTTAACATACACACATGGCGGCAACGCAGAATGAGAAGAGCGAAAGTGGATCGTTAAATGAAACGGATGAACCAGAATTGGTTAGTAAAAATGCTGCAACTTCAGTGGTGTGGGACTGGTTTAGCTTTCGTCCGTCAGATACACAACAAAGCACTACTTTGGTAGAGCATGCTAGCGGGCCATCGTTATTACCGTGTTGTTTGGAAAATACTGCACACTTAAAATCAATCCTTTGATTTTTCTGAAAATCGACAGTGCCCCTTATAATCCCGTGTGCCTTATGTATGAATTCTGGTGTTTACTGACCTCGAAACGATTTTATGTGCTACATGGCGCTTGAAAATCTGTCAAATGTTTTAGTGCGACTTTGCTAAGCTACGAAGCTGCACCGCTTGATGGATTGTCGGAGCATTACAGCTATCGTAGGCAGGCGCCTCGCGGAGTGATACGTACTGTGCTTCAACATAATATTACCGTATTGTGTGTGTATAACTTCTTTTTAAGTTTTGTGGATATTATACATGGTTATGCTAAGGATATGTTGGCCAATTTCCACTGGAAATGCCTTTTGGTTAAACTGTCAGCAAGGAATTTGCATTTCCACTGTTACATTTTTATATAACTTTAATGCACATAAAAACAGCTGCTTGTTTAAGTGAAAATACATTGATGGTTTCTTTTTTTTTTTCAAATGTATATCGTGATAAAAATTTTTGGTCGTATCGCCCTGCTCTAACTTTAACTCCCAAATATACAAAACCTGATGGTGCCCAGTGAAAGGGTTTTACATATAAAGGTTCAATGGCCCCTCCACTACACATAGTCATTATAACAGATTTATCAAAATTTACCTTGTATCCAGATATAAGACCAAAGTCCTTGATACACCTAGTAAGAACAGGTAGAAAGTTAGCAGGGTCAGTCTGTGTCAAAAGAATATCGTCTGCATAGAGCAGAATTTTATGTTGTCTATCCCCAATTTTAACTCCATGAACACTTGGATTTTGTCTAATGGCCTTGGCCAAAGGCTCAATTGCCAAAGCAAATAATAGTGGTGAAAATGGGCTACCTTGTGCTGTACCTCTGCTCAATGTAATTGGGGAGGATGACAAGCCGTTAGTTAACACAGATGCTATTGGTGATTTGTATATAATTTTGATCCACCCCAGAAAGTTTTTTCCAAACCCAAATCTTCTCATTATTTCAAACATATATCACAGACGTGTCAGTGGGATTAAGGAGGTCCTCGAAGTATTCCTTCCACCGCCGGACAATTTTCTCAGTCGAAGTCAGCAGCGCTCCACCAGCACTATACACAGTGCAGGTAGAGCACCACTTTCCCCTCCTGAGAAGCAGGCCAAGGGGATATTAGAATACCCACCCCAGTCCGCCGCCTCTCACCAGGGGCAAGTCCAGACTGAGACAGAGTCCAGCCCCTTTCCAGGAGACTGGTTCCAGAGCCCAAGCCATGCGTAGAGGTGAGCCCGACTATATCTAGCCAGTACCTCTCAACCTCATGCACTAACTCAGGCTCCTTCCCCACCAAAGAGGTGGCATTCCATGTCCCAATTGCCAGTTTTGGTAGCTGGGGATCAGTCTACCAGGGCCTCCGCTCCTGGCCGCCGTCCGGCACACAATACACCCGACCCCTACGGCCCCTCCTGCGGGTGGTGGGCATGCAGGAGGATGGGCCCATGTCCCCTTTTCGGGCTGTGCCCGGCCGGGCCCCATGGACTAAGGCCCAGCAACCAGACACTCGCCCTCGGGCACCCTCCCCGGGCCTGGCTCCAGGGCAGGGTCCCGGTAACCCTATCCCGGGCAAGGTAAACTGTTCACTCGATGTTTTCCTCATAAGAGTCTTCTGAATCGCTCTTTGTCTGGTTAACCGATACCATGAACCGATACTAACTTATTTCATTAATCAGAGGGTGGCATGTCATTTCTGTTGTAGTTTTTTAGATTGGCCACTAGGGGGACATCCCGCGCTAAACAGGCACAGGGTTAGGCGAGTGAGACTGGCGGCTCCAGATAAAAAAGAGAAACTGGAGGCTGCTGTAGCTAGGCTAAGCAAAATGTCAGCAGTGTGGACCGGAACAGCCAACTTTAATTCAGGTTTTAGAAAAGCGATGAAAAATATAACAGAGGCTCTGACTCATTTTATCGCTCTGGATGACCAACCACTGCCGGCCGTGGAAAACATAGGATTGCACCGTCTTCTCAGCATACTCGAGCCGCAATATGAAATTCCCAACCGGCCATACATCAGGGAGATAATGGTGCCAAAACTTTCTGAAGAGGTAAAGACAAGCAGTGTGTGCGCGATGTCAGTCCTTGGTTTAACGGCGCAGTGGACTGATGATCCACGGGCAGATGAGGAGTTCATCAATGCAAAATACTTTCGTTATTTTGTTTGTTTGTTTACAATATGGACACTCTGCAATAATTTAAAAGTTTATTTTATTCTCAAACCTAATTTGTATTTATTTTATTCCAAACAGAAGTGTTTATTTATTATTCTGAAAGCTCGAGACAGTGCCAATAGTTCAGTGATATTTTGTTAAATGTGGACACTGCAATAATTTAACAGAAGTGCTTATTTTTCACTTGAAATTTTTTTGTGGTCATTTTTATTAAGATTTTATTTTTTATCGGCAGAGAATAAAATAAAACCTGTCTTCCAATTCATTGCATTTGTGTGTGTGTGTGTGTGTGTGGTAGAAGTATCGGTTTTTGTACTCTGTATCGGCAAGTACTCAGATCCAAGTATCGGTATCGTATCGCTTTTTAAAATTGGTATCGTTGCATCCCTAATTCCGTTACTTATGACTCCTGTTACCTGAGAGATTATTGTATATAGCAAAAATAATAATAGTTTACATACAACCCTAAACATGTGAAAAATAATAAACTTCACTTGAAAACTATACATTTATTCCATTACGGGCGACCTAGCCATAGGCTGGCCATCCTGGCACAAGCTCAAGATAGGGCTCCATGTTGCTGGTGTGTGTAGAGGCCACTTGAGTGGTGCCCCACCATATTCAGTACTGGTGAAATTCTCATTGAGGTCTTGCATTACTATAGCATAGCGTAACGGTTTTGAACCACTTATTGCTATTCATTATTGCTAAAGGTTCAAAGATGTACAAGCCATCACAATCAGAAGCATATAACACACGTTTCTTTTTTTGGAGATTTTTATTTATCAATTTAATTTGGGCCAAATTATAAAAAGTAGTTGCCTTAAGGGCACTTTAATATTGTAGGGGGTTTACCCTACAATATAAAGAGAACCCCAACAATCACATGATTCCCTATGAGCAAGCACTAGGCGACAGTGGGGAGGAAAAACTCACTTTTAACAGAAAGAAACCTCCGGCAGAACCAGGCTCATTGAGGGACAGCCATCTGCCATGACTGGTTGGGGTATTTTATTTAGTGCTGTCAGCGTTAATCTTGTTAAAATGATGTTAACGCCATAACCGCAAATCTCCGCTAGCGAGCTAAGGCGATTCGGCCCATGCATGGGGCTGCACGGCGTCCAAGCGTTAGTGCGGCTAGCTTGTTAACGCGTTGACGCCTTGCAGCTCAACGCATGGGGCAATCCGCGGTAGCTCGCTAGATTAACAAGATTAACGCTGACAGCACTTTTGTTACATATTACTGTTCTTATGTCGTTAAACTCTTGACAAACACACAATGCATGTCAGTCAAGATTTTAAATGTACAATTTTGTTCAACAGGATCCAATTGGTGATTTGAGTGTTCTCTAAGTTTTTTGAGCAGTGTGTTTTGTGGTTTTTTTATGTTACTATAGAAAGGTGTAAGGAGAAAAGTATTTTGTTAACGTGGCAGATGGTAGTTTGACTGCAACTTTAAGGTTACGGAAGAATCACGGATGTACTGCAGCACATCAATGCATACTTCCGTGAATTGTTTCTTTAAAACTTCAATGTCGATTTCTTCATTCAGAATCCACTTAGCATCCTCAGCAACTCCTTCTGCCTCTGTCTTAAAGGTATTTGATGTGTCTTCAGGTGCATCTGAAGTGGCTACCTTCTTTTTGTGAAATCGTTTTGTCACCGTTCTCTTGAACTTTTGTAAACGGGTTTTCGGTTTTGGTGTTTCATCTTGACTCTCAGAATCCGACGATTGCAGCTGTCTTCCAGTGACTATTTTCTTTTTGTGAAATCGCTTTGTCACCACTCTCTTAAACTTTTGAAAAGGTGTTTTCCCTTTTGGTTTGTCATCATGACTCTCAGAAGCCATAGATTCTAGTTCACTTCCAGCACTGACATCCTCTGAGTGGTCCTCACAGCTGTCTGTTGACAAAGAACTGTCAGTGATCGGTTGACCAGCCTTTGTGTTGTCAAGTTCGTCATGTTCTGTTGGCAAGTCTTGAACTGTCTGATCCGATAGTGTCTGACTGGATGTTTTCGTTGTCATGTCAGGGGGGTTCTCTGACAGCACTGGTTGTGACAACTGCTCTTTCATATTGGCGGCATCCTGTGTAGCCTCATCATCAGTCAACGTCGACTCAGGAGAGGCACTTGACTGACGTACACTTTCATCATCAGGTGCCTCTGAAGTGGTGGTTTTCTTTTTGTGAAATAGTTTTTTCACTCCCCTCTTGAACTTTTGTAAACGGGTTTTCGCTTTTGGTGTTTCATCTTGACTCTCAGAATCCATAGATTCCAGTTTACTTCCAGCACTGACATCCTCAGAGTGGTCCTCGAAGCTGTCTGTTGACAAAGAACTGTCAGTAATCGTTTGACAAGCCTTTGTGTTGTCAAGTTCGTCGTGTTCTGTTGGCAAGTCTTGAACTGTCTGATCCGATAATGTCTGACTGGATGTTTTCGTTGTTATGTCAGGGGGGTTCTCTGACAGCACTGGTTGTGACAACTGCGCTTTCATATTGGCGGCATCCTGCGTAGCCTCATCATCAGTCAACGTCGACTCAGGAGAGGCACTTGATTGACGTGCACTTTCATCATCAGGTGCCTCTGAAGAGGTGGTTTTCTTTTTGTGAAATAGTTTTTTCACTGCTCTCTTGAACTTTTGTAAACGGGTTTTCGGTTTTGGTGTTTCATCTTGACTCTCAGAATCCGACGATTGCAGCTGTTTTCCAGTGACTTTTTTTTTTTTTGTGAAATCGCTTTGTCACCACTCTCTTAAACTTTTGCAAACGTGTTCTCCCTTTTGGTTTTTCATCTTCACTCTCAGAAGCCATAGATTCCAGTTTACTTCCAGCGCTGACATCCTCTGAGTGGTCCTCACAGCTGTCTGTTGACAAAGAACTGTCAGTAATCGTTTGACAAGCCTTTGTGTTGTCAAGTTCGTCGTGTTCTGTTGGCAAGTCCTGAACTGTCTGATCCGATAATGTCTGCCTGGTTGCTTTCTTTGTCATGTCAGGGGGGTTCTCTGGCAGCACTGGTTGTGACAACTGCTCTTTCATATTGGCGGCATCCTGCGTAGCCTCATGATCAGTGAATGTCGACTCAGGAGAGGCACTTGATTGACGTGCACTTTCATCGTCAGTTGCCTCTGAAGTGGTGGTTTTCTTTTTGTGAAATCGTTTTTTCACTGCTTTCTTGAACTTTTGTGAACGTGTTCTCCCTTTTGGTTTTTCATCATGACTCTCAGAAGCCATAGATTCCAGTTCACTTCCAGCACTGACATCCTCAGAGTGGTCCTCACAGCTGTCTGTTGACAAAGAACTGTCAGTAATCGGTTGACAAGCCTTTCTGTTGTCAAGTTCGTCATGTTCTTTTGGCAAGTCTTGAACTGTCTGATCTGATAATGTCTGACTGGATGCTTTCTTTGTCATGTCAGGGGTGTTCTCTGGCAGCACTGGTTGTGACAACTGCTCTTTCCTGTTGGCGGCATCCTGCGTAGCCTCATCATCAGTCAATGTCGACTCAGGAGAGGCACTTGATTGACGTGCACTTTCATCATCAGGTGCCTCTGAAGTGGTGGTTTTCTTTTTGTGAAATAGTTTTTTCACTGCTCTCTTGAACTTTTGTAAACGGGTTTTCGGTTTTGGTGTTTCATCTTGACTCTCAGAAGCCATAGATTCCAGTTTACTTCCAGCACTGACATCCTCTGAGTGGTCCTCACAGCTGTCTGTTGACAAAGAACTGTCAGTAATCGGTTGACAAGCCTTTGTGTTGTCAAGTTCGTCATGTTCGGTTGGCAAGTGCTGAACTGTCTGATCTGATAATGTCTGACTGGATGCTTTCTTTGTCATGTCAGGGGTGTTCTCTGGCAGCACTGGTTGTGACAACTGCTCATTCATGTTGGCGGCATCCTGCGTAGCCTCATCATCAGTCAATGTCGACTCAGGAGAGGCACTTGATTGACGTGCACTTTCATCATCAGGTGCCTCTGAAGTGGTTGTTTTCTTTTTGTGAAATCGTTTTTTCACTGCTTTCTTGAACTTTTGTGAACGTGTTCTCCCTTTTGGTTTTTCATCATGACTCTCAGAAGCCATAGATTCCAGTTTACTTCCAGCACTGACATCCTCAGAGTGGTCCTCACAGCTGTCTGTTGACAAAGAACTGTCAGTAATCGGTTGACAAGCCTTTGTGTTGTCAAGTTCGTCATGTTCTTTTGGCAAGTCTTGAACTGTCTGATCTGATAATGTCTGACTGGATGCTTTCTTTGTCATGTCAGGGGTGTTCTCTGGCAGCACTGGTTGTGACAACTGCTCTTTCCTGTTGGCGGCATCCTGCGTAGCCTCATCATCAGTCAATGTCGACTCAGGAGAGGCACTTGACTGACGTGCACTTTCATCATCAGGTGCCTCTGAAGTGGTGGTTTTCTTTTTGTGAAATAGTTTTTTCACTGCTCTCTTGAACTTTTGTAAACGGGTTTTCGGTTTTGGTGTTTCATCTTGACTCTCAGAATCCGACGATTGCAGCTGTCTTCCAGTGACTATTTTTTTTTTGTGAAATCGCTTTGACACCAGTCTCTTAAACTTTTGCAAACGTGTTCTCCCTTTTGGTTTTTCATCTTCACTCTCAGAAGCCATAGATTCCAGTTTACTTCCAGCGCTGACATCCTCAGAGTGGTCCTCACAGCTGTGTGTTGACAAAGAACTGTCAGTAATCGGTTGACAAGCCTTTGTGTTGTCAAGTTCGTCATGTTCGGTTGGCAAGTGCTGAACTGTCTGATCCGATAATTTCTGCCTGGATGCTTTCTTTGTCACGTCAGGGGGGTTCTCTGGCAGCACTGGTTGTGACAACTGCTCTTTCATATTGGCGGCATCCTGTGTAGCCTCATCATCAGTCAACGTCGACTCAGGAGAGGCACTTGATTGACGTGCACTTTCATCATCAGGTGCCTCTGAAGTGGTGGTTTTCTTTTTGTGAAATAGTTTTTTCATTCCCCTCTTGAACTTTTGGAAACGGGTTTTCGGTTTTGGTTTTTCATCATGACTCTCAGAAGCCATAGATTCCAGTTTACTTCCAGCACTGACATCCTCTGAGTGGTCCTCACAGCTGTGTGTTGACAAAGAACTGTCAGTAATCGGTTGACAAGCCTTTGTGTTGTCAAGTTCGTCATGTTCTGTTGGCAAGTCCTGAACTGTCTGGTTCGATAATGTCTGCCTGGATGCTTTCTTTGTCATGTCAGGGGGGTTCTCTGGCAGCACTGGTTGTGACAACTGCTCTTTCATATTGGCGGCATCCTGTGTAGTCTCATCATCAGTCAACGTCGACTCAGGAGAGGCACTTGACTGACGTGCACTTTCATCATCAGGTGCCTCTGAAGTGGTGGTTTTCTTTTTGTGAAATATTTTTTTCACTGCTCTCTTGAACTTTTGCAAACGTGTTCTCCCTTTTGGTTTTTCATCTTGACTCTCAGAAGCCATAGATTCCAGTTTACTTCCAGCACTGACATCCTCTGAGTGGTCCTCACAGATGTCTGTTGACAAAGAACTGTCAGTAATCGGTTGACCAGTCTTTGTGTTTTCAAGTTCGTCATGTTCTGTTGGCAAGTCTTGAAGTGTCTGATCCGATAATGTCTGACTGGATGTTTTCTTTGTCATGTCAGGGGGGTTCTCTGGCAGCACTGGTTGTGACAACTGCTCTTTCATATTGGCAGCATCCTGCATAGCCTCCTCATTAGTAGACATGCTTTTAAACTTACCACTGTTTACGGTGTCTTTACCTGAGTTGGCTGTTGTCTGACTAGATGTTTTCTTTAATATGCCACAAGAGCTCTCCCTCAGGCGCCTTTCAAAAAACATTTGCAAGTATTGTTGGGTTTCTTTTTCAACAAGCTCATCAGCATTCACAGAAGAGGCATATTTGGCTTTCCAAAAGTCTATATACATTTTTAGCAAATAGAGATCTCCTGATGCCTTCTGAAATACCTCTGAGAAAACTGTGTTTTGTGACTCATCAATATACTTGTGGTTATCATTGCCCGATTTGAGTAGAGATCTACCAGTTGTATCTTCTTCAAAGATATTTGTTGACAAAGAACCATCAGTAAACAATTGACCTGCATTTGTCCTGTCAAGTTCATCGTTTTCTGTTGGCAAGTCTTGAAGTGTTTGATCCAATATCGTCTGACTGGATGTTTTCTTTGTCATGTCAAGGGAGCTCTCTGACAACTCTCTCATAAAGGCAGCACCCTGCACAATGTCATCATTTGTCAACATTGACTCAGGAGAGGCACTTTCCTCGTCAGGTGCTTGTGAAGTGGCTATTTTCCTTTGGTTAAATAGTTTTATCACTGCTTTCTTGAACTTTTGGACACCTATTTTTCCTTTTGGTTTTTCATCATGACTCTCAGAAGCCATAGATTCCAGTTTACTTTCAGCACTGACATCCTCTGAGTGGTCCTCACAGATGTCTGTTGACAAAGAACTGTCAGTAATCGGTTGACCAGCCTTTGTGTTGTCAAGTTCGTCATGTTCTGTTGGCAAGTCTTGAACTGTCTGATCCGATAATGTCTGACTGGATGCTTTTTTTGTCATGTCAGGGGGGTTCTCTGGCAGCACTGGTTGTAACAACTGCTCTTTCATATTGGCGGCATCCTGCGTAGCCTCATCATCAGTCAACTTCGACTCAGGAGAGGCACTTGATTGACGTTCAGTTTCATCATCAGGTGCCTCTGAAGAGGTGGTTTTCTTTTTGTGAAATCGTTTTTTCACTGCTCTCTTGAACTTTTGCGAATGTGTTCTCCCTTTTGGTTTTTCATCATGACTCTCAGAAGCCATAGATTCCAGTTTACTTCCAGCACTGACATCCTCTGAGTGGTCCTCACAGATGTCTGTTGACAAAGAACTGTCAGTAATCGGTTGACCAGTCTTTGTGTTGTCAAGTTCGTCATGTTCTGTTGGCAAGTCTTGAAGTGTCTTATCCGATAATGTCTGACTGGATGTTTTCTTTGTCATGTCAGGGGGGTTCTCTGGCAGCACTGGTTGTGACAACTGCTTTTTCATATTGGCAGCATCCTGCATAGCCTCCTCATTAGTAGACATGCTTTTAAACTTACCACTGTTTACGGTGTCTTTACCTGAGTTGGCTGTTGTCTGACTAGATGTTTTCTTTAATATGCCACAAGAGCTCTCCCTCAGGCGCCTTTCAAAAAACATTTGCAAGTATTGTTGGGTTTCTTTTTCAACAAGCTCATCAGCATTCACAGAAGAGGCATATTTGGCTTTCCAAAAGTCTATATACATTTTTAGCAAATAGAGATCTCCTGATGCCTTCTGAAATACCTCTGAGAAAACTGTGTTTTGTGACTCATCAATATACTTGTGGTTATCATTGCCCGATTTGAGTAGAGATCTACCAGTTGTATCTTCTTCAAAGATATTTGTTGACAAAGAACCATCAGTAAACAATTGACCTGCATTTGTCCTGTCAAGTTCATCGTTTTCTGTTGGCAAGTCTTGAAGTGTTTGATCCAATATCGTCTGACTGGATGTTTTCTTTGTCATGTCAAGGGAGCTCTCTGACAACTCTCTCATAAAGGCAGCACCCTGCACAATGTCATCATTTGTCAACATTGACTCAGGAGAGGCACTTTCCTCGTCAGGTGCTTGTGAAGTGGCTATTTTCCTTTGGTTAAATAGTTTTATCACTGCTTTCTTGAACTTTTGGACACCTATTTTTCCTTTTGGTTTTTCATCATGACTCTCAGAAGCCATAGATTCCAGTTTACTTTCAGCACTGACATCCTCTGAGTGGTCCTCACAGATGTCTGTTGACAAAGAACTGTCAGTAATCGGTTGACCAGCCTTTGTGTTGTCAAGTTCGTCATGTTCTGTTGGCAAGTCTTGAACTGTCTGATCCGATAATGTCTGACTGGATGCTTTTTTTGTCATGTCAGGGGGGTTCTCTGGCAGCACTGGTTGTAACAACTGCTCTTTCATATTGGCGGCATCCTGCGTAGCCTCATCATCAGTCAACGTCGACTCAGGAGAGGCACTTGATTGACGTTCAGTTTCATCATCAGGTGCCTCTGAAGAGGTGGTTTTCTTTTTGTGAAATCGTTTTTTCACTGCTCTCTTGAACTTTTGCGAATGTGTTCTCCCTTTTGGTTTTTCATCATGACTCTCAGAAGCCATAGATTCCAGTTTACTTCCAGCACTGACATCCTCTGAGTGGTCCTCACAGATGTCTGTTGACAAAGAACTGTCAGTAATCGGTTGACCAGTCTTTGTGTTGTCAAGTTCGTCATGTTCTGTTGGCAAGTCTTGAAGTGTCTTATCCGATAATGTCTGACTGGATGTTTTCTTTGTCATGTCAGGGGGGTTCTCTGGCAGCACTGGTTGTGACAACTGCTTTTTCATATTGGCAGCATCCTGCATAGCCTCCTCATTAGTAGACATGCTTTTAAACTTACCACTGTTTACGGTGTCTTTACCTGAGTTGGCTGTTGTCTGACTAGATGTTTTCTTTAATATGCCACAAGAGCTCTCCCCCAGGCGCCTTTCAAAAAACATTTGCAAGTATTGTTGGGTTTCTTTTTCAACAAGCTCATCAGCATTCACAGAAGAGGCATATTTGGCTTTCCAAAAGTCTATATGCATTTTTAGCGAATAGAGATCTCCTGATACCTTCTGAAATACCTCTGAGAAAACTGTGTTTTGTGACTCATCAATATACTTGTTGTTGTCATTGCCCGATTTGAGTAGAGATCTACCAGTTGTATCTTCTTCGAAGATATTTGTTGACAAAGAACCATCAGTAAACAATTGACCTGCATTTGTCCTGTCAAGTTCATCGTTTTCTTTTGGCAAGTCTTGAAGTGTTTGATCCAAGATCGTCTGACTGGATGTTTTCTTTGTCATGTCAAGGGAGCTCTCTGACAACTCTTTCATAAAGGCAGCACCCTGCACAACGTCATCATTAGTCAACATTGACTCAGGAGAGGCACTTTCCTCGTCAGGCGCTTGTGAAGTGGCTATTTTCCTTTGGTTAAATAGTTTTATCACTGCTTTCTTGAACTTTTGGACACCTATTTTTCCTTTTGGTTTTTCATCATGACTCTCAGAAGCCATAGATTCCAGTTTACTTTCAGCACTGACATCCTCTGAGTGGTCCTCACAGATGTCTGTTGACAAAGAACTGTCAGTAATCGGTTGACCAGCCTTTCTGTTGTCAAGTTCGTCATGTTCTGTTGGCAAGTCTTGAACTGTCTGATCCGATAATGTCTGACTGGATGCTTTTTTTGTCATGTCAGGGGGGTTCTCTGACAGCACTGGTACTGACAACTGCTCTTTCATAGTGGCAGCATCCTGCATAGCCTCATCATTAGTAGACATGTTTTGAAACGTACCACTGTTCAGGGTGTCTTTACCTGAGTTGGGTGTTGTCTGACTAGATGTTTTCTTTAATATGCCACAAGAGCTCTCCCCCAGGCGCCTTTCAAAAAACATTTGCAAGTATTGTTGGGTTTCTTTTTCAACAAGCTCATCAGCATTCACAGAAGAGGCATATTTGGCTTTCCAAATGTCTATATGCATTTTTAGCGAATAGAGATCTCCTGATGCCTTCTGAAATACCTCTGAGAAAACTGTGTTTTGTGACTTCCTAGTGTTAGAGCTCACAGTGGGTGCCTTTGATGTAATAGGCGGAAGGGGCCTTTGTGGAAACATGGGCGACAAACCAGTAGGAATTAAATCGGGACATTTGCTTTTTGGTCTTTTAGATAGATGCCTCCATTTTTGTTGGTTTGGGTGATTTTGGGTCCATTTCCTGTCCGGCACCATGTGATTAACTGGAAAATTTTTCCTAGTGTTAGAGCTCACAGTGGGTGCCTTTAGTGGAATAGGGGGTAGGGAACTCTGTGCTAACATGGGCGACAAACCAGTAGGAATTACATCGGGACATTTGCTTTCTGGTCTTTTAGATCGATTCCTCCGTTGTTGTTGGTTTGGGTGATTTTGGGGCAGTTTCCTGTCTGGCACCATCCTAGTTTTAACGGTCACAGTGGCTGGCTTTGGTCCAGTAGGGCAGGCTGGTTTCTGTGGTAATGTAGGAAAAGAACCAGTAGGAACTGCACAGAGACTCCTGCGTCCTACTCTTTTAGATTTATTCCTTATTTCCTCTTTGTTTTGGCCAGGGTTTGGTGTGATTTTTGGCAGGCGTGTTTCTTCTTGCCTTCCCGCATTTGAGAAATGATGTATCTCAAATGTGGCATAAGCCAGCCAAATGGTCGATGTTTTACTGCTTTCACTAGATGCATTGGATTTTTCTGTCATTTCAATTCTGTTTTTTTCCTCCCTTTTAGGCATGCTTTGGTTGGGTGTTTTTCTTTTGTTTTGTTTTTTTAAGTCGTTATTCTCTTGTGCTAAATGTTGCTTTAGTACAGATGTTCTGTGTAAAACAAAGTAATATGTGTGTATAATTAAGGACCTCTATAAGGTTTGTCTTGTATTTAAGCCTTTTCGCATTCTATGATCAAAGCCACATGCACTGTGATGTCATTAGGCATGTTCCTTTTATCTTATCCTTCAACATTCTATGCTAAAAGCCACATGCACCGTGATGTCATGAGGTAGATTCCTTTGATCTTCCATCATTCCATTCACATAGTTATATAACACTGTAACTTGTTTATACTAAATTGTCAAAGTAGTTTATTTCAGTTCAATTCAATGATCTTACCTGGTATTGTTTTTTAGATACATTTTGATCAAAATCTGCTTTTATGATTTAAATAGATTTTTAAAATAATAATTATTTTTTACATATTAGTGATATTATCTGCATTATATTTGTGTGCATTTAAATCAATGTGGGTGCTTTATAAGTCTTGGGCATTCGCTTTCTTTTAGTTTACTGCAAATTTATATAATGTCCAGCATTGTGCATATGCATATGTATTGGCCAGATGAAGCCTATTCCAAATCTATTAGTTTAGAAACTCTATCCCACTTTGCCTATCCGGCAATAATAACAAATTAAATCATAGATAAGAAATGTTTTTGTCCATATCCTCCTGACTGTTTTTTTTTAATCCTGACTCCACTAATGTAAATTACTCCTTTTTATTGTAACAGTTTAATTGGGATTCCCAATCATTTAGGTGACAAATACTAGAAGGGTAATTCATGTCAAATTATTTTCATATTCAGTTCACATTTATTTGTAAGCTGATATAGAGACAAGTTGAAGTTGTTATTAAAATGCATCTATAATTCATCCTTGCCATTAGGGCTGGGCTATATCATACCATTCACGGTAATAATGGTGTAATTTTGGGCAACGATAGGAAAATGACATATCGCGATAGAATATGGGTAAAACGCGCATGCGCAGTGCCTATGTTAACATACACACATGGCGGCGACGCAGAATGAGAAGAGCGAAAGTGGATCGTTAAATGAAACGGATGAACCAGAATTGGTTAGTAAAAATGCTGCAACTTCAGTGGTGTGGGACTGGTTTAGCTTTCATCCGTCAGATACACAACAAAGCACTACTCTGGTAGAGCATGCTAGCGGGCCATCGTTATTACCGTGTTGTTTGGAAAATACAGCACACTTAAAATCAATCCTTTGATTTTTCTGAAAATCGACAGTGCCCCTTATAATCCCGTGTGCCTTATGTATGAATTCTGGTGTTTACTGACCTCGAAACGATTTTATGTGCTACATGGCGCTTGAAAATCTGTCAAATGTTTTAGTGCGACTTTGCTAAGCTACGAAGCTGCACCGCTTGATGGATTGTCGGAGCATTACGGCTATCGTAGGCAGGCGCCTCGCGGAGTGATACGTACTGTGCTTCAACATAATATTACCGTATTGTGTGTGTATAACTTCTTTTTAAGTTTTGTGGATATTATACATGGTTATGCTGAGGATATGTTGGCCAATTTCCACTGGAAATGCCTTTTGGTTAAACTGTCAGCAAGGAATTTGCATTTCCACTGTTACATTTTTATATAACTTTAATGCACATAAAAACAGCTGCTTGTTTAAGTGAAAATACATTGATGGGTTTTTTTGTTTTTTTTTTTCAAATGTATATCGTGATAAATATTTTTGGTCGTATCGCCCTGCTCTAACTTTAACTCCCAAATATACAAAACCTGATGGTGCCCAGTGAAAGGGTTTTACATATAAAGGTTCAATGGCCCCTCCACTACACATAGTCATTATAACAGATTTATCAAAATTTACCTTGTATCCAGATATAAGACCAAAGTCCTTGATACACCTAGTAAGAACAGGTAGAGAGTTAGCAGGGTCAGTCAGTGTCAGAAGAATATCGTCTGCATAGAGCAGAATTTTATGTTGTCTATCCCCAATTTTAACTCCATGAACACTTGGATTTTGTCTAATGGCCTTGGCCAAAGGCTCAATTGCCAAAGCAAATAATAGTGGTGAAAATGGGCTACCTTGTGCTGTACCTCTGCTCAATGTAATTGGGGAGGATAACAAGTCGTTAGTTAACACAGATGCTATTGGTGATTTGTATATAATTTTGATCCACCCCAGAAAGTTTTTTCCAAACCCAAATCTTCTCATTATTTCAAACATATATCACCAAGGAGTTGTTTAACTGCCTCAGTGACCTCGCCCCCGGAAACTGGTGGGTCATCCCCCTCATCCCCAGACTCTGCTTACTCCTCGGAAGACGTGTCAGTGGGATTAAGGAGGTCCTCGAAGTATTCCTTCCACCGCCGGATAATTTTCTCAGTTGAAGTCAGCAGCGCTCCACCAGCACTATACGCAGTGCAGGTAGAGCACCACTTTCCCCTCCTGAGAAGCAGGCCAAGGGGATATTAGAATACCCACCCCAGTCCGCCGCCTCTCACCAGGGGCAAGTCCAGACTGAGACAGAGTCCAGCCCCTTTCCAGGAGACTGGTTCCAGAGCCCAAGCCATGCGTAGAGGTGAGCCCGACTATATCTAGCCAGTACCTCTCAACCTCATGCACTAACTCAGGCTCCTTCCCCACCAAAGAGGTGGCATTCCATGTCCCAATTGCCAGTTTTGGTAGCTGGGGATCAGTCTACCAGGGCCTCCGCTCCTGGCCGCCGTCCGGCACACAATACACCCGACCCCTACGGCCCCTCCTGCGGGTGGTGGGCATGCAGGAGGATGGGCCCATGTCCCCTTTTCGGGCTGTGCCCGGCCGGGCCCCATGGACTAAGGCCCAGCAACCAGACGCTCGCCCTCGGGCACCCTCCCCGGGCCTGGCTCCAGGGCAGGGTCCCAGTAACCCTATCCCGGGCAAGGTAAACTGTTCACTCGATGTTTTCAATTCAATTCAATTTTATTTATATAGCGCCAAATCACAACAAATGTCGCCTCAAGGCGCCCAACAATCATATGACCCCCTATGAGCAAGCACTTTGGCGACAGTGGAAAGGAAAAACTCCCTTTTAACAGGAAGAAACCTCCGGCAGAACCAGGCTCAGGGAGGGGCGGCCATCTGCTGCGACCGGTTGGGGTGAGAGAAGGAAGACAGGATAAAAGACATGCTGTGGAAGAGAGACAGAGATTAATAACAGATACGATTCAATACAGAGAGGTCTGTTAACACATAGTGAGTGAGAAAGGTGACTGGAAAGGAAAAACTCAATGCATCATGGGAATCCCCCGGCAGCCTACATCTATTGCAGTATAACTAAGGGAGGATTCAGGGTCACCTGGTCCAGCCCTAACTATATGCTTTAGCAAAAAGGAAAGTTTTAAGCCTAATCTTAAAAGTAGAGATAGTGTCTGTCTCCCGAATCCAAACTGGAAGCTGGTTCCACAGAAGAGGGGCCTGAAAACTGAAGGCTCTCCATCCCATTCTACTTTTAAATACTCTAGGAACAACAAGTAGGCCTGCAGAGCGGGAGCGAAGTGCTCTAATAGGGTGATATGGTACTACAAGGTCATTAAGATAAGATGGGGCCTGATTATTTAAGACCTTGTATGTGAGGAGCAGGATTTTGAATTCAATTCTGGATTTAACAGGAAGCCAATGAAGGGAAGCCAAAACAGGAGAAATATGCTCTCTCTTTCTAGTCCCTGTCAGTACTCTTGCTGCAGCATTTTGGATTAACTGAAGGCTTTTCAGTGAGTTTTTTGGACATCCTGATAATAATGAATTGCAGTAGTCCAGCCTGGAAGTAATAAATGCATGAACTAGTTTTTCAGCGTCACTCTGAGACAGGATATTTCTAATTTTAGAGATGTTGCGCAAATGGAAGAACGCAGTCTTACATATTTGTTTAATATGTGCGTTGAAGGACATATCCTGGTCAAAAATGACTCCAAGGTTCCTCACAGTGTTACTGGAGGCCAAGGTAATGCCATCCAGAGTAAGAATCTGGTTAGATACCATATTTCTAAGCTTTTCAGCGCCGAGTACAATGACCTCAGTTTTATCTGAGTTAAGAAGCAGAAAGTTAGTGGCCATCCAAGTCTTTATGTCTTTAAGACATTCCTGCAGTTTAACTAATTGGTGTGTGTTATCTAGCTTCATGGACAGATAGAGCTGGGTGTCATCTGCATAGCAGTGAAAATGTATGCTATGTCTTCTAATGATGCTGCCTAGGGGAAGCATGTATAATGTAAACAGAATTGGTCCTAGCACTGAACCCTGTGGAACTCCATAATTAACCTCAGTGTGTGAAGAGGACTCTCCATTTACATGCACAAATTGGAGTCTATTAGATAGATATGATACAAACCACTGCAGTGCAATACCTGTAATACCTACAGCATGTTCTAATCGCTCTAATAGGATATTATGGTCAACAGTATCGAATGCTGCACTAAGGTCAAGAAGGACAAGCACAGAGATGAGTCCACTGTCAGAGGCCATAAGAAGATCATTTGTAACCTTCACTAAAGCTGTTTCTGTGCTGTGATGAACTCTGAAACCTGACTGAAACTCTTCAAATAAACCATTCCTCTGCAGATGATCTGTTAGCTGTTTGACAACTACTCTTTCAAGGATTTTTGATATGAAAGGAAGGTTGGAGATTGGCCTATAATTAGCTAAGACTGCTGGGTCTAGAGATGGCTTTTTGAGTAAAGGTTTAACTGCAGCCACCTTGAAGGCCTGTGGTACATAGCCGATTATTAGAGATAGGTTGATCATATATAAGATCGAAGAATTAATCAATGGCAGGACTTCTTTGAGCAGTTTTGTAGGAATGGGGTCTAAAAGACACGTTGATGGTTTGGAGGAAGTAATTATTGAAGTTAACTCCGAAAGATCGATTAGAATATATGACTCTTTCCTCATAAGAGTCTTCTGAATCGCTCTTTGTCTGGTTAACCGATACCATGAACCGATACTAACTTATTTCATTAATCAGAGGGTGGCATGTCATTTCTGTTGTAGTTTTTTAGATTGGCCACTAGGGGGACATCCCGCGCTAAACAGGCACAGGGTTAGGCGAGTGAGACTGGCGGCTCCAGATAAAAAAGAGAAACTGGAGGCTGCTGTAGCTAGGCTAAGCAAAATGTCAGCAGTGTGGACCGGAACAGCCAACTTTAACTCAGGTTTTAGAAAAGCGATGAAAAATGTCAAGAGAAAATCCACGGGCAGTTTATATAACAGAGGCTCTGACTCATTTTATTGCTCTGGATGACCAGCCACTGCCGGCCGTGGAAAACATAGGATTGCACCGTCTTCTCAGCATACTCGAGCCGCAATATGAAATTCCCAACCGGCCATACATCAGGGAGATAATGGTGCCAAAACTTTCTGAAGAGGTAAAGACAAGCAGTGTGTGTGCGATGTCAGTCCTTGGTTTAACGGCGCAGTGGACTGATGATCCACGGGCAGATGAGGAGTTCATCAATGCCAAATACTTTCGTTATTTTGTTTGTTTGCTTACAATATGGACACTCTGCAATAATTTAAAAGTTTATTTTATTCTCAAACCTAATTTGTATTTATTTTATTCCAAACAGAAGTGTTTATTTATTATTCTGAAAGCTCGAGACAGTGCCAATAGTTCAGTGATATTTTGTTAAATGTGGACACTCTGCAATAATTTAACAGAAGTGCTTATTTTTCACTTGAAATTTTTTTGTGGTCGTTTTCATTAAGATTTTATTTTTTATTGGCAGAGAATAAAATAAAACCTGTCTTCCAATTCATTGCATTTGTGTGTGTGTGTGTGTGTGTGTGGTAGAAGTATTGGTTTTTGTACTCTGTATCGGCAAGTACTCAGATCCAAGTATCGGTATCGTATCGCTTTTTAAAATTGGTATCATTGCATCCCTAATTCCGTTACTTATGAGTCCTGTTACCTGAGAGATTATTGTATATAGCAAAAATAATAATAGTTTACATACAACCCTAAACATGTGAAAAATAATAAACTTCACTTGAAAACTATACATTTATTCCATTACGGGCGACCTAGCCATAGGCTGGCCATCCTGGCACAAGCTCAAGATAGGGCTCCATGTTGCTTGTGTGTGTAGAGGCCACTTGAGTGGTGCCCCACCATATTCAGTACTGGTGAAATTCTCATTGAGGTCTTGCATTACTATAGCATAGCGTAACGGTTTTGAACCACTTATTGCTATTCATTATTGCTAAAGGTTCAAAGATGTACAAGCCATCACAATCAGAAGCATATAACACACGTTTCTTTTTTTTGGAGATTTTTATTTATCAATTTAATTTGGGCCAAATTATAAAAAGTAGTTGCCTTAAGGGCACTTTAATATTGTAGGGGGTTTACCCTACAATATAAAGAGAACCCCAACAATCACATGATTCCCTATGAGCAAGCACTAGGCGACAGTGGGGAGGAAAAACTCACTTTTAACAGAAAGAAACCTCCGGCAGAACCAGGCTCATTGAGGGACAGCCATCTGCCATGACTGGTTGGGGTATTTTATTTAGTGCTGTCAGCGTTAATCTTGTTAAAATGATGTTAACGCCATAACCGCAAATCTCCGCTAGCGAGCTAGGGTGATTCGGCCCATGCATGGGGCTGCACGGCGTCCAAGCGTTAGTGCGGCTAGCTTGTTAACGCGTTGACGCCTTGCAGCTCAACGCATGGGGCAATCCGCGGTAGCTCGCTAGATTAACAAGATTAACGCTGACAGCACTTTTGTTACATATGACTGTTCTTATGTCATTAAAATCCTGACAAACACACAATGCATGTCAGTCAAGATTTTAAATGTACAATTTTGTTCAACAGGATCCAATTGGTGATTTGAGTGTTCTCTAAATTTTTTGAGCAGTGTGTTTTGTGTTTTATTTATGTTGCTATAGAAAGGTGTAACGAGAAAAGTATTTTGTTAACGTGCCAGATGGTAGTTTGACTGGAAGCTTAAGGTTACGGAAGAATCACGGATGTACTGCAGCACATCAATGCATACTTCCGTGAATTGTTCCTTTAAAACTTCAATGTCGATTTCTTCATTCAGAATACATTTAGCATCCTCAGCAACTCCTTCTGCCTCTGTCTTAAAGGTATTTGATGTGTCTTCAGGTGCATCTGAAGTGGCTACCTTCTTTTTGTGAAATCGTTTTGTCACCGTTCTCTTGAACTTTTGCAAACGGGTTTTTGGTTTTGGTGTTTCATCTTGACTCTCAGAATCCGACGATTGCAGCTGTCTTCCAGTGACTATTTTCTTTTTGTGAAATTGCTTTGTCACCGCTCTCTTAAACTTTTGAAAAGGTGTTTTCCCTTTTGGTTTTTCATCATGACTCTCAGAAGCCATAGATTCCAGTTCACTTCCAGCACTGACATCCTCTGAGTGGTCCTCACAGCTGTCTGTTGACAAAGAACTGTCAGTAATCGGTTGACAAGCCTTTGTGTTGTCAAGTTCGTCATGTTCTTTTGGCAAGTCCTGAACTGTCTGATCTGATAATGTCTGACTGGATGTTTTCTTTGTCATGTCAGGGGGGTTCTCTGGCAGCACTGGTTGTGACAACTGCTCTTTCATATTGGCGGCATCCTGCGTAGCCTCATCATCAGTCAGTGTCGACTCAGGAGAGGCACTTGATTGACGTGCACTTTCATCATCAAGTGCCTCTGAAGTGGTGGTTTTCTTTTGGTGAAATCGTTTTTTCACTGCTTTCTTGAACTTTTGCGAACGTGTTCTCCCTTTTGGTTTTTCATCTTCACTCTCAGAAGCCATAGATTCCAGTTTACTTCCAGCACTGACATCCTCAGAGTGGTCCTCACAGCTGTCTGTTGACAAAGAACTGTCAGTAATCGGTTGACAAGCCTTTGTGTTGTCAAGTTCGTCGTGTTCTGTTGGCAAGTCTTGAACTATCTGATCTGATAATGTCTGACTGGATGTTTTCTTTGTCATGTCAGGGGGGTTCTCTGGCAACACTGGTTGTGACAACTGCTCTTTCATATTGGCGGCATCCTGTGTAGCCTCATCATCAGTCAACGTCGACTCAGGAGAGGCACTTGATTGACGTGCACTTTCATCATCAGGTGCCTCTGAAGTGGTGGTTTTCTTTTTGTGAAATAGTTTTTTCACTGCTCTCTTGAAATTTTGCAAACGTTTTCTCCCTTTTGGTTTTTCATCATGACTCTCAGAAGCCATAGATTCCAGTTTACTTCCAGCACTGACATCCTCAGAGTGGTCCTCACAGCTGTCTGTTGACAAAGAACTGTCAGTAATCGGTTGACAAGCCTTTGTGTTGTCAAGTTCGTCATGTTCTTTTGGCAAGTCCTGAACTGTCTGGTTCGATAATGTCTGCCTGGATGCTTTCTTTGTCATGTCAGGGGGGTTCTCTGGCAGCACTGGTTGTGACAACTGCTCTTTCATATTGGCGGCATCCTTTGTAGCCTCATCATCAGTCAACGTCGACTCAGGAGAGGCACTTGATTGACGTGCACTTTCATCATCAAGTGCCTCTGAAGTGGTGGTTTTCTTTTTGTGAAATAGTTTTTTCACTGCCCTCTTGAACTTTTGTAAACGGGTTTTCGGTTTTGGTGTTTCATCTTGACTCTCAGAAGCCATAGATTCCAGTTTACTTCCAGCACTGACATCCTCAGAGTGGTCCTCACAGCTGTCTGTTGACAAAGAACTGTCAGTGATCGGTTGACCAGCCTTTGTGTTGTCAAGTTCGTCGTGTTCTGTTGGCAAGTCTTGAACTGTCTGATCCGATAATGTCTGATTGGATGTTTTCTTTGTCATGTCAGGGGGGTTCTCTGACAGCACTGGTTGTGACAACTGCTCTTTCATATTGGCGGCATCCTTTGTAGCCTCATCATCAGTCAACGTCGACTCAGGAGAGGCACTTGATTGACGTGCACTTTCATCATCAGGTGCCTCTGAAGTGGTGGTTTTCTTTTTGTGAAATAGTTTTTTCACTGCTCTCTTGAACTTTTGTAAACGGGTTTTCGGTTTCGGTGTTTCATCTTGACTCTCAGAATCCGACGATTGCAGCTGTCTTCCAGTGACTATTTTCTTTTTGTGAAATCGCTTTGTCACTGCTCTCTTAAACTTTTGGAAAGGTGTTTTCCCTTTTGGTTTTTCATCTTCACTCTCAGAAGCCATAGATTCCAGTTTTCTTCCAACACTGATATCCTCTGAGTGGTCCTCACAGCTGTCTGTTGACAAAGAACTGTCAGTGATCGGTTGACCAGCCTTTGTGTTGTCAAGTTCGTCATGTTCTGTTGGCAAGTCTTGAACTGTCTGATCCGATAATGTCTGACTGGATGTTTTCTTTGTCATGTCAGGGGGGTTCTCTGGCAGCACTGGTTGTGACAACTGCTCTTTCATATTGGCGGCATCCTGTGTAGCCTCATCATCAGTCAACGTCGACTCAGGAGACGCACTTGATTGACGTGCACTTTCATCGTCAGGTGCCTCTGAAGTGGTGGTTTTCTTTTTGTGAAATAGTTTTTTCACTGCCCTCTTGAACTTTTGTAAACGGGTTTTCGGTTTTGGTGTTTCATCTTGACTCTCAGAAGCCATAGATTCCAGTTTACTTCCAGCACTGACATCCTCTGAGTGGTCCTCACAGCTGTCTGTTGACAAAGAACTGTCAGTGATCGGTTGACCAGCCTTTGTGTTGTCAAGTTCGTCGTGTTCTGTTGGCAAGTCTTGAACTGTCTGATCCGATAATGTCTGATTGGATGTTTTCTTTGTCATGTCAGGGGGGTTCTCTGACAGCACTGGTTGTGACAACTGCTCTTTCATATTGGCGGCATCCTTTGTAGCCTCATCATCAGTCAACGTCGACTCAGGAGAGGCACTTGATTGACGTGCACTTTCATCATCAGGTGCCTCTGAAGTGGTGGTTTTCTTTTTGTGAAATAGTTTTTTCACTGCCCTCTTGAACTTTTGTAAACGGGTTTTCGGTTTCGGTGTTTCATCTTGACTCTCAGAATCCGACGATTGCAGCTGTCTTCCAGTGACTATTTTCTTTTTGTGAAATCGCTTTGTCACTGCTCTCTTAAACTTTTGGAAAGGTGTTTTCCCTTTTGGTTTTTCATCTTCACTCTCAGAAGCCATAGATTCCAGTTTTCTTCCAGCACTGATATCCTCTGAGTGGTCCTCACAGCTGTCTGTTGACAAAGAACTGTCAGTGATCGGTTGACCAGCCTTTGTGTTGTCAAGTTCGTCATGTTCTGTTGGCAAGTCTTGAACTGTCTGATCCGATAATGTCTGACTGGATGTTTTCTTTTTCATTTCAGGGGGGTTCTCTGACAGCACTGGTTGTGACAACTGCTCTTTCATATTGGCGGCATCCTGCGTAGCCTCATCATCAGTCAATGTCGACTCAGGAGACGCACTTGATTGACGTGCACTTTCATCGTCAGGTGCCTCTGAAGTGGTGGTTTTCTTTTTGTGAAATATTTTTTTCACTGCTCTCTTGAACTTTTGCGAACGTGTTCTCCCTTTTGGTTTTTCATCATGACTCTCAGAAGCCATAGATTCCAGTTTACTTCCAGCACTGATATCCTCTAGAGTGGTCCTCACAGCTGTGTGTTGACAAAGAACTGTCAGTAATCGGTTGACAAGCCTTTGTGTTGTCAAGTTCGTCGTGTTCTGTTGGCAAGTCCTGAACTGTCTGATCCGATAATGTCTGACTGGATGTTTTCTTTGTCATGTCAGCGGGGTTCTCTGGCAGCACTGGTTGTGACAACTGATCTTTCATATTGGCGGCATCCTGCGTAGCCTCATCATCAGTCAATGTTGACTCAGGAGAGGAACTTGATTGACGTACACTTTCATCGTCAGGTGCCTCGGAAGTGGTGGTTTTCTTTTTGTGAAATAGTTTTTTCACTACTTTCTTGAACTTTTGCGGACGTGTTCTCCCTTTTGGTTTTTCATCATGACTCTCAGAAGCCATAGATTCCAGTTTACTTCCAGCACTGACATCCTCTGAGTGGTCCTCACAGCTGTGTGTTGACAAAGAACTGTCAGTAATCGGTTGACCAGCCTTTGTGTTGTCAAGTTCGTCGTGTTCTGTTGGCAAGTCTTGAACATTCTGATCCGATAATGTCTGACTGGATGTTTTCTTTGTCATGTCAGGGGTGTTCTCTGACAGCACTGGTTGTGACAACTGATCTTTCATATTGTCAGTATCCTGCATAGCCTCATCATTAGTAGACATGCTTTTAAACTTACCACTGTTCAGGGTGTCTTTACCTGAGTTGGGTTTTGTCTGACTAGATGTTTTCTTTAATATGCCACAAGAGCTCTCCGCCAGGCGGCTTTCAAAAAACATTTGCAGATCTCCTGATTCCTTCTGAAATTCCTCTGAGAAAACTGTGTTTTGTGACTCATCAATATACTTGTTGTTGTCATTGCCCGATTTGAGTAGAGATCTACCAGTTGTATCTTCTTCAAAGATATTTGTTGACAAAGAACCATCAGTAAACGATTGACCTGCATTTGTCCTGTCAAGTTCACCATTTTCTTTTGGCAAGTCTTGAAGTGTTTGATCCAATATCGTCTGACTGGATGTTTTCTTTGTCATGTCAAGGGAGCTCTCTGACAACTCTTTCATAAAGGCAGCACCCTGCACAACGTCATCATTAGTCAACATTGACTCAGGAGAGGCACTTTCCTCATCAGGCGCCTGTGAAGTGGCTATTTTCCTTTGGTTAAATAGTTTTATCACTGCTCTCTTGAACTTTTGGACACCTATTTTTCCTTTTGGTTTTTCATCATGACTCTCAGAATTCGTGGATTCAAGTTCACTTCCAGCAATAACAACCTCTGCATTGTCCTCACAGATATTTGTTGACAAAGAGCCATCAGTGATCGGTTGACCAGCATTTGTTCTGTCAAGTTCGTTATTTTCTATTGGCAAGTCTTCAACTGTCTGATCCAATATTGTCTGACTGGATGTTTTCTTTGTCATTTCAAAGGGGCTCTCTGACAGTACTGGTACTGACAACTTCTCTTTCATAGTAGCAGCAGTCTGCACAACCTCATTGTCAGTAAACATGTTTTGAGACTTACCACTGTTCACGGTGTCTTTGCCTGAGTTGGGTAGAGATTTACTGGGTGAGCTTACTTTCTTGTCTTCCACCATGTGATGTTTAACTGGTAAATTTTTCCTAGTGTTAGAGCTCACAGTGGGTGCCTTTGTTGTAATAGGCGGGAGTGGCCTCTGTGGAAACATAGGCGACAAACCAGTAGGAATTAAATCGGGACATTTGCTTTGTGGTCTTTTAGATAGATGCCTCCATTTTCGTTGGTTTGGGTGATTTTGGGTCCATTTCCTGTCTGGCACCATGTGATTATCTGGTAAATTTTTCCTAGTGTTAGAGCTCACAGTGGGTGCCTTTAGTGAAATAGGGGGTAGGGAACTCTGTGCTAACATGGGCGACAAACCAGTAGGAATTACATCGGGACATTTGCTTTCTGGTCTTTTAGATCGATTCCTCCGTTGTTGTTGGTTTGGGTGATTTTGGGGCAGTTTCCTGTCTGGCACCATCCTAGTTTTAACAGTCACAGTGGCTGGCTTTGGTCCAGTAGGGCAGGCTGGTTTCTGTGGTAATGTAGGAAAAGAACAAGTAGGAACTGCACAGAGACTCCTGCGTCCTACTCTTTTAGATTTATTCCTTATTTCCTCTTTGTTTTGGCCAGGGTTTGGTGTGATTTTTGGCAGGCGTGTTTCTTCTTGCCTTCCCGCATTTGAGAAATGATGTATCTCAAATGTGGCATAAGCCAGCCAAATCGTCGATGTTTTACTGCTTTCACTAGATGCATTGGATTTTTCTGTCATTTCAATTCTGTTTTTTTCCTCCCTTTTAGGCATGCTTTGGTTGGGTATTTTTCTTTTTTCTGTTTTTTTAAGTGGTTATTTTCTTGTGCTAAATGTTGCTTTAGTACAGATGTTCTGTGTAAAACAAAGTAATATGTGTGTATAATTAAGGACCTCTATAAGGTTTGTCTTGTATTTAAGCCTTTTCGCATTCTATGATCAAAGCCGCATGCACTGTGATGTCATTAGGCATGTTCCTTTTATCTTATCCTTCAACATTCTATGCTAAAAACCACATGCACTGTGATGTCATGAGGCAGGTTCCTTTGATCTTCTATCATTCCATTCACATAGTTAAATAACACTTTAACTTGTTTATACTAAATTGTCAAAGTAGTTTATTTCAGTTCAATTCAATTATCTTACCTGGTATTGTTCTTTAGATACATTATGATCAAAATCTGCTTTTATGATTTAAATATATTTTTTTTAATAAAAATAATTTTTTACATATTAGTGATATTATCTGCATTATATTTGTGTGCATTTAAATCAATGTGGGTGCTTTATAAGTCTTGGGCATTCGCTTTCTTTTAGTTTACTGCAAATTTATATAATGTCCAGCATTGTGCATATGCATATGTATTGGCCAGATGAAGCCTATTCCAAATCTATTAGTTTAGAAACTCTATCCCACTTTGCCTATCCTGCAATAATAACAAATTAAATCATAGATAAGAAATGTTATTGTCCATATCCTCCTGACTGTTTTTTTTTAATCCTGACTCCACTAATGTAAATTACTCCTTTTTATTGTAACAGTTTAATTGGGATTCCCAATCATTTAGGTGACAAATACTAGAAGGGTAATTCATGTCAAATTATTTTCATATTCAGTTCACATTTATTTGTAAGCTGATATAGAGACAAGTTGAAGTTGTTATTAAAATGCATCTATAATTCATCCTTGCCATTAGGGCTGGGCTATATCATACCATTCACGGTAATAATGGTGTAATTTTGGGCAACGATAGGAAAATGACATATCGCGATAGAATATGGGTAAAACGCGCATGCGCAGTGCCTATGTTAACATACACACATGGCGGCGACGCAGAATGAGAAGAGCGAAAGTGGATCGTTAAATGAAACGGATGAACCAGAATTGGTTAGTAAAAATGCTGCAACTTCAGTGGTGTGGGACTGGTTTAGCTTTCGTCCGTCAGATACACAACAAAGCACTACTTTGGTAGAGCATGCTAGCGGCCCATCGTTATTACCGTGTTGTTTGGAAAATACAGCACACTTAAAATCAATCCTTTGATTTTTCTGAAAATCGACAGTGCCCCTTATAATCCCGTGTGCCTTATGTATGAATTCTGGTGTTTACTGACCTCGAAACGATTTTATGTGCTACATGGCGCTTGAAAATCTGTCAAATGTTTTAGTGCGACTTTGCTAAGCTACGAAGCTGCACCGCTTGATGGATTGTCGGAGCATTACGGCTATCGTAGGCAGGCGCCTCGCGGAGTGATACGTACTGTGCTTCAACATAATATTACCGTATTGTGTGTGTATAACTTCTTTTTAAGTTTTGTGGATATTATACATGGTTATGCTGAGGATATGTTGGCCAATTTCCACTGGAAATGCCTTTTGGTTAAACTGTCAGCAAGGAATTTGCATTTCCACTGTTACATTTTTATATAACTTTAATGCACATAAAAACAGCTGCTTGTTTAAGTGAAAATACATTGATGGTTTCTTTTTTTTTTTCAAATGTATATCGTGATAAAATTTTTTGGTCGTATCGCCCTGCTCTAACTTTAACTCCCAAATATACAAAACCTGATGGTGCCCAGTGAAAGGGTTTTACATATAAAGGTTCAATGGCCCCTCCACTACACATAGTCATTATAACAGATTTATCAAAATTTACCTTGTATCCAGATATAAGACCAAAGTCCTTGATACACCTAGTAAGAACAGGTAGAAAGTTAGCAGGGTCAGTCTGTGTCAAAAGAATATCGTCTGCATAGAGCAGAATTTTATGTTGTCTATCCCCAATTTTAACTCCATGAACACTTGGATTTTGTCTAATGGCCATGGCCAAAGGCTCAATTGCCAAAGCAAATAATAATGGTGAAAATGGGCTACCTTGTGCTGTACCTCTGCTCAATGTAATTGGGGAGGATGACAAGCCGTTAGTTAACACAGATGCTATTGGTGATTTGTATATAATTTTGATCCACCCCAGAAAGTTTTTTCCAAACCCAAATCTTCTCATTATTTCAAACATATATCACAGACGTGTCAGTGGGATTAAGGAGGTCCTCAAAGTATTCCTTCCACCGCCGGACAATTTTCTCAGTCGAAGTCAGCAGCGCTCCACCAGCACTATACACAGTGCAGGTAGAGCACCACTTTCCCCTCCTGAGAAGCAGGCCAAGGGGATATTAGAATACCCACCCCAGTCCGCCGCCTCTCACCAGGGGCAAGTCCAGACTGAGACAGAGTCCAGCCCCTTTCCAGGAGACTGGTTCCAGAGCCCAAGCCATGCGTAGAGGTGAGCCCGACTATATCTAGCCAGTACCTCTCAACCTCATGCACTAACTCAGGCTCCTTCCCCACCAAAGAGGTGGCATTCCATGTCCCAATTGCCAGTTTTGGTAGCTGGGGATCAGTCTACCAGGGCCTCCGCTCCTGGCCGCCGTCCGGCACACAATACACCCGACCCCTACGGCCCCTCCTGCGGGTGGTGGGCACGCAGGAGGATGGGCCCGTGTCCCCTTTTCGGGCTGTGCCCGGCCGGTCCCCATGGACTAAGGCCCAGCAACCAGACGCTCGCCCTCGGGCACCCTCCCCGGGCCTGGCTCCAGGGCAGGGTCCCGGTAACCCTATCCCGGGCAAGGTAAACTGTTCACTCGATGTTTTCCTCATAAGAGTCTTCTGAATCGCTCTTTGTCTGGTTAACCGATACCATGAACCGACACTAACTTATTTCATTAATCAGAGGGTGGCATGTCATTTCTGTTGTAGTTTTTTAGATTGGCCACTAGGGGGACATCCCGCGCTAAACAGGCACAGGGTTAGGCGAGTGAGACTGGCGGCTCCAGATAAAAAAGAGAAACTGGAGGCTGCTGTAGCTAGGCTAAGCAAAATGTCAGCAGTGTGGACCGGAACAGCCAACTTTAATTCAGGTTTTAGAAAAGCGATGAAAAATGTCAAGAGAAAATCCACGGGCAGTTTATATAACAGAGGCTCTGACTCATTTTATCGCTCTGGATGACCAACCACTGCCGGCCGTGGAAAACATAGGATTGCACCGTCTTCTCAGCATACTCGAGCCGCAATATGAAATTCCCAACCGGCCATACATCAGGGAGATAATGGTGCCAAAACTTTCTGAAGAGGTAAAGACAAGCAGTGTGTGCGTGATGTCAGTCCTTGGTTTAACGGCGCAGTGGACTGATGATCCACGGGCAGATGAGGAGTTCATCAATGCCAAATACTTTCGTTATTTTGTTTGTTTGTTTACAATATGGACACTCTGCAATAATTTAAAAGTTTATTTTATTCTCAAACCTAATTTGTATTTATTTTATTCCAAACAGAAGTGTTTATTTATTATTCTGAAAGCTCGAGACAGTGCCAATAGTTCAGTGATATTTTGTTAAATGTGGACACTCTGCAATAATTTAACAGAAGTGCTTATTTTTCACTTGAAATTTTTTTGTGGTCATTTTTATTAAGATTTTATTTTTTATCGGCAGAGAATAAAATAAAACCTGTCTTCCAATTCATTGCATTTGTGTGTGTGTGTGTGTGTGTGGTAGAAGTATCGGTTTTTGTACTCTGTATCGGCAAGTACTCAGATCCAAGTATCGGTATCGTATCGCTTTTTAAAATTGGTATCGTTGCATCCCTAATTCCGTTACTTATGACTCCTGTTACCTGAGAGATTATTGTATATAGCAAAAATAATAATAGTTTACATACAACCCTAAACATGTGAAAAATAATAAACTTCACTTGAAAACTATACATTTATTCCATTACGGGCGACCTAGCCATAGGCTGGCCATCCTGGCACAAGCTCAAGATAGGGCTCCATGTTGCTGGTGTGTGTAGAGGCCACTTGAGTGGTGCCCCACCATATTCAGTACTGGTGAAATTCTCATTGAGGTCTTGCATTACTATAGCATAGCGTAACGGTTTTGAACCACTTATTGCTATTCATTATTGCTAAAGGTTCAAAGATGTACAAGCCATCACAATCAGAAGCATATAACACACGTTTCTTTTTTTTGGAGATTTTTATTTATCAATTTAATTTGGGCCAAATTATAAAAAGTAGTTGCCTTAAGGGCACTTTAATATTGTAGGGGGTTTACCCTACAATATAAAGAGAACCCCAACAATCACATGATTCCCTATGAGCAAGCACTAGGCGACAGTGGGGAGGAAAAACTCACTTTTAACAGAAAGAAACCTCCGGCAGAACCAGGCTCATTGAGGGACAGCCATCTGCCATGACTGGTTGGGGTATTTTATTTAGTGCTGTCAGCGTTAATCTTGTTAAAATGATGTTAACGCCATAACCGCAAATCTCCGCTAGCGAGCTAGGGTGATTCGGCCCATGCATGGGGCTGCACGGCGTCCAAGCGTTAGTGCGGCTAGCTTGTTAACGCGTTGACGCCTTGCAGCTCAACGCATGGGGCAATCCGCGGTAGCTCGCTAGATTAACAAGATTAACGCTGACAGCACTTTTGTTACATATGACTGTTCTTATGTCATTAAAATCCTGACAAACACACAATGCATGTCAGTCAAGATTTTAAATGTACAATTTTGTTCAACAGGATCCAATTGGTGATTTGAGTGTTCTCTAAATTTTTTGAGCAGTGTGTTTTGTGTTTTATTTATGTTGCTATAGAAAGGTGTAACGAGAAAAGTATTTTGTTAACGTGCCAGATGGTAGTTTGACTGGAAGCTTAAGGTTATGGAAGAATCACGGATGTACTGCAGCACATCAATGCATACTTCCGTGAATTGTTCCTTTAAAACTTCAATGTCGATTTCTTCATTCAGAATACATTTAGCATCCTCAGCAACTCCTTCTGCCTCTGTCTTAAAGGTATTTGATGTGTCTTCAGGTGCATCTGAAGTGGCTACCTTCTTTTTGTGAAATCGTTTTGTCACCGTTCTCTTGAAATTTTGCAAACGGGTTTTTGGTTTTGGTGTTTCATCTTGACTCTCAGAATCCGACGATTGCAGCTCTCTTCCAGTGACTATTTTCTTTTTGTGAAATTGCTTTGTCACCGCTCTCTTAAACTTTTGAAAAGGTGTTTTCCCTTTTGGTTTTTCATCATGACTCTCAGAAGCCATAGATTCCAGTTCACTTCCAGCACTGACATCCTCTGAGTGGTCCTCACAGCTGTCTGTTGACAAAGAACTGTCAGTAATCGGTTGACAAGCCTTTGTGTTGTCAAGTTCGTCATGTTCTTTTGGCAAGTCCTGAACTGTCTGATCTGATAATGTCTGACTGGATGTTTTCTTTGTCATGTCAGGGGGGTTCTCTGGCAGCACTGGTTGTGACAACTGCTCTTTCATATTGGCGGCATCCTGCGTAGCCTCATCATCAGTCAGTGTCGACTCAGGAGAGGCACTTGATTGACGTGCACTTTCATCATCAAGTGCCTCTGAAGTGGTGGTTTTCTTTTGGTGAAATCGTTTTTTTCACTGCTTTCTTGAACTTTTGCGAACGTGTTCTCCCTTTTGGTTTTTCATCTTCACTCTCAGAAGCCATAGATTCCAGTTTACTTCCAGCACTGACATCCTCAGAGTGGTCCTCACAGCTGTCTGTTGACAAAGAACTGTCAGTAATCGGTTGACAAGCCTTTGTGTTGTCAAGTTCGTCGTGTTCTGTTGGCAAGTCTTGAACTGTCTGATCTGATAATGTCTGACTGGATGTTTTCTTTGTCATGTCAGGGGGGTTCTCTGGCAACACTGGTTGTGACAACTGCTCTTTCATATTGGCGACATCCTTTGTAGCCTCATCATCAGTCAACGTCGACTCAGGAGAGGCACTTGATTGACGTGCACTTTCATCATCAAGTGCCTCTGAAGTGGTGGTTTTCTTTTTGTGAAATAGTTTTTTCACTGCTCCTCTTGAACTTTTGTAAACGGTTTTCTCCTTTTGGTGTTTCATCATTGACTCTCAGAAGCCATAGATTCCAGTTTACTTCCAGCACTGACATCCTCTGAGTGGTCCTCACAGCTGTCTGTTGACAAAGAACTGTCAGTGATCGGTTGACCAGCCTTTGTGTTGTCAAGTTCGTCGTGTTCTGTTGGCAAGTCTTGAACTGTCTGATCCGATAATGTCTGATTGGATGTTTTCTTTGTCATGTCAGGGGGGTTCTCTGACAGCACTGGTTGTGACAACTGCTCTTTCATATTGGCGGCATCCTTTGTAGCCTCATCATCAGTCAACGTCGACTCAGGAGAGGCACTTGATTGACGTGCACTTTCATCATCAGGTGCCTCTGAAGTGGTGGTTTTCTTTTTGTGAAATAGTTTTTTCACTGCCCTCTTGAACTTTTGTAAACGGGTTTTCGGTTTCGGTGTTTCATCTTGACTCTCAGAATCCGACGATTGCAGCTGTCTTCCAGTGACTATTTTCTTTTTGTGAAATCGCTTTGTCACTGCTCTCTTAAACTTTTGGAAAGGTGTTTTCCCTTTTGGTTTTTCATCTTCACTCTCAGAAGCCATAGATTCCAGTTTTCTTCCAGCACTGACATCCTCTGAGTGGTCCTCACAGCTGCCTGTTGACAAAGAACTGTCAGTGATCGGTTGACCAGCCTTTGTGTTGTCAAGTTCGTCATGTTCTGTTGGCAAGTCTTGAACTGTCTGATCCGATAATGTCTGACTGGATGTTTTCTTTTTCATTTCATGGGGGTTCTCTGACAGCACTGGTTGTGACAACTGCTCTTTCATTTTGGCGGCATCCTGCGTAGCCTCATCATCAGTCAATGTCGACTCAGGAGACGCACTTGATTGACGTGCACTTTCATCGTCAGGTGCCTCTGAAGTGGTGGTTTTCTTTTTGTGAAATAGTTTTTTCACTGCTCTCTTGAACTTTTGCGAACGTGTTCTCCCTTTTGGTTTTTCATCTTCACTCTCAGAAGCCATAGATTCCAGTTTACTTCCAGCACTGACATCCTCAGAGTGGTCCTCACAGCTGTCTGTTGACAAAGAACTGTCAGTAATCGGTTGACAAGCCTTTGTGTTGTCAAGTTCGTCGTGTTCTGTTGGCAAGTCTTGAACTGTCTGATCTGATAATGTCTGACTGGATGTTTTCTTTGTCATGTCAGGGGGGTTCTCTGGCAGCACTGGTTGTGACAACTGCTCTTTCATATTGGCGGCATCCTGTGTAGCCTCATCATCAGTCAACGTCGACTCAGGAGAGGCACTTGATTGACGTGCACTTTCATCATCAAGTGCCTCTGAAGTGGTGGTTTTCTTTTTGTGAAATAGTTTTTTCACTGCCCTCTTGAACTTTTGTAAACGGGTTTTCGGTTTTGGTGTTTCATCTTGACTCTCAGAAGCCATAGATTCCAGTTTACTTCCAGCACTGACATCCTCAGAGTGGTCCTCACAGCTGTCTGTTGACAAAGAACTGTCAGTGATCGGTTGACCAGCCTTTGTGTTGTCAAGTTCGTCGTGTTCTGTTGGCAAGTCTTGAACTGTCTGATCCGATAATGTCTGATTGGATGTTTTCTTTGTCATGTCAGGGGGGTTCTCTGACAGCACTGGTTGTGACAACTGCTCTTTCATATTGGCGGCATCCTTTGTAGCCTCATCATCAGTCAACGTCGACTCAGGAGAGGCACTTGATTGACGTTCACTTTCATCATCAAGTGCCTCTGAAGTGGTGGTTTTCTTTTTGTGAAATAGTTTTTTCACTGCCCTCTTGAACTTTTGTAAACGGGTTTTCGGTTTCGGTGTTTCATCTTGACTCTCAGAATCCGACGATTGCAGCTGTCTTCCAGTGACTATTTTCTTTTTGTGAAATCGCTTTGTCACTGCTCTCTTAAACTTTTGGAAAGGTGTTTTCCCTTTTGGTTTTTCATCTTCACTCTCAGAAGCCATAGATTCCAGTTTTCTTCCAGCACTGATATCCTCTGAGTGGTCCTCACAGCTGTCTGTTGACAAAGAACTGTCAGTGATCGGTTGACCAGCCTTTGTGTTGTCAAGTTCGTCATGTTCTGTTGGCAAGTCTTGAACTGTCTGATCCGATAATGTCTGACTGGATGTTTTCTTTTTCATTTCAGGGGGGTTCTCTGACAGCACTGGTTGTGACAACTGCTCTTTCATATTGGCGGCATCCTGTGTAGTCTCATCATCAGTCAACGTCGACTCAGGAGAGGCACTTGACTGACGTGCACTTTCATCATCAGGTGCCTCTGAAGTGGTGGTTTTCTTTTTGTGAAATATTTTTTTCACTGCTCTCTTGAACTTTTGCAAACGTGTTCTCCCTTTTGGTTTTTCATCTTCACTCTCAGAAGCCATAGATTCCAGTTTACTTCCAGCACTGATATCCTCAGAGTGGTCCTCACAGCTGTCTGTTGACAAAGAACTGTCAGTAATCGGTTGACCAGCCTTTGTGTTGTCAAGTTCGTCATGTTCTGTTGGCAAGTCCTGAACTGTCTGATCCGATAATGTCTGCCTGGATTCTTTCTTTGTCATGTCAGGGGGGTTCTCTGGCAGCACTGGTTGTGACAACTGCTCTTTCATATTGGCGGCATCCTGCGTAGCCTCATCATCAGTCAATGTCGACTCAGGAGAGGAACTTGATTGACGTACACTTTCATCGTCAGGTGCCTCGGAAGTGGTGGTTTTCTTTTTGTGAAATAGTTTTTTCACTACTTTCTTGAACTTTTGCGGACGTGTTCTCCCTTTTGGTTTTTCATCATGACTCTCAGAAGCCATAGATTCCAGTTTACTTCCAGCACTGACATCCTCTGAGTGGTCCTCACAGCTGTGTGTTGACAAAGAACTGTCAGTAATCGGTTGACCAGCCTTTGTGTTGTCAAGTTCGTCGTGTTCTGTTGGCAAGTCCTGAACTGTCTGATCCGATAATGTCTGACTGGATGTTTTCTTTGTCATGTCAGGGGGGTTCTCTGGCAGCACTGGTTGTGACAACTGCTCTTTCATATTGGCGGCATCCTGCGTAGCCTCATCATCAGTCAATGTCGACTCAGTAGAGGAACTTGATTGACGTACACTTTCATCGTCAGGTGCCTCGGAAGTGGTGGTTTTCTTTTTGTGAAATAGTTTTTTCACTACTTTCTTGAACTTTTGCGGACGTGTTCTCCCTTTTGGTTTTTCATCATGACTCTCAGAAGCCATAGATTCCAGTTTACTTCCAGCACTGACATCCTCTGAGTGGTCCTCACAGCTGTGTGTTGACAAAGAACTGTCAGTAATCGGTTGACCAGCCTTTGTGTTGTCAAGTTCGTCGTGTTCTGTTGGCAAGTCTTGAACATTCTGATCCGATAATGTCTGATTGGATGTTTTCTTTGTCATGTCAGGGGTGTTCTCTGGCAGCACTGGTTGTGACAACTGATCTTTCATATTGTCAGTATCCTGCATAGCCTCATCATTAGTAGACATGCTTTTAAACTTACCACTGTTCAGGGTGTCTTTACCTGAGTTGGGTTTTGTCTGACTAGATGTTTTCTTTAATATGCCACAAGAGCTCTCCGCCAGGCGGCTTTCAAAAAACATTTGCAGATCTCCTGATTCCTTCTGAAATTCCTCTGAGAAAACTGTGTTTTGTGACTCATCAATATACTTGTTGTTGTCATTGCCCGATTTGAGTAGAGATCTACCAGTTGTATCTTCTTCAAAGATATTTGTTGACAAAGAACCATCAGTAAACGATTGACCTGCATTTGTCCTGTCAAGTTCACCATTTTCTTTTGGCAAGTCTTGAAGTGTTTGATCCAATATCGTCTGACTGGATGTTTTCTTTGTCATGTCAAGGGAGCTCTCTGACAACTCTTTCATAAAGGCAGCACCCTGCACAACGTCATCATTAGTCAACATTGACTCAGGAGAGGCACTTTCCTCATCAGGCGCCTGTGAAGTGGCTATTTTCCTTTGGTTAAATAGTTTTATCACTGCTCTCTTGAACTTTTGGACACCTATTTTTCCTTTTGGTTTTTCATCATGACTCTCAGAATTCGTGGATTCAAGTTCACTTTCAGCAATAACAACCTCTGCATTGTCCTCACAGATATTTGTTGACAAAGAGCCATCAGTGATCGGTTGACCAGCATTTGTTCTGTCAAGTTCGTTATTTTCTATTGGCAAGTCTTCAACTGTCTGATCCAATATTGTCTGACTGGATGTTTTCTTTGTCATTTCAAAGGGGCTCTCTGACAGTACTGGTACTGACAACTTCTCTTTCATAGTAGCAGCAGTCTGCACAACCTCATTGTCAGTAAACATGTTTTGAGACTTACCACTGTTCACGGTGTCTTTGCCTGAGTTGGGTAGAGATTTACTGGGTGAGCTTACTTTCTTGTCTTCCACCATGTGATGTTTAACTGGTAAATTTTTCCTAGTGTTAGAGCTCACAGTGGGTGCCTTTGTTGTAATAGGCGGGAGTGGCCTCTGTGGAAACATAGGCGACAAACCAGTAGGAATTAAATCGGGACATTTGCTTTGTGGTCTTTTAGATAGATGCCTCCATTTTTGTTGGTTTGGGTGATTTTGGGTCCATTTCCTGTCTGGCACCATGTGATTATCTGGTAAATTTTTCCTAGTGTTAGAGCTCACAGTGGGTGCCTTTAGTGGAATAGGGGGTAGGGAACTCTGTGCTAACATGGGCGACAAACCAGTAGGAATTACATCGGGACATTTGCTTTCTGGTCTTTTAGATCGATTCCTCCGTTGTTGTTGGTTTGGGTGATTTTGGGGCAGTTTCCTGTCTGGCACCATCCTAGTTTTAACAGTCACAGTGGCTGGCTTTGGTCCAGTAGGGCAGGCTGGTTTCTGTGGTAATGTAGGAAAAGAACAAGTAGGAACTGCACAGAGACTCCTGCGTCCTACTCTTTTAGATTTATTCCTTATTTCCTCTTTGTTTTGGCCAGGGTTTGGTGTGATTTTTGGCAGGCGTGTTTCTTCTTGCCTTCCCGCATTTGAGAAATGATGTATCTCAAATGTGGCATAAGCCAGCCAAATCGTCGATGTTTTACTGCTTTCACTAGATGCATTGGATTTTTCTGTCATTTCAATTCTGTTTTTTTCCTCCCTTTTAGGCATGCTTTGGTTGGGTATTTTTCTTTTTTCTGTTTTTTTAAGTGGTTATTTTCTTGTGCTAAATGTTGCTTTAGTACAGATGTTCTGTGTAAAACAAAGTAATATGTGTGTATAATTAAGGACCTCTATAAGGTTTGTCTTGTATTTAAGCCTTTTCGCATTCTATGATCAAAGCCGCATGCACTGTGATGTCATTAGGCATGTTCCTTTTATCTTATCCTTCAACATTCTATGCTAAAAACCACATGCACTGTGATGTCATGAGGCAGGTTCCTTTGATCTTCTATCATTCCATTCACATAGTTAAATAACACTTTAACTTGTTTATACTAAATTGTCAAAGTAGTTTATTTCAGTTCAATTCAATTATCTTACCTGGTATTGTTCTTTAGATACATTATGATCAAAATCTGCTTTTATGATTTAAATATATTTTTTTTAATAAAAATAATTTTTTACATATTAGTGATATTATCTGCATTATATTTGTGTGCATTTAAATCAATGTGGGTGCTTTATAAGTCTTGGGCATTCGCTTTCTTTTAGTTTACTGCAAATTTATATAATGTCCAGCATTGTGCATATGCATATGTATTGGCCAGATGAAGCCTATTCCAAATCTATTAGTTTAGAAACTCTATCCCACTTTGCCTATCCTGCAATAATAACAAATTAAATCATAGATAAGAAATGTTATTGTCCATATCCTCCTGACTGTTTTTTTTTAATCCTGACTCCACTAATGTAAATTACTCCTTTTTATTGTAACAGTTTAATTGGGATTCCCAATCATTTAGGTGACAAATACTAGAAGGGTAATTCATGTCAAATTATTTTCATATTCAGTTCACATTTATTTGTAAGCTGATATAGAGACAAGTTGAAGTTGTTATTAAAATGCATCTATAATTCATCCTTGCCATTAGGGCTGGGCTATATCATACCATTCACGGTAATAATGGTGTAATTTTGGGCAACGATAGGAAAATGACATATCGCGATAGAATATGGGTAAAACGCGCATGCGCAGTGCCTATGTTAACATACACACATGGCGGCGACGCAGAATGAGAAGAGCGAAAGTGGATCGTTAAATGAAACGGATGAACCAGAATTGGTTAGTAAAAATGCTGCAACTTCAGTGGTGTGGGACTGGTTTAGCTTTCGTCCGTCAGATACACAACAAAGCACTACTTTGGTAGAGCATGCTAGCGGGCCATCGTTATTACCGTGTTGTTTGGAAAATACAGCACACTTAAAATCAATCCTTTGATTTTTCTGAAAATCGACAGTGCCCCTTATAATCCCGTGTGCCTTATGTATGAATTCTGGTGTTTACTGACCTCGAAACGATTTTATGTGCTACATGGCGCTTGAAAATCTGTCAAATGTTTTAGTGCGACTTTGCTAAGCTACGAAGCTGCACCGCTTGATGGATTGTCGGAGCATTACGGCTATCGTAGGCAGGCGCCTCGCGGAGTGATACGTACTGTGCTTCAACATAATATTACCGTATTGTGTGTGTATAACTTCTTTTTAAGTTTTGTGGATATTATACATGGTTATGCTGAGGATATGTTGGCCAATTTCCACTGGAAATGCCTTTTGGTTAAACTGTCAGCAAGGAATTTGCATTTCCACTGTTACATTTTTATATAACTTTAATGCACATAAAAACAGCTGCTTGTTTAAGTGAAAATACATTGATGGGTTTCTTTTTTTTTTTTTCAAATGTATATCGTGATAAATATTTTTGGTCGTATCGCCCTGCTCTAACTTTAACTCCCAAATATACAAAACCTGATGGTGCCCAGTGAAAGGGTTTTACATATAAAGGTTCAATGGCCCCTCCACTACACATAGTCATTATAACAGATTTATCAAAATTTACCTTGTATCCAGATATAAGACCAAAGTCCTTGATACACCTAGTAAGAACAGGTAGAGAAGTTAGCAGGGTCAGTCATGTGTCAGAAGAATATCGTCTGCATAGAGCAGAATTTTATGTTGTCTATCCCCAATTTTAACTCCATGAACACTTGGATTTTGTCTAATGGCCTTGGCCAAAGGCTCAATTGCCAAAGCAAATAATAGTGGTGAAAATGGGCTACCTTGTGCTGTACCTCTGCTCAATGTAATTGGGGAGGATAACAAGTCGTTAGTTAACACAGATGCTATTGGTGATTTGTATATAATTTTGATCCACCCCAGAAAGTTTTTTCCAAACCCAAATCTTCTCATTATTTCAAACATATATCACCAAGGAGTTGTTTAACTGCCTCAGTGACCTCGCCCCCGGAAACTGGTGGGTCATCCCCCTCATCCCCAGACTCTGCTTACTCCTCGGAAGACGTGTCAGTGGGATTAAGGAGGTCCTCGAAGTATTCCTTCCACCGCCGGATAATTTTCTCAGTTGAAGTCAGCAGCGCTCCACCAGCACTATACGCAGTGCAGGTAGAGCACCACTTTCCCCTCCTGAGAAGCAGGCCAAGGGGATATTAGAATACCCACCCCAGTTCGCCGCCTCTCACCAGGGGCAAGTCCAGACTGAGACAGAGTCCAGCCCCTTTCCAGGAGACTGGTTCCAGAGCCCAAGCCATGCGTAGAGGTGAGCCCGACTATATCTAGCCAGTACCTCTCAACCTCATGCACTAACTCAGGCTCCTTCCCCACCAAAGAGGTGGCATTCCATGTCCCAATTGCCAGTTTTGGTAGCTGGGGATCAGTCTACCAGGGCCTCCGCTCCTGGCCGCCGTCCGGCACACAATACACCCGACCCCTACGGCCCCTCCTGCGGGTGGTGGGCATGCAGGAGGATGGGCCCATGTCCCCTTTTCGGGCTGTGCCTGGCCAGGCCCCATGGACTAAGGCCCAGCAACCAGACGCTCGCCCTCGGGCACCCTGCCTGGGCCTGGCAGAACCAGGCTCAGGGAGGGGCGGCCATCTGCTGCGACCGGTTGGGGTGAGAGAAGGAAGACAGGATAAAAGACATGCTGTGGAAGAGAGACAGAGATTAATAACAGATACGATTCAATACAGAGAGGTCTGTTAACACATAGTGAGTGAGAAAGGTGACTGGAAAGGAAAAACTCAATGCATCATGGGAATCCCCCGGCAGCCTACATCTATTGCAGTATAACTAAAGGAGGATTCAGGGTCACCTGGTCCAGCCCTAACTATATGCTTTAGCAAAAAGGAAAGTTTTAAGCCTAATCTTAAAAGTAGAGATAGTGTCTGTCTCCCGAATCCAAACTGGAAGCTGGTTCCACAGAAGAGGGGCCTGAAAACTGAAGGCTCTCCCTCCCATTCTACTTTTAAATACTCTAGGAACAACAAGTAGGCCTGCAGAGCGGGAGCGAAGTGCTCTAATAGGGTGATATGGTACTACAAGGTCATTAAGATAAGATGGGGCCTGATTATTTAAGACCTTGTATGTGAGGAGCAGGATTTTGAATTCAATTCTGGATTTAACAGGAAGCCAATGAAGGGAAGCCAAAACAGGAGAAATATGCTCTCTCTTTCTAGTCCCTGTCAGTACTCTTGCTGCAGCATTTTGGATTAACTGAAGGCTTTTCAGTGAGTTTTTTGGACATCCTGATAATAATGAATTGCAGTAGTCCAGCCTGGAAGTAATAAATGCATGAACTAGTTTTTCAGCGTCACTCTGAGACAGGATATTTCTAATTTTAGAGATGTTGCGCAAATGGAAGAACGCAGTCTTACATATTTGTTTAATATGTGCGTTGAAGGACATATTCTGGTCAAAAATGACTCCAAGGTTCCTCACAGTGTTACTGGAGGCCAAGGTAATGCCATCCAGAGTAAGAATCTGGTTAGATACCATATTTCTAAGCTTTTCAGCGCCGAGTACAATGACCTCAGTTTTATCTGAGTTAAGAAGCAGAAAGTTAGTGGCCATCCAAGTCTTTATGTCTTTAAGACATTCCTGCAGTTTAACTAATTGGTGTGTGTTATCTGGCTTCATGGACAGATAGAGCTGGGTGTCATCTGCATAGCAGTGAAAATGTATGCTATGTCTTCTAATGATGCTGCCTAGGGGAATGTGAAAAGATTTTACCTTATTACCTTTATGTTTAAGCTTATTTAAATTGCACAGTAATGCCTGTACATAGCGTGTCAGCAAATTCTTTAGCTGCAACAAAGTGATCACATGAGGAAGTTGCTCAAGTTTAGACAACACCCACGTGTATTGTTCTAACCTACTACAAGATCGTTAATCAACTTGTCCATCTTCGTCTTGCAAGGCTTCATCCTGTGCAGCCTCTATGCAAGCAGCAGATAAGAAGTTGTTTTTTCCTAACTTGTACTCCACCCATGAGTGTTACGTGAGAGGACAGTATATAATAAACTCTGAGCGAAAGCCTGGCGCGCTTTGCCTACACTTTCTGTAGTTGACGGAAGGTGTCAGGTAATCGTCCATGTACATGAATTAACTCTGGGCCCGTGATTCTTTGCTTTTCTGAGGTTTTTCTCCTTACATTTCTTGGTCCTCCGAGTCGGAGTTGGAAAAAGCAACTCTATTGTTGTGACTCCAAACAAGAGATCTACCTGTATCCTATCGCCTTCGGGGGGCCGTACCGCAGACTGTCGACAGCCTCCTCAAGGAAGGAGCGAAAGCCCTGGAACGTAAAAAAAATTCGGGTCCAGGCCGGTTAAGCGGTCCACGACGCTGGGATCCAGTGTAAGACCTCAAACATAGATGGAAAGATCTTGGAAAGGTAAAAGAATCCACTCAATCACACTCGCGTAAAACAGAAATAGGTTTCACCCGCCGAAAGGGTTTGACAGTCTAATCCACTGTACGGATTTTATAAAAAATACGTGTAATAAGGTTAACCCACTGTAAGGGTTCACAGGACTAATCCGCCGAAAGGATTGTAAAGTAAAACACGTTAAAGGTCTCACCCGCCGTAAGGGTTTAGGAGTGATCCGCCGTAAGGATCTGCGCGACTGTGTATAAATGTCTGTTTTCTGTGTGTCGGAAGTAAGTTAATTTTTTTGACAGCACATTAAGTTGCTGAACTACTTCCATTTTTACTGTCTTTTTATTTACTGTAAGGAGCTCAAGTACTGGTGACAAAGGGGAAAGGTTGGGTTTCATCCCATAAAACTGACACCACTTCCTGATTAGCAGGAAGTAGAAGGGCGTGTCAGCAACCACCCCTGCGTCTCGTGCCAGAGACGGCTCTGCAGTTGTGTGATAATGGGTAATCAGCCCACCAAACTCACTGCTGACGAGCAGTGGCTAGAGAAAAATGTCCAGGCGCCGGACAAATTAGTGTTTATACATGGAGATCAAAGTAGTTTAAAGTAGTTTAAAAAGGGTTGGAAACAGACCCGACTGAATAATGAAAAATAAACGAACGGCAAAATTAAATTACAACTTATCTTTAATGTATTCATACTAATAATAGCAAGGATAACAACCTGTAAATTGGTGTTAATGATAAAATAATATTAATATGAAGAGGCACCTCAGTCAGTTATGATGTGAGGTAGATAATTGTTGAAAGTAATCTGCATTAAGCTTAGGGTTGCTCAAATTCAGTACAATGACATATGAAGTAAAATAGGTAAATATTTGAACTAATTAAGTGCATAGAGGCACTTGACCTGCTTGAAAACCTGTCATCCTGGATGAGACTTTGCTGAGATATAGAGCAAACCTATAATAACAACTAATATGCTGAACCCTGTATGAAACAGCTGAAAACTACATGATGGAGAAGCTGAATTGAATATGAAAGTGCAAGTCTTTGCCACTGTGGGGCAAAGCACGCAACCACTGTGTGAGGTTACGTTTTGGTTTTTTCTGAGCTGATGAGCAAGCTACACATTATCAGATTGAGGTCTGGCTGAGAAAGAGAGGGAAACAGAACTATGATAACTGTGATAACTGGAGTGTGCAGAGTTTCCGTGAGCAGTTTTCCTGCATCTTGACTCATGTGTGTAGAGTATTCATAGCATCATGTTTTTGTTTATTTGTTTTGGAGGGTTAAAAAATAGTTAAATAAACTTGTGATCATATTTATGGATCACCATGGCACATGCCATTGGCCAAATGATTTATTTACGCAGATGAAAAAAAGTGAGTGTGAATGTGTCTGATGTCATAGTGTTTTTGTGCGCTGTGTAAAAGTAATTGCCTCTGATTGTGAGAGTGGTGATTCTGCAGGTCACCAGCTATTGTAAAGAAAAAAAAAAAAAGAGTAAAAAATAGACAAAATTTACATTGTAGATGAAAAATAATCATAGGAAAAAGGTTTTGTGTTGCTCAGCCAAGAACAACTACAATCTCATTTTCTGCTTAAAGGACAGTTCACAAAAACAGAGAGAGAGAGAGAGATGTGTGTTGATTAAGCAGTGATAATAATAATGAAAATGTCTTAGTTTGTCACTTTCAGATGAAAAGCAGACCTGAATCAATTTTCCACATGCAGCGGTCGGAAAAAAGTTATAGTTTAACATCATTAGAAACGTTCAGGCCAAGTTTCTGGCTAACTTATTTACAGCACCATGTGTCTCTCAAACTCACAAGCGAGCTCTCACTCCTCCCTGAAGACAAGGAATGCAGCTCCAAAGAGCAATAACATGGCAGATAAAGAGACAGCAGAAAAGTTCCTGAGCAAAGACTCCCGAGCAAAGAGTCCCAGCAAGCAGCAGCAGTGTGGACAAACAGCATCAGAGAAGAAGAGCAAAACCATCATCCTGCCTGATTGGATGAATGGCACTGTGTTCCCAACAAGCTGCAAATTCACTGTGCATGTGAAAAGAACGTTTGAGGAGAACTGAGGAGACTGTTGGAGTTTGACATTTGCCACTTTTGGAGAAAATGGCAAGAAGAGACAGTGAAACACAAGACAAAGCTGAAGGAGAACTGCCTGCTATTGGACTGTTGAAGTGGGAGAGGACAACAGTGAGAGTAAGTGAGAATGCTGGTGTTTAAAGAGGGAAATCAAAATTTGGGTTAGCAAACCTGGGAAAAACAAAACTGACTGCTTAAGTGGGAAAATTGAGAAGGAGTCTGAAACACTGCAAAAAGAAACATACAAAATCACACACACAAGCAGAACATGCATTAACCCTACTAACACAAACACAAGAGAGCTCATGAAGATTAGACAACATCTTAAGCATGTGAGTCTGTTTACCATCTTGTCCAAGTCACTTAGTGTGATGAGAAGTGATGCAAAGATCAGTGGACTCATAGCACATCAGTTACAAAATGATCAAATAATAGCAGAGAAATGTGTAGGAAAGGCAGCTTTAAGAACATGCCCTGCTGGATATGCAGCTCCACAGACATGCATTAAACCTGCCTAATAACACAAACACACATGCAATGAAAATTAGCTTGTTATCTCTCATCAGTGTTAAAATAGTGTGAATTTAACAGACACTTGTTATCAAATGCTGAATTTATCCAATAATAAAAGAATTGACTCTCTAGGTTGCAGGACAACAGTTTAACTTTTGTGGGGGAAAAAAAAAAAAAAAGATTCTGGTTTGACCACCCAGTGATCAGACAATAAATTTAGTTGTTAATACAGTAAATTGGGAGATGCTTTCTGCTTGATTGATGCAGCATAAATAATTTACTGTATGAGGGGAATTCTATTTTTGTGATAACATTTTGAACATGCATTTCTGTTGTCCTGTCATCTTAGTGGGTTAATAGCTGATATGCAAATTAGTTGATCGTTCTTAGATTGAGGAAAGGTGACTAAATCTTAGCACGAGTGAATGAGATGTGTTGGAGTTTGTTAGAGTGGAGACTCTAAAACACTGAGTTTCCTGTTTTGATGTGCGAGTGAATCCTGTACCTAGATACACAACTCTGAATACGTCAGAACAAACTTCTTTTGTGAAGTGCATGACAACATGTCACATGTTTTATGATGACAGGAAAAAAAGGAAAACTGAATAAAATGGGTGTGTGTGGCCTAAATGAGTGAGAAGCACAGACTTGGGGATTAAACTCATAGCTAATAACATATTAGGCTTATGTTGTGTGTTGTGCAGCTGATGGTTGGTTCGGAGTGAATCTAGCTGATGATTTTTCTTTTGTTGTGAAGTTGAGCCTGCCAATTAGTATGATAGTATGATAAACCATGCTAATGGTATGATTTACCCTCCTGAGATGAGGAGCTTGTGTCATGACGTAACAAGGCCTTTTTATTTTGATACTTTCACCGTGCACTGAAAGTTTTGTTCGATAATCTCTCTCAGCAGATCTGCACGATTAGAAGCGCTATACGATACGTCGTCAAGAAAATTGTTACAAGTGAGTTTCTCCACATTAAAATGGGCTCAGGAGAAAGCCACTTATTTGGGACGATTAGAAAATGAGAGTCCCTGCCTAAAAAGGATTCAGCGAGGTAATCCGATCTAAAATTCTCCTTTTTCTTTTGAAATGACGTCATTTTGCTGAGGGTGGAAATCAAATGCGGCGATAGTTTCCACTATCAGCAAAGAAAGAAAGAATGGATGAATGAATGAATGAATAAATGGAAATAAAAACAAACTGACTGACTGATAAAACCTGACAAGACTTGACTACGACTCAAAGTTAACCTCCACCTAGACAGGACAAAAGGGTGGATGAATTTATGTGTTTCTTTTTACAGGAGCAGAAAGATGACAGAAACATCCAGGTTGCATACCAATTTAACTTTTAAATGCCACTTTCTGTGTTTGTGAATCTACCAGGGGTGTGTTATTCATGGGTTTGTGTTGCTCACAGAGATTACTGTGAGAAAGAGTGTATACACCTGCGCAGTGCTAACATTTACATTTCTTTTCTACAGCATTACAATTCTTGTGACTTGATCATGTGATTTATACCAGAACAACTAGTTAATGTTTTTCTACTACAAGATTTCTGGGTTTATGTGTGAAGAAACTGTGCTTACAGGTTATGAGTGGTGATGCTGTTACACTGTGTTTTAGGGAAAATGTGAAGGTTATTTTGATTTCACTTCCAGATCTTGTTTTTCAGGCCATGTGATGGTGTGTATGCAGGCTCCTGGCGGAGCCAGTTTTTAAAGCAAACTTAATATGCAAATCACACTAACATCTTTTGCTGCAGGATTATAGGTCCGAGGTGGTGCTGCTCCAGAGGGGGAGATGCCCTGATGTTGCCTGGGACATGATCTAGCTAACCTTTTTCTTTAAGACAGGAATCTGGTTTTGATGAGTTGACTCATGGGAGTGTCCATGCGTCAAGAGGAGGGGCCCAGGATTAACATGAAACAATGAATTAACATTAAACTATGTTTTATATGATTTTTGCAGCGATTTGTGTGATTAACAGTTCATTTATGGGTATTTTAAACCTATGCAAGTGGTGCATCCATGTTCAGATGAGGCTTTGATGGCCTATAAGTGAAGTTCACTGAACTAAAGAATGTGGTTTGATGATTGTTGACATGCTCTCCAAATAGAAGTTTTTCCTCCTAGCAAGGAAATACAGGTGCAGCAGTCATCTCCTGAGAAATCTTCAGAGGCCCGGTGAGAAGCAAGAACCATTCCAGGCATAGCTGACAGCCCAGCAAGTGGTTGAGGTCAAAGGTCGAGCTGGTTGGGGCCCATCATGAGATTAGACTTTGGAGCCACAGCAAGGACCACGAAGCTGCGTTGGAATGAGAGCTGTGCCAAGGGGGATTTCCAGAGGCCAACGGAGGAGATTTTGGACAACAGACGGGCACCTGAAGGATGAGGGGAGCGTGCCAAGCTCCATCGACAGCGCAGAGGGAGTCCAAGGATGACATCATGATTCTGTGAAAAGCACAGGAACCAGAAGCTATGGTGGTGATGACAGCAGTTTCCTATGAACATCACCTAATGCTGTGTCACTGTACTGTGCATACGATGACACTCTGAAGACTGCTGGGATCTTAACAGCAGTAAGATAACTGGACCCAGCACCCTTTCCACAGAGGGGTTTTTTCTGCAGTAGAAGAGTCATAGGTATTCCTATCACAGGACAGAAAGTTCTCCACGCCCTATTCCCATGGATAGGGACTGGAAAACATGCTGGAAAAAGATTTGGCTTGTTCCTCAATGCATCTGCAAGGTCAACGAGGGACATAACCAAGAAATGGACGCTCTCTGAATTGCTGTAATGCAATATCGTGTAGCACTGGACATGATCCTGGCTGAGAAAGGAGGATTGTGTGTCTTTCAACACCATGTGCTGCACCTACATACCAGATAATGTACATTCTTTAAACATGGCTTCAGATTCTAAAGAGACTGTTGATCGGCGTTGGAGTTTTCCTGGTTTTATTTTACTTTATTATATTTTATTTTATTTTGCTTTTCTTTACTTGTGTTATACCTTGTTTAAAGGCTGTAATTTCACAGATGATAAGTTCATCACTCACGCAGATGTACCACAAACTGATGAAGATTATGAAGACTTCTTTTTCTATTTTTTAAATGAAGATGAAGTGCAACTAATTATGTAGTAACTGAAAATGTGAAAGACAAGTAGTTACTTACTGATGACTATGATGTAGACTCTGATACAAGTGTCTAAGTTGCCCATAAAAACCAGCAAATGCATTCTATGATGAACTAACTGAAAATACATGTTGTAAGAAGTTATGTCCTGATAAATGATATGTGTTTTGCCGTACAATTTAAATTGCTAAAAACAGGCTGGAATGTGAAAAGATTTTACCTTATTACCTTTATGTTTAAGCTTATTTAAATTGCACAGTAATGCCTGTACATAGCGTGTCAGCAAATTCTTTAGCTGCAACAAAGTGATCACATGAGGAAGTTGCTCAAGTTTAGACAACACCCACGTGTATTGTTCTAACCTACTACAAGATCGTTAATCAACTTGTCCATCTTCGTCTTGCAAGGCTTCATCCTGTGCAGCCTCTATGCAAGCAGCAGATAAGAAGTTGTTTTTTCCTAACTTGTACTCCACCCATGAGTGTTACGTGAGAGGACAGTATATAATAAACTCTGAGCGAAAGCCTGGCGCGCTTTGCCTACACTTTCTGTAGTTGATGGAAGGTGTCAGGTAATCGTCCATGTACATGAATTAACTCTGGGCCCGTGATTCTTTGCTTTTCTGAGGTTTTTCTCCTTACAGGGAAGCATGTATAATGTAAACAGAATTGGTCCTAGCACTGAACCCTGTGGAACTCCATAATTAACCTCAGTGTGTGAAGAGGACTCTCCATTTACATGCACAAATTGGAGTCTATTAGATAGATATGATACAAACCACTGCAGTGCAATACCTGTAATACCTACAGCATGTTCTAATCGCTCTAATAGGATATTATGGTCAACAGTATCGAATGCTGCACTAAGGTCAAGAAGGACAAGCACAGAGATGAGTCCACTGTCAGAGGCCATAAGAAGATCATTTGTAACCTTCACTAAAGCTGTTTCTGTGCTGTGATGAACTCTGAAACCTGACTGAAACTCTTCAAATAAACCATTCCTCTGCAGATGATCTGTTAGCTGTTTGACAACTACTCTTTCAAGGATTTTTGATATGAAAGGAAGGTTGGAGATTGGCCTATAATTAGCTAAGACTGCTGGGTCTAGAGATGGCTTTTGAGTAAAGGTTTAACTGCAGCCACCTTGAAGGCCTGTGGTACATAGCCGATTATTAGAGATAGGTTGATCATATATAAGATCGAAGAATTAATCAATGGCAGGACTTCTTTGAGCAGTTTTGTAGGAATGGGGTCTAAAAGACACGTTGATGGTTTGGAGGAAGTAATTATTGAAGTTAACTCCGAAAGATCGATTAGAATATATGACTCTTTCCTCATAAGAGTCTTCTGAATCGCTCTTTGTCTGGTTAACCGATACCATGAACCGATACTAACTTATTTCATTAATCAGAGGGTGGCATGTCATTTCTGTTGTAGTTTTTTAGATTGGCCACTAGGGGGACATCCCGCGCTAAACAGGCACAGGGTTAGGCGAGTGAGACTGGCGGCTCCAGATAAAAAAGAGAAACTGGAGGCTGCTGTAGCTAGGCTAAGCAAAATGTCAGCAGTGTGGACCGGAACAGCCAACTTTAACTCAGGTTTTAGAAAAGCGATGAAAAATGTCAAGAGAAAATCCACGGGCAGTTTATATAACAGAGGCTCTGACTCATTTTATTGCTCTGGATGACCAGCCACTGCCGGCCGTGGAAAACATAGGATTGCACCGTCTTCTCAGCATACTCGAGCCGCAATATGAAATTCCCAACCGGCCATACATCAGGGAGATAATGGTGCCAAAACTTTCTGAAGAGGTAAAGACAAGCAGTGTGTGCGCGATGTCAGTCCTTGGTTTAACGGCGCAGTGGACTGATGATCCACGGGCAGATGAGGAGTTCATCAATGCCAAATACTTTCGTTATTTTGTTTGTTTGCTTACAATATGGACACTCTGCAATAATTTAAAAGTTTATTTTATTCTCAAACCTAATTTGTATTTATTTTATTCCAAACAGAAGTGTTTATTTATTATTCTGAAAGCTCGAGACAGTGCCAATAGTTCAGTGATATTTTGTTAAATGTGGACACTCTGCAATAATTTAACAGAAGTGCTTATTTTTCACTTGAAATTTTTTTGTGGTCGTTTTCATTAAGATTTTATTTTTTATTGGCAGAGAATAAAATAAAACCTGTCTTCAATTCATTGCATTTGTGTGTGTGTGTGTGTGTGTGGTAGAAGTATTGGTTTTTGTACTCTGTATCGGCAAGTACTCAGATCCAAGTATCGGTATCGTATCGCTTTTTAAAATTGGTATCGTTGCATCCCTAATTCCGTTACTTATGAGTCCTGTTACCTGAGAGATTATTGTATATAGCAAAAATAATAATAGTTTACATACAACCCTAAACATGTGAAAAATAATAAACTTCACTTGAAAACTATACATTTATTCCATTACGGGCGACCTAGCCATAGGCTGGCCATCCTGGCACAAGCTCAAGATAGGGCTCCATGTTGCTGGTGTGTGTAGAGGCCACTTGAGTGGTGCCCCACCATATTCAGTACTGGTGAAATTCTCATTGAGGTCTTGCATTACTATAGCATAGCGTAACGGTTTTGAACCACTTATTGCTATTCATTATTGCTAAAGGTTCAAAGATGTACAAGCCATCACAATCAGAAGCATATAACACACTGTTTCTTTTTTTTGGAGATTTTTATTTATCAATTTAATTTGGGCCAAATTATAAAAAGTAGTTGCCTTAAGGGCACTTTAATATTGTAGGGGGTTTACCCTACAATATAAAGAGAACCCCAACAATCACATGATTCCCTATGAGCAAGCACTAGGCGACAGTGGGGAGGAAAAACTCACTTTTAACAGAAAGAAACCTCCGGCAGAACCAGGCTCATTGAGGGACAGCCATCTGCCATGACTGGTTGGGGTATTTTATTTAGTGCTGTCAGCGTTAATCTTGTTAAAATGATGTTAACGCCATAACCGCAAATCTCCGCTAGCGAGCTAGGGTGATTCGGCCCATGCATGGGGCTGCACGGCGTCCAAGCGTTAGTGCGGCTAGCTTGTTAACGCGTTGACGCCTTGCAGCTCAACGCATGGGGCAATCCGCGGTAGCTCGCTAGATTAACAAGATTAACGCTGACAGCACTTTTGTTACATATGACTGTTCTTATGTCATTAAAATCCTGACAAACACACAATGCATGTCAGTCAAGATTTTAAATGTACAATTTTGTTCAACAGGATCCAATTGGTGATTTGAGTGTTCTCTAAATTTTTTGAGCAGTGTGTTTTGTGTTTTATTTATGTTGCTATAGAAAGGTGTAACGAGAAAAGTATTTTGTTAACGTGCCAGATGGTAGTTTGACTGGAAGCTTAAGGTTACGGAAGAATCACGGATGTACTGCAGCACATCAATGCATACTTCCGTGAATTGTTCCTTTAAAACTTCAATGTCGATTTCTTCATTCAGAATACATTTAGCATCCTCAGCAACTCCTTCTGCCTCTGTCTTAAAGGTATTTGATGTGTCTTCAGGTGCATCTGAAGTGGCTACCTTCTTTTTGTGAAATCGTTTTGTCACCGTTCTCTTGAACTTTTGCAAACGGGTTTTTGGTTTTGGTGTTTCATCTTGACTCTCAGAATCCGACGATTGCAGCTCTCTTCCAGTGACTATTTTCTTTTTGTGAAATCGCTTTGTCACTGCTCTCTTAAACTTTTGGAAAGGTGTTTTCCCTTTTGGTTTTTCATCTTCACTCTCAGAAGCCATAGATTCCAGTTTTCTTCCAGCACTGATATCCTCTGAGTGGTCCTCACAGCTGTCTGTTGACAAAGAACTGTCAGTGATCGGTTGACCAGCCTTTGTGTTGTCAAGTTCGTCATGTTCTTTTGGCAAGTCCTGAACTGTCTGATCTGATAATGTCTGACTGGATGTTTTCTTTGTCATGTCAGGGGGGTTCTCTGGCAGCACTGGTTGTGACAACTGCTCTTTCATATTGGCGGCATCCTGCGTAGCCTCATCATCAGTCAGTGTCGACTCAGGAGAGGCATTTGATTGACGTGCACTTTCATCGTCAGGTGCGTCTGAAGTGGTGGTTTTCTTTTTGTGAAATAGTTTTTTCACTGCTTTCTTGAACTTTTGCGAACGTGTTCTCCCTTTTGGTTTTTCATCTTCACTCTCAGAAGCCATAGATTCCAGTTTACTTCCAGCACTGACATCCTCAGAGTGGTCCTCACAGCTGTCTGTTGACAAAGAGCTGTCAGTAATCGGTTGACAAGCCTTTGTGTTGTCAAGTTCGTCGTGTTCTGTTGGCAAGTCTTGAACTGTCTGATCCGATAATGTCTGCCTGGATGCTTTCTTTGTCATGTCAGGGGGGTTCTCTGGCAGCACTGGTTGTGACAACTGCTCTTTCATATTGGCGGCATCCTGTGTAGCCTCATCATCAGTCAACGTCGACTCAGGAGAGGCACTTGATTGACGTGCACTTTCATCATCAGGTGCCTCTGAAGTGGTGGTTTTCTTTTTGTGAAATAGTTTTTTCACTGCTCTCTTGAAATTTTGCAAACGTTTTCTCCCTTTTGGTTTTTCATCATGACTCTCAGAAGCCATAGATTCCAGTTTACTTCCAGCACTGACATCCTCAGAGTGGTCCTCACAGCTGTCTGTTGACAAAGAACTGTCAGTAATCGGTTGACAAGCCTTTGTCTTGTCAAGTTCGTCATGTTCTTTTGGCAAGTCCTGAACCTTCTGATCCGATAATGTCTGCCTGGATGCTTTCTTTGTCATGTCAGGGGGGTTCTCTGGCAGCACTGGTTGTGACAACTGCTCTTTCATATTGGCGGCATCCTTTGTAGCCTCATCATGAGTCAACGTCGACTCAGGAGAGGCACTTGATTGACGTGCACTTTCATCATCAGGTGCCTCTGAAGTGGTGGTTTTCTTTTTGTGAAATAGTTTTTTCACTGCCCTCTTGAACTTTTGTAAACGGGTTTTCGGTTTCGGTGTTTCATCTTCACTCTCAGAATCCGACGATTGCAGCTGTCTTCCAGTGACTATTTTCTTTTTGTGAAATCGCTTTGTCACTGCTCTCTTAAACTTTTGGAAAGGTGTTTTCCCTTTTGGTTTTTCATCTTCACTCTCAGAAGCCATAGATTCCAGTTTTCTTCCAGCACTGATATCCTCTGAGTGGTCCTCACAGCTGTCTGTTGACAAAGAACTGTCAGTGATCGGTTGACCAGCCTTTGTGTTGTCAAGTTCGTCATGTTCTGTTGGCAAGTCTTGAACTGTCTGATCCGATAACGTCTGACTGGATGTTTTCTTTTTCATTTCAGGGGGGTTCTCTGACAGCACTGGTTGTGACAACTGCTCTTTCATATTGGCGGCATCCTGCTGTAGTCCTCATCATCAGTCAACGTTCGACTCAGGAGAGGCACTTGACTGACGTGCACTTTCATCAGTCAGGTGCCTCTGAAGTGGTGGTTTTCTTTTTGTGAAATAGTTTTTTTCACTGCTCTCTTGAACTTTTGCGAACGTGTTCTCCCTTTTGGTTTTTCATCTTCACTCTCAGAAGCCATAGATTCCAGTTTACTTCCAGCACTGACATCCTCAGAGTGGTCCTCACAGCTGTGTGTTGACAAAGAACTGTCAGTAATCGGTTGACAAGCCTTTGTGTTGTCAAGTTCGTCGTGTTCTGTTGGCAAGTCCTGAACTGTCTTATCCGATAATGTCTGACTGGATGTTTTATTTGTCATGTCAGGGGGGTTCTCTGGCATCACTGGTTGTGACAACTGCTCTTTCATATTGGCGGCATCCTGCGTAGCCTCATCATCAGTCAACGTCGACTCAGGAGAGGCACTTGATTGACGTGCACTTTCATCATCAAGTGCCTCTGAAGTGGTGGTTTTCTTTTTGTGAAATAGTTTTTTCACTGCCCTCTTGAACTTTTGTAAACGGGTTTTCGGTTTTGGTGTTTCATCTTGACTCTCAGAAGCCATAGATTCCAGTTTACTTCCAGCACTGACATCCTCAGAGTGGTCCTCACAGCTGTCTGTTGACAAAGAACTGTCAGTGATCGGTTGACCAGCCTTTGTGTTGTCAAGTTCGTCGTGTTCTGTTGGCAAGTCTTGAACTGTCTGATCTGATAATGTCTGATTGGATGTTTTCTTTTTCATTTCAGGGGGGTTCTCTGACAGCACTGGTTGTGACAACTGCTCTTTCATATTGGCGGCATCCTGTGTAGTCTCATCATCAGTCAACGTTGACTCAGGAGAGGCACTTGACTGACGTGCACTTTCATCATCAGGTGCCTCTGAAGTGGTTGTTTTCTTTTTGTGAAATATTTTTTTCACTGCTCTCTTGAACTTTTGCAAACGTGTTCTCCCTTTTGGTTTTTCATCTTCACTCTCAGAAGCCATAGATTCCAGTTTACTTCCAGCACTGACATCCTCAGAGTGGTCCTCACAGCTGTGTGTTGACAAAGAACTGTCAGTAATCGGTTGACCAGCCTTTGTGTTGTCAAGTTCGTCGTGTTCTGTTGGCAAGTCTTGAACATTCTGATCCGATAATGTCTGACTGGATGTTTTCTTTGTCATGTCAGGGGGGTTCTCTGGCATCACTGGTTGTGACAACTGCTCTTTCATATTGGCGGCATCCTGCGTAGCCTCATCATCAGTCAATGTCGACTCAGTAGAGGAACTTGATTGACGTACACTTTCATCGTCAGGTGCCTCGGAAGTGGTGGTTTTCTTTTTGTGAAATAGTTTTTTCACTACTTTCTTGAACTTTTGCGGACGTGTTCTCCCTTTTGGTTTTTCATCATGACTCTCAGAAGCCATAGATTCCAGTTTACTTCCAGCACTGACATCCTCTGAGTGGTCCTCACAGCTGTGTGTTGACAAAGAACTGTCAGTGATCGGTTGACAAGCCTTTGTGTTGTCAAGTTCGTCGTGTTCTGTTGGCAAGTCCTGAACTGTCTGATCCGATAATGTCTGCCTGGATGCTTTCTTTGTCATGTCAGGGGGGTTCTCTGGCAGCACTGGTTGTGACAACTGCTCTTTCATATTGGCGGCATCCTTTGTAGCCTCATCATCAGTCAACGTCGACTCAGGAGAGGCACTTGATTGACGTGCACTTTCATCATCAAGTGCCTCTGAAGTGGTGGTTTTCTTTTTGTGAAATAGTTTTTTCACTGCCCTCTTGAACTTTTGTAAACGGGTTTTCGGTTTTGGTGTTTCATCTTGACTCTCAGAAGCCATAGATTCCAGTTTACTTCCAGCACTGACATCCTCAGAGTGGTCCTCACAGCTGTCTGTTGACAAAGAACTGTCAGTGATCGGTTGACCAGCCTTTGTGTTGTCAAGTTCGTCGTGTTCTGTTGGCAAGTCTTGAACTGTCTGATCCGATAATGTCTGATTGGATGTTTTCTTTTTCATTTCAGGGGGGTTCTCTGACAGCACTGGTTGTGACAACTGCTCTTTCATATTGGCGGCATCCTGCGTAGTCTCATCATCAGTCAACGTTGACTCAGGAGAGGCACTTGACTGACGTGCACTTTCATCATCAGGTGCCTCTGAAGTGGTTGTTTTCTTTTTGTGAAATATTTTTTTCACTGCTCTCTTGAACTTTTGCAAACGTGTTCTCCCTTTTGGTTTTTCATCTTCACTCTCAGAAGCCATAGATTCCAGTTTACTTCCAGCACTGATATCCTCAGAGTGGTCCTCACAGCTGTGTGTTGACAAAGAACTGTCAGTAATCGGTTGACAAGCCTTTGTGTTGTCAAGTTCGTCGTGTTCTGTTGGCAAGTCCTGAACTGTCTTATCCGATAATGTCTGACTGGATGTTTTATTTGTCATGTCAGGGGGGTTCTCTGGCATCACTGGTTGTGACAACTGCTCTTTCATATTGGCGGCATCCTGCGTAGCCTCATCATCAGTCAATGTCGACTCAGTAGAGGAACTTGATTGACGTACACTTTCATCGTCAGGTGCCTCGGAAGTGGTGGTTTTCTTTTTGTGAAATAGTTTTTTCACTACTTTCTCTAACTTTTGCGGACGTGTTCTCCCTTTTGGTTTTTCATCATGACTCTCAGAAGCCATAGATTCCAGTTTACTTCCAGCACTGACATCCTCAGAGTGGTCCTCACAGCTGTGTGTTGACAAAGAACTGTCAGTAATCGGTAGACCAGCCTTTGTGTTGTCAAGTTCGTCGTGTTCTGTTGGCAAGTCTTGAACATTCTGATCCGATAATGTCTGACTGGATGTTTTCTTTGTCATGTCAGGGGGGTTCTCTGGCAGCACTGGTTGTGACAACTGCTCTTTCATATTGGCGGCATCCTGCGTAGCCTCATCATCAGTCAATGTCGACTCAGTAGAGGAACTTGATTGACGTACACTTTCATCGTCAGGTGCCTCGGAAGTGGTGGTTTTCTTTTTGTGAAATAGTTTTTTCACTACTTTCTTGAACTTTTGCGGACGTGTTCTCCCTTTTGGTTTTTCATCATGACTCTCAGAAGCCATAGATTCCAGTTTACTTCCAGCACTGACATCCTCTGAGTGGTCCTCACAGCTGTGTGTTGACAAAGAACTGTCAGTAATCGGTTGACCAGCCTTTGTGTTGTCAAGTTCGTCGTGTTCTGTTGGCAAGTCTTGAACATTCTGATCCGATAATGTCTGATTGGATGTTTTCTTTGTCATGTCAGGGGTGTTCTCTGGCAGCACTGGTTGTGACAACTGATCTTTCATATTGTCAGTATCCTGCATAGCCTCATCATTAGTAGACATGCTTTTAAACTTACCACTGTTCAGGGTGTCTTTACCTGAGTTGGGTTTTGTCTGACTAGATGTTTTCTTTAATATGGCCACAAGAGCTCTCCGCCAGGCGGCTTTCAAAAAACATTTGCAGATCTCCTGATTCCTTCTGAAATTCCTCTGAGAAAACTGTGTTTTGTGACTCATCAATATACTTGTTGTTGTCATTGCCCGATTTGAGTAGAGATCTACCAGTTGTATCTTCTTCAAAGATATTTGTTGACAAAGAACCATCAGTAAACGATTGACCTGCATTTGTCCTGTCAAGTTCACCATTTTCTTTTGGCAAGTCTTGAAGTGTTTGATCCAATATCGTCTGACTGGATGTTTTCTTTGTCATGTCAAGGGAGCTCTCTGACAACTCTTTCATAAAGGCAGCACCCTGCACAACGTCATCATTAGTCAACATTGACTCAGGAGAGGCACTTTCCTCATCAGGCGCCTGTGAAGTGGCTATTTTCCTTTGGTTAAATAGTTTTATCACTGCTCTCTTGAACTTTTGGACACCTATTTTTCCTTTTGGTTTTTCATCATGACTCTCAGAATTCGTGGATTCAAGTTCACTTCCAGCAATAACAACCTCTGCATTGTCCTCACAGATATTTGTTGACAAAGAGCCATCTGTGATCGGTTGACCAGCATTTGTTCTGTCAAGTTCGTTATTTTCTATTGGCAAGTCTTCAACTGTCTGATCCAATATTGTCTGACTGGATGTTTTCTTTGTCATTTCAAAGGGGCTCTCTGACAGTACTGGTACTGACAACTTCTCTTTTATAGTAGCAGCAGTCTGCACAACCTCATTGTCAGTAAACATGTTTTGAGACTTACCACTGTTCACGGTGTCTTTGCCTGAGTTGGGATGAGATTTACTGGGTGAGCTTACTTTCTTGTCTTCCACCATGTGATGTTTAACTGGTAAATTTTTCCTAGTGTTAGAGCTCACAGTGGGTGCCTTTGTTGTAATAGGCGGGAGTGGCCTCTGTGGAAACATAGGCGACAAACCAGTAGGAATTAAATCGGGACATTTGCTTTGTGGTCTTTTAGATAGATGCCTCCATTTTTGTTGGTTTGGGTGATTTTGGGTCCATTTCCTGTCTGGCACCATGTGATTATCTGGTAAATTTTTCCTAGTGTTAGAGCTCACAGTGGGTGCCTTTAGTGGAATAGGGGGTAGGGAACTCTGTGCTAACATGGGCGACAAACCAGTAGGAATTACATCGGGACATTTGCTTTCTGGTCTTTTAGATCGATTCCTCCGTTGTTGTTGGTTTGGGTGATTTTGGGGCAGTTTCCTGTCTGGCACCATCCTAGTTTTAACGGTCACAGTGGCTGGCTTTGGTCCAGTAGGGCAGGCTGGTTTCTGTGGTAATGTAGGAAAAGAACAAGTAGGAACTGCACAGAGACTCCTGCGTCCTACTCTTTTAGATTTATTCCTTATTTCCTCTTTGTTTTGGCCAGGGTTTGGTGTGATTTTTGGCAGGCGTGTTTCTTCTTGCCTTCCCGCATTTGAGAAATGATGTATCTCAAATGTGGCATAAGCCAGCCAAATCATCGATGTTTTACTGCTTTCACTAGATGCATTGGATTTTTCTGTCATTTCAATTCTGTTTTTTTCCTCCCTTTTAGGCATGCTTTGGTTGGGTATTTTTCTTTTTTCTGTTTTTTTAAGTGGTTATTTTCTTGTGCTAAATGTTGCTTTAGTACAGATGTTCTGTGTAAAACAAAGTAATATGTGTGTATAATTAAGGACCTCTATAAGGTTTGTCTTGTATTTAAGCCTTTTCGCATTCTATGATCAAAGCCGCATGCACTGTGATGTCATTAGGCATGTTCCTTTTATCTTATCCTTCAACATTCTATGCTAAAAACCACATGCACTGTGATGTCATGAGGCAGGTTCCTTTGATCTTCTATCATTCCATTCACATAGTTAAATAACACTTTAACTTGTTTATACTAAATTGTCAAAGTAGTTTATTTCAGTTCAATTCAATTATCTTACCTGGTATTGTTCTTTAGATACATTATGATCAAAATCTGCTTTTATGATTTAAATAGATTTTTTTTAATAAAAATAATTTTTTACATATTAGTGATATTATCTGCATTATATTTGTGTGCATTTAAATCAATGTGGGTGCTTTATAAGTCTTGGGCATTCGCTTTCTTTTAGTTTACTGCAAATTTATATAATGTCCAGCATTGTGCATATGCATATGTATTGGCCAGATGAAGCCTATTCCAAATCTATTAGTTTAGAAACTCTATCCCACTTTGCCTATCCTGCAATAATAACAAATTAAATCATAGATAAGAAATGTTATTGTCCATATCCTCCTGACTGTTTTTTTTTAATCCTGACTCCACTAATGTAAATTACTCCTTTTTATTGTAACAGTTTAATTGGGATTCCCAATCATTTAGGTGACAAATACTAGAAGGGTAATTCATGTCAAATTATTTTCATATTCAGTTCACATTTATTTGTAAGCTGATATAGAGACAAGTTGAAGTTGTTATTAAAATGCATCTATAATTCATCCTTGCCATTAGGGCTGGGCTATATCATACCATTCACGGTAATAATGGTGTAATTTTGGGCAACGATAGGAAAATGACATATCGCGATAGAATATGGGTAAAACGCGCATGCGCAGTGCCTATGTTAACATACACACATGGCGGCGACGCAGAATGAGAAGAGCGAAAGTGGATCGTTAAATGAAACGGATGAACCAGAATTGGTTAGTAAAAATGCTGCAACTTCAGTGGTGTGGGACTGGTTTAGCTTTCGTCCGTCAGATACACAACAAAGCACTACTTTGGTAGAGCATGCTAGCGGGCCATCGTTATTACCGTGTTGTTTGGAAAATACAGCACACTTAAAATCAATCCTTTGATTTTTCTGAAAATCGACAGTGCCCCTTATAATCCTGTGTGCCTTATGTATGAATTCTGGTGTTTACTGACCTCGAAACGATTTTATGTGCTACATGGCGCTTGAAAATCTGTCAAATGTTTTAGTGCGACTTTGCTAAGCTACGAAGCTGCACCGCTTGATGGATTGTCGGAGCATTACGGCTATCGTAGGCAGGCGCCTCGCGGAGTGATACGTACTGTGCTTCAACATAATATTACCGTATTGTGTGTGTATAACTTCTTTTTAAGTTTTGTGGATATTATACATGGTTATGCTGAGGATATGTTGGCCAATTTCCACTGGAAATGCCTTTTGGTTAAACTGTCAGCAAGGAATTTGCATTTCCACTGTTACATTTTTATATAACTTTAATGCACATAAAAACAGCTGCTTGTTTAAGTGAAAATACATTGATGGTTTCTTTTTTTTTTTCAAATGTATATCGTGATAAAATTTTTTGGTCGTATCGCCCTGCTCTAACTTTAACTCCCAAATATACAAAACCTGATGGTGCCCAGTGAAAGGGTTTTACATATAAAGGTTCAATGGCCCCTCCACTACACATAGCCATTATAACAGATTTATCAAAATTTACCTTGTATCCAGATATAAGACCAAAGTCCTTGATACACCTAGTAAGAACAGGTAGAAAGTTAGCAGGGTCAGTCTGTGTCAAAAGAATATCGTCTGCATAGAGCAGAATTTTATGTTGTCTATCCCCAATTTTAACTCCATGAACACTTGGATTTTGTCTAATGGCCATGGCCAAAGGCTCAATTGCCAAAGCAAATAATAATGGTGAAAATGGGCTACCTTGTGCTGTACCTCTGCTCAATGTAATTGGGGAGGATGACAAGCCGTTAGTTAACACAGATGCTATTGGTGATTTGTATATAATTTTGATCCACCCCAGAAAGTTTTTTCCAAACCCAAATCTTCTCATTATTTCAAACATATATCACAGACGTGTCAGTGGGATTAAGGAGGTCCTCAAAGTATTCCTTCCACCGCCGGACAATTTTCTCAGTCGAAGTCAGCAGCGCTCCACCAGCACTATACACAGTGCAGGTAGAGCACCACTTTCCCCTCCTGAGAAGCAGGCCAAGGGGATATTAGAATACCCACCCCAGTCCGCCGCCTCTCACCAGGGGCAAGTCCAGACTGAGACAGAGTCCAGCCCCTTTCCAGGAGACTGGTTCCAGAGCCCAAGCCATGCGTAGAGGTGAGCCCGACTATATCTAGCCAGTACCTCTCAACCTCATGCACTAACTCAGGCTCCTTCCCCACCAAAGAGGTGGCATTCCATGTCCCAATTGCCAGTTTTGGTAGCTGGGGATCAGTCTACCAGGGCCTCCGCTCCTGGCCGCCGTCCGGCACACAATACACCCGACCCCTACGGCCCCTCCTGCGGGTGGTGGGCATGCAGGAGGATGGGCCCGTGTCCCCTTTTCGGGCTGTGCCCGGCCGGGCCCCATGGACTAAGGCCCAGCAACCAGACGCTCGCCCTCGGGCACCCTCCCCGGGCCTGGCTCCAGGGCAGGGTCCCGGTAACCCTATCCCGGGCAAGGTAAACTGTTCACTCGATGTTTTCCTCATAAGAGTCTTCTGAATCGCTCTTTGTCTGGTTAACCGATACCATGAACCGACACTAACTTATTTCATTAATCAGAGGGTGGCATGTCATTTCTGTTGTAGTTTTTTAGATTGGCCACTAGGGGGACATCCCGCGCTAAACAGGCACAGGGTTAGGCGAGTGAGACTGGCGGCTCCAGATAAAAAAGAGAAACTGGAGGCTGCTGTAGCTAGGCTAAGCAAAATGTCAGCAGTGTGGACCGGAACAGCCAACTTTAATTCAGGTTTTAGAAAAGCGATGAAAAATGTCAAGAGAAAATCCACGGGCAGTTTATATAACAGAGGCTCTGACTCATTTTATCGCTCTGGATGACCAACCACTGCCGGCCGTGGAAAACATAGGATTGCACCGTCTTCTCAGCATACTCGAGCCGCAATATGAAATTCCCAACCGGCCATACATCAGGGAGATAATGGTGCCAAAACTTTCTGAAGAGGTAAAGACAAGCAGTGTGTGCGCGATGTCAGTCCTTGGTTTAACGGTGCAGTGGACTGATGATCCACGGGCAGATGAGGAGTTCATCAATGCCAAATACTTTCGTTATTTTGTTTGTTTGTTTACAATATGGACACTCTGCAATAATTTAAAAGTTTATTTTATTCTCAAACCTAATTTGTATTTATTTTATTCCAAACAGAAGTGTTTATTTATTATTCTGAAAGCTCGAGACAGTGCCAATAGTTCAGTGATATTTTGTTAAATGTGGACACTGCAATAATTTAACAGAAGTGCTTATTTTTCACTTGAAATTTTTTTGTGGTCATTTTTATTAAGATTTTATTTTTTATCGGCAGAGAATAAAATAAAACCTGTCTTCCAATTCATTGCATTTGTGTGTGTGTGTGTGTGTGGTAGAAGTATTGGTTTTTGTACTCTGTATCGGCAAGTACTCAGATCCAAGTATCGGTATCGTATCGGTTTGTAAAAATTGGTATCGTTGCATCCCTAATTCCGTTACTTATGACTCCTGTTACCTGAGAGATTATTGTATATAGCAAAAATAATAATAGTTTACATACAACCCTAAACATGTGAAAAATAATAAACTTCACTTGAAAACTATACATTTATTCCATTACGGGCGACCTAGCCATAGGCTGGCCATCCTGGCACAAGCTCAAGATAGGGCTCCATGTTGCTGGTGTGTGTAGAGGCCACTTGAGTGGTGCCCCATCATATTCAGTACTGGTGAAATTCTCATTGAGGTCTTGCATTACTATAGCATAGCGTAACGGTTTTGAACCACTTATTGCTATTCATTATTGCTAAAGGTTCAAAGATGTACAAGCCATCACAATCAGAAGCATATAACACACGTTTCTTTTTTTTGGAGATTTTTATTTATCAATTTAATTTGGGCCAAATTATAAAAAGTAGTTGCCTTAAGGGCACTTTAATATTGTAGGGGGTTTACCCTACAATATAAAGAGAACCCCAACAATCACATGATTCCCTATGAGCAAGCACTAGGCGACAGTGGGGAGGAAAAACTCACTTTTAACAGAAAGAAACCTCCGGCAGAACCAGGCTCATTGAGGTACAGCCATCTGCCATGACTGGTTGGGGTATTTTATTTAGTGCTGTCAGCGTTAATCTTGTTAAAATGATGTTAACGCCATAACCGCAAATCTCCGCTAGCGAGCTAAGGCGATTCGGCCCATGCATGGGGCTGCACGGCGTCCAAGCGTTAGTGCGGCTAGCTTGTTAACGCGTTGACGCCTTGCAGCTCAACGCATGGGGCAATCCGCGGTAGCTCGCTAGATTAACAAGATTAACGCTGACAGCACTTTTGTTACATATGACTGTTCTTATGTCATTAAACTCTTGACAAACACACAATGCATGTCAGTCAAGATTTTAAATGTACAATTTTGTTCAACAGGATCCAATTGGTGATTTGAGTGTTCTCTAAATTTTTTGAGCAGTGTGTTTTGTGGTTTTTTTTATGTTACTATAGAAAGGTGTAAGGAGAAAAGTATTTTGTTAACGTGGCAGATGGTAGTTTGACTGCAACTTTAAGGTTACGGAAGAATCACGGATGTACTGCAGCACATCAATGCATACTTCCGTGAATTGTTTCTTTAAAACTTCAATGTCGATTTCTTCATTCAGAATCCACTTAGCATCCTCAGCAACTCCTTCTGCCTCTGTCTTAAAGGTATTTGATGTGTCTTCAGGTGCATCTGAAGTGGCTACCTTCTTTTTGTGAAATTGTTTTGTCACCGTTCTCTTAAACTTTTGCAAACGGGTTTTCGGTTTTGGTGTTTCATCTTGACTCTCAGAATCCGACGATTGCAGCTGTCTTCCAGTGACTATTTTCTTTTTGTGAAATCGCTTTGTCACCGCTCTCTTAAACTTTTGAAAAGGTGTTTTCCCTTTTGGTTTGTCATCATGACTCTCAGAAGCCATAGATTCCAGTTTACTTCCAGCACTGACATCCTCAGAGTGGTCCTCACAGCTGTCTGTTGACAAAGAACTGTCAGTAATCGGTTGACAAGCCTTTGTGTTGTCAAGTTCCTCGTGTTCTGTTGGCAAGTCCTGAACTGTCTGATCCGATAATGTCTGCCTGGATGCTTTCTTTGTCATGTCAGGGGGGTTCTCTGACAGCACTGGTACTGACATCTGCACTTTCATATTGGCGGCATCCTGCGTAGCCTCATCATCAGTCAATGTCGACTCAGGAGAGGCACTTGATTGACGTGCACTTTCATCGTCAGGTGCCTCTGAAGAGGTGGTTTTCTTTTTGTGAAATAGTTTTTTCACTCCCCTCTTGAACTTTTGTAAACGGGTTTTCGGTTTTGGTGTTTCATCTTGACTCTCAGAATCCATAGATTCCAGTTTACTTCCAGCACTGACATCCTCAGAGTGGTCCTCACAGCTGTCTGTTAACAAAGAACTGTCAGTAATCGGTTGACAAGCCTTTGTGTTGCCAAGTTCGTCATGTTCTTTTGGCAAGTCCTGAACCTTCTGATCCGATAATGTCTGCCTGGATGCTTTCTTTGTCATGTCAGGGGGGTTCTCTGGCAGCACTGGTACTGACAACTGCACTTTCATATTGGCGGCATCCTGCGTAGCCTCATCATCAGTCAATGTCGACTCAGGAGAGGCACTTGATTGACGTGTACTTTCATCATCAGGTGCCTCTGAAGAGGTGGTTTTCTTTTTTTCAAATAGTTTTTTCACTGCTCTCTTGAACTTTTGTGAACGGGTTTTCGGTTTTGGTGTTTCATCTTGACTCTCAGAATCTGACGATTGCAGCTGTCTTCCAGTGACTACTTTCTTTTTGTGAAATCGCTTTGTCACCGCTCTCTTGAACTTTTGGAAAGGTGTTTTTCCTTTTGGTTTTTCATCATGACTCTCAGAAGCCATAGATTCCAGTTCTCTTCCAGCACTGACATCCTCTGAGTGGTCCTCACAGCTGTCTGTTGACAAAGAACTGTCAGTGATCGGTTGACCAGCCTTTGTGTTGTCAAGTTCGTCATGTTCTGTTGGCAAGTCTTGAACTGTCTGATCCGATAGTGTCTGACTGGATGTTTTCGTTGTCATGTCAGGGGGGTTCTCTGGCAGCACTGGTTGTGACAACTGCTCTTTCATATTGGCGGCATCCTGTGTAGCCTCATCATCAGTCAACGTCGACTCAGGAGAGGCACTTGATTGACGTGCACTTTCATCATCAGGTGCCTCTGAAGTGGTGGTTTTCTTTTTGTGAAATAGTTTTTTCACTGCTCTCTTGAACTTTTGTAAACGGGTTTTCGGTTTTGGTGTTTCATCTTGACTCTCAGAATCCGACGATTGCAGCTGTCTTCCAGTGACTACTTTCTTTTTGTGAAATCGCTTTGTCACCGCTCTCTTGAACTTTTGGAAAGGTGTTTTTCCTTTTGGTTTTTCATCATGACTCTCAGAAGCCATAGATTCCAGTTCTCTTCCAGCACTGACATCCTCTGAGTGGTCCTCACAGCTGTCTGTTGACAAAGAACTGTCAGTGATCGGTTGACCAGCCTTTGTGTTGTCAAGTTCGTCATGTTCGGTTGGCAAGTGCTGAACTGTCTGATCCGATAATTTCTGCCTGGATGCTTTCTTTGTCATGTCAGGGGGGTTCTCTGGCAGCACTGGTTGTGACAACTGCTCTTTCATATTGGCGGCATCCTGTGTAGCCTCATCATCAGTCAACGTCGACTCAGGAGAGGCACTTGATTGACGTGCACTTTCATCATCAGGTGCCTCTGAAGTGGTGGTTTTCTTTTTGTGAAATAGTTTTTTCATTCCCCTCTTGAACTTTTGGAAACGGCTTTTCGGTTTTGGTGTTTCATCTTGACTCTCAGAAGCCATAGATTCCAGTTTACTTCCAGCACTGACATCCTCTGAGTGGTCCTCACAGCTGTGTGTTGACAAAGAACTGTCAGTAATCGGTTGACAAGCCTTTGTGTTGTCAAGTTCGTCATGTTCGGTTGGCAAGTGCTGAACTGTCTGATCCGATAATTTCTGCCTGGATGCTTTCTTTGTCATGTCAGGGGGGTTCTCTGGCAGCACTGGTTGTGACAACTGCTCTTTCATATTGGCGACATCCTGTGTAGCCTCATCATCAGTCAACGTCGACTCAGGAGAGGCACTTGATTGACGTACACTTTCATCATCTGGTGCCTCTGAAGTGGTGGTTTTCTTTTTGTGAAATAGTTTTTTCACTCCCCTCTTGAACTTTTGGAAACGGGTTTTCGGTTTTGGTGTTTCATCTTGACTCTCAGAAGCCATAGATTCCAGTTTACTTCCAGCACTGACGTCCTCAGAGTTGTCCTCACAGCTGTCTGTTGACAAAGAACTGTCAGTAATCGGTTGACAAGCCTTTGTGTTGTCAAGTTCATCATGTTCTTTTGGCAAGTCTTGAACTGTCTGATCCGATAATGTCTGACTGGATGCTTTCTTTGTCATGTCAGGGGGGTTCTCTGGCAGCACTGGTTGTAACAACTGCTCTTTCATATTGGCGGCATCCTGCGTAGCCTCATCATCAGTCAATGTCGACTCAGGAGAGGCACTTGATTGACGTTCACTTTCATCGTCAGGTGCCTCTGAAGTGGTGGTTTTCTTTTTGTGAAATCGTTTTTTCACTGCTCTCTTGAACTTTTGCGAACGTGTTCTCCCTTTTGGTTTTTCATCACGACTCTCAGAAGCCATAGATTCCAGTTTACTTCCAGCACTGACATCCTCTGAGTGGTCCTCACAGATGTCTGTTGACAAAGAACTGTCAGTAATCGGTTTACCAGTCTTTGTGTTTTCAAGTTCGTCATGTTCTGTTGGCAAGTCTTGAAGTGTCTGATCCGATAATGTCTGACTGGATGTTTTCTTTGTCATGTCAGGGGGGTTCTCTGGCAGCACTGGTTGTGACAACTGCTCTTTCATATTGGCGGCATCCTGCATAGCCTCATCATTAGTAGACATGCTTTTAAACTTACCACTGTTTACGGTGTCTTTACCTGAGTTCGCTGTTGTCTGACTAGATGTTTTCTTTAATATGCCACAAGAGCTCTCCCCCAGGCGCCTTTCAAAAAACATTTGCAAGTATTGTTGGGTTTCTTTTTCAACAAGCTCATCAGCATTCACAGAAGAGGCATATTTGGCTTTCCAAAAGTCCATATACATTTTTAGCAAATAGAGATCTCCTGATGCCTTCTGAAATACCTCTGAGAAAACTGTGTTTTGTGACTCATCAATATACTTGTTGTTGTCATTGCCCGATTTTAGTAGAGATCTACCAGTTGTATCTTCTTCAAAGATATTTGTTGACAAAGAACCATCAGTAAACAATTGACCTGCATTTGTCCTGTCAAGTTCATCGTTTTCTGTTGGCAAGTCTTGAAGTGTTTGATCCAATATCGTCTGACTGGATGTTTTCTTTGTCATGTCAAGGGAGCTCTCTGACAACTCTCTCATAAAGGCAGCACCCTGCACAACGTCATCATTTGTCAACATTGACTCAGGAGAGGCACTTTCCTCGTCAGGCGCTTGTGAAGTGGCTATTTTCCTTTGGTTAAATAGTTTTATCACTGCTTTCTTGAACTTTTGGACACCTATTTTTCCTTTTGGTTTTTCATCATGACTCTCAGAAGCCATAGATTCCAGTTTACTTTCAGCACTGACATCCTCTGAGTGGTCCTCACAGATGTCTGTTGACAAAGAACTGTCAGTAATCGGTTGACCAGCCTTTGTGTTGTCAAGTTCGTCATGTTCTGTTGGCAAGTCTTGAACTGTCTGATCCGATAATGTCTGACTGGATGCATTTTTTGTCATGTCAGGGGGGTTCTCTGGCAGCACTGGTTGTAACAACTGCTCTTTCATATTGGCGGCATCCTGCGTAGCCTCATCATCAGTCAACTTCGACTCAGGAGAGGCACTTGATTGACGTTCACTTTCATCGTCAGGTGCCTCTGAAGAGGTGGTTTTCTTTTTGTGAAATCGTTTTTTCACTGCTCTCTTGAACTTTTGCGAACGTGTTCTCCCTTTTGGTTTTTCATCATGACTCTCAGAATCCATAGATTCCAGTTTACTTCCAGCACTGACATCCTCTGAGTGGTCCTCACAGATGTCTGTTGACAAAGAACTGTCAGTAATCGGTTGACCAGCCTTTGTGTTTTCAAGTTCGTCATGTTCTGTTGGCAAGTCTTGAAGTGTCTGATCCGATAATGTCTGACTGGATGTTTTCTTTGTCATGTCAGGGGGGTTCTCTGGCAGCACTGGTTGTGACAACTGCTCTTTCATATTGGCAGCATCCTGCATAGCCTCCTCATTAGTAGACATGCTTTTAAACTTACCACTGTTTACGGTGTCTTTACCTGAGTTGGCTGTTGTCTGACTAGATGTTTTCTTTAATATGCCACAAGAGCTCTCCCCCAGGCGCCTTTCAAAAAACATTTGCAAGTATTGTTGGGTTTCTTTTTCAACAAGCTCATCAGCATTCACAGAAGAGGCATATTTGGCTTTCCAAAAGTCTATATACATTTTTAGCAAATAGAGATCTCCTGATGCCTTCTGAAATACCTCTGAGAAAACTGTGTTTTGTGACTCATCAATATACTTGTTGTTGTCATTGCCCGATTTTAGTAGAGATCTACCAGTTGTATCTTCTTCAAAGATATTTGTTGACAAAGAACCATCAGTAAACAATTGACCTGCATTTGTCCTGTCAAGTTCATCGTTTTCTGTTGGCAAGTCTTGAAGTGTTTGATCCAATATCGTCTGACTGGATGTTTTCTTTGTCATGTCAAGGGAGCTCTCTGACAACTCTCTCATAAAGGCAGCACCCTGCACAACGTCATCATTTGTCAACATTGACTCAGGAGAGGCACTTTCCTCGTCAGGCGCTTGTGAAGTGGCTATTTTCCTTTGGTTAAATAGTTTTATCACTGCTTTCTTGAACTTTTGGACACCTATTTTTCCTTTTGGTTTTTCATCATGACTCTCAGAAGCCTTAGATTCCAGTTTACTTTCAGCACTGACATCCTCTGAGTGGTCCTCACAGATGTCTGTTGACAAAGAACTGTCAGTAATCGGTTGACCAGCCTTTGTGTTGTCAAGTTCGTCATGTTCTGTTGGCAAGTCTTGAACTGTCTGATCCGATAATGTCTGACTGGATGCATTTTTTGTCATGTCAGGGGGGTTCTCTGACAGCACTGGTTGTAACAACTGCTCTTTCATATTGGCGGCATCCTGCGTAGCCTCATCATCAGTCAACTTCGACTCAGGAGAGGCACTTGATTGACGTTCACTTTCATCGTCAGGTGCCTCTGAAGAGGTGGTTTTCTTTTTGTGAAATCGTTTTTTCACTGCTCTCTTGAACTTTTGCGAACGTGTTCTCCCTTTTGGTTTTTCATCACGACTCTCAGAAGCCATAGATTCCAGTTTACTTCCAGCACTGACATCCTCTGAGTGGTCCTCACAGATGTCTGTTGACAAAGAACTGTCAGTAATCGGTTGACCAGCCTTTGTGTTGTCAAGTTCGTCATGTTCTGTTGGCAAGTCTTGAAGTGTCTTATCCGATAATGTCTGACTGGATGTTTTCTTTGTCATGTCAGGGGGGTTCTCTGGCAGCACTGGTTGTGACAACTGCTTTTTCATATTGGCAGCATCCTGCATAGCCTCCTCATTAGTAGACATGCTTTTAAACTTACCACTGTTTACGGTGTCTTTACCTGAGTTGGCTGTTGTCTGACTAGATGTTTTCTTTAATATGCCACAAGAGCTCTCCCCCAGGCGCCTTTCAAAAAACATTTGCAAGTATTGTTGGGTTTCTTTTTCAACAAGCTCATCAGCATTCACAGAAGAGGCATATTTGGCTTTCCAAAAGTCTATATGCATTTTTAGCGAATAGAGATCTCCTGATGCCTTCTGAAATACCTCTGAGAAAACTGTGTTTTGTGACTCATCAATATACTTGTTGTTGTCATTGCCCGATTTGAGTAGAGATCTACCAGTTGTATCTTCTTCGAAGATATTTGTTGACAAAGAACCATCAGTAAACGATTGACCTGCATTTGTCCTGTCAAGTTCATCGTTTTCTTTTGGCAAGTCTTGAAGTGTTTGATCCAAGATCGTCTGACTGGATGTTTTCTTTGTCATGTCAAGGGAGCTCTCTGACAACTCTTTCATAAAGGCAGCACCCTGCACAACGTCATCATTAGTCAACATTGACTCAGGAGAGGCACTTTCCTCGTCAGGCGCTTGTGAAGTGGCTATTTTCCTTTGGTTAAATAGTTTTATCACTGCTTTCTTGAACTTTTGGACACCTATTTTTCCTTTTGGTTTTTCATCATGACTCTCAGAAGCCATAGATTCCAGTTTACTTTCAGCACTGACATCCTCTGAGTGGTCCTCACAGATGTCTGTTGACAAAGAACTGTCAGTAATCGGTTGACAAGCCTTTGTGTTGTCAAGTTCGTCATGTTCTGTTGGCAAGTCTTGAACTGTCTGATCCGATAATGTCTGACTGGATGCTTTTTTTGTCATGTCAGGGGGGTTCTCTGACAGCACTGGTACTGACAACTGCTCTTTCATAGTGGCAGCATCCTGCATAGCCTCATCATTAGTAGACATGTTTTGAAACGTACCACTGTTCAGGGTGTCTTTACCTGAGTTGGCTGTTGTCTGACTAGATGTTTTCTTTAATATGCCACAAGAGCTCTCCCCCAGGCGCCTTTCAAAAAACATTTGCAAGTATTGTTGGGTTTCTTTTTCAACAAGCTCATCAGCATTCACAGAAGAGGCATATTTGGCTTTCCAAAAGTCTATATGCATTTTTAGCGAATAGAGATCTCCTGATGCCTTCTGAAATACCTCTGAGAAAACTGTGTTTTGTGACTTCCTAGTGTTAGAGCTCACAGTGGGTGCCTTTGATGTAATAGGCGGGAGGGGCCTTTGTGGAAACATGGGCGACAAACCAGTAGGAATTAAATCAGGACATTTGCTTTTTGGTCTTTTAGATAGATGCCTCCATTTTTGTTGGTTTGGGTGATTTTGGGTCCATTTCCTGTCCGGCACCATGTGATTAACTGGTAAATTTTTCCTAGTGTTAGAGCTCACAGTGGGTGCCTTTAGTGGAATAGGGGGTAGGGAACTCTGTGCTAACATGGGCGACAAACCAGTAGGAATTACATTGGGACATTTGCTTTCTGGTCTTTTAGATCGATTCCTCCGTTGTTGTTGGTTTGGGTGATTTTGGGGCAGTTTCCTGTCTGGCACCATCCTAGTTTTAACGGTCACAGTGGCTGGCTTTGGTCCAGTAGGGCAGGCTGGTTTCTGTGGTAATGTAGGAAAAGAACCAGTAGGAACTGCACAGAGACTCCTGCGTCCTACTCTTTTAGATTTATTTCTTATTTCGTCTTTGTTTTGGCCAGGGTTTGGTGTGATTTTTGGCAGGCGTGTTTCTTCTTGCCTTCCCGCATTTGAGAAATGATGTATCTCAAATGTGGCATAAGCCAGCCAAATCGTCGATGTTTTACTGCTTTCACTAGATGCATTGGATTTTTCTGTCATTTCAATTCTGTTTTTTTCCTCCCTTTTAGGCATGCTTTGGTTGGGTGTTTTTCTTTTGTTTTGTTTTTTTAAGTCGTTATTCTCTTGTGCTAAATGTTGCTTTAGTACAGATGTTCTGTGTAAAACAAAGTAATATGTGTGTATAATTAAGGACCTCTATAAGGTTTGTCTTGTATTTAAGCCTTTTCGCATTCTATGATCAAAGCCACATGCACTGTGATGTCATTAGGCATGTTCCTTTTATCTTATCCTTCAACATTCTATGATCAAAGCCACATGCACTGTGATGTCATTAGGCATGTTCCTTTTATCTTATCCTTCAACATTCTATGATCAAAGCCACATGCACTGTGATGTCATGAGGCAGGTTCCTTTGATCTTCCATCATTCCATTCACATAGTTATATAACACTGTAACTTGTTTATACTAAATTGTCAAAGTAGTTTATTTCAGTTCAATTCAATTATCTTACCTGGTATTGTTTTTTAGATAAATTTTGATCAAAATCTGCTTTTATGATTTAAATAGATTTTTTAAATAATAATAATTTTTTACATATTAGTGATATTATCTGCATTATATTTGTGTGCATTTAAATCAATGTGGGTGCTTTATAAGTCTTGGGCATTCGCTTTCTTTTAGTTTACTGCAAATTTATATAATGTCCAGCATTGTGCATATGCATATGTATTGGCCAGATGAAGCCTATTCCAAATCTATTAGTTTAGAAACTCTATCCCACTTTGCCTATCCGGCAATAATAACAAATTAAATCATAGATAAGAAATGTTTTTGTCCATATCCTCCTGACTGTTTTTTTTAATCCTGACTCCACTAATGTAAATTACTCCTTTTTATTGTAACAGTTTAATTGGGATTCCCAATCATTTAGGTGACAAATACTAGAAGGGTAATTCATGTCAAATTATTTTCATATTCAGTTCACATTTATTTGTAAGCTGATATAGAGACAAGTTGAAGTTGTTATTAAAATGCATCTATAATTCATCCTTGCCATTAGGGCTGGGCTATATCATACCATTCACGGTAATAATGGTGTAATTTTGGGCAACGATAGGAAAATGACATATCGCGATAGAATATGGGTGCTGCAACTTCAGTGGTGTGGGACTGGTTTAGCTTTCGTCCGTCAGATACACAACAAAGCACTACTTTGGTAGAGCATGCTAGCGGGCCATCGTTATTACCGTGTTGTTTGGAAAATACGGCACACTTAAAATCAATCCTTTGATTTTTCTGAAAATCGACAGTGCCCCTTATAATCCTGTGTGCCTTATGTATGAATTCTGGAGTTTACTGACCTCGAAACGATTTTATGTGCTACATGGCGCTTGAAAATCTGTCAAATGTTTTAGTGCGACTTTGCTAAGCTACGAAGCTGCACCACTTGATGGATTGTCGGAGCATTACGGCTATCGTAGGCAGGCGCCTCGCGGAGTGATACGTACTGTGCTTCAACATAATATTACCGTATTGTGTGTGTATAACTTCTTTTTAAGTTTTGTGGATATTATACATGGTTATGCTGAGGATATGTTGGCCAATTTCCACTGGAAATGCCTTTTGGTTAAACTGTCAGCAAGGAATTTTTCATTTCCACTGTTACATTTTTATATAACTTTAATGCACATAAAAACAGCTGCTTGTTTAAGTGAAAATACATTGATGGGTTTTTGTTTGTTTTTTTCAAATGTATATCGTGATAAATATTTTTGGTCATATCGCCCTGCTCTAACTTTAACTCCCAAATATACAAAACCTAATGGTGCCCAGTGAAAGGGTTTTACATATAAAGGTTCAATGGCCCCTCCACTACACATAGTCATTATAACAGATTTATCAAAATTTACCTTGTATCCAGATATAAGACCAAAGTCCTTGATACACCTAGTAAGAACAGGTAGAGAGTTAGCAGGGTCAGTCAGTGTCAGAAGAATATCGTCTGCATAGAGCAGAATTTTATGTTGTCTATCCCCAATTTTAACTCCATGAACACTTGGATTTTGTCTAATGGCCATGGCCAAAGGCTCAATTGCCAAAGCAAATAATAGTGGTGAAAATGGGCTACCTTGTGCTGTACCTCTGCTCAATGTAATTGGGGAGGATAACAAGCCGTTAGTTAACACAGATGCTATTGGTGATTTGTATATAATTATGATCCACCCCAGAAAGTTTTTTCCAAACCCAAATCTTCTCATTATTTCAAACATATATCACCAAGGAGTTGTTTAACTGCCTCAGTGACCTCGCCCCCGGAAACTGGTGGGTCATCCCCCTCATCCCCAGACTCTGCTTACTCCTCGGAAGACGTGTCAGTGGGATTAAGGAGGTCCTCGAAGTATTCCTTCCACCGCCGGACAATTTTCTCAGTCGAAGTCAGCAGCGCTCCACCAGCACTATACGCAGTGCAGGTAGAGCACCACTTTCCCCTCCTGAGAAGCAGGCCAAGGGGATATTAGAATACCCACCCCAGTCCACCGCCTCTCACCAGGGGCAAGTCCAGACTGAGACAGAGTCCAGCCCCTTTCCAGGAGACTGGTTCTAGAGCCCAAGCCATGCGTAGAGGTGAGCCCGACTATATCTAGCCGGTACCTCTCAACCTCATGCACTAACTCAGGCTCCTTCCCCACCAAAGAGGTGGCATTCCATGTCCCAATTGCCAGTTTTGGTAGCTGGGGATCAGTCTACCAGGGCCTCCGCTCCTGGCCGCCGTCCGGCACACAATACACCCGACCCCTACGGCACCTCCTGCGGGTGGTGGGCATGCAGGAGGATGGGCCCATGTCCCCTTTTCAGGCTGTGCCCGGCCGGGCCCCATGGACTAAGGCCCAGCAACCAGACGCTCGCCCTCGGACACCCTCCCCGGGCCTGGCTCCAGGGCAGGGTCCCGGTAACCCTATCCCGGGCAAGGTAAACTGTTCACTCGATATTTTCCTCATAAGAGTCTTCTGAATCGCTCTTTGTCTGGTCCCTCACTCAGGACCAATTTGCCATGGGAGACCCTACCAGGGTGCAAAAGCCCCTGGACAACATAGCCCCTGGGATCCCTGGGACACACAAACCCCTCCACCAGGATAAGGTAGCGATTCACAGATTAACTGTATTTTGAATACCACCCTTTAAACAGTAACTGTAACTGAATACAGTTACACATATTTTGGATTTTAAATATGTAAAGGCGGTGCATATATTCCATTACTTATGACTCCTGTTACCTGAGAGATTATTGTATATAGCAATAATAATAATAGTTTACATACAACCCTAAACATGTGAAAAATAATAAACTTCACTTGAAAACTATACATTTATTCCATTACGAGCGACCTAGCCATAGGCTGGCCATCCTGGCACAAGCTCAAGATAGGGCTCCATGTTGCTGGTGTGTGTAGAGGCCACTTGATATGGAACGCCAGGACTGCCATAATGAATTAATTAAATATACCATTAAATAATTAATTAAATGTGGCAATAATTAATTAAAATTGGAAATAATTAATTACATAAATATTTATGACACATGTAATTAATTAATTATTGACACATTTAATTAATTATTGACATATTTAATAAATTAATGACACATTTAACTAATTAATCACACATTTAACTAATTAATCACACATTTAATTAATTATTTCTTTATTTCACATTTTAATTAATTATTGCACAGTTGACTCCTTCAGGTCTCACCATGAAATAATTTTATCTGTCAGCCTCACCCATCAAACTCAGGGGGCGGGGTTAACGCTGCCATGCAGCTTCTCTAACATTTGATTGGTTGCCGTGCAAAGTAAGGCAAGACAGGTCAATCCTAGATAATCGATTGCTTGTGTCGACTTGGTATCCCAGAATGCATTTCAAGTCACAGGCAGCAATGGTGTAGTTTTAATAATAGTGTTTTAGCTGCGAATGTCTGGTCAGGTTGTCAACATAGAACATGTTTGCAAAAGTGCTCAGATGTTTTCAGAGATGTCACTCGCTCTGCTAACAGTCAGCTGACAGAGTGCACCGAGCTCACAGCCCCGGTGTTCCAGCTTAACTGTTTATTTTGTGTGTATTTGTTTGTTTTGGAGGGGTGGGGGCTACGTTAACCGGTTTGTTTAGATATTCCACTCTCTGTGTTCCACATGTTGCATTTGCAGATTCTCATTTTCACCGAACGATCGTCTCTTTCCGCCTGGTCTTGTGTCTCTGTGCTTCTGTAACATAAAGAACGAGCTGACGTGTTTCTCACGACACCAGCGATCAGCTCAACAGGCTCTCAGTTTACCTGCATGCATCCTCCTCCTCACCTGTCAGCGGTTGTTTAACACCTGCTGCTAATTCAAGAAACACGTCCACGTTACCTGGTGATAGTCACAGTTTAACTGGGCAGCCGGTGCACAATATAACGCAATGTCAGCACATTTTTCTGCACAAGATAAGTAAATATAGTTTTTCCCAAGCACAGAGCTGCTGGAGCTTGTTTCCCAACAGAGCACTTTATAGGCAAACCTACTTTATCAGCGGCTGATGTCCAATCACCGGCACACAGCTTTGAAACCTCACCTGAGTTTTAGCTCTCATTGTTAAACGCTGGACTTAATTCACTCGGGTTTTGTCTGTCGGGTCACGTTTACTTCGCTGTTTTATTTACAACTGAGCAAATCGGTTTGGCTGAGGTTAAAGTTACGTTTCATAACTGCACAGTTTTACAGACGTTTAATGGTTCACTGGCACATGTGTTGACTAAACCATTCGCTTTTCTTTATCTGGTGTGTTTTGGATTTAACAGTGAATCTTGAGAGTAAACTGACTTATAAAATGTTTTAAAGAAAGAGAAGAGTAGGCGCATTTCCACCGAGGGGAGCAGAGTTTGCAACAGCGTGTTCATCATGAAGACTGCAACCTGGACAGAAATATTATATCATCTGTTTTTTAATAGTTATTCAACTGTATTCTAAGCACCAGCTGTCTGTTAGAATTTACTTAAATAAAAATAAATGAGGTTAACATATAATTTGTGATTTTTTTCTCTTTTTTTTTCTTTTTCGGTCATGTTATGTTTAACTGTCAAAGGCTTGTTACAAACTATGAAACACATCGTGCAGACTTCTGGATGTTTTGTGTATGTATGCTGTAGATTTTCACGTCTCTGGAATAGTTGGCAGTAATAAGGATGATGTTCTGTAAAATCATATTGATATGACCCGTGACATATTCGTAGATGACCGTTAGATTAGTCAGCTGGGAAACTCTGTGTTAACTCATAGAGCTGAAGATGTCGTGGATATGCCGACCTCGCTCTGTGGTGTACAGGTCTGTTTACCCTCATGATTAATATTCACAATAAAAATATTAGCCGAACATCATGAAGTCTGTATGTGTTTTATAGTGTCGAACAACCTTTGTACAGTTAAAGCCAGCAGTTACTACATGACGGAAACACCAACGTTATTTCTTTTATGCGTTTATACGCAGGTCACACTGATGACTGAACAAAAACCCAAAGATCAGCTGTTAATCGAATTTATTTGCTCTCTCTTCTCCTTAAACATGTTTTTAATGTTTGTTATAATTCAGAATTGGCGACTGAAACACATAGGACACATAAGAACATCAGGAAATAAAACCCCGATAAATATAACCTCATAAGTATAACCTAACCTAAAAGAAGTCAGTGTCAGTGGAGGTTATTACAGCTGTGTACCGGGGCCTGCGCTTTGTCGGTGGTAATAACAGCTCGATTGCTTGCAAGGCGAACGGGTCTATCCCACGCTTTGCCGTGAGACTGGGCAAACATCTCTGAAATCATCGAAGCACTTTTGCAAAGAGGCTCTATCTTGACAAACCGACCAGACACATGAAGATTAAACCACTACATTCTCAGCTAAAAAATTATTAAAAAGGTATTTGGTGACACATAAACAGGGTTTTTCAAAGTTCATTTCTATTAGTTTCCACATGCTGATTGTTGTGTGCTAAAAACAATGGCCACCAGGCCAAAGCAATGGTTTTAACCTCAGATAAAATCCGACGATTTTATCTGAGGTTGACAGATAAAATTATGTCATGGTGAGACCTGAAGGAGTCAACTGTGCAATAATTAATTAAAATGTGAAATAAAGAAATAATTAATTAAATGTATCAATAATTAATTAAAATGTGAAATAAAGAAATAATTAATTAAATGTGTCAATAATTAATTAAATATGTCAATAATTAATTAAATGTGTCAATAATTAATTAAATATGTCAATAATTAATTAAATGTGTCAATAATTAATTAATTATTTCCAATTTTAATTAATTATTGCCACATTTAATTAATTATTTAATGGTGTATTTAATTAATTCATTATGGCAGTCCTGGCGTTCCATAACTTGAGTGGTGCCCCACCATATTCAGTACTAGTGAAATTCTCATTCAGGTCTTGCATTAATATAGCATAGTGTAACGGTTTTGAACCACTTATTGCTATTCATTATTGCTAAAGGTTCAAAGATGTACAAGCCATCACAATCAGAAGCATATAACACACGTTTCTTTTTTTTTTGGATTTTTTTTATTTATCAATTTAATTTGGGCCAAATTATAAAAAGTAGTTGCCTTAAGGGCACTTTAATATTGTAGGGGGTTTACCCTACAATATAAAGAGAACCCCAACAATCACATGATTCCCTATGAGCAAGCACTAGGCGACAGTGGGGAGGAAAAACTCACTTTTAACAGAAAGAAACCTCCGGCAGAACCAGGCTCATTGAGGGACAGCCATCTGCCATGACTGGTTGGGGTATTTTATTTAGTGCTGTCAGCGTTAATCTTGTTAAAATGATGTTAACGCCATAACCACAAATCTCTGCTAGCGAGCTAAGGCGATTCGGCCCATGCATGGGGCTGCACGGCGTCCAAGCCTTAGTGCGGCTAGCTTGTTAACGCGTTGACGCCTTGCAGCTCAACGCATGGGGCAATCCGCGGTAGCTCGCTAGATTAACAAGATTAACGCTGACAGCACTTTTGTTACATATGACTGTTCTTATGTCATTAAAATCCTGACAAACACACAATGCATGTCAGTCAAGATTTTAAATGTACAATTTTGTTCAACAGGATCCAATTGGTGATTTGAGTGTTCTCTAAATTTTTTGAGCAGTGTGTTTTGTGTTTTGTTTAGGTTACTATAGAAAGGTGTAAGGAGAAAAGTATTTTGTTAATGTGGCAGATGGTAGTTTGACTGCAACTTTAAGGTTACGGAAGAATCACGGATGTACTGCAGTACATCAATGCATACTTCCGTGAATTGTTTCTTTAAAACTTCAATGTCGATTTCTTCATTCAGAATCCACTTAGCATCCTCAGCAACTCCTTCTGCCTCTGTCTTAAAGGTATTTGATGTGTCTTCAGGTGCATCTGAAGTGGCTACCTTCTTTTTGTGAAATTGTTTTGTCACCGTTCTCTTGAACTTTTGCAAACGGGTTTTCGGTTTTGGTGTTTCATCTTGACTCTCAGAATCCGACGATTGCAGCTGTCTTCCAGTGACTATTTTCTTTTTGCGAAATCGCTTTGTCACCGCTCTCTTAAACTTTTGAAAAGGTGTTTTCCCTTTTGGTTTTTCATCATGACTCTCAGAAGCCATAGATTCCAGTTCTCTTCCAGCACTGACATCCTCTGAGTGGTCCTCACAGCTGTCTGTTGACAAAGAACTGTCAGTGATCGGTTGACCAGCCTTTGTGTTGTCAAGTTCGTCATGTTCTGTTAGCAAGTCTTGAACTGTCTGATCCGATAATGTCTGTCTGGATGTTTTCTTTGTCATGTCAGGGGGGTTCTCTGACAGCACTGGTGACAACTGCTCTTTCACATTGGCGGCATCCTGCGTAGCCTCATCATCAGTCAATGTCGACTCAGGAGAGGCACTTGATTGACATGCACTTTCATCATCAGGTGCCTCTGAAGAGGTGGTTTTCTTTTTTTGAAATAGTTTTTTCACTGCTCTCTTGAACTTTTGTAAACGGGTTTTCGGTTTTGGTGTTTCATCTTGACTCTCAGAATCTGACAATTGCAGCTGTCTTCCAGTGACTACTTTCTTTTTGTGAAATCGCTTTGTCACCGCTCTCTTAAACTTTTGGAAAGGTGTTTTCCCTTTTGGTTTTTCATCATGACTCTCAGAAGCCATAGATTCCAGTTCTCTTCCAGCACTGACATCCTCTGAGTGGTCCTCACAGCTGTCTGTTGACAAAGAACTGTCAGTGATCGGTTGACCAGCCTTTGTGTTGTCAAGTTCGTCATGTTCTGTTTGCAAGTCTTGAACTGTCTGATCCGATAATGTCTGACTGGATGTTTTCTTTGTCATGTCAGGGGGGTTCTCTGACAGCACTGGTTGTGACAACTGCTCTTTCATATTGGCGGCATCCTGCGTAGCCTCATCATCAGTCAATGTCGACTCAGGAGAGGCACTTGATTGACATGCACTTTCATCATCAGGTGCCTCTGAAGTGGTGGTTTTCTTTTTGTGAAATAGTTTTTTCACTGCTCTCTTGAACTTTTCTAAACGGGTTTTCGGTTTTGGTGTTTCATCTTGACTCTCAGAATCCGACGATTGCAGCTGTCTTCCAGTGACTATTTTCCTTTTGTGAAATCGCTTTGTCACCGCTCTCTTAAACTTTTGGAAAGGTGATTTCCCTTTTGGTTTTTCATCATGACTCTCAGAAGCCATAGATTCCAGTCTCCTTCCAGCACTGACATCCTCTGAGTGGTCCTCACAGCTGTCTGTTGACAAAGAACTGTCAGTGATCGGTTGACCAGCCTTTGTGTTGTCAAGTTCGTCATGTTCTGTTGGCAAGTCTTGAACTGTCTGATCCGATAATGTCTGACTGGATGTTTTCTTTGTCATGTCAGGGGGGTTCTCTGACAGCACTGGTTGTGACAACTGCTCTTTCATATTGGCGGCATCCTGCGTAGCCTCATCATCAGTCAACGTCGACTCAGGAGAGGCACTTGATTGACGTCCACTTTCATCATCAGGTGCCTCTGAAGTGGTGGTTTTCTTTTTTTGAAATAGTTTTTTCACTGCTCTCTTGAACTTTTGTGAACGGGTTTTCGGTTTTGGTGTTTCATCTTGACTCTCAGAATCTGACGATTGCAGCTGTCTTCCAGTGACTACTTTCTTTTTGTGAAATCGCTTTGTCACCGCTCTCTTAAACTTTTGGAAAGGTGTTTTCCCTTTTGGTTTTTCATCATGACTCTCAGAAGCCATAGATTCCAGTTCTCTTCCAGCACTGACATCCTCTGAGTGTTCCTCACAGCTGTCTGTTGACAAAGAACTGTCAGTAATCGGTTGACCAGCCTTTGTGTTGTCAAGTTTGTCATGTTCTGTTGGCAAGTCTTGAACTGTCTGATCTGATAATGTCTGACTGGATGTTTTCTTTGTCATGTCAGGGGGGTTCTCTGACAGCACTGGTACTGACAACTGCACTTTCATATTGGCGGCATCCTGCGTAGCCTCATCATCAGTCAATGTCGACTCAGGAGAGGCACTTGATTGACGTGCACTTTCATCGTCAGGTGCCTCTGAAGTGGTGGTTTTCTTTTTGTGAAATAGTTTTTTCACTGCCCTCTTGAACTTTTCTAAACGGGTTTTCGGTTTTGGTGTTTCATCTTGACTCTCAGAATCCGACGATTGCAGCTGTCTTCCAGTGACTATTTTCCTTTTGTGAAATCGCTTTGTCACCGCTCTCTTAAACTTTTGGAAAGGTGTTTTCCCTTTTGGTTTTTCATCATGACTCTCAGAAGCCATAGATTCCAGTTCTCTTCCAGCACTGACATCCTCTGAGTGGTCCTCACAGCTGTCTGTTGACAAAGAACTGTCAGTAATCGGTTGACCAGCCTTTGTGTTGTCAAGTTTGTCATGTTCTGTTGGCAAGTCTTGAACTGTCTGATCTGATAATGTCTGACTGGATGTTTTCTTTGTCATGTCAGGGGGGTTCTCTGGCAGCACTGGTTGTGACAACTGCTCTTTCATGTTGGCGGCATCCTGCGTAGCCTCATCATCAGTCAATGTCGACTCAGGAGAGGCACTTGATTGACGTGCACTTTCATCGTCAGGTGCCTCTGAAGTGGTGGTTTTCTTTTTGTGAAATTGTTTTTTCACTGCTTTCTTTAACTTTTGCGGACGTGTTCTCCCTTTTGGTTTTTCATCATGACTCTCAGAAGCCATAGATTCCAGTTTACTTCCAGCACTGACATCCTCTGAGTGGTCCTCACAGCTTTCTGTTGACAAAGAACTGTCAGTAATCGGTTGACCAGCCTTTGTGTTGTCAAGTTCGTCATGTTCTGTTGGCAAGTCTTGAACTGTCTGATCCGATAATGTCTGACTGGATGCTTTCTTTGTCATGTCAGGGGGGTTCTCTGGCAGCACTGGTTGTGACAACTGCTCTTTCATATTGGCGGCATCCTGCGTAGCCTCATCATCAGTCAATGTCGACTCAGGAGAGGCACTTGATTGACCTTCACTTTCATCGTCAGGTGCCTCTGAAGAGGTGGTTTTCTTTTTGTGAAATCGTTTTTTCACTGCTCTCTTGAACTTTTGCGGACGTGTTCTCCCTTTTCGTTTTTCATCTTCACTCTCAGAAGCCATAGATTCCAGTTTACTTCCAGCACTGACATCCTCTGAGTGGTCCTCACAGATGTCTGTTGACAAAGAACTGTCAGTAATCGGTTGACCAGCCTTTGTGTTGTCAAGTTCGTCATGTTCTGTTGGCAAGTCTTGAACTGTCTGATCCGATAATGTCTGACTGGATGTTTTCTTTGTCATGTCAGGGGTGTTCTCTGACAGCACTGGTTGTGACAACTGTTCTTTCATATTCGCAGCATCCTGCATAGCCTCATAATTAGTAGACATGTTTTGAAACTTACCACTGTTTAGGGTGTCTTTACCTAAGTTGGGTGTTGTCTGACTAGATGTTTTCTTTAATATGCCACAAGAGCTCACCGCCAGGCGCCTTTCAAAAAACGTTTGCAAGTATTGTTGGGTTTCTTTTTCAACAAGCTCATCAGCATTCACAGAAAAGGCATATGTGGCTTTCCAAAAGTTTATATGCATTTTTAGCGAATAGAGATCTCCTGATACCTTCTGAAATACCTCTGAGAAAACAGTGTTTTGTGACTCATCAATATACTTGTTGTTGTCATTGCCCAATTTGAGTAGAGATCTACCAGTTGTATCTTCTTCAAAGATATTTGTTGAGAAAGAACCATCAGTAAACGATTGACCTGCATTTGTCCTGTCAAGTTCATCGTTTTCTGTTGGCAAGTCTTGAAGTGTTTGATCCAATATCATCTGACTGGATGTTTTCTTTGTCATGTCAAGGGAGCTCTCTGACAACTCTTTCATAAAGGCAGCACCCTGCACAACGTCATCATTAGTCAACATTGACTCAGGAGAGGCACTTTCCTCGTCAGGCGCCTGTGAAGTGGCTATTTTCCTTTGGATATATAGTTTTATCACTGCTCTCTTGAACTTTTGGACATCTATTTTTCCTTTTGGTTTTTCATCATGACTCTCAGAAGCCATAGATTCCAGTTTACTTTCAGCACTGACATCCTCTGAGTGGTCCTCACAGATGTCTGTTGGCAAAGAACTGTCAGTAATCGGTTGACCAGCCTTTGTGTTGTCAAGTTTGTCATGTTCTGTTGGCAAGTCTTGAACTGTCTGATCCGATAATGTCTGACTGGATGTTTTCTTTGTCATGTCAGGGGTGTTCTCTGACAGCACTGGTACTGACAACTGCTCTTTCATAGTGGCGGCATCCTGCATAGCCTCATCATTACTAGACATGTTTTGAAACGTACCACTGTTCAGGGTGTCTTTACCTGAGTTGGGTGTTGTCTGACTAGATGTTTTCTTTAATATGCCACAAGAGCTCTCTGCCAGGCGCCTTTCAAAGAACATTTGCAAGTATTGCTGGGTTTCTTTTTCAACAAGCTCATCAGCATTCACAGAAGAGGCATATTTGGCTTTCCAAAAGTCTATATGCATTTTTAGCGAATAGAGATCTCCTGATGCCTTCTGAAATACCTCAGACGCCTGTGAAGTGGCTATTTTCCTTTGGATATATAGTTTTATCACTGCTCTCTTGAACTTTTGGACATCTATTTTTCCTTTTGGTTTTTCATCATGACTCTCAGAAGCCATAGATTCCAGTTTACTTTCAGCACTGACATCCTCTGAGTGGTCCTCACAGATGTCTGTTGGCAAAGAACTGTCAGTAATCGGTTGACCAGCCTTTGTGTTGTCAAGTTTGTCATGTTCTGTTGGCAAGTCTTGAACTGTCTGATCCGATAATGTCTGACTGGATGTTTTCTTTGTCATGTCAGGGGTGTTCTCTGACAGCACTGGTACTGACAACTGCTCTTTCATAGTGGCAGCATCCTGCATAGCCTCATCATTACTAGACATGTTTTGAAACGTACCACTGTTCAGGGTGTCTTTACCTGAGTTGGGTGTTGTCTGACTAGATGTTTTCTTTAATATGCCACAAGAGCTCTCCGCCAGGCGCCTTTCAAAGAACATTTGCAAGTATTGCTGGGTTTCTTTTTCAACAAGCTCATCAGCATTCACAGAAGAGGCATATTTGGCTTTCCAAAAGTCTATATGCATTTTTAGCGAATAGAGATCTCCTGATGCCTTCTGAAATACCTCAGACGCCTGTGAAGTGGCTATTTTCCTTTGGTTAAATAGTTTTATCAATGCTCTCTTGAACTTTTGGACATCTATTTTTCCTTTTGGTTTTAGTAGTTTAGTAGTGTTAGAGCTCACAGTGGATGCCTTTGATGTAATAGGTGGGAGTGGCCTCTGTGGAAACATGGGCGACAAACCAGTAGGAATTACATCGGGACATTTGCTTTCTGGTCTCTTAGATAGATGCCGCCATTTTTGTTGGTTTGGGTGATTTTGGGTCCATTTCCTGTCTGGCACCATGTGATTAATTGGTAAATTTTTCCTAGTGTTACAGCTCACAGTGGGTGCCTTTAGTGGAATAGGGGGTAGGGAACTCTGTGCTAACATGGGCGACAAACCAGTAGGAATTACATTGGGACATTTGCTTTCTGGTCTTTTAGATCGATTCCTCCGTTGTTGTTGGTTTGGGTGATTTTGGGGCAGTTTCCTGTCTGGCACCATCCTAGTTTTAACAGTCACAGTGGCTGGCTTTGGTCCAGTAGGGCAGGCTGGTTTCTGTGGTAATGTAGGTAAAGAACCAGTAGGAACTGCACAGAGACTCCTGCGTCCTACTCTTTTAGATTTATTCCTTATTTCCTCTTTGTTTTGGCCAGGGTTTGGTGTGATTTTTGGCAGGCGTGTTTCTTCTTGCCTTCCCGCATTTGAGAAAGGATATATCTCATATGTGGCATGACCCAGCCAAATATTCGATGTTTTACTGCTTTCACTAAATGCATTGGATTTTTCTGTCATTTCAATTCTGTTTTTTTCCTCCCTTTTAGGCATGCTTTGGTTGGGTGTTTTTCTTTTGTTTGTTTTTTTTAAGTCGTTATTCTCTTGTGCTAAATGTTGCTTTAGTACAGATGTTCTGTGTAAAACAAAGTAATATGTGTGTATAATTAAGGACCTCTATAAGGTTTGTCTTGTATTTAAGCCTTTTCGCATTCTATGATCAAAGCCACATGCACTGTGATGTCATTAGGCATGTTCCTTTTATCTTATCCTTCAACATTCTATGCTAAAAGCCACATGCACCGTGATGTCATGAGGCAGGTTCCTTTGATCTTCTATCATTCCATTCACATAGTTATATAACACTGTAACTTGTTTATAGTAAATTGTCAAAGTAGTTTATTTCAGTTCAATTCAATGATCTTACCTGGTATTGTTCTTTAGATACATTTTGATGGAAATTTTGATGAAATCTGCTTTCATGATTTAAATAGATTTTTTAAATAATAATATTTTTTTACATATTAGTGATATTATCTGAATTATATTTGTGTGCATTTAAATCAATGTGGGTGCTTTATAAGTCTTGGGCATTCACTTTCTTTTAGTTTACTGCAAATTTATATAATGTCCAGCATTGTGCATATGCATATGTATTGGCCTGATGAAGCCTATTCCAAATCTATTAGTTTAGAAACTCTATCCCACTTTGCCTATCCTGCAATAATAACAAATTAAATCATAGATAAGAAATGTTATTGTCCATATCCTCCTGACTGTTTTTTTTAATCCTGACTCCACTAATGTAAATTACTCCTTTTTATTGTAACAGTTTAATTGGGATTCCCAATCATTTAGGTGACAAATACTAGAAGGGTAATTCATGTCAAATTATTTTCATATTCAGTTCACATTTATTTGTAAGCTGGTAGAGAGACAAGTTGAAGTTGTTATTAAAATGCATCTATAATTCATCCTTGCCACTTTGCACTGAAATTCATTTTGCATCTTTCAGACAGTTCAGAATAGGAAACACATAAATTAAACAGTGAAGTATAGTATAAAAATGTGTTTATTTCTTAACAATAGACCCAGAGTAATTCATGCATTTATTTTTAATGCATTTATTTCATATTCTCATTCATATGTGCAGTTAGTCCATAGAGGCTGAAGAATTTTCCTGATGTTCTTGAGTGGATGCTTGTCAGAAATAGTTCATTTCCTATCTTGGTGAAATGAAGTTCGTCAGGTACAAAGATTGTCTTGTCAAAAAATCTCAAGCAGGGATGTGCAATAACCACTCCGCCAAAGCAGTTGACAGCCTTTCTAATGCTGGCGTTCACAGTCTTCTTGTCCTTGTTGATCTTCCCTGGACTTCCATATCTCCACACTTGATGCTCATTAATGCAGGAATATGCATGACAGAATGACAGAATAACAGAAGAAACCTGATGAGCAGACATGAGTCCCAAATTGTCCCCCCCCTGCGTGGATTACCAATATGTCAGGTGGGCTCTCTCTGAATAGTTCTGGATAAAAACAAGGAAGGACGCCGCTCCAGCGGTTGATTTTGCAACTAGGAAAACTTGTACAGTATCATCAGTGTTGGGTAAGTTACTTTAAAATAGTAACTAAGTTACATTACTAGTTACTTCTATCAAAAGTAACTCAGTTACTTCAAGTTACTCGTTACTTTCAAAGTAACTAGTTACTAGGGAAAGTAACTTTGGTTTTACTCAGAATTCTCTTGTTAATGTGTTGCTTCCATAACTTTGCCAGTCTTCTAGCTTGCTTACTTGCCACAAGTGCACTGTGCCACCTACCAATAGAAAGGAAAAGATAATGTGCATATTTCCACGAGAGAAATCCCACGCCTGGACCGTCATTGACTGCTGCCATGATTCTAGCCTACGTCACAGTGTCATGTGCGCCTTTTACATCCAACACAAAAACTGCAGTCGTGGTGCTTTGATTGTACTCAGAACTTGGAAATTCTGCCTTCTGAATAGGAAGATGTAGGTAACACCAGACTGCAGATGAGCTGCATACAGGGCTGGACTGGGACAGAAAACTGGCCTGGGCATTTTGACTACAGACTGGCCCGCCATTATAGGAAAACTCATAAAGCCTTTGAATGAAAACAAACGCTGTTGTGACAGTGATGTTCACTGTCTTGATGGTATATATGCATCAATCTATCAATCGTTTGTTGTAAGATTCAGATAATTATTTTTTAAAAGCTAGATATTTTAAATGAGAATAAGAAAAAAAAGGATTTCCTTGTGCCCACCTCTCCCTGTTAATGCCCTACCTGGCCCCCCTGGCAAAAACTTTGCTAGACCCGCCCCTGCACAGTTACCAGCTGTCAGCTACATAAAAAAAGGATCCTGGTGTTATTTGTCTCTCAGAAACAGTTCATAACTTCCCTTCAACTCATTCATGTCACCTAAAAGGTAAACCTGTTTCTCCATCACCTGTTCAGCTCTGATGATTCAGTAAGGACATCTCCTGGTTTCATCTTCATGTTTCCCTCTCACCAGATAACCAAACCGATATCATGACCAGCAGCTTTTTTGCAGCTGTGGCTCCAGCAAACATCAGCTGATAGTAGAAATTAATATTAAATAAATTATAACAACACCTGATCAAGCTTAAACGTGCTGCTGTTGTTTAACGCGACATCGGCTGGTTTCCTCTCTCTGGCGCAAAGTGACCATAAACAAACAAGAGAGCCGATCAGCTGATCACTGATCAGTTTTCATGATTGAAGTAGAAACAGGAGAGGGAGGGGGGAGAATGAAAGAAGAAGAGGCAGCTGTGCAGCAAAGACACAGAATAACTCCAGCTTTGTGTCTTTTTCATTGTAGCTGAATTATGGGACAAACTGTTCCTTTTCACCTCAAAACGCTTAATATTTTCTCTTAATACCAGACGGGACGGTTGGCAACTCTAATAACTTATGAACAAAATAAAGTTCAACATGATTAACTTCATAGCACCCACCCAGCTGTATAGAAACTCCGTCATGCTAGCTAGTACGCAGTACGGAAAAAGTCAGAATAACGAAAATAAACTCCACCTAAACTTGGTTTATATCTGACCCAGATAGACTGCAGGTCATAACTTCTTACCTGAAGTTCAGTTCACACTCGGACCGGCGGCCGCCTCGGGTCTCTTTTCCTTCTGCGTCCCCTTTCTCTCATCCACCTGCTGCCTCCACCACTTGCTAATGTTACTGAATCTGTCGAAGCTCCGCGATAGCCACCACACGAAGTAACGAGTAACGACCCTATCTAAATCCCAGTAACGACTAACGCGTTCCTGATTTTGGCATAATAACTAGTTACCGTGCTCGTTACCACAAAAATAACGTAGTTACTGTAACGCGTTACTTAATAACGCGTTAGTCCCAACACTGAGTATCATGTACATACATTTGATTGTATGTAAGTGTGACTGAGACTCCCAGTCAGTGTCCAACTTCAGGGAATCAGTTCAGATGTTAAAACCAGTGTTCCTGTAACTGTCAGATTTAAGCGACACAGCATCAAGTGAGATCATTTTTAGAAATCGAGATCTGTGAATATCTAGGTGAAAATATCTTACTTACAGGTGTCTAAAATATCTGTGCTATTTACAAGTTTGTCTGAGTTTATTGTGAAATTAGCCACTGACCTGTTGTAAAGTGTGTTTCTTTTAAAATCAAGAGGAGCCCTTTAACACTGGAAGAATGATCGTAGCGTATGTCTGCCCCCAACTCCTCCTAGACACATTAATAATTCTGGATGAAACTTACTACATAAACTGCCCGAGGTACCAGGATTATCAACAAGGATACAGCTTTTGTAGATTAGTTTTTACACTTAGAGCCTGATCCTGAACCGAATGACAACATGCAATATAATTTATAATTTTGAATACAGTGGTCCCTCACTATAACGCGGTTCATCTTTTGCTGCCTCGCTCTTTCGCAGATTTTTTTTTGCAATTTTTCATGTTTTGTTTTTTTTTACAGCGCATTGTCAGTCAATCTCATGCCATGTCTCCTCCACAGTACAGAATGTGTTCAGCTTGTTAAACTTAGATAAATCTTCAATCACTAGCACTGTGACACTGAAGTGCTGTACTGTATGTTTGTAAGTTTTCTCCTCAGCAAAAACAACAATGTCAACAAAACGTTTTGCATCGTCAAAGGCCGCAGGTACCTTTGGTTTCATTCATACCGCCTACTGGTGTTGGCCAGAGGGGCCGATGGTGCGATATGGCAGCCTCGCTTCTGTCAGTCTGCCCCAGGGCAGCTGTGGCTACAACTGTAGCTTGCCTCCACCAGTGTGTGAATGTGAGAGTGAATGAATAGTGGCATTGTAAAGCGCTTTGGGTGCCTTGAAAAGCGCTATATAAATCCAATCCATTATTATTATTATTCTATAATACTGGACTTATTTTTCTATGAATGTTTGAACTTTGTGTTTAAACAAGAGAGAAAAGTGTGAAAATGTTTGTGCCTGTCTAAGAAAGGTGTATAAAGTGTGTAGTGAGGGTTTTTTACAGCCTTAAAACATCTATAATAATTGTAAAAATAAATAAATAAATGAAGTTGGCTTCTTCGTGGATTTCACCTATCGCGGGTTAGTTTTGGAACGTAACGCCCGCGATAAACGAGGGACCAATGTAAGGAATATTCCTTTTGCTCCAGTGTTTTATTACCTTTCTGTTAAATCTGTGTTTGTTCCATCATTATCATTGTTTCCACATTTTCCCCAACCCTCTTGTAACCTTTGTTAACATCAACAGTGCACAAACTCTCAGCAGGCAGACTGCTGCACTGTGACAAACATTCTACAGAATTCAGGTGTTTGTTATTTTATAAAGTTTAGATTCATTTGTCACTTCAATGTATATATATATATATATATATATATATATAGGGTAATATAATGAAGATAATAAAACATGATAAATTAACATGTCTTTTGCCTCATACATGAACAAAGTTGGTATAGTTAAGTTTATGTAAATGAGCAGTAGCCCCATATTTGGAGAATAAATCAACCCATTCCAACTCATGTTTTCAAAAATGCTTAATTCCCACCCCTGACTCTTGGTTGTTATGTAGGTGACTTTGACATGTAGTGTGAAGAAGTGAGGAATTTGAAGAGGCTGTGAATCATGGGATATGATGGGAGAACAAAACAGCATCTTAAGAGACTCGAGAGAGCTCATCTGCACACATACAGCTTTTTAAAACCTTATTTTGGGGTCAAGTCAGCAAACTTAATCAGGTCTGATCAGGACTGACTGGTGATTATGTATATGCAGGTTTGATGAATCACTGGCCACTGAAATTTAACTACATTTAGGTAGGGAGTTATTTAATTTGGCTTCCAAATGAATGCCCAAATAACTGCCTGCAGGCATTTCAATGTGGACTTTCTAAAGGAATTTGCTCCCAAATGTTTTCAGATAAGAATAAAAAATTATGTTCTATATTTTAAGTTGTCATACATAAATTAGGCAGTGTAAAATTCATGAATGTTTAATACAGAACAATTAAAGGACAGTGTTTACTTGCACGGAAATACAATTAAAAAAACTCAAAAAAGGGATTTCAGATCAAAACAAGACATTAAAAATATGAAAGAATATTGCTACTGCCTTCCAAAATAATCTGTATGATGCTCTTCACCGTCTTCATCATCCTCTCGCCTTTTTCAATACTTTCTGTAAAGAAAGAACGGAAAAATTTTAGAGTGAGCTCAATTTGACACAACACTGAAATTTCTAACTTCTGTACAGTACGTTTAAAATATCTTTAATAACATGAAGAAGTGCCAGCATACTGAGGGAATAAAATTATGGCTGTTTTATGTAGTTTCAATTACAATGATTAAAAGAAAAACTTCATAATGTAACAAGATGATAGCTGTTATTATTTTACAGTAACAGAAACTACCTAGCGTCGAGAAATTCTTTAAAAGTCTTTGAAATGCTAACATGTGATTTGATTGTGTGTGCAGAGAAATAATATGTTTGTTTATTTTAATATTAAATAATATGTATTTTCTGCTGTAAGGGCTGATTTATATATCAGTTATTCAATCAAGACCCCTCCAAAAATGGGAAAAAAACGTAGTTTACTTTTACATTTAGTGCTTTACAGTTATATACAGTGATGAAAATATTTAAAATAATTCGATCTCTAATTTTAAGGTTGTTTCGTTAAACGGAGAGACAGAACCAAACGATTAATCGGGAATCAATAGATTAACTAATGGTTTACTAATGAATAGTAAATCTCTAATCACTGGTTGATTACATGATTGTGTTGTTAATGCAGTGCTGTGAACATAAACCGACCTTGGAGACTGCCCTGACGTGCTGAGCTCTGATCGTCGCAGATTTCTCCTCAAACGCTTTGGCCTTCGCCTCTTCAGCCAGGCTGTTCAGGAACAGCAGTGTCAGCAGTTCGATCTGAGCACACAGGAGCAAAAACCAGCTGTTATTTAGCGTCGCTCATCTACCGGTCAGCTGCGGACAAAGCGATAGCCTACCATCGCCTCTGACGCCGGCCTCACGTTTATGTTGCCCTTCGCCTTCGTTTTAATTGTACTTTTCAGTCTGGGCGCTTTGTTCAACATGTCGATGAAGTTTCTCTGTGAAACAAAAAAGGCACACCCCACGAAAAACGTTTGTTTACGTTTTCTAATCTCCCGCTTTGTTAACTTCCGGTTTATATTCTTCTTCGTGGTCTTATAAGCCGTTTGCCTCCTTGTTTGTTACATCCGCGCCATCTAGAGTTTCATATTCATTACTGCGCAAAGCAGTAAATGCTTTCTCACCTTGTATTTTAACATACCAACACATAAATAAATAGATAAATAAATAAAAAGGGTAGAAGATTTAAGGCAAACATGACAAAATACTAGGGTTGAGACTTTGACTGTTTAGATAGATAAAAGTAAAAGTAACATGCCCATGGTGGAGATCTTATAATTTGATGTAGAGAAATTTATAAATTCAACAATAATAAAATAACATAATAAAAGTGAAGTTAAATAATTTTTAAGTAAGTGAAAATATTGGCATAAAAATAATATGTACAGTACAGGAAACAGCAGCAAGAAGATATAATACATACATTTGTAAATGTATGTAGAAAAGTATGTCCTGATAGGTGTTTTCACCTGTCACAAAAAAATCTGTTTGGTTTGTTTGTTTTTTTATATTACAGTTTTTCTGTTTTTCTATTAATTTTAACTATTTTTTTTCTTTTTACCTCTACAAATGAGGTATCTTCTGTGTAAAAATGCACAAATGTGCATACATTTTCAATAAAGAAGCAAGCAAGCAAGTAAACAAACAATTACAAGATACCATAAGAAATGAATCACTTTTCCACCATTTTGGGATAGAAATGTTCTATTAATCAGCCCTTAAAGTATAAATAACACAAATAACACACAGTAAATAAACAAACAAACAAAAGCTGGAAAGGGTAGAGAAAAACAAACTAAGTGATAGCACCATGAGAGTTCATCAATGTATTTCCTTTTTAAATGTTCTGCATAGATTTGCACATGAGGCAGATCTGGTGTGGCTGCACACCGTACACAAACAAAAGAGTGTTTCACAGAAAAAGAGGGCTTCATTGAACCTGTATATTATTTTGGTTTGGTATGTTGTACACAATTTTACAAGAAAAATGTTCAAAAAATGCTTGTATATGGTAACCCCTGCTCACACTTGTCAGAGATCAGGAAGTGCGCCATCAGAAAGAGACTCAGGAGCAGCCTGTAATGAGTTAAAAGAAGCCTCTTCTAAACCATTTGATCTCATCCTTCTTTTGGCTGCCTTTCAGGGGTCACCACAGTGGATCAACTCACCCCTTTTTTAGCATCCTCCTCTATCATACCAGCCCTCTGAATGTCAATTCAATTTTATTTTATTTATATAGCGCCAAATCACAACAACAGTCGCCTCAAGCTGCTTGAAGGTCCTCCTTCACTACATCGTTGAATCTCCCGTGTCTTCCTTTTTTTCCCCTCCTGCCTTGCAGCTCCATCTTTAGCATCCGTTGTTGAATTTATGCACTAATGTCTTCTAATTTTAAAACAAGTGGAAACTCTTTCATCTAAAAGAAGCCAGATTTTTCTATACACTCCACAGTTATGACTGAAGTGGATGGATATGACTAACTTTATTAAAGTGCTTGTGTACATCTTCATCTGGACATGCTTGTATGTTAGCTATTAATTTCCAAGGTTCATCTGTGCTTTAGTTTATGCCTCACTAGAACACTACTCTTTTGGGGACTAAAATCAGCACAAGAGCCTGGGGCAAGTATGGGGAAAATTATACTTTCACATTTAATGATGAAAACTTTGCGTTTGTGCTTGTTAGAAGCTCAAAATGGCTGAGAAACGCAAAATGTTTAATGCATACAAAAGATGCACCAGTGCTGTGGATTCCCTAAACACTTCAAGGTTCTACATGCACTGAGATAAGCCACAAAACCGACACCAACTCCCACCCACCATGGATCTCCCTGAAAACAAAAGTGCCTCAAACATGACCCTAAGGATCATTGCTGCTGATTGGTTTATATTTACAGTTTGTAATTTTGTCATCCTGTGTGTCTATCTCTCATTCCTGTGCAATAATTTCACCGCTTTCCTACTGAACTGTTAACACAGATAATAAAGTTCAGATAATTTGATTATATTTGCAATATTATTTAGCAAATACAATCACCAGATGTAGCAACTGCATGAAAATGTTATAGAATCACTGCCATTCTACGGCTGCAGGACATTTTCTGTGCCACTGATGAATGTGAAACTAATCCCTGCACAAAATATTAAAACATGCACTTGTTGTATAAATGACATTTGACCTCAGACAAAATGTGAACCATGTTAAACCTTTTTCTAAACATATTTATTTGTAACTTTTTTTTCAACATATTTTTATCCCTTGATGCCAAGCTAGTGCATTATATTTGAGACATGACTTTTTGAGGCTTCATTAGTGTGATTTTTTTTTCTTTGCCTGGTAAACCTAAATAAAGACATTTTTAAGACAAAAGCTAGATGTCGCAAATATTATGCAAATTTAAAGGCATATATGCAAATTACTTTTTGATTATTTCTTTAAAAATGTGTTTGAGCTGGATGTTAACACCATAGGGAATGAGTATTCAGTATGTATATCTTTGACTTGATGAGTAAGAATTTATCAAACAATAGTTTTTTAACTCTGGGTTCAGTTTTTTAGAGTTCTGGTAACAGGGTTGCGCCAAGCACAACACACAGTAACTACAATGTCTAATTAAAAGTGAAAATCTTGTGAAAAGGAAAAAAAAAAAGAGAAAGAAAAAAAAAAGAAAAAAAAAAAAGAAAAAAGAAAAAAAAGTGAAAATCTTATACCTGAGTAGGACAGATGGTTTTTTTTTTTTGGTTTATTATTTGTTTTTCTTAAGTAAATCGCAGTTATTTAAAAAAAAAATTAAATAAAGTTAGTTCTTTTTTAAGGTGTACAACATACTAAACCATAACTCTTTACAGGTTTAATGAAGCCCTCTTTTACTGTGAAATACACTCCTTTTTTTACCTACTTTGTGCAGCCACACACACCAGATCTACACAACATATGTATCACCTCTGGAAAGTGTTTGCAGCACATCCAGCAGTACTGAAGTTAGCTGGGCAGGGCACAGAGCTCAACTAACGTAGCAACACAGTCATTTCCTGTCATACATAACTTCATAACCAAATATAAATGCTGTGGAAATATCTCAACCTGGCCTTCAGCTGAGGACGCTTCTCGAGGTATCCCAAGTTCAGGTGAGTATATTTATAGGCAACTTTAGCAGCCCGGAGACACACTGACAGCTAGCAGGCTAGCTACATGCACTGCTGGAGCTAGCAGGCTAACTTTGGCTGAATGAATGATTTAACTTATCCGACTGTAAATTGGTTACAGTCACAAAAGCAATGCCAGAGTTTAACATTATGACAAGTAGTTTTATATCTGTTTATACAACTTGGGGCTGAAAAACTGACGTTAGCACAACAGTAGCCTAGCTGGGTGGCTACATTAGCTCTGCCAAACAGAGAGGCCTTTGTTGTTCTATTTGCAGACCGATAAAGTCACGAGAAGTATGCTGGCCTGTCTGTTGTTTGTAATATTTAGGCTTTCAAAGCAACAGTTATTTGGGAAGTAATGTTCAAAGGGGGATATTTGCCCTGAAAACAGTCTTGTGCTATATGCGAACGAGGGCGTTCCCAGAAGTGTCAGCAGAGCAGCGCATGCTAACTTGGGCTGCATTCCCATGTTTTTGTCAGTGAGTCACTAAATCTGTTCAGCTTGCAGCATGCATGTCCCATCAGCTGTGCTGTGACTCTCTCCCTGCAGCATGGCAGGCTGTGGAGAAGTGGACCTCTCAGCAAACGCCCTGCGACCTTCCAAGCTCATTGAGGAAGTGGGAGATGCTGCCTCCACCAGCACCAGCACTACCCCAGAGTGTGCCATCTGCCTGCAGAGCTGCGTCCATCCTGTACGCCTCCCCTGCTGCCATGTCTTCTGCTTCCTGTGCGTGAAAGGTGCCTCCTGGCATAGCAAGCGCTGTGCTCTCTGCCGACAGGAAATCCCTGAGGACTTCCTGGAGCGGCCCGTTCTCCTGTCACCTGAAGAACTGAAGGCAGCGGCTTCTGGGTTGAGCCGAAGCGGGGGAGTAGGAGGTGAATCCTGCGGAGACTATGCATGGTACTATGAAGGACGCAACGGTTGGTGGCAGTACGATGAGAGGACAAGCCGAGAGCTAGAGGAGGCCTTCGCCAAGGGCAGAAAGAGCACAGAGATGCTGATTGCGGGGTTTCTTTATGTGGCTGATCTGGAAAACATGGTCCAGTACCGCAGAAATGAGCATGGTCGCAGGCGCAAGATAAAGAGGGACATTCTAGATATTCCTAAAAAGGGGGTGGCGGGATTAAGGTTAGACCCTGAACCTACCCCTGTTCCTGCTTTACCTGTCATTGCTCCGGCAGCAACAGAGCGTGTCAGCTCAGCTGATGGCTCGGACTCTGCTGGCCAATCGCAGTCTTCCTTTCCTGTTATTGTGTCTTGCCCCCCTGTTAGACCTCAAACACTCCTGGGGCGTCATCATCTCACCAGTCCTCTGTCTCTGTCACCTTCGACCCTGGAGGCATCTTTTTCTCAGCTTCTAATCAGCCAGCCTGAGGGTGAAGAGGTGGAAGGCGATGACGAGCTTCAGATGTACGAATCTGCATCTGGCAACAGTGAGAGTGAGGACGAGAAGGAGTGCGAGAGAGATCGAGAAGAATCAGTGGCACGAAGAAGACATAGGCAGAGGCCGCTAAGAGAGATCCAGCCAACCAGAGTCCCTCCAAGGGGCAGGCCTTCTAGCTCTACACTCAGTCTCCGCTCACGTAGTCCTGATGGGCAGTGCACTGTGACAGAAGTGTGACTGGAACATTTGAAAAGTTCTCAAACTCTCATCAGTTCAGCAAAAAAGTTTAAAAACCAGTATGCATCTTTAAAAGATCCCATGGATGGAGCAATACCTTTTGAATGTGTTGTTACCTGTGTCACTGGGTGATTAACCTGTTGACTGATGTGCCAAACATTATCCTGAAATTATTGTTGGAATAATTAAAATTCTCCCTCCACTTTAATGTAAACTTCATCTTGTCGGTGGCCCTGTGTCTGTTGAGCTGTGTTCAGACCAAATTCATGAAAATATAGAGAGTAGTAAAAGCGAGGCGGTAGCTGGAATCAGGTCCTCCAGTTTTGAGAGAGTTTAGAGAATCCATTTTATGACTCTTAGCAAAATTTCCACTGAAGTTGTAATGCAAGTAATTCAGCTTGCAGACTTGCATACTTTCCCCAGTTCATGTCACCTGAAGCAAATTAACATTTTTACATAGATATTATATGAAATTGCTACGTGTGGGATAATGTAATAGCTAACATCATCATAACACCTCTGATATAGGTTGATCTCTCATGTTACCTTTGTTGTACTCCTCTCTCATGAGCAGAAACAACTAAAACCTTAGAAAGGAATATAATTTTTTTTTTATGGTCGTTGTTATAGTCGTACACAGTTTGCAGTTCATGGCTCGGTGGTTATGCAATAGCAGGCTTGTTCCTAAAACAAAAAAGTGAGGTGCTTTAGAAAGGTATCCAGTCTATAATCTACCATAAGCTCACTGCCTTATCATAAGATGTGACAGCGTAATACAGCCCTTTTGAAATTCAATGATTCTCTATTTACCAATTTTATGAGCTCATTGTTAATGTGGCTGATTTATGTATATCTAAATGCTTTTTCCTCTTTTCTCCATTTTTAGAGTGATGGTTTAAAAAAATCAAGCCTAAAATGTAGCAAAAGTTACAGAGGATTGAAACTGCTTACTTGCTGTGATGATTAGTTTTTTTTAAGCTTAATCGGGATCTAATTATTAGCTATTTAAATTTGAGTTTCTGTGTATGTGCGTGCACGTGTGTGTATTAGAGGAGGGAGGCCATGTTTCCCCCTGGTTTAGTGTGATAGTCTTATTTGATAATGATGTGTTTTTTCTTTTGTTGTGAGCACTGTTGGGTGTTGAAAAGCTATTGGCAGAACCACTGGAAAGTGTTGGGTTATATATGTAGAGAGACACATTTGGATTTCTATTTCTTGTCACAGGGCTACTATCAAAGCTTTGGCATTGACGTGTACTTGAATGAGCTCACACTGTCCTCACAAGCTCTGTCACCCTCATGACGCCTTCCCTCCCCATGTTCTTACTTCAGCTTTTACGTTTTTGCTGTACCTGTCTTACTGAAGTCTGAATGTTTCCCTTGTGGTGTTTTTGTCAAGTTATTAAAATTGTTTATCTGTGATTTAAAGTCATATGATGGGGGTGTTCATTTTCTTTTATGATGGATGAATATGTAATTCAGTGCATTAGAGGATTGTGGGATGACTGGAAGCTCTGATCCATGGACTTGTTTGTAAGGAGTGTCCTGGATTTAATCTGTTTCAAGAGTCCACAAGATGGAGGTGTTGCTCAGATTTCTGAAACCTTTAAGCAGCTCCATACGGACTGGGTGGTTGAAACCTTGCCCGTGATGCAACTAAGAGTATTTTTGTGCCTATTGTGAATAATAACATTTTTAACATTGGAATTACTAACTCAAGCATACATTGTACTGGAAAGTTCCTGAATTCAGCTGCAGTTTGTGTCAAAAGTGAATACTTGAGTTTTTATTTAACATTTATTTGTTCTTAAATGATTAAGAATCTTAAGTGGACAGAAATATTCAGTTTGTCTGTTTAAAATCATTACTGCCTTTTCTATAATCCATGAGCAACATGTAAATTTATTTGTATAAATTCTGGGTTCCCTGCACATTTTTCAGTAAAATGGAGCTGATCCAATCCAAAACATCAACGTATTCACAGCCTTTAAAAGGTACAAACAGACTAACGGTTAACACCACTGCACTCCCACTGTATCTCCATCAAAGTCTTGCTCACATTTGCTTTAGTTTGACGCATTAGTCTGTATGCATCACTAAAGGCTGTGACTTAAACACTGGGCTCCGGACCCTTCTGCCCTTTGGATTTATTTATATGATGCTCTGAAACCCCACCAAAGCCGCTGAGCTGCAGCATTTGCCAAGTGAAGAAAACCGCAGGCTTGATGCGTGCAGTTGGACTGTGACTTGAATTAGAAACATGGCTCTGTGGGCCAGACTTTGTCTGTGTCTTTTCAGAGCTTTCACAAAGCTGTGTGCACTTTTTAGTCAGTGGCGATGGTGGCCAGATGTCGTGTTTCTGTTCCTGGGTAAAATAATTTTCATCTGCAGCCTGGAAAATAAGTGAATGCAATTTTTTTTTGTTTTTGAAAAAAAGCACATCTTCATTCGTTCAGCAGTTTTGGAAAGCATTCAAACACAATTTTGTATACTTTATAAAGTTGTAAATGGGTAAAAACTTAACACTCAGTTTGTAGTTTTTAGTCATGTTAACAGTTAAACAAAACAAACTTCTGACCATGATAAGTGACTATGTAAGGTGTGTTTTGTTTCAGGAGGTAAGCAAGAACTAGCTGTCACTCTAAAAAGGCTTCAGGAGTCCTCTGCAGAGACAGGAAAACCTGCTCATAGATAACCACCATCATACAGGCCTTTATGGCAAATAAGCCAGATAGAGGATACCCTGATTGGAATACAAATGACTTGCCATTCATATGTGTTGGCAGGCTCCATTCTGTTTCTGGCAATGCTTAGCACTAAAGAAAAATATGGGATCACCACACTTAGAGGATGCTCATTTAGCAGTTTGACTTTATGAAATAAACAAAGTCAATATGACAAAAACATTTTTGTATTCAAACATCATTTGACAGAACTGTAAGAAATGTGATCAAATGAAAACCAGAAAACAGAATGAAAATGAAGCATGGCCTGTGAATGATCAGAAGTTAATCATAAATTTGTATTGGCTGAAGAGTTTAATCTGATAAAAAAAAAACATCCATTCTGGCTCCAAGTTTATCCATCAACTGCTCTTTGAGAAAGTTGGACTCAGTTTGATTGAGAAAATTGCTTTTATTAGTAAAGTCCATACGTCAACCAGGGATGTCAGGCTTTGATGTTTTTCTGTTTTTGTTGATAATGGTTTAACTTTGGATCTGGACAGAAATATTCCATCCATCCATCCGCTTCCGCTTATCCTTTTTAGGGTCGCGGGGGGCGCTGGAGCCTATCCCAGCTGTCATAGGGCGAGAGGCAGGGTACACCCTGGACAGGTCGCCAGTCTGTCGCAGGGCCAACACACAGGGACAGACAACCATTCGCACTCACTTTCATTCACACATTCACACCTAGTGACAATTTGATTATCCAATTAACCTATCCCCACAAGCTGCATGTCTTTGGACGGTGGGAGGAAGCCGGAGTACCCGGAGGAAACCCACGCAAACTCCACACAGAAAGACCCCGGCCTGATGTTGGAATTGAACTCAGGACCTTCTTGCTGTGCGGCAACAGTGCTAACCACCGTGCCACCGTGCTGCCTTCCAGAAATATTCCATTAATTAAAATAATTATATAGAATAGTTGTTCACAGATCATCTACCTCCATGTCACCCCATTCCTAGCTTCCTATTCTGTCACACCGACCTTCTGCGTGTCCTCCTTCACTGCATCCATGAATCTTTTCATCATCATTTGCCCAGTATATCCACTGTCCAAACCATCTCAGGATGCCTCTCTAACATTCCTACAAACCGCTCAACCTGAGCTAAAGTACTCATTTTTAATATCGCTATCTTGACTGAACATCCTCCAAGTGTGGTGACTGCAAATTTTTGCCAGGAGTTGCATCACCAAGCATCTTCAAGCTGTGGAGGTGGAGTTCAGCAAAATGCGCAGGGATCCAGCTAAAGAGTTTCTGAAAGAAATGACCTGAGTGCAACAGTGCAGTTATCAATATAGCAGTGAGCCTTACTACAAAACTACAGTTAAGTGCATATCAAGAAAGTGTGCCTGAATTCTGTGGTGCCAAGAGATGTACCCCCCAAAATTAAAGCTTTAAATACTGCGTAACATTGACAGATTGATGGGGAGACTGGGCCTTACCACCTTCTGAGGTCAGTATATTTTCTTTTCTTTTCCCTTTTATGTGTATTGCAAAAAATAGTATTCAAAGTATCACGTGTTGCTGAGAAGGTAGTTTATGGTGAGTTTTATGATTTTCTTGTTCTTTAAAAATACCTTCCAGTTGTAGCCGACAACCAAACCAATACAGTAAATCAGTTTTCCACATAACTGAAACACAACGCCTGCTTGGAACCGAGAGGCTCCGCAAGCTCAGGAGTATATCTATGGGTGCTTGTCACCACAACCAGTTGCATTTACATTACATGCAATTTGTCTATTGTTTCTATGAAAATATTGATTTCAGTAGCTTTCAATTTTTTGGAGACCTATACCTGAACACAGCTGATACTTGTCTTGTGTGTGTTCCATTCATTTACACATGAAGGCTAAACTCTGTCAAGTACTTAAAAAAAACTTGCATTACCTCACCACTGTAGCAGTGTATTCTTTTCTGACTGATATATTTTTGTGCAACAGTCAAAACATCATAAATATAATCACTGAACAACTAATGAATAATAACATGAATAATAACATATATCTTACATTGTGCTCTTTTTGCTTTTACACAGAAACAGAGACTGTGTTTAGATTGAACATCTGCTGGGGCGGAAGATGAGATGTGGCATTAGCGTGAAAATAGCATGAAGGACAAATGAAGAAGAGCAGACATGATGTTGACATAGAAACAAAGATGTCTTTCTGAATTCATTTTTTTTTTTAAACCCGACTGTGAGTCTCATTGCATCCATGATGAGAGGTCATGGCTACTTCTGGTCTGGGCATGCACTATATGATATGGCTATTGCTGAGTGCAGGCAGACAGACGGGAGACAAGCCTGCTATATGTTTTCAGACACGTAGCTGCCCTCTAACGATCTCATGTGAACCTCATATACTGGTCAAATGCCTTCTGTAGCCTAACTTTTCACACTACATAAAATACATACCCTGTCTCCAATACATCCACAAATAGTCTCGTCATACAACTCTCACCACCCTGAGGCCCAGAGTGGAGCATTGTTATTGTGGGGATTGTTTCTAACCTTATTTTGTTGAACATGGTAGATTGGTTGAGTCCATTAAATACAGGCTCAGGTTTTCTTATACAAATTCTATTGAATATTAAAATGTTTATTTTGTAAGAGAATAAAAGATGTTAGTACACTGTTTAGACTGTTACAAGAGCCATTAGCATGTGGCCTCTGTCTTGCAGCTGTGCATGATGTGTCTATGCATATATGCACAGTAGGTCATCAGTATTTCTAACCATAATGCAGAGATTCACAGACAAGGTACCTCACTCATGCAGGAGCCAAGAATGACTTCACTTCTACTGTAACGCTCATCGACCTAACACCATTAGCCTATCAAGTAACATGCCTCACTAAGCCCAGTGCTACTGAACCATTTATAACAGTGACGTATCACATTATTACTATGAAGATCGTAAAGTTTATATTATGAGTCTTCTCCATTTCTAAAAACAGTTTAATGTGATTGCACACTGTATTTTCCGTTTGGTGTCTACGTGCTACCAAATGAAGGCTAAAGGGAGAACTAGACAAGTTAGTACTGAGCTGACAGTTTAAGGCACTGATATTAGCTTTTGCACAGGAAGAAATGTTCTTTAGAGATCTAGCTGCTCTCTAGTTTATACAGTGGGGGAAATAATTATTTGGTCATCCAATGAATTTGTAAGTTTGCCCTCTTCTAAATAAATTAAATGAAAAATGAAAGTTTCATTTCAATGGAGAGAAACACAATATCAACCAAAAATCCACATTAACAAAGTTACATAAAATTTAAATAAATTCCCATGCAAGATTGTTCCTTCTGGGGTGAGAATGATCACGAGAAAGGTGGTAGAACACTCTAAAACTCCCCTGTAGCTTGTTAATGATCTAATGACATTCGGGATTACAGTGACCAAGAATGCCATTAATAATACACTAGACTGCAATAGACTGAATCTTCCAGTAGCTGCAAGGTCACTCTGCTTTTAGGTGAACAAATAAATGATTCAGAAAGAGCTTGGAAGAAAGTGCTGTGGTCAGATGAAATCAAAATTGGGCTCTTTGGTTTTAGAAATGCTGAGTATGACCCAAAGAACACCATCCCCACAGTCAAGCATAGGGTTGAATACATGCTTCGGTGTCGTTTTCCACTAATGGTACAGAACGATTTTACCAAAATCAGGGGCCAATGGACGGAGCCATGTAGCATAAAATCTTGGTTGAGAATCTTTCTTCAGGGGAAAAAGTCCATGACAACATTGCACCAATGCATTACTGCAGTCAACAGCATGTACCTGCAAAACAGACGACATTCCTTGGTGATGTGTATGTCCAGGAACATTTATCTGACGCGAACATGGGCACATGAATGGGCCACAGGCCAGTCCTGCAGCCATGTTGCCGCTCCCAGCTGACCACCAAATTAAAATTGGTCATTCGTCACACAATAAATGGACCACTATAGTCACCTCTGCCAAGCAACACCAGCTAATCCCACGAGAGCGCCCCGCTCTTGTTTTGAAAGACGACCCTAATGGGTCGTCTTTCAAAGGGGAGATATTTAGGCCCCATTCTATTTTAATGAAGGGTTCTGGAATTTTCAAGAACACTTTAGGCTCCCCCCTGGCTGTCCTTAATGGTCCAACCTCTTGTACTGCTGCACTCATCATCTGGCATTTGAGACGGCTGGTTCAATGGACAGATGCAGGCACACTGACAGTTTGGACAGGTGGACGAAGATAGAGCAGAACAAACTGTGACACCACCTCCAGTCTAACGGGACATTTTGTGCCATATGGTTAAAAGGAGCACAAAATGGAAGCGTGGAGCAGTGGAATTTGAAATTACACCTCTGGCCTAACAGAGTTGACCCTCAAATTCATAATTTAGGCTGTCAACACTCCTGGGAGATGTACAGCAGCTTTGAAATCCATTTTTTTTACGTGTTACCGATACAGGGATTCGAGAGGAGCAGGCTCAGCAGCTGCTGAAAATGTGTGAATTCTTATCACCCAATATCTTTGAGAGACAAGAAGATAACTTCATTTACAAATGTGTGACAGGAAATTTCAGGTTCGCATAGATCTCTGAAAGAGCATTTAGCAAAAGGTCTGAAAAGACTGAACAAAACAGGTGTCAGTCGAACCCTGCTTGTTTCTGCAGCTGCGCGCTCACGTGTGCAGTGGCAGGTGGATGCCAATGAGAGGACAGAGACATGCCTGTTGTTTGAGACATGCAAACATTTCTTGTCTGTTAAATTTTAACACGAGAAATCCAGCTATATAATGCAATGAGAGAGCTTGTGAAAACGGCTGTAAAACGGCTCAGTTTCAGCTGATCTGTCCTCCTTTACGCTTATTTTGGCCCTGCTGCTCTCCTGTTCACAATTTTGTGAGATGAACTCAAAATTAATGACTGTCAACTATTTTGAGTCTGTTGCAGGAGCAACTGACACATGCTGGGGATTTCACTGAAGACTCCCCAAGCCCAGCTTTAGAGAGGCGGGACAGGGGTGGAGAGCAGAGGACAGAGGACAGGTGGATGTGGCTAAGAAGTGACAGGAAGGAATGTGAGATTCTCACATTCTTAAGACATCTAAGAAAACATTATGCCATCAACCAGAGACTCAGTGAGATATATTTAACACTTGTAATAGGCATTTTTCCACAGCGGAAATGCTGGCATGCGTTCTGTGGAAAGGTAACATTAAAAACAACCACATTCCTTTTATGTGACCCAGTTTCTTGGTCTTCTTGTTGTGGATGCTGAAAAATTACTGGAAAAAAACCCTAAAACCGGCACATGTGCACACAGAACATCATCAGTCCTCACACAGAGGGATGGAAGACCATTTCTTCTAGATAATCCCTGTTTTAGATGAGCTCTGGCATTAAAAGTCATCACATGTACAGCAAAAATAGTTGTGTGTGCAAATTATGCATATCATAGATCATTTTAACCACGTTCTGATTGGAGACTGCAAGATAAACAGAGGTGTTTTAACAATATTGATGCCTCAGTTCCATCAGGAAGACATCTGTAATTTTATTAATTACACCTTCGCCATCAACTGGTAGTGGCAGATGGCTGCCCCTCCCTGAGTCTGGTGCTACGGGAGGTTTCTTCCTGTTAAAAGGGAGTTTTTTGTTCCCACTGTCACCAAGCATTTACTCATATGGGGTCATCTGATTGTTGGTGTTTTCTCTCTATTGTATGGTCTTCACCTTGTAGTAAAGAGCATCATGACATGACTGTGGCTGACTGTGATATGCTGTAAAAACGATGCCTAAGAGTGATGCTTCTAGCAAGCAGGATTTATTTGTGAATAAAGCTAATATTAAGTATGAAACAGACTATAAGTTGCTCCTGTAAAATAAACTCAGTTTTCCAGACATTGATTTAGACCAGTTGTAAATTGGTCTGTAAAACTTTTTTTCTTTTATCTTTTCTTTTTAGTCCAAGATTACGCTCAGTCCAAGTCTGGATAAATGTCTGAAAGACTGATACACGTGTTTTCTCTTAACAGAGGTGAGGATAGATGTAAATGTTGGCAATCACTGCCACAGGTTCGATTCTCTAAGGGGGTAAAGTGCTGCCTTGTCTGGGCTGCTCCCACGATCTCAATTCAATTCAATTCAATTCAATTTTATTTATATAGCGCCAAATCACAACAAAAGTCGCCTCAAGGCGCTTCATAGATACAGAGAAAAACCCAACAATCATATGACCCCCTATGAGCAAGCACTTTGGCGACAGTGGGAAGGAAAAACTCCCTTTTAACAGGAAGAAACCTCCGGCAGAACCAGGCTCAGGGAGGGGCGGCCATCTGCTGCGACCGGTTGGGGTGAGAGAAGGAAGACAGGATAAAAGACATGCTGTGGACACACACACGCATATACGCAATAGCAAATCATTGAAAAGGACAGTTCAGCACTGTACATGTGTCATGAATGAATGTGTTTGGCATTTTTATAGCATATAATAAAAGTTGCATAACTCGTAAAGTAGTTGCGTAAAGTAGAGGCTGTCCGAGGTGTGATGATGTAAAACTAAAAGTATCTTTTAGTGGGCGTAACCCCCTTGGGTGTGTTAACTTGGTTGCTGACGTCAAGTAAGCCAAGGCGACACTTCAGCTGTCTGCTCCTGTGTTCTCTTCCTTTCTCCCCACTGGCATGTGTCTGCTTTTGCTCACATGAATAGCCTTTCCAGTGGAGAGCATGTTGTGCCAGGCTCTGCCATGCTGTGCCGGTCTGATAGCAGTGTCTTTCATTCAGGGAGGCAGGGATAAAGGGGGAGCAGGCTGGACTAGGAGGGTGAAGAAGGAGAAGACGTACATGGCAAAGAACACTGCTTTTTCACACTTTCTACTGCGGATTTCCTGTTTAAAAGCTCACCTATGCAGGTGGGAGGTCGAGTTAGTAGGGGGCCTGATGAGGGTAGCGGAGATGGCCAGCTGTCATGCAGCATGTGGAGGTGCCAACCTGTAAGATGGGCTGTCATTTACTCACACAAAGAACCTGGAAGCAGAGGCGGGAAGACCAATGAGTAATGCTGTAACAAGGATACAGGAAGAGAGATGTCATTTTGATACCAGACAGAGGAATGATAAGGGGAACTATTATAATGTGCCTAAAAAAGCAAAACACACACAGACACACACAAATGAACCCAAAAACCACAAAATAAAATTACTTTAAAAAAAGAAAATGAGTGAGGGGCAAAATTATGTCCCAGATGAGCAGGTGAAACCCAGAATCTAAAGGCATTTCTACCTGAGGAGGCAGAAAAGGAGATAAATAAGATAAAAGATAAAGAGCTAAGGAGACAGAGTGAGGAGCCAAAACTCCCTTCCTGCTTTTTATTTATACTCCTAAAGACAGCAGGATAAGATTTCTGGCACCAAAACACACGTCACGCTTGCTATTTCTGTCTGAGGTGCCACATAGCACTGAGAGGTTGGGTGACAGGCATGAAATGAAACACAGGCCCAAGAGTCTTCCACGCACCCATGCAGCTTTTTAAATGACATTTCACACTTCAAATACCCTGTAAAATGGGGCAAAAGGCGTAGCAGGGCACGAACATATGTGCATACGTCTAAAAATGATATTGGTTGGTGCAGAAACTGTGTGATATGAATGCTTTTTTTTAATGTAATGCAAATATTCTTTCAGCGCCAGTGTGTAAACTTGTGAGTGTGTCAATGTGTTTCCTTCCTCTGCCCCAAAGCAGGTGTCAGGTGCCCCAGAGGTTGTTGATGAGAGAATGATGAGGTGAGAAACACAAAGCATGCGACGTCATCTCTGCCCGTGCCGCACGCTGAATATCCCGACAACGGCAGGTAACGTAACTGCCCTTGAACGGACGCTGCACGGTGTTTATGTGCTTAACAGCATCATCATTTCATGTTTTTTTTAAGAACATGATTAAACCCAACAAATCAAAACTGTGTCATATGCCAATCTGGAAGCTGTAAAATGTAATCACATAGCTTGTTTCAACTAACTTATTGAAGATGGCGGGCAATTAGCTCATTTGCAAAGCCGCCTAGCTCTGGACGAGCTGCCATCTCACTGGCATGCTGTGATTGGATATCAGCAGGCATCAGCGGGCAACGTCCTGCAATATGAGCCAATATTAATGGAGTGAGACAATGCAATCCTTCAACGCAGAGAGAGACGAGTCTTTATGTCAAAGCACTGTCATATTTATTACCAAGAAAAAAATACATTAAAGGCATATTATAGTCATTTGTCACAGCTGTTATTTCAACATCTTAAATATATTTTGACAATATGATACAGTACAACACACTGTTGTTGTTAGAGGAGTGGCCGCTGGGAGAACGGTCGATAATACAGCAGCCGTAAGGATCAAACACGTGGGCATGCACCCTCAAAACAGGGCTGCATGCTTCGTCACATTACACAGAAAACACCTGAAATTCAATACAAAAAGAAAATAAAGAAGTTTATAGATACGATGCAGGATTACAACAAAGCTGATATGATGATGTGTTGGCAAAGTTTAGGCACAGAAGGATTTAAAAGCCACAGCAGCACTGGAGAATGTAGTGGATGTGTTTTATCTCACAACAAAAATGAAGCGCTCTTGTTTGATAGAAATTATTTACAAAAAAAGAGGAAGGGAACAAGCTCAGTTCGAATGGAACTATTACATAATGACGGTCTCAGTAGGATGAGAGTAAGAAATAAGAAGCCGGTGCTTCATGGCAGGGCTTGGGGTTCTGGTCATGGGGCTAGGGGGGCGAGTGAGTGGGCTTGGTGGGCGGTAGATTGGGCCTGAGGGGGCGGTGATTCTGGCAGGAGGGGTGCGGCTGGCCCATCTGGAAGGAGGTCGCTGGTTGGCCGGCCGTGCAGGGCGAGAGAAGCTCTTCTTAGGCGTGGCTGGTGACAACTCAGCTTGGTTTGTCTGGTTACAAACACAGTGGTACGCGTGTTAGGGTGTACTACAGGTTTTTTTTTTTACAGGTTTATCGAATTTATAGTAAAAAAAAAGAAGCAGAAATTTACCTACCTGTTGTGGCTCCTGTCTGTAGGGTTTGTATCCTGTTCTGGGATTGGAGCTGTACTCGTGTTGGATCTCCAGCATGTCCAGCAGTTCAATGAGTCCTTCATCCCTCAACTGGCCATAACGAGTCGACTCCTGTCCTGATAACATTCCCCTATAGATTACAGAGGGAGCACTTGAAACCCTGTGCTCCATTTTGGGCTCCGCTTGCTCCACTGTAGCCTTTCTTGATTTCTCTCGAGCCAGTCCTCCATCTCTGTCTGCCCCACTGTGAGCTCTGGGTCTAATCTTTGGGATCCCTGCCACCTGTGATCTCCTCTGAGACTGCTGGGGACCAGACTGGGATCCTTTGGAACTGCTGTACCCTCCTCTTTGATCCTTGTAGTTCTGCCTTCCAGGGTCTAATGCTAACCCCCGATCTTGGCTGGGCTCTATCTCTGCTGTCAGCATGTCAGAATCCGTTTGGCACTTCTGGGTAGGCACGCGGGTGGGCAACCTGCCGGCGACTGCAGCGGCTCCCAGGGTTCTGCGCTGACAGCTGGGAGTGGTGCACTTTGCTTCTGGAGCTGGCCCCCGATGGGTAACCACTCCAGATTCTGTCAGCATTTTACCTTCGTTCTCCTGCAGCATGGCTCCAAACTTCCTGAGAACAGAGGGGCTGCTGCATTTCCTGTCACCCATGACACCTGCACTGAAGGACTTCCTGTCCAGAGCGGGAGATTCTGCAGTCCCTTGGAGTTGCGAGCGTGCTTGCGCAGAAGGAGCATCCCTTTGTCCAAGAGGGGGCTTGGCTGAGTTTTCTTTGTTGGGGGAACTCTCTCTGCAGGGGGAGTTTCTCATGTGGGACACTCTGTTCTTTCTGTTTTCAGTCTCCTCGAAGCTGCCGAAAAACTGTTCTTTACCGAGCCTGGTTCGGCACAGAGAAAATAACTCAAAACAAGGCTCAAAAATCATCTCAGACTATAAAGAGTTGATGAAAAACACATACAGCCTCTTACCTTTTATCTCCAGATCCTCTTTCAATCTCACCCTGGCATGCTGCGATGTCCTGGCTCACTTTGATTGTGTCACTGAAGCGCTGAAAGAGATCAGAAGTGACATAAAAATAACCCTGTATCAACATGCTGCTGTTATATTTGCTGGAAGATCATTGGCAAGGTACCCTTTACTGTATTTTTACCAAAACTGAACCCAACCACTCGATATAGCATAGCTCAATCTATTCTTATCTACTGTACTTTCCTGTTGCACTTGGCAAGTTGGCTTTCTTCTCCACTGCTGTCAGGTACAGGGACAGAATGTGAAACTAGCTCCTATCTGGCAGCTTGTCTGTGTAAGCAGACTTGCAGGGAACTGTAATCAATATGCTCCTGACCAAAGCCCTACTTATACTTTTACTGATCGGGTTCCTTCGGGCGTGCAAATGCCAACGACATGAGGCACATGGAAGGGAAATAAGAGAATTTCTTTCCTCTACTTACCACGTGGCGAGCTCCATTGTTCTTCCGGCCCATTTGTTTCCCTGCCCCCAAATAATCCTGCAGCAGGTCGCCAATCTCTGAGACGCTGTTGGCGTGGCAGAACCCGTAGCCGTTCTGATGAGTCACAGGGTAGCTGTAGCCACTGGAGCTGCAGCCGTTACTATAGTGATGTGGCACAGTTATAGCTCTAGTGTGGCTCTCTCTGTGATGGTCAGGCACAAAAAGGCCATTGCCATGGTGACCCAGGCCACACTCCAACGGGGTGCCATTTTTCTGGTTGTCAGCGGCGATATCGTTTGCTCCTCTGCGGGCCTGAACTTCATTGTACAGCTGGAAAGCAGCGATATTAATGATTACAAAACTACTTTAAAATCTAACTTAGATTTCTGACAAGCTCGTAATTCCATTACACACATGCACCTGTTTCAATTTGCATCTTTGTAATGTGCAATACTTTGGTATCCATTTTCAGACAGTGTGTGTGTGTGTGTCCAACATATCAGTCAGCACATCACAGTTTAATCAGCGTGTTAACATTTGTCTGCATCACTGCTCCAACAAGGCCAAGAGGTTGTGTGAGTTTGTGTGCTGCCAACAGTTTATTATGGAGCACAAACAAACATGTTACTCCAATTAACACACACTCTAGGGGCCACAAAAGCTCCTCACTGAAAACACAACATGTACCACACGTGGTCATGTTGAGAGATAACTGATACATCTTACTGGGAAGAAAAAACAACAACAAAAACAAAATAACTCCACTTTAAATTAAACATCGGGACCATCATTTATCTTAAAAATTTATTAAAAAAAAAAAAAATCTACTGAATTTCACTTTTGCACTTCAACACCGGTAGGTTGTAGTATTAGTAAGTACAATTTACACCCACTGACCCAGAGTCTGTAGAAATCTGCATTACGGATCAGTTTTGGCTAAGTTTAACCTGAGATTGGTGCAGTTCCTCAAATGACCACTTGAGGCTGCGACCAAAAGTTAATCCCCATAGACCACAGGTGTCAAACTCCAGGCCTCGAGGGCCGGTGTCCTGCAGGTTTTAGATGCGTCCTTGATCCAAGACAGCTGATTTAAATGGCTAAATTACCTCCTCAACATGTCTTGAAGTTCTCCAGAAGCCTGTTAATGAACTAATCATTTGATTCAGGTGTGTTGACCCTGGCCCTCGAGGCCTGAAGTTTGACACCCCTGCCATAAACCCATGTTAAACTGCACAACTGTAGAGCAAAAATAAAAATGTTTTATCAAAAACATTTTTACCTTATGCACCTTCAAGAAAACTGCACACGATCCCAGTACAACCCACCAGTTACATGAAATGTCCAAATTTGCCTTTCATTATTCATTAATGCACCTTGGTAATGCTAGCAGCATGGTTAGTGACGCCAAAGGTCAGTTTGGCTCCACAACAATACAGCGATGATCACAATACTAAAGCTGAGGCTTCAGAATGAATGTCCACAAGTTAACGGGTGACATCACAGTGGCCACTGCCATATTTTATATACAATCTGTACATTTAAAAGTCCTGCATTGTTTATGTAACGTCTCACCTCTTCGATTTTCCTCTGAATGTCCTGCAGCTGGTCCTCCCACTCCTGCATCTCCGAGTCGAAGTTGTCCATCAGCTCTGGTCTCTCTTGCCCCCAGCCACAACCACTGTGCTCAAGCCCTCGCTCCAGATCTAAAGCTGCCATGACAGGCTGCTTAATAGCCAGACACTCTTTCAAATGACTTTCCCCCTTTCTCCTGTTTCACTTTTCGGTCAGAGGTCACCAAAGGGTTGCAAGCAAGGGGCAGAAGGATTAATGGCCTGGAAACACTAAAAAGTCAAAGAAATAGAAGACAGACAACAAGTGTTGTTGATTAATTTCAATGTGTTTCAATGTATTTCTATATAAAGTAGCCCAAAATCTGGTTTTGTTATGGAGTTTCTGACACTGAAATCAAAAGGCTGATCAACCCATTTCTACTTTTTCAGTCGAGGCTTTTTCATCTGGGTTTGGCTTGAATACTTAGATATTTACAGCTGCTTTTGGAATTCTTCACCAATAATTACAGGCATGTTAGAACTACCAACGCAGCACGTGTAGACAAAACTATTACACGACAGTGCCACAGACATCTGTTTCAACTCTTGGTCAGTTTGACCTCCAGCCTGACCCAGCGTGTCAAAGAAAAAACATTTCACTCATGAATCAGAGTGCCCATGTGCACACATGATGTCACCTGTTATGCATTTTGCTATATCCACCCTATATCCTACACCCACCTATCATGTTTATACTGATAATCATTACAATAAGATTTGCTCATTAAAAAAAAAACATAAATGTACAAAAATCGCAAAACTGTGACAGAGTCTATTAGTAAGAAGGTTAAAAAAATCATTATCTCTTCTGCATCTGACCTTTAAAGAACCACTTAAAATCCTACTTGAGCTCAGTGCTTCTTAAGTGGGGCTCAACATTAAAAACGACCTCCTGGAGATTAAACTGCGTAACACCTCAGATGCATCCAAGACGGCGAGCCAGTTCCCTAAAACCAGCCAAGAGCAAGAGCCTAACTGCTGTGGTAAACTGAGACAGCAAGGCTTCTCTGATGTTGTTGTTGTTGGTGATGCCGCCACTCAATATTACAAGTATCCTGGTGGAAAATACCCGAATTTACCAGCCACTTCCCTCCCATCTGTGATGTGAGAGTAGAGATATTAATAATCTTGTAACTATGCATAGTAAAGTGACTGCACGTCCTGTGGACAGGGGAGAGAACACAGGGGAACAGAAAGTATGCCCGACACTAAGCCAAAGGAAAAATGATCAAACTGAACATGACTCAGAATAAATCTTTAAAGAAAACAAAAAATTATTTTTTCAATTTTCATTTTGTATATGTTGATAATTAAAACTAAATAAAATAAAATAAAAAAGTTTCCCACTTTAGTAATTTACAGCTTTTCTTACCTACCTCTACGTAAAAGTTCTATCTGCTCTCGGGTGTAACTCCTCAGTCTAGTCCCTGGTCTCTTCGGTCCTTTCAACCGTTCCTGCTCGCCAATTATTTTCAACTGCCCTCTCTCCGCTGCGTCCCCCTCGCTTTTGCCTCCACCGTGTTACGTAAAAAAAAAAAAAAACAACCTCGGGGGTTGAATTTAAAGGATCCCCTTGTCCTCCTCCTCGGGGAGCGTTGAGCTAAAGGGTAAACAACTTCTGTTCCAGCCGGGGTACCCACACTTTATACCGCTCCCGGGTGTTTACGTGGGGCGGAGGTCAAATATCATAATGTCAAATTTATTCCAGCATTTGAAGTCTCGATGGGACAAACTGTCGTCACCAGCATCCCTGCTATAATTACCGGGGCTCGCGGAGAGAGGGGAAAGTGTTTACATAGCTATTTCAGCTGCTGCGGTCTCTCGACCAATCAGCTTCTCTGTTGCTACTCTGCTTTCGGATACTTGGGCAGATTTTGCCTTGTGACCGTGCCCAGCTTGCAAATCATTTTTCCAAGGGATGCCAAATGAGTGCGTGTGACACTGTGAGTAATAATGTGTCACACGGAGTAATATCTTTATTGGAGACAGTCACAAAAACACAACAACAACACACAAACAATAATAAAAATAATAATACAGCATTTACATCTAATTTGTAGAGATTTAATATTTAAAGCTTTAATATATATATAAAAAATACGTCAAACTAACAATCAAGCCACACACTCAGTAGATGTATAACATTATTTATGCTTCAAATGGTGCAAAGAAGTAAAATATGCACACACTCATCCCATGTCCTGGAGTAACCCAAAGCTGTGACTCATTCTGTTGCGGTGAACATCTGAAGACAGTTGCTACTGTTCATCTGCCACGCCATCAATTACTAATAGCAACCCCTAATCAAGACCCTGTTGGGAATTTTGGGGTCCTTGACCCCTTCTTATGATGATGATCAGAATTCCTTCCAGTGTGAAATCAGCCTTAGTCTTCCACCTGTTGTGTTCCCAAATGAATAATTAAGCCCTTCAGCAATTCAGGGGTGGGACAGAAACAAACTTTCACCTTACTTTACTTTGAGGCAACAACAACAGCAGGGCGGCACAGCAAGTGTTGTTCCGCAAATTAAAGACGATGTCGCTGCCGTCATGACCTGTTACAACAGCTAATGTACTAAGTAGCACTAAGTGGTTCAGATTGCATCCAGTCAGAATAAAACCTATATGACCACACTTTCATTTTGGCTTAAACAAGTTCTGCACAAATATGCCAAAATATCTCCGTTGGCTTTAAATCCACAGCTATTACCCGCACAGTGAGGAATGAACTACAAAAAAACTGGACTATTTATTATTATGATTCAAACAGGCACACATCTTAAAACGTCCACACACACAAACACACACACAGGACATATTATATAACTGGACTCTTTGATGATGTCTGTCGTGCTGCAAGTTTGTACTACAATAAGTCTCTGAGGTGGCTGTTTTTAACCCCGTGGACACTTCCAGTGCTTACAAATGAAGCCTACGAGGAGTTGCAGCTCCTCAGATGGCCATCTGAGACTGTTACAAAAACTACATCTCCACTGTCCGCTTTGTTAAAATGCTTAATTGCATTTAGCAGAAATAAACATTTTTACAGTCCAGTTGAAAACAATTTTGTTCTCTGTAAGACAAATTTTCCCATTTATGACAACTTAGGGGCGTGAATTATTATTATTATTTGCAATTTAACCGTTTAAACATCATTAAGGCATAAAATTAAGCATTATTATGTTAGCGTTCCACTAGCTATCTGCAATGTGTAACCTGTCTGTAACTTACCGTCTCAATCTTATGCAGATGGCGATGCGTGATGATAATGCAGATTCCAGTGCTGAAGCTGGCCACACTTCCTCCAATGTGAGTGCAACCTCGGTAAGTGCTGAGCTTTTACTGTGCTGTCGGTTACCTTGGCAACAAATGATGCGGGGATGGAAAGAAAACAAATCAACGGAGGGAAAACAAACCAAAGGATGACGTGTGTTAAAGGGAGGTGTGCATCACAGAACAAAGAAAAGAGTGAAAAGAAAGACGAGCTTGAAGATGGTGGCGTAAGAGAGGGATGAGAATAACACGAGTATGAGGATGAGTAAAATGATTGGCTGGAACATCTGGGAGAGGGAGAAGCAGCAAACCGACAGATGAGAAACACGGGAGTATGGATAAAGAGAGAAAAAGGAAGAAATACCGTTAACTCTCGAGGATATTTTACGTGCTCACATGAGATATTTCAGTTCTATTCTCACCGACAGCGGCTCCTCTGACTCCCTGTCCTCTAGCTTCGGCACTTCCAGTCTGTCTATGAAGGCCTGCAGTTCCTTACGAAAGGCTTTCATCTGGGCGTTAATGCGATATAGCAGCTCATGTTCCCTGATTCTGCTCCCATCATCTTCCCCACCCTCCTCGCCGGACCTCCCGAACATTAAGTCGCCATTTGAAACGTAGACCCTCGCCTCCGAGATGATGGTCGCAGTATCGGCGATGAGCCTATCAATGGTGTGAACGAGCCTCTCTGCTTCCACGCGGATGTCTATCATCTGTTGCCGCTCACGCAGGGTGCACCGGCCACCAGGCAGGAAGCGGGATAAGGCGGAGGAGGCGGCGCCCTCTGGCCCAGTAGGGGTGTAGAGGCCCCGGGTGGGCGTCAAGCAGCGACTGCTGCCGTTATTGTTTCTCACCTCATCTGAGTCACTTTCCCCACCAACAGGACCCTCGCGTTTGCGGTGAGGAGGGAGCAGGCGGGATGAGGTGGAGTCCTCGTCGCTCTCGCGGCGACCACTCGTCGTGCCACCGGCATCGCTCTCTGCATCGCTGTCCCGTGGGCTTGGCCGCAGGGAGAGATGAGAAGCCAGATCGTAGCGTTGCATGTTGGAGAGGAGCACTCGGTTCTCATACTGCAGCTGCATAACCTGATGGGAAGAGGCGGCAGAGAGATGAGAACTGTTTTTAGATGTTTTGGCCAAGCAGTGACCTCTGGGGTGGAAAGATAGAACTATAAATTGCAGGCTGGTTCCAAAAGCAAGTCAGTCCTCATAGGCTGCAATGTTAAAATACCGGGCTTTGCAGCAGGATCGAACATGTTACACCCTGGTACAAAAAATGATTTGGGACTTTATGGGCAATTTTCCCCTATTGTAAAAACTGCTCAGTTATTTTACCCACTTAAAGTTATGCAGAACTGTGAAAGGTGCATGTAAAACTGTCTTGTCTCTCCCATGCTCTGTATCTCTCACCCTACATCTCTCTGTATGTCTTGAGTCTCTTGAGTTTTTGTGTTCGTGCTACTTCCTGTCTTATTTTGATAGTCCTTGTCTCATGTTCATTGTGTCAGTTTTGCTTTCCCTATCTCGTTATGTCTAATTTGTTCCTGCTGTGTTCCCATGTGTTTCCACTTTCCTGATCACCCCTCAGTGTATGTGACGGTCGTGTCCAAATTCATGGGCTGCATCCTCCTGAGGACCCGGCCTTCGCGGTCGTGGCCGGGTCCTCAGGAGGTCGGGTAGGCCGGAAGTAAATGGCTATGGAATTGGACGGTCTAGCCTTCTTGATCTACTCCCGCCCTTAATTCAGAGTATTTCCGGTTGTCAGCGCCACGGCACGAAAATCGAAAATGGACCCTGAAATCTTTCTCCGTTTTTTGTGTTCATTTTTAATTATCAACGAGCTAACCCACATTCTCGCCTGAAAATATGTTTAAAGTTTATTTTGTGGCCCAGAAAGATTAATAAGAGTAATTTTAAAACTTAGTAGCGGCCGCCATTGCCGGAAACTGGAGCTTGGCTGGGCTGCGCTATGAATTCTGGGATATGGTGGGCCAAGAAGGACACACCCGACCCATCCTTTAAATTCGGGGAAAAGGAGGACGCATTTGTCGGCTGCATTCGGAGGAGTCTACGAATTTGGACAGCCTTCGGCGCGTCGCTGTGACGTAATCGGTCTACAAATGCGGCCTCAGGAGGATGCAGCCCATGAATTTGGACACGACCATTGTCTCCGTCCTTTGTCTGAGTGTCTTTCTGTCTTCCCCTGTGTCTCTCAGGTTCTATGGCTGAGTCTCAATTCAGGGGCTGCATCCTTCGGAGGCCGCATTTGAAGGCCAATTACGTCACAGCAATGCAACGAAGGCTGTCCCAATTCGAAGGCTGCTCCAAATGCGGCTGACAAATGCATCGTTCATTTCCCTGAATTTGAAGGATAGGTCGGGAGTATCCTTCGTGGCCCAACCTATCCCAGAATTCATAGCGCGGCCCAGCCAATTCCAGTTTCCAACAATGGCGACAGCTACTTTGTTGTAATATTATTTTTATTACTCTTTGCAATACTGTATTAATTAAATTAGTATTTCGAATATTTTTATAATAATATAAAAATACTTTTCATACGCGGCAATGGATTAGGAGCGCGGCTAAAGTAGCCCCTAAATTGAGACACAGCTTATGTTTCCCGTGCTTCCCATGTTCTAGTGTCTTTCCCAGTTTAGATTTCAGTTCAGTTTCCTTATTTTGCACCATTTTGCCAATCAGCCCGAATAATCTGCTTGCCTTTTGTTATAGTTCTGTTCCTGCTTACATTGTCTGCACATAGGTCCTCACTCTCTGCTCCACAAAATCTGCTGCTGCAGATCATAACAAAAACCCAACTGATTTACCGAGCAGGCTGATACTATCGACTGATTTTAAGTGTTTGCAGATCTATCAGCATCAATATTTATAGTAGCCAATAAATGAAAGCTAAAAAAGAGCGGAAAGAAGAGATGAGAGGGTACTCTTAGGGTACCTTCCCCGATGGCAACACACGTATTTGGAACCACAGACTGTTAGGGAATTGTGTTTATGTTTTTTTGAAAGAAAAAAATATTAATGCTATATCAGAATATTGGTATTTTAAAATATTGGTATCGGTATATTTAAAATATCAGTATTGTTAGTAAATATCTGTGTTGGTAGTGTAAAGCGGTAATGATATCAGTATCAGTCTTAAAAATTCTATACTGGCAGGCCTAATCAGACAAAGATGCTAACACTCTAAACTAAAATGATTTGCAGAGAAAACATCAACTTGGTAAAATTCATGATTCTGTTATTACTGCTACTAAAGAAAAACTAGCATATCTGGGGACTGTCAGTTTTGGGAATGAGGGAATGAGTTACTAATTAATACCTAAATGCATATATTTACACTAATTATAAAAGCATTAAATTAATTACATAGATCAGCATCTTATATTATGTCAGTGTTTAACGCCTTCCTTACCTTGCCACTTAGATCATTAATCTGCAGTCTTGCAGCCTTCAGCTCCTCCTGTAGGGCTTCTGCCTTTGCTCCATCAATGCCTGTTCCTCCTGTAACTCCACCTCCTCCTCCATGCCTGGCACCTCCTTCATGAGTGCCAGCTTTAAAGCGTAACTTGTTCAGCTCAGCTGTCACCCTCTTGTTCTGTTCCTCAGCATCAGCCAGGTTTCTCCTCAGGAGCTCTGCCTCGTCCTCCACCAGCTGTAGCTGTTGTCTGAGCTCTGTCAGATCATCCCCCAGGCCTCGGCCTGCGCCCGGCCCACCCGTCGCTCCACAACCCGAGCCTCCACCGCTCTCTCCTTCTCCACGGAGGTCATCAAGCTCAGCCCTCAAGCCACGGTTCTCAACCTGTAAGGAAAAAGGGAGACGGGTGCAAAAATCACATGATCTTTCATTCAGAAATTTCACACAGTCTGCTCTTACCCTCTTACCTCTAACTCAACTATCTTTCTCCCGAGGATGTTGGCTTCCTCCTCCACCAGCCGGAGGCGTAGCTTCAGCTCTGACTCACGCGTGGTGGGTGGCCCCCCAGCCTCCCCTTTTGGGTGGGTACTGTCAAGTTCTCCATAGAACGAGCGGTATTTCTGCAGCTCTTGCTCTAGCCGGTCCTTCTCCTTGTCAATCTTGGCTGTTTTCTTCCTCATAAGCACAGCCTCCTCTTTGATGAAAGCTAGCTGGCACTTCAGGTCCTCATTGTCCTCCTAAAACACGATGAAAAACAAACTGTATACACTCAAGTGCATTGAAATGGTTAAATTGTTAAGAAGGCTGGTTTCTGCATTGAGACCTAAGACTTAAGATTAAAGTGAAGAGCAGATTTTTTAGCCACAGTCTTTCTGAGCCAGACGGTTATCTCTCATCCGACTCAGCGGATTCTTGGCATGTAATAAGTCTAACAAAATTGCTCCAGCTCTGCAAACCCTCAGCTTTCACTAAAACTTTGTAGCTGGAGGTGAAAAGCCAAACATTTGACACAACAGGATATCACAGAAGCTCATACGCAAAATATCAGGTGTGGACCCTGAGAGTTTGCAGGGTAAAAGCTGTTTATTCTTTGGCCTGACTGCTCAATACATCGGCAGGCTGTCTCCAGGCTGAAGTGCATGTTTAAAAACAGCTGATTCAGGACTAAATATTCACACATCAGTTCACATGAGACTGCACATTTTCCTAAGAGAACTACCTCCTAACAGTTATCTGCATCAGTTTAGGCAAGGTAAGAATTTATGCCAAAAATGTATAAATATACACAAAATAAAATAATTCTTTTTAACCATAACAGCATCTCACCTCAGTGGGAGTCTGTGCTGCTTTCTTGTCACTCTTCTGGACGTCCTTGCTTCCTCTTCTCTTTTGAGACTATAAGAGGACATTGCAATTGAAATTAAATTATGACTTCTTAATGTATGCACGAGTATACTTGTATGCGTACACTTACTGGCCACTTTGTTAAGTATACCCACTCAACTGCTGATTAAAGCAAATATCTGTTCAGCCAATCACGTGGGAGTAACTCAGTGAATGATCAATGCGACCTGCTGAAGTTCAACTCAGGTATTACCTAATGAAGTGGCTGGTCGATCATTTAATATTCATATATGTGGACATTTATGACACATTACATTTAATGCTCCTCTGATGTATGGTGATGGATGTGGGGAAGCGTTTACACACCTCTTTGGTTTTTTCTAGTTCATTCTGAAGGGCTTGTTTGGTCACTTCCACCTCTATGAGCTTCTGTCTCAGCTTTTCATTCTCCTCCTCCGTCTTAGTGCGTTTCTCCTCCACTTTTTCCAGCTCATGGTGGAGCCTCACAGACACATCCTTTGCTACCTGTAATAATCATAACCTGAACCTGCTGTAATAATCTGTTATACTTGATTTTTACTGCTGTAAAATGCATAACAATTGAACTAACGTGATGGTTCGTATTAGCCTACATTAAAACCTCCCATACATAACATATTAGCCTTAACACACAGAGTCATCTCCTCCCCTCCCCTACCTTTAGGTCCTGCTCCAGACTCCTGAGCAACTCTTCATCGATCTCTCCTGTCTGGGCGTAGCGCAGCCTCTTCCTCTCAGCCTTCCGCAGACGATACTGCAGGATTCTGCAGTTTTTATTGGCTCTCTCTAGCTCACGCCTCATTTCCTGGAGCTGGCAAGTGTCTTCTTCATAGAAAGTGTCTCGCATCTCGTCCATCTCGGCCCTCATTTCTTCAATCTCACACTAGCAGAATCATAGCAGACAGAAGATGTAATTGCTACATGTGTCACACTGACAGCAGGAGGTGTATATACTTCGAAAACAGGAGATTTTATTGGTTCAGACTCTGACTAGTAGCTCCAGATGTATTACAGATTTTCAGTTTCAGGTTAAAATATACAACCTGACTTAAAAAAAAAAGGTTTTTTCCAGATGTGAGTCTGATCATCTTTATTACTCCACAGTTCATTTCAGGGATATATAAATGCAACATTGCAAACATATGAATTCCAGCTGTGGCATTGTGGGTAGTCCCTTCTAAACACAAGATATAATCGATCCTTATTAATCAATAGCATCAGGATCGATATCCAGTTACAATAGAGAATGCGTTTTCACTGAAGACAGAGAGGCTGTCCTACAAACATAATCGACCCCATTTGCTATCTGTCATTTCATGACAATTAAGACGTTTCTGAATTGTGTCATTCTAATATGATTTCACCTCTTTAGCCTTGGCCTACATTTCAGGTTAGGTGAGATTATGTATTTTAAGTATTTTTTATTTTATTTAAAAAAATGTTTTTTGTTAAAGTCTATCAAACCTTGAGATCTTCGTTTTCCTCCAGCAGCCTGTCCATCTCCTCCTCCAGGGCCTGGTCCTGCTGTGTCACGGACCCCGCCTCTGTCGCCTCTGCAGCCCGCTCCGGCTCTTCCACGGCGGTCTCCGACGTCCCAGTGCTGTCCGCTTTGGCTTGCATCTTGGCTCCCCTCCTCTTGAGTCTCTTCTGCAGGTGGAAGTGAATCAGCTCAGCCTGTAAGCATCGCCCTTTCCACAGACCCAAACCGAGGCCCGCTTCACAGGCCGCGGACACGTCGGTTCTCTTCCCGTGTCCGCTTCTCTCAGCTGGCTTTCTCTCCTTTTCTCTCAGCGAATAAGCTCTGCCGGAAAACAAAGGCTGTGTGGAGTCACCTTTAAAGCGGGGTAACGCAGAGCCTAGAGTCGGTACTGGGAAATCTTCCGGATCTTCCTCGACAGCATCCGCCCTGTTTGGTCTGGCAAGCTCAGCTTCAGCACCATCCGGGTGAACAGCTGCTCCTCCGCGGCTCTCGGGCTCCCTCTCCCTTCTGTCTGCGGTGCTCAGGCTGTCCCTCAACCCAAGATCCCCGCTTCTCCGTGCACGATCAGGAGGCCTGGAGCTGCCCGGGTGTCTGGGAACAATCTTTAATGCCCCCTCCTGGGCTGTAGCCGGCGAGGGAGCCCGGTGCTGCCTCCTCCTCCTGCCTGCGTTATTGTCCGCCGGTGCTGTGGAAGAAGGATCTGCAGCGCCGCTCACTGTCGGCTTCATTTTTTCCACCTCAAGTAAACTCCACGCACACGCTGCATTTGCGTGCTTTTATAGATGAAAAACAAAGCAGCCCTACAGAAGGATTTTCTAAAAAAAAAAATCTTAGCCTAACTGAAACATGAACAAAACATTAATAAAAACTCTAAAAGTTCAAAGTTGCCTCCAGTGAGCCACTAGATGTCGCTATTGTGCCGCTGCTGTCAGCGCCCCTATCCTCTCATCCCAAACCATATGCATATGACCTGAAAGCTTTACCCACAGCCAGTGAGGGCGGGGAACACATGAGCGGTGCCACGACTCTGTAAAAGTATTAAAAATAATAATAAAATAAATGCGTTTTAACATTTATTTAGAATTTTACATAGTGGCTGAATCCTTACCGCGGACCTCTGAGAGAGGAGACGCTGACACGGGGTACCACCAGGCACTGCAGGGCAGGGGCACGGGGGCGTAAACGTTAGGGTGGACGTCAGAACAGGAAGTAAAACAGCCTCCCCCGACAGCCTCGTCCTTACAGACATATCCCACTCTCTTCCTCTGTCTCATATTCAGAGCATTATATTGTTGTACTACGATATGTTGCACATGTTAACAAGAATGTAAGAAAAAGACTACTCTTGGTTGGTTTGAATACAGTCCACTTCACTGATACTGAAACAGGCATCGATTTCTGGGGCTCCAGTTTGCTGATAGGGCTGGTGTAATCCTCCAATGGGTCCAGCTGCAAAGGTGAACTGTCAGATTCCTGACACATTCAGTCCTGCTGTTATTTATTACTCCTTTTTACTTGCAGTATTGTGTACAAGTCTCAGCCAACCATAATTTCCTTTTATTTTGCCTCCAAAAAGCGACAATTGTATCTTTAGGCACTTATTGCTAGCAGCCTATTGCAAAAACACAGAAGTTGTTCCCATTTGCTTAGTTGAATCTGTGAAAAGTGCCAATGATAACCACATTTAACGGACATAAAATGATACTTTTGCACCAACAAAGTGATTCCCAAAGAACTATTTGGCAAACACTTGGTATATCTCTTCATGGTGCGCAGTGTGTGCTTGAAAACTTTCAAGAAACTGATCAAAGTCAGGAGTTAAAAAGAAAAAGTGGCAGGCCTAAAAAAACAGCAGGAGATGAACAATATCTGAAGGTCATGTACTTCAGAAATAAGAAACAATCCAGTAAAGACCTGACGGTTCATTTAAGGTTAATCAGAAATGGTCTCAGTGAAAGTGTGACTGTCAAGAAGCCATTTTTAAGGGAAGGAAACAGGGAGAAAATGCTCAAACATGCCTCATTACACAAGAACTGGACTGAAAATCTTTGGCAATGGGTCTTATTGAGTGATGACTATATCAGTTTGTATGAAGGAGGTCAGGAGAGAGGCAGGGAGGGTCTGCATCTATCTGTGAAACAGTTTCAGGAGGTGGTGTTAAAAGTCTTTTAAAAAGTGATTGAATTATGAACGCAGAAAACTACAGTCAGAAGATCCACCGTGCAATACCATCTGGAAAGTATCTGATTGACAACGGCTTCATTTTTCAGAATCTTCAGCATGACAATGAATTCAATCCTTAAACTGTTCAAAATTTGCCTCTGAAAAGCAGTATTATGTAGCTATTAAACTGTTTGCCCTTACACAGACCTTCATCCTATTCCATTTTTTATAATAACCAATTAGGTTCCTGAATTGCTGAAAATTAACCGCACTGGCTGTGCATTTTCCTCTCTCACTGGTTTTAAACTGTTCTGAATTGAAGTTTAACTTCCTTGCACAGCATTTTATTTGGTTTATATTTACATTTTTAACAGGTTTGTATCATTGGGCTCATCCTCTCACCTCTAAGTAATCAAGAAATATAACCGTGGCCCAACAGAGGGTGCTCTACATACACAAAACTGCCTGTGCAGAAGCCCAGAGGGTAATCTGCCTCACAGATAGAGAGAGAGAGCCAGTAAAACGCTGACTGTTTCCACTCTCTGTTCAGCTAGAATGAGCTCCTTAGTAATATAATTGCTAATGAGATGAGTAAGACCCAGGTCAGGTTTGCAAGGATTTAACCCCTCTCCGGAAAACTGACCCTTCACCCACTTGGGTCTTCCAGCTACAACTTCTATTGTCTTTGTGTAAAGGTTTGTGTGTGCCACAAAAGGAAAGAAGACATTCAGGAAGCAGCAGTGTGTTTTATGAATGCATATATTTTAAGTTCCACATCAAACTGTAGAAATAGTGGTCAATTTTATGCATGTGCATACATGTTTTTTCCGCTTCCTGTAGCAACAGCAGCAAGCATGCAGGTTATAGTGTCCTGTGCTAAATGCCTTTGATAGAAAAGCCTTGGCAATTCTGCAATCCTATTAGTCGCTGGCTTAGATCCTTCTGTGTCCCCAAGAAGGACAAATTTACTTCCTCTCACTCATCTCACCCAATCTATCATTCACATCTACAGCCTTCCACCTCCTTCTACCTCCATGCTAACGCCATCGGTGGAAAAAAAAGGATAAAAATAGCCACATGTATACCATTATAAGAAAGTAGGAGTTTAGGAGTAGGGCATGTATGCTAGGAAGGAGGGATAGGAATGTGGGAAAATTATGTGAGGAAATAAAGAGAACATGCAAAAATACAACAAAGGATGCAAAAGAATTGCAATTGACTTTCCAGACATGCAGCCACAAATGACGGCCTGAGAATGAGCCGAGGCTGCGGGACACAGGAAAAGGCATGGAAGAGGAAAATGATAGGGGCTAAATAATTGAATAGATGCCATTAGTGACTCATGGTGTGGCGAAAGAAGAGTGGGCTGTAGTTTGCTTGTTACAGGATGATAAAAAAAAAGGAATGTGAGTGTATGGAAAGATCATGCAGTGTCACAAGAATGGCAGAGTCATAATTCAGGCTGATGAATTTACTATTTCTTTTCAAATATCTTGAAGTTGTTAAATACACATGCTTCACATTGTAAATCAACTATTTTCAAGGCCAAATATGAACTAATCCACACAGTTTGAGAGTTGCAGTAGCAACCTGGTGGCAGATTAGTGAAGGCTTCTCTTTCAGTGACCTGCTTTCCTGAGTAACCTATGGAGTGACGTGGAAATAAGCTCTTTTGGAGCTAAAGCCAATTTGCCCCCAAAGATTAGGGCAGATCTGTCTGAGCAGGCCAAACACACATCCTACCTCTGCCTATCTCTCTCTCTGTCACACACACGCACACCTATAAGAGCTCTTTCCATTGTACAGATGGAAACAGGAGAGATGAAGTAAGTAGGACAAAGGGAGAAAGTTGGAGGATGGAGGATGGGAAGACTAGCTTCTGGTAGTTTAGCAGATGATTTGCAGCTGAATGCACAGACGCTCACGCCAAAACTAGCACAAAGACACACAAACACAACCTATGGGGTGCTGACATTGTCTTTATTTCAGTTATATGTGCAGCCAGGGAAAGTTGTGTCTCTTCTGTTTTAATAAGACAATCCTTTCCCTTAAAAAAAAAAGACGAAGCTCTTCTCAAGACGACTTTCCCCGTCCGTTCTACGTGGCAGTGAGACAATACTGAGCTGTACATTAATCTCTTATTCTTGCACCTCAGCTACATTGCACAGCAAAAAGAAAGAACGACCCACAGAAATGTGTATTATAACAAAGATAACCATAAATTAGCGCTATAAAAAAAACCCTACAATTTCACCGCCCCCCTCGAAAGTATTTAAAACCAGGTTTTTAATCCACAAAGCACATAAAGAAAATAGTGTATCACTCTGTAAATGCAGCACAGGTAAATAAAGTCAGAGAAGACAGTGAGATTTGAAGTCTGGTAGATGGTGCAGGTGACTGCAAAGAGTTGATGGCAGATAATGAAGAGACATGTTTTTTTTGTTTCTTTGATAGCCATGTTAAGGTAAACTAAGTATTTGTAAACAATGATAACCCCCAAACCAAAAAAGAGAAAAAAAGAAAGATCAGAGTTTTGCATGTTTTTTCCCCTTGTTAACAGTTTAAATGAATTGATACTCATTGAAAGCACTAGAAAATAAATTAATTTAGCTTATTTAACGCTATTAAGCTTTTAAACAGTACTGGAATTGAGAGTACAAAAGTTGGAGGTGGATTCCGGTTGAAAGTAAGTGGATGCTGAGCAGGATGCGGTTCCTTTAATATTTTGGTCCTACTATGGTCCAAAACAGAGCTGGACAGAGGAACGGGGGGTGGGCCTACACGAACAGCAATTTTCTTTTCTTATGTGGATTTAATTACAAAAGAAAACTGTCATGGAGACAACCGACACTCTCGTCCCCTCAAAACCAGAACCATTTACAGACACACCCAGTGAACACACACTGCTAACCATTCACTTCATCAAGTTGGTCCCTAATCACATCCATCCACTTTATTTGCAGGGATGATCGTCTGGTTTGAACTCTGTTTATCCCTCCCCTCCCCTCCGCCCATAAAATAACTGTCTGCTTTTCGCAAAGCAAGCCCCATTTCCTGCTTTACTCCCTTTTCGCTCTTCCTTTCTTTTGCCTCTTTCCGTTGTCCTCCTCATCGTCCTCCTCCTCTTCCTCCACTTTGCTATGACCGTTAGCCACCACAGAGGAGCCATTTGTTATGGGCTTCCCTCCCTTCCGAGAAAAGGCAGGCTTGCGTCGATATGCGTGGTAGTAGAAGTTGGCGAAGAGGATGATAAAGGTGACGGCGTAGCCAATCAGAGCCCACTGCATCCAGCAGGGGAACGGACAGCCGGTGTAGAGGGAGTGGCCGGCGTGGCCGATGGTTACGTGGAACTGGATCTGGTGAGTATGTAAGAAAAAAAGATTAAAAAGACACAGAAGAAGCAGTCTGAATTTTTGAATATACAACTACCAATTAAAATCGGAGCTATCACTGAAACAGGCAGAAATCAGTAACAAACGAACATCTGTCAGATTAACTGCTTAACACTAAAGCCTACATATTTGTGTATTTTCTCATGCATACAGCTGTTTCAGAGGGCTGACTTCACTCCTGTTCCCAAGTTTAATCCCAGTGGTTCACCACGGTGGATGAATCAGCATATCTGATTTGGCACAAATTCTACATCGGATGCTTTTCCTGATGCAACCCTCCAATTTATCCAGTCTTGGGACCAGGGACTAGCCTGTGATCCCCTGAGTTTGCGTCTCTTCCCAGCATTAAACCAGGGATCCACCTTGTGCTAGACTAATGTGTTAGCTACTACACCATGGAACCTCTAGAATCAGTGCTAATAACATTTATTTCCTAAAAGCCTATTATCACTATATTAGAAGTTTATAACAATTAAATAATGTTTCATACTGATATGATACCCAATTGTATTAATCTTTAAAATGTGAAGATCTAAGAGGAAAATATAGTTACAGATTTAAAAGTTGATTTTTTAATATAACATTATATTAAAACCTGGCTGCGGCACCCACGACGTGGGACGGAGAGATTTCGCAGGTCTTTCCTCCCTACTGCTGTCAGACTTCAACTGATCAAACACACACATCCACACATGTGCAATAGCAATAACACTAAGTGCAATACTCTTTTCTGGCATCGTTGTATTATACTCAATTGTATATAGCATTTGTATTCTATTTTATTCGATTGTATATAGTGTTTTATTTTTATTTTGTTTTATTCTATTCTATTGTGTACAGTATCTCATAGATATATTATTCCAGTGTTTTTTCTCTAATCTTTCTATGCAACTTTGCACTGTCCACTGCTGTAACAAAACAAATTTCCCACACGTGGGACTAATAAAGGTTATCTTGTCTTATCTTATCTTATTAATATTCCCTATGTGTAGAATAAAGAATACACTGTCAACCAATTTTCAGTCATGAATGTGGCAGACTTCAAAAGACTCATTGCTGATGGAAAGGTCTAATTAAGTCTGCAAGAGTTCAACAAATTCAGATATAGTTAATTAAATACAAGCAAAAAATTAATTAAGCACTCATTTGTAGCACATTTATAGCAATTCATTATTAGCTTCATAAGCTCTGCGTTTCTGCGTAAACTTTATTATAATTGGATGAAGATGCAAACTATATCTAAGGGCTTCACATATTAGCAGATCAGTGGATCTTTAGATGATAACCATTGTCACTAATAATCACTCTGAGGTAAGTGAAACCCAAAGTGTGTTTCATTGTCCTCACAATCAGCTCAGGTAATTCGGAGAGGCAAAAAACACCAATCACACCATGTTAGCATAAAAAACTGTTGGCTAAACTTTCACAATCAATAACGTCAAGTTATTTGATATATGATGCATCCCTAAAGGTGCCACTTACCATCTGGATAATGGTGAGGTATTTCTTCCACCAGAGGTACTTCTGCATCTGAGGTCCCAAGGCAGCCAAGCCATAGTACCCGTACATGAGGACGTGAATGGAAGAGTTGATGGTTGCACCAAAAAATGCTGTGGAAACAGTTACATTTATATCAGAGGTGATGGTGGCTGTGTTATTACTAAACAGCTGTAATGTGCCTGTTTTCCAGCTCCAAGTACAACGACAAGCTCTACTCTGATTCTTTGACTCACATTGTCCACCAGGAACCCATTTGATTCCAATCCACCAGAGGATGAACATGGTGCAGTGATGGTAGACGTGGAGGAAGCTGACTTGGTTGAACTTCTTCCTCAGTATGAAAAAGACAGTGTCCAAGAACTCCACTCCTTTGGAGATGTAGTACCACCAAAGAGCCGAGGCTATCTAAAGATATAAAATGAGGCAAGGTGAATTATCACAGCACACCGAGGTGAATCCGTCACATAAGTCAATAAACCTTTTGAGACCATGCATGGGGACATTACATTTGACTTCTCTGACTTTTTTGCATCTTATATTTCACTCTTCTCAACACAGACCTGTTGCATCCCTTGCATCCTAAACAAGACCTCAGCTCTCAGGAGGTTAAGGTCCTATGTAGGTCATATTTAACTATTTACAGCCTGTTTCTGATTCCTTTTCTGAAGGTTTCTTCAGTGAAATATTGCTGGTAACAAATGTTCTGCAAATAATGATTACATGGAGTTAAGATCATTGTAAACAAAGCCAATGGCAACTGTAGACAACATCCAAATCCCACATAAAATAACATATGTAATTATATATTTACATAGTTATTGGTACAATATATATTAATATTTCTTTAGTGGTGAGCTCTAGCTTATTGGTATTTTTCCTAGTACACAAACAATGAAGCAGATTCCTTGCCTGAGTTTCCTTTGTACTAATAGAAAATCTTTAGATGACAGAAAAATGTAGCAATTGAGGATCTTTGGAGAGATCAGCAAATCAAATATTTTTAGTAACCCCTTTATACTAACACAGCATGTCAAAATCTTTCTCTCTGTTATCCTATTTAACTCTGTCGCAGTACAAATTACTCCCCTTGTGACACACAGCACACAAGGTTGTTCTCTAAGCCATCTTGCTCTGGCATCTCTTATCCTTAAGGCCATCATGAAAGCTGAGGCCTAAAGGTGGAGATGGGGCAGAGCTTACGGGTGGTGAGACTGACTGGCCCCGCCCCTCTGAATGTTGAGCCAAAAGATTAGTAAAAGTAGTAAAAAAATTGTCATACTAAAAAGTGTCATATTAATGTCATTTTACCCTAACTATGTCCAGTGCGGAGGTAAACTGTGTGCGAAGGATGTTCACAGATTGCTTTTTAGATGTCTGTGCGTGTGAGGGAACCTACCCTGACTTCATTGACATCATTCGAGTAGTTTACAGGCTGACAGAGGTAGCTGTACCCGGCTGCTCTGGAGGCTAGTAGGAGCTGATGAGAGGACACAAAGTCAGAACAAGGATGAGAGCAGAACACCGGATCCTGCCTGTGATCTGGAGAGACCGACAACTACTGCAAGTCACTCCTGTTCAATTACCCTTTTTCATGTAAGCACTGCTAAAACATTAACAATACACAGAGAGCAGGACTGAACATGATATTCTGTGCCGATAGGACCTTCAGTTTATCCAAAAATACATGAAGAATGTAAGCAGACACAAATTTGACTCAAAAAGATCAAATTAGTAAAAGAGACTATGTGCTCCTATAATTCACATGAATCTTCCCACTTTCTTTTCTTGTAGTATTGACCATGTTTTGCAGATGCATTGCCATGTATACAATACAAGACTTTGGTAATGTAAATTACTAAATATGATGCCTACTCATTTAAAGTCACATAGACAGTTAAAAAATATGTATATCCAAAAATCTAATTTCTCCTACGTCTTATGCTTCTAGTTGACTGGATATATGACGCACCAAATAAAATATGTCTTTATTCAATACAAAGGTTTCCACACTAATCTTACTGGCTGCCCTCTAGGTTCTTCTAGTAGGGAGTAAAGGCAGTTCAATCCACGTGATGGAGTTACAAGAGAAAATGGGTGATCAAGGAAGCTACATTAAACCCCCTCAGGTAAGAGTTTTGAAAACTCTGAGCGGACTGAAATGCTGTTATTTGGTGCATTCAGTGACAGATGTTCATGCTGTGGGCTTCACTGCAAACATGTTATGTGAGCATTATTGCTAACATCAAAAAAGGTAGCCACAAAATACTGCAGCCGCTTCTGACTTGTGCAAATAATGGTTATTTGACAGTAAGATTAAGTTGAAATATTTTCTCTTTATTAGGGAAAGAAAGAAAATGTTCATTTGATTAGATCCACAATCTTTAAAGCTGGAAACTGAATTCACAGACCTGCAGAATCTGTGTCATACATCCATTTCCTTTAACAAGTTCTAAGGTATATTTCATGTATACACAAAATATATAGTGCTTTGTAAAGTATTTTTTTATGTTTGTTTGTAAGTTTGATGGACAAAAAAATTATTTTCAATTTAGATTCTACCCAGAATCTGCCAAGCCCCATATTGTGGCTCTTTTAAGCATCTAGTACCTCCACTTTAAGCTATGATCGGTCCTTCAAAGGCTACAATGGCACTCACCTCTTTGGCGATGTAGAAGTTGAGGACCACCATGCTGAAGTTGTAGACTATGAGGGTCTTCCTGAGTGTGTAGGGCTGGCGATCTTGCATGTATTTAGGTCCTGCCCACAGGAAGATCAAGTACAGGCAGCTGATAGCCAGAGTAGGGAAGGGAGAGGACATCATGGGCCAGTGCTGAACCCTCTTGTCTGATGGTAAAGGGGTTACAGTTAATTTTAAGGGTGGGGAAGAAAAACACAAGTTACAGCTGTAAATATCAGGATGGATTCAACTGAAACATTAATAAACGTATGTTGTAAAGTTGATCCACAAACCCTCATAATCTTTATTAATCGCTTGATATTTTTGTGTGGACCAAGTTTTTTTTGACTAAGAACACAGGCTACAGAAGTTATAGTTTGGCATTCATTTATTGGCTCTATAAAAACAGTACAGAGGATGTAAGTTGAAGGTGAAAATACTCTTCCCAGCTCAAAAATAAGCTGACAAGTTTAGTTATGCAGTTCCTCTTTCACTTGATACACGCACGTAGCTGTAAACACACTTGCAAAGCATTAAGTATGTTTACTTTTGCAGTTTTCTGTGCACTCCATATACCATCAGCAAGCACATCTATACATACACACAACTGCATGATGATGAAAACAAGAGACATCGATCACTTTTGGTGAAGTTATAATAATCCATTATTATGATTATGCAGCCACTGTTGAACAAACCATGTTGTCACCCCACAGATGTGCGTATGTAGTGAAAGCTCCTATTGCGTGTTGTTTCCAAGCAAGAGATCCCAGCTTACCTGCTATAGTAAGGCTCCATTTGTAAAACTCTACAGTGTCATTCACAAGATGCGTTACAACCTCCATGGCTCTGCCTTTGGTCTAGATTACACTGTGGTGGAGAGAGAGAGAGAAGAGCAGAATGTCAAAATCAGCTAGAGTTACACTGTATTGGTAAATGATGTCTAAAGTCAAACATTTCAACAGCACAAATAATATGTTAAATGCATGTTATGATAAATGCATGGTGAAGTTTTTTCTTTTCACTCTTTTCTCCATTGAAAGTGCGCATTAGCCACCTATTCACCACAAACCTCCACAGGAAGTTGATTATTATGATTGCTGGGCACTCCCATCAGTTACAGATAACTACAGGAAAATGGATGGAGGATACTGAGTAATAATGGGCACACAAATAAAAAAAACGCACACATATGAGACAGTAATAATGCAGAGGGCGATTTGCACCCCATTGATAAGGCAGCATTACATAACAAACCCTTTTTATCCACTTGAGAGCTGGGAGCAGGTGCCTCTATATTAATCTATAATTAATCCTATGCGTCAGATCAGCTGCCCTTTAAATAATTAATTGCCAAGTGTACAGTAACTACTGCCCACCAGTGAGCGCTCAGTGGAAGGAAAGTGTTGAGTGTTGAGCACAGAGTTGCTCATAGCTTTATCAGGATAACTTTATTTGCAGAATGCATCCCATCCAATCCAGGGTCCAGGGTTTAGTTGAGCAGCAGAGGGCCGCGGAGGGAGATCAGATAAGAGAGGGTTAACCGGGTCTGTGCAAGAACAAAAAGACTGGGGCGCATGTGTCAGCAGGTTTCGCCCTGACCGCTCAAGAGGCTTACATTCAATTGATCAACGAGCTTAGATGTAGGCCTAAGAACAAATGGCCAACCATTTGACAGCCTGCCGGATGGTTATCTGCCTACATGTGCTATGACATACGCAAAAAATAAAAATAAAGAAAGAAAGGAAAACAGACAATACAACCTGCACACTGCACAGCAGTGATATTGTCATTTTTGCAATGATGGGGATTTAAAAGAATAAACCAATCGCCCTTTTTATTTTAAAAGGGGTCCAACAAGTGATTTACTCCAGTCAGCTTTATTCGGATGGTGGTAACAGGTGGTAGCTGAAAGGCACTGGGGGCTGATATTATAGTTCTTTGTAGCTTGCAAGCCATAGAAATGTGACTAAAAGATTCTTCATCCGCCAGCGTTAAATACATTATTTCTGGTGTACAAAAGGCTCGACCCCTCTCTAAGTAACTCCAAAATTAAAGCTCAAATGTTTAATTTTCATGTATAATAAACTCACAGGAACAAAGTATACTCAAAACCGCATTACAATAACACTTAAAACTCATGCAGTAGTTTTTAAAGATGCATTTACTTACGTCCTCGATATATAAAAGCGTATAATGACATCCGGTGGCAATATGATGCCCAACTCCCGTCAGTAACTGTTTCGCTCCCCCTCTTCTTCTTCTGCCCTTACAGCTTATCAGTTCATTCGCTGCTCTTGTTCAAATTCGACATCAAGCAGCAAATTTGGCAAGAAACTAAAAAAAGAAAAGGCAAGTGGAAACCTATGACTAAGGTTTGCCCGTTAAGCAGTCGGTTCGTGCCGGCCGCTCAGCCGCATCTTCTTCTCCCAATCTCCTGGAAGCAGGGAAGCCAGAGCGCATTGCGCATGCGGGAATCGGCTCTACTGTCTCACGCGCATCAGGCGATGGCAGCTCACCTCGTGGCCGTGCTCGCGTTGTCGCACTTGTGATAAACCTCGGCATTTACTAACCGTACCTATAAACAGTTAGATAATTAAGAAACAAACTAGCTTCGTTGCTATTCATATATCTTAATAAAAATAGATAAATGATAATAACTTTCTATTCACAGCCTAAAACAACTATATACATCCTAGAGGTTTGGCTCTGCAGGTTGCCTTACTCGTAAAAACGTCCCTATCGGATTTCTCCATTAGATGGTGCTGTTAGGCTATCTTTAAGTTTTTAATTCACCGTCCGCTTCAAGACACCGGCTCAAGACTCATTTACCGCTCGACCAGGAGAGTTTCCTCAGAAGGAAAGCTGGTTTCTGTATTTTGGTGGAGCGAAATTTCCCATTTCCCTTACCAAAAATGTATTGCCAAGGCACAACATTAGTCACCGAATTAGTATGGCTATATGTCACTGTCTGAGTTTGTTAGGTTAGTTGTCACAGCCTACAAGTGAAAATTAGTTTTGACTAGTGTGTCAGGCTGTGCTGTTTTGGAGAATCCAGTACATTTGAAAAGGCTCTATTGCTGTGCCAGAGCCATTTATAGGCTTTTCTGTGAGGAAGGGTGACAGATCCAGCTGGACTGCACTAACCTGGCCCAACCACCAAAAGGCTGTAGGCATCCAGAACAGTGAAGGATGTGAACGTATCCTGTGTCTGTTTGTGTTTGAACCAAGCTACAAGGAACAGGTGTAATGGCTCAGATTAATGCCTTTCTCTCCAAATACAACTTGTAAACTGACGTCCTCTGTCCATTTGTTTTGATATTGCTGCAGTACAGTTAAATCCTGTATGATACCCTGTAAATAAAAACTGCATATACATTCACAGGTCTGTGAAGGTAATCATGTCTACATCTGCAAGATGCTGTGTCACTAATAGACACCTTAATATTTAAATAGTTTTGACTGCTGTCTGAATTTGGCATATACAAAATAAACTGAACAGTTTGATTATGTCTAAACAATGCATGAAACAGTGTGCTTCCTCTGGTGCAATTTATTCAAATTTGCCTTGATGGTTTATTTGCATGGCTCCAGTTGCACTGTAATTACGGTGCTTGCAGTTATTTGCTTCGTTAACAGGAGATCTATCATTTCTAAAATTGACATTCTTTGCAGGCCTGCCTTCCCCCACGCTCCCTCGGATGAGATGAATAACTGTTTTTGTGTGCTTTCTAATAGTTTCAGTGTGTTTTTGTGATTGCAAAAAGGACAAAGTTGCCCCCCACCTTTTTTTTTTTGCATACTTATTCTTTGAGTGTTGCAAGAAAGAAATATAGGAAGTTGCTCATATTCTTCCTTCCTTTAGACATTTTAGCATTTGCAATCGATAGTGCATCTGCAGCCAAACTGCTGTTTTTTTCTTTCTTTTTCATCTTTTAGGTGGTGCAACATGTTGGACGCTAATTGTATGTGTTACAATGCAGTTCCTATGAAGCGTTTCATACGATATTAAAACGCAAGATTCAGGAAGCAGTTTGTGAAATTCAGAGGTCAGGATGTTTACCGTGGGTTTAACCTCAGTTGTGAAAACGCACACAGATACCATCCTGCACACACATTTGCATTCCAGTTTGGTTGACACTGACATTTTCTGTGCACATGCACAACGTGAAGTAGGCAATTGGGCTCGACTGTAATCAGAAATGACTACCAGTGTGGAGGCACATCAGGGCAACTTGGAAGTTAGGCTTTTAATAATGCAAGCTAATGCATTTAATATTATCATTTGACATTCCCAAATGTCCTGCTAAGTCTAACTAAACTGTGGTTGCTTTGCTTTGTGGAGTTTAAAAATGTACATTTTATACTCCATAAATGTTTAAGTAAATTTATTCCATAATTACAATCTAATGTTATAATCATACAGAGGAGCATATCCTGTTGCAGACTTCATATTCAGAAAGCGTGAATGTGAAGTGAAGTGCTCTGAGGTTCTGAGTGCGTGACGTAGTAGGGGTTAAAGAGAATATATGCTGACTAGACTTCCTGTTTTCACTCTTCCTATTTTCTATACTGTCATGTTTGCTCTGCCTGTCATCTCACTTCACGCATGGCCAGCTGTATATCATATTGTGCTTTCGCAGCTTGTAAAGTTACCATCTGTTGATCTCACACGCTTTTATCGCACTTTATGGGCTTCATATTTCATGCAACATCTGGCAGTGCCATTTTCAAAAGGGTAAATATTCCACCGTTTCCAAACTGAGCAAATGCCAGAGCACAGCCATCTCTCTCAGAGATATATTAGTCTATGATTTATGCTGGAACACACTGTGCACAAACCACCGAACTCTCTGGAAGGGAAATTTCCTTCTGTAGGGCACATTCACAGCCAGCGACCTGGGATAAACTATTTTCCACATACCTCTGGAGCGGCTTTTAAAAAAAGTCTTTTGGGAATACTGCTTTTCCAAAGCGTTCTCTGAACACAGGGAGAGTTTCACATCATTGAGGCTCTTGTAACTGGGATAGGTTGATGTCAAACCTGCCAGCATGAAGTAGCTGTTTGCGTTTATTTGCTGGGCAAAAAGTAAATACTGGAAGACCCTAACTGTAAGCACATTGTCATCCTCACGTTGACAGAGTTAATTATGATAACGTGTGAGATGAGGAGGGCAGATAGGAATAAGACTGTAACTCAGTCAAGATGTATTTTTGAGTCTCTTTTTCAGCACGTGTGACCAGGAAATTACAGGCCTAGGGAGATTTAGCTCATAGAATGTGCATATTACTTTTCTCAGTGGTTTCTGTGTGTGTTCTTTCTGTAGGTGTGCGGTCACTGCATCCTTAAGCAGGATTAAATCACCACATTTCATATAGGCCAGTGCTTTTGTTTCAGGTTAAACACGTGCAGCAACTTTTCACATGGCGCAAAGTGCAACAGTTTCCCATAAACAACGCAGGTTCGTGCTCCTTTAATTAGCTGTCCTGCCCTAGCTCCAGTTTCTCCAATTACATCTAATTGCATTGAATCGTTTTCTTCCACTGTTTCTGTATAATCTGGATCGGGATAATCTTCCATCAGAGTCTTTCATATGGTTTTAATTTAGGACGGCATATCCATCAAGCTGAGATTTAAATGGCTTCGTTCAGTAGCTGAGCCCTCTCTGTGTGTAGTGGCTCACTAGATGTGGCATTAGGTCACAGCTTGTGCCACTTTGGGGATAACAGGGCTTTTTTACTGCTTCCCATAAAAACAGGAATTGAGCTGCACACTTATATGTGTTCTCTACAGCTGCGTGCACACACACACACATACACATACACACACATTTGTCCTCATTTGGCCTTTAAGGGAACCCCTCCCCCATTGCAGTATGTGGCCACAAGTGCCCACATGCAGAAACATATCGATGACGATGATAGAACAACATTTCTCCTGTTTTTCTTTCTTTCTTTCTTTCTTTCTTTCTTTCTTTCTTTCTTTCTTTCTTTCTTTCTTTCTTTCTTTCTTTCTTTCTTTCTCAGTTTCCCTTCTCTGAAACCCAAGCCATTTTCATTCATCATCATCTTTCAAAGACAGAGTTTCTCTTCTGTTTTTCTTCATGTTGACTTGCGCAGCACTCGGCCATTACACAAAGTTATTCTTAGAGGCTAAAGACGCAGTTAACTTTGTAAAGAGACACAAGCAGCACTCAATAATTAAAAAGAGAAAATATTTTTATTATTAGAGTGACAAGTGGGGTCATTTAGAATGTGTAATAACCTCTATTAAATTACTTTCATTAAGGAAAGTTAAATGTCATTTATACTTACACTATAGAATGTGTAAGACGTGGTTTTTCTGAGTTACTTAGAATTTTAAAAAAAAGAAAAGAAAAACTTCAAATATCACACGTCTCATTTAGAGAGGACCAACCCCATATAATTTAAAATGCCAAGTATTGTAATTATCTCCAGCACTGATTCTAAGACCAGACCAGTTTAAGTATAGAGGTAGAACTGACTGCTTCAGCAATCCTCTTACGGGATAAGACCCAGAGAGTTAATGAAATCACATTCGGTTCTTACTTTTGTGGAGCAGAACGTAAAGTTCACGTTAAAAACATAAAGTTTAAATGTTGCATTAAAAGTGACTTGTAAAAAATGTGTCTCAGTAATTGCAAAACCCTGAGAAACTTCCACACGCTCGGAGACAGGAGACATGCAGAAAATGCTCGGTTCTTATTGAAAGACAGATATCAGTGGGCTGTTGCTGCTATCACATCTAGGAAACTGGCAGCCAGATAAATTAAACAGATTCCCTGCAAGCAATGTGAGCAGCTTGTAAGATCATTGCTCCTGATAGCATTGTGAAAACACACTATATGGTCTGCTATAATATTTTCATTACCTATACTACAGCCTGTCAGTCACTGCTGAGTGAGAAACCACAGACATAATACAGGAGTTGTCTCAAGGTGCTCTGTGGGAGGGGGCCAGGCTGGTTGGCTTGCTCCCTTCATTTTTGCCTTTGATGAAAACTTGGCTCTGAGCTGCAACTTCTTCTAATAATGAACACCTGTGCAGTGATCTTAAAAGAAACGTCCTATTTCATTTACTTAATGAAATCTAGACCTGTTCTTTTGATTAAAGAACTGCTGGAAGTTTCAGTAGTATACAGCAAGAAACCCCACTTATTGCTTCAGCCATACCCCACTGCCTTATTGAAGCCTTTACATTATACTGACAGCGTGATTACATCCTGTGAAAGCTACTACACTTACTTTGTATGCATATATATACAGTCACATTTCATGAATGTGTGTTCACAAAGTGAACAGTATTCTTCTCTACAGCTGTAACACATGATAATATTTTGAGTAAAAATATTTTCTCTGTAGACTAAAGCTAGCTGGAAGCAGTTACACATGGTTCACTGACTTGGCCTTACTACAGGAAATCTGATTCCCAGGATTTTGCCTCATTGCCACCAAGTCTACCCATATTTTGACTGGGCAGAGCGAAATGTGTCATAGTGCATGGTGGCTGGTGTGATGTAAATCCATAAAAACAAGTATTGCCACTCAAAACAGGAGTTATTGGATCAGTTTTAAGAAGCAAAGCCAGCAGAGAGAGAGCCTGCAACTGTGGGGTGGAAAGCAAGAGTCAACACGAGGCACTTCCAGCACAGTATGGTCACTAATTATATTTACAGCTGGTTCAGGACCAGCTCTGCCAATAAGCCCATAATGGGGATGTGGTTAATGGGCAGGCAGACTAACAGGCTTTAAGTTTGTTTGAGATCTGCTGTCTACTCTGAGTTTTCTTTCCAGCAAACCTACCACTAAATCATTGAACAAATAAGAAGTACCATATATGCTATATTCTTCTTCCACACAGTTTTAAAGCAACTAATTAATGTGCATATTTAACTATGTTTAGGGGTGAAATGACACAAAAACATGCACTAAAGCTGTGAATCATGCTGTGATTCACTTTACAGACTGCATCAAACTAAACTTACCATAAGCTGTACGTGACAGATGAACACCATGATGGCACTGGTTAGTTTAAATCATATTCGGACGAGAGGGTTGCGCTGCTATCAGCTAAATCGAGCCCTGGCTAGCTAGCTCAGTTAGCAGAGTGCATCTACAGTATGATTCACTGTGATATTTAATGGAATGATAGTTTTATCTGTTGAAAAAAACCCCTTCAAAACCCAGACTGGCTTAGATAGCTTAAAATATCACACACATAGTACTGAAATATGTGAAAATTTATTATTTTGTTAGACGTGCAAGATCCTTATTCCAAAACAGCAACTTTCTCTAAGCAAATGTTCACTTTTTCTATCAGTCTGGTGCACAATCAGCATCAAATACATAATGTATTTCACAGATGTAAATTACAAACAGTCAAGAGAAAGCTTTTTAATATTGTTATTTATTCTTACAATAATACCCCTTCTTCATGCATGTTAATTCAGTTGCTAAAGTCTAGCTTGTTTCCATGTTAGCTAATGTTAGCTTTGTTTCACAGCTTCAGAGGTTATATAATATTTAATAGACCACAGAAGGTACAGAAGACTTTATGCAACAGCTTTCACTGATTAATATTCCTTCATAAGTAAGCTGACCTGAAATGGGTTTAGATTACCACTGTCAGAAATTGCAATTTGGAGCTGTGACTTACAAATCTATTAGTATACCTTTAGTAACTCTTCCAGTGTGAATGCATTACACATTTTAGCCCTGCTTATGTTAGTACGTAGTATGGAATTGGGACGCACTAGCTCTAGGTAGGCACTGCAGGTATAGAGGTAGTTAATCCTCTGCCCGACCGAGCTCAAAGTCTCTCAGCGCTGTCACGTTCTCTTAATGTTAATCTGAAGTGGATCCACTGCCAAGGGGCTGACCCACTGCCTGCAGCCTTACTGAGGTCAGTGTCTTACGTCACTAGGAGAGGCTGGAGTGCCCTTTGATAATTACTGCCAATAGCCTGGATTTAACATGCCCATGACCTTTGATAACATTTAGAAACCACAACCACCATCACACTTTGTACCAACTTGTTCAAGACTGTGTTCAAGTCAACAACTTACTCAGACTCAGTCACTCAGACATGTCTAAGCTAAATAATTACCTTGTATTTCAGCAGAATAAGTCAGATATGTGGGTTTGTTTTTCGTGATGTGCTGCTAAAAGGTAATGGCTCCTATATTTATCAGACCACACTTTTCTTTAGCATGATTAGTGTGGCTTTAAGGAAGATTGTGTGGACTGTTGTAAGGTTGATCTGTGAATTGGGTATCTATTCAAGGAGTTGATTCTTGGTGAATTTTTAATTCCAAGCTACGATTTTTACTTAAATAACTACTGGATTTCTTCAAAAACTGGTGTACACAATTTACAGATTTATAGATGGTGTAATGTGTTAATAGATCCTGTTTCTCTTATGAGATCCGCTTAATTTCTTTTGTAAAATCACTCAGTAGCTACTGGACGGATGCATAGAAATCAAAAACATGAATATTTTCTTCACGTTAGAAAGTAATAACATTTGTAAATCTCGGACTTTTTAAAAAATCTGTTGCTCTCTCTACATGTTTGAATCTGCTCAGTAAATTTTGCACAACTTAAACTGTATTAAATGTTCATTTTTGTTTGTTTGTGTTAAAAAATGACAAAAAGTTTCATCAGCAATTTAGTGAGTCAGTTGCTGAGCTAGATGTTTGCGTGCTTACTGTTCTGGCTTGACAAGAGCGCCAGAGTAATGTTAAATCTCTAATTATGTTGAACTCAGATACTTTCCTCTAAAGGGAGAGAGAGAGTTTGGTTTAAAAGAGGAGAAGAACAGAAGAAAGAAATCTCCAAATTTCTCAAGAATTGAACTTTATATTTGAGGAACTATAATCCACTGTATCTAGGGCTACAGTTAGATCCATAACCATGTCTGTGTGTTGGACATAGACCTGTACTTTTGGACCCAAATGTAGACTTGTGGAGACGGGACTTAGAACTCATAAAACTCACACCTTTATTAGCTAGAAGGAAAATAACACGAAACTGTACTGGGAAATTATAAGAGCAAAACACACGGGGAAACACACAGTAAACACACAACCATGAGGGAGATCACGACACAGGACCAAGGGAAACACGGACATAAATACACAGAAGGATAACGAGGGAAGTCAGAACATGCAGGGAACACAGCTGACATGAATTAACATGACGCCACAGGGGAAGCACATTGAACATGGAAACACGAGACTTTCACAATAAAACAGGAAAGGGTGGAATGTGACACAGGAGTGGGGGAAAGGCAGAGGAGAGGGAAATAAGGCACAAGGACTAACACACCTAAACACATACACACAGAGAGGGACACAAAAGGCAAAGACACAAGTGGAGCCTAAATGTACAAAAGCTAACATAGTATAAACTCAGGACTACCCAGTGAACCTAAAAATCATAAACCATAATACAAAATGTCCCCAAAACCCAAAAATACTTGGTCAAAAGGACCCAGAACCTCTAAATCCCTGTACTTTGTGAAAATAATCTCTTTATATTTTGTTTTTTAATTGAGTTAAAACAAAATGACAAAGTTTTATCTTCAGTCTTAACATGCTCTGTTGTGTTAAAATCATGTGACTGACATGGTCATTGAAGAACAATCCAATATTTTTTTTCTCTTGCCTTGAGAAACTCTTGGGTTGATTTTGTAGTTTGCTTTGGATTATTATCAATTTGCATTGAGAAGTGCTGTGTGATCAGTTTTGCAACATTCGGCTAAATCTGAAGAGAGAAAGTAGCTCTGTACTCATCCTGCTACTTCTGTCAGCAGTCACATCATCAATAAACATTAGGAACTCAGTTCCACTAGCCGTCATACATGCCCATGCCAAAACATTGCCTCCACCATGTTTGACAGATAATGTAGTATGTTTCTGATCATGAGCCGTCTCTCTCCTCCTCCATACTTTTTTCTCCCTCCAGAGTGTTCTTGACTTGTTTGTGAAGTTGTTTTTCTTAACCATGGCAATAAATTTCCCATTATGCACTTCAGTTGTCTTCTGTGGTCTTTCAGGTCTGCCAGTCAATTAGTCCAGTTGATTTTGATCTTGAGGAAGTTGGGTAATATGTGCAAAAATGCCTGTAATTCCTAAACAGTTAAAGCATTTCTTTTGTAAAAACCCCTGAAATAAAGCTTAAAGCTTACATTACAATCAACCATTTATTGTTTCATGTAAAATCTACTGTGGTGGTGTAAGCAAAACTTTGAAAAGTGTGTCTTTGTCCAACCAATTATTTACCCAGTATCATGGTGCTGGGTTTTTTGACCTGGAGTTATCAGTTTCAGTTTTTGGTCCTAGTTTCAAGTTTTCTTGTTACCTATAGCACTAGTTATCTATAGCATCCATGGTTGGGTTTTTGGTTTACATCCTATTCTTAGATTTCATTTTGCTATCTACCTTTGTCTTTCTACAGTTTTTCTATTTATTCAATGCAACTGAGAAATACTTACCTCATTAACATTTATGGAGCCTCATTTAGGAGCAGGGATAGCTCAGTAGGTAGAGTAGTGGCCCTATGATTGGAAGGTCTGGGGTTCGAATCCACTGAATGGGTACCCCTGAGCAAGGTACCGTCCCTACACACTGCTTCCTGGGTGGGGATGGGTTAAATGCAGAAAGGCATTTCTTTTGGGGATCAATAAAGTATACATTAAGTTATTCATTATTATTTCTTCAAAGGGACAGAAAAGGTGATAGAGGGAAGTAATACAATAAGTCAGACAAGATAGGAGAGAGCAAAGAGGAGAGCCGTAAGGGGGGCGCCTGATCTGGCTTTCCACACCTCCCCACCGGATCGGGCTGCGTGCTCTACCCCCCCCCCCCCCCCCCCCCCCCCCCCACTGCCTCCCAGAAAAGGGGAGAAGAGCGGAACATTTTTCTTTCCTATTCTTTCATTCCTCCTTTTAGTTTCACTACCATGAGGTTAACTGCACAGTCCCCCGGAGGCCCTGAGACAGCTGTATCAGTCAACCAGCAAAACGTCTAATGTTACGTTTTACCCTTTGACGCCCCCTGTTGAGGCAGGCCCACCACGGGTCGATCAATCCTTGGCATGTGTATCGCGGTTAGCTGACTGCCTTAGCTGCCCAAATGATGTCAGCCCTTTTTAGCCATAGCCAGTGACTGGTCCTCTCAGCAGTGTTAGTCAGTTCCCTTATAGCCTGCCATTGTGCCTGTCCTCTGATCCCAATCTCTCTAAGCAGTTTGGCTGTTGTCTTGGCAACAAAGTCCCTGCACCCCACTTCCACCGGGCGCACCTTGATCTTCCTCTGTCCTCTGCCTCAGCTGCCAAGTTGTCATACCGCAGCTTCTTACGCTCAAATGCCTCTTCAATTGCTTCCTCCCATGGTACCATCAGCTCAATGACATACGCAAGTTTTTGGGAGTTAGACCAAAGGACAAGGTCTGGTTGCAGAGTAGCTGTTGCGATCTCTGTGGGAAAAATTAGCCTCTGATCCAAGTCCACTTGCATCTGCCAATCCCTGGCAACCTTCAGCGGGCCCAGGGTTGAGGGGCTCATCCTCGGCTTGTCTCCCTCCTGGACAAATACTAATGAAAACTGACGCTCCTCTTGGTTCGCGGAAAGTTGAGCGTTGATGGATTTTCTTTTGCGCTCAACTTTCTCGGCTAGACACCTGAGAACCTAGTTGTGTCTCCATGTGTATCTGCCCTGAGTAAGGCTAGTCCTACAACCAACCAAGACATGCTTGAGTGTGGCTGGGTCCTTACCGAACCACATCTGCAGATTTATTGTTATATTGTTCTCTGTGTTAGGTGTTCTCATGTTTTAGATCATTCCAGTTTTACTTTGGCAGTCTTTGTCTCTTGTGCCTTATTTTCAGTTTTATTTCCTTTTTTTGTTTAATTAGTTCAGCTTTGTTTCGTCACGCTCCGGTATCCACTTCCCTTGTTTACATCATGTGTTTATTTAAGGCCTCAGTTTGTCTCAGTTCCTTGTTGCGTCATACTCTTTGCCTGAGTGGTTTCCCTGGCAGGATTTTTGGATCCATTTTTTGTTTACCCTTTGGATTTTCAGCTTTATCTAAATAAAGATTTGTCTTTTGTTTATTCACTCAGTCTTTAAGTCTGCATTTTTACATCCACATTATCCACTCATATGACACCTCTAGCTCTATAAACTACAAAACCAGCCTACACTAAAGTGAGATTGATGTGAGAGTCTAATAAAAAAAACTGAGTAGACTAAAGAAAAAATACAAAGGAGCAATGGAGTCAATAAAGAGTTGTCATATATAATTTTGATATAATGGTGTCTGCACAGTCATTAAGTGTATTAGTATATTTCACTATTAAGTCTGACTCAGAAACTATGTTTTAACAGACATTTAAAAAGAAGTGGGCTTTTATACAAAAATGCATCTCCCTTTTAGATCAGCATAAGCTGGCTTCTTTTGTGAGTCACTCTAAAGAAAGTCTTTGTTGTCTGTGGTTGTGATGTAATTTAAAAGTTTGAGCAAACATCATTAGAGTTTTTGTCTTTGTCTTTAAAAAAGTGACTTTAATTTGTTTATCCACCAACCACGCTTTGTAGTTTTTGGTTGTCTAGTTATTTTCCAGTTGTCCTAAAGACTATTTAGAAGTCCCACAAACACATTTACATTGTAAATTTGATGACTGCCATTATGTTGTTCTTGCAGTTACAGTTTAAGAAGAAAGGAATAAAGTGCAAACACACACAAGGAATGTTCGCATGCTTATTTGTGCATGCCTTTTATTTGTGCGTGCTCATATTTTCAAGCTCATTGCCAGCTGCTTGACTAACCATACACTTTACCTACATACAGTAAATCTGTCTCATAATATTTAATGAGAGACTATGTACCACTAATAGCTCATTTTAATTACACTAGATATGTTGATCCTTTCCTGACCAGCAACCAAAACTTCTGTTATGGTTGAGTGATTGTGGCTGGGAAAGATATGATTAGCATCCTTTTGAATCCCGTGTGTTTTATTCAGCAAAAAATTAGTATCTACATGAGAGAGTTGGCCCTAAAAAGCAACATAAAATGGCTAGTCACTTAGTGAAAAGCACCTATTGGGTTTATTGTCTTAATTAAAAGAGAAGAGAAGACATTATTACTGTCTCTGTGTCTTTATTTTAGCCAGCTACAACTAGCACTATAGCTTGGCATAGCACAATAGTTAACAAATAACACTCACTGGTCACTTTGTACAACTGTTCAGCTGCTTTTTAAAGGAAAACATCAACAATCTTTTTAAATTTACCAAGACTAATAAGAGTCCAGGGACTGATGACATGTGGCCGGGTGCTAAATACATGTGCTGAGCAATTATGCAGCATCTTTTCTTACACCTTTCTCTAATCACTTCAGCAACAGAAGGTTCCAGAGGTGTGGAAAAAGTCAGTTTTTGCTCCAGTTGCAAAGACCACAAAACCTACATCACTAAATGATTTAAGGCCTGTTTCTTTAATGTCTCTAGCGATGAAATCCTTTGAAAAGCTCATCAAGAAGGAGATTCTGGAGCAAGTAGAAAAGCTTGATCCACTGCAATTTGCATACAGGCTGTGGTGACCAGTGTTGGTCAAGTTACTTGAAATGATTTACACCCTGAATTGGTAATAAAGCGATAGATCTTTCCGCCCAATTCTACTTTTTCTGCATAATCCATCATATAAAATGTAATCAAATGAAAAAGTCTCTTTTTAAAACTTCTTTTATTAGTTTTAATCTTTTAACTTTATGCATCAAGCTAACATTAAATTATATGCAACATTCTCTGACTGGAAGAAATTTGTTTAACATTTAAACCTATTTTCTGCACATTCCTGCAGAAAATAAAATAGGTTTTTGTGTTTACGCTCACTCTTTCGAATAGATGCACGTAAAACAGCAGAAAATAAATAAAATCAAAGACTCAGCAGTCCTGTTGCTCTATTTTCACCTGTATAGCAGGAGTGGGGCAGGCGAAGGTTGCTTGTAACGCGTTACTGCCCATCTCTGGTGGTGACTTTATTAAATTTCCTATATTGCCATCTGGATGGGGATAAAGCCCAAGCTCAGCTCCTATTTACTGACTTTTCTTCAGCTTTTAATACTATCCAGAGACATCTCTTAGCTGATGAATGTCTTAACAAGTTTAAACTTGATTTCAATCTTGTTGGTAGAATTTGAGTCATTTTAACTGACAGATCTCAGTGTGTGAGAAACAAGTATTTTTTTCAATAACCTGAATTCTTCTACTGGTTCACAACAGGGATGTTGTCTATCTCCCCTATTATATATTTTGTATACTAATGACTGTAGTACCTGGGCTTATAGACATTTCAAATACGGGGATGACACAGTCATTGTAAGCCCCCTTCATGGTGAAGGCCTGCTGTGGATGAATTTGTTTCTTGGTGTGATCAGTCACTTTTAAAGATCAGCAACCTGAAAACTAAGGACATATACTGACTTCATGAAACCATCCCCCCATCCTGGACTAACACTAGTAAATGGTGCATCCATTGAACTGGTGGATAGTTTTAAGTTTTGGGGGGTTGTTCTTGATAATGTTCTGTCTTTTGACTCATATTTTGTTGTTACAATTAAAAAGGTCCAACAATGCCATTGAGAGTTTTTGACGTTTCATCTGAAATGATGATCCTTTTATAAAAGTTTTATTGAATCTGTTTTAGTGTTTTTTATCCATTGCTTGGTACTATAATGTGTCTTTGACCAGTAAGACCAGATTTGGTAACCTGGGTAAAGGAGGACTCAGGTCCAGCATGTGGACCTTTGTAACAGGCAGGTGTTGAGGAAGGCAACCTCTGTCATGTTATGTTCAGACCATCCTCTCTTTCAACTGCTTCCCTCAGGTCATTGGTATAAAGTGCCTGCAGTGAAGACCAAGCGACAGAGTGTCTTTTACACCTGCTGCTATTATCATGCTTAATAACATTACTGATGAAACTTGGGCTGTTCTTGTTTGTTTGTTTTTTTAGATTTATGTGTGTGTTGTTTCATGTGTGGACATGCTGCAAATCAATAAAGTTACCATTGACCACTGACCACCACTAACCATTGACCATCTCTTAGTTACACTGCAACATGTCAAGGCTGGTACAGTTTCCCATGGTGCACTGAGTGTTTCACCTTCAGTAACCTTTTATTTACATGTTTACTGTAAACATGTTTACATGTATTTATATACCTCTCTGCATTTAATAATTATTTATTATTAATCTCTGGGTCTCTTCCACAGCGTGTCTTTATTCTGTCTTCCTCCCCTCACCACCCAAACAGTCATGGCTGTGCTGGAGGATCCTTCTTGTTATAAGGGAGTTTTTCCTTCCCACTGTCGCCCAAGCGCTTGCACAAACTCAGATAATCTCAAACTGTTTTCTTAAACATTACAGTGAGTTCACCATCCTCAAATTGCCTTCACAGTCATCAGCTCTCAGTCCAGTGGAGCACCTTTGGGATGTGGTGGAACAGGAGATTCATATCATGGATGTGCGGCTGACAAATCTCATGCCAATGTGGATGAGAATCTCTGAGATATATTTTAAGCCCCTTGTTGAATCTATGCCATGAAGAATTGAGGCAGTTCTGAAGACAAAAGGGGGTCCAAGCCAGTACTAGAAAGCTTTACCTAAAAAAAAAAAAAAGGTAGGAAACCAAAAGCTTATCAGTATGATTTGGAAAAAAACATGTTTTTTTATTTAGTAGATGTTGCTAATGTAAAAGGGACATTGTTTTTAATCTGCTGCTGTTGGTTTACAAAGCACTGAAGGGTTTATGCTGAAAATCTTTCTGATCTGTGGATATGTTATGACCTTTCTGGGACAGGTTTTCTTTCTACTCCCTGAATCAAAACTAAATATGGGAAAGCAGCATTTAGTACCACATGTCTGGAACAAACACCAAGAAAACTTGTGTTTTCCCCAACTCTTTAAAAATAATCAACTCTTAAAGCTTCCCTTTTCCAAGTTTCTTGTTTTCTTTTTGTTGTTCTTTAGCTTTTATATATGCCGTATATTCTCTTAAAATGAGTTTCTCCAGTTAAGTAAAGTAATGAATTGCTTTGCTGTTGAATAATGCAAAAAAATAAACTTTACTTTTCTTGGAGACTCCAGGAAGTTAATACACACAACCAAGAAATAGTGCCATACATAACCCACGGTCATAGACTGTATAGTTTGACATTTTTAAACATTTATCATTGAGGAATTTAGCACATTGAATTAGTCTTTAAAGTAATTAGTGAGCTTCAGAGGTGCTGAAAGTCAAATGTATTATGGTCAGAGTACGGCTGGTCCCCAGTGTTTAGTGCTGCTCACGCTCAGTGTGCTGATGTGAGAATGATGAAACATGTTTTAAAAAGCCACATGAATGCAGCAGTGTCACTGTGAGTGTACTACAGGAAAACACAAAGTACTTGCTAGGCTCTCACTGAGAAGAAAGTAATGCTTCCTTGGGAAAAGGGCTGACTTCAATTTGCCTGCTAAGATCTTTTTTCCCCCCCAGAATGACACACAATAGTTTATGTATAACATCCCAGATTTTCACAGCAGAAACCATCCTTTAATTCAAAAGTGTTTCATTTTCTTCCAGAGTTTTACAAAACCGCACTAAATAATATATATATATATAGTACTAAAACAGATGATATCATTAGTAGCATTTTAGCATAATAAACATGTAAATAAACTGCTGACAGTCTGAATTGGAAACATGTGCATGCTGATATTCAAGCATTCTTTGTTAAAAACGCTCAGTCAGGTCATTACAACATCAGCCAGAACAGTTCCTCAAGAATTATTGGATAATTACGAGACCTCTGGCAGAAACAGCAGGTTCATTAGAGAGGTCGGTGTTGTTGAGAAACAAACACGGTTGGTTGCACAGATACGCCAGTGGCTCGAAGACCTGGCTGCTTTTTTGAATTCATTTTCTCACCTTAGCCCCCTAAAGCATTCTCTCTTACGAAGTTTTAAAGGTGAGAAATACTGAGTTTCTTTGTTTTCCAATTGGATGTATAAAAGGTCAGAACAACCTTTACAAAACCTTAGCCAGACACACAAAATGCTAATCAATTCTTCAGTCAAAATGACAAGAACACAGAGCTTTCCATTGCAAATGTGGTTACAGAAACCACATCCCCACATGCCTACACACACGCAGACGCACATGCAACCCATCCAGACACCCCTTTGAGCTTCTTCACAGATGATTCATCTGCGGTCTGATGTGGTTAACAATGACCAGTGTTTCTGTGTTTGTTCAGATTCCGCCCTCACAGCCACATGGGACGATCAGCAAGTTTTCTTCATTCCCACGATTTTTCCTGATGTTGCTGACTAAACGAATGAAGCAAGGTTTCTCTGCGGGAACAATAGTTACAAATCTTTGTATCACATGTAAATTTTGAATAGATTTCCGGTTACAGCCATTTACTAGGTAAATATCATATGGAAGTACTCCACTGATTCAGAATTGTATTCTAGTAGCTATTATTGTAATGTCAAACTGCTAGCCTAAAAGGTGAAGCTAACGCACCTTGATAGTGGATTCAATCTATAGTCCAGCAGGGGGAGACTCCAAAGGAAGTCTGGGTAACACTTTCTAATATGTGACTAAGGGTCAGTGTTGGGGAGTAACGGAATACATGTACCACCGTTACGTATTTAAAATACAAAATATGAGTAACTGTATTCCGTTACAGTTACCGTTTAAAAAGGTGGTATTTAGAATACAGTTACTTTGTTGAAATAAATGGATTACACGGCGGTACTTCCCTGTTTCATATTGTGGCGGGTCAGGCCTGTTTGGGTTTTGTTTGACAGCTGTTCTGTTGTTCCAGCTGGCAGCGTTACAGTTGCCATGGTTACAGGGTGACGCTCTCTCTCTGCGTGTTTCCTGGGTGAGAGAGGCCTTTTTGTTGTTGTGCTAAGCCAGTGGTTCCCAAACTTTTTTTGCTGGGCCCCCCTTGTTTTACAAGAAAAATGTTCGCGCCCCCCCCCTCGCGCGCGCGCACGCACGCAAGAACACGTCCTCCAAAGGCAGAGGCGTCACGGTGTAATTATTTTACATGTAGTTGTTTTTTTTTTCCTGTGTAATAATATTTAACATTGCTATCAATACATTTTTCAAAAAATCCCTCTGCAAAATGGGTTCAAAAACATAAACAACTGTTGGATGCTGTTTGTCCGTGATTTGAACCGGGGGAACAAATTGTGGCAGGATCAGCCTGATATTATTTGTATCCCACTGTAACTTTACTGTATAAAGAGCTAGCATCTCCAAAATGTCAGGAGTAGTTAGTCATTACAACAAGTGTTTGTGAACTACAAGTCAAGAATGTGGGATACTGTTTGTCCGTGATTTAAACAGCCCAGCGCTGCTCCCGACGAAGGGAAAACCAATCCTGCAGGGAGACCTACCTCGGCACTTGTGCAGGTAAAACCAAAGGGAAGATGTGCTTCACCATATTTTCTAGTCTTTGGCTTAGAATGAAGTTGGTTTGGAAACATATTCAGCAATGCTTCATCTCCTGCTTTGCGTTTGTGTGGGCGCCCCGTGCTAGCAGTGTCCAAGCGTTGGTTTTTTTTGTTGTTTTTTTTTGTTGTTTTTTTTTCCCTTTTCATGCCGCGCCCCCCCTAGGGGGCGGGCCCCACACTTTGGGAACGTCTGTGCTAAGCAAATAGGCAGAATGCTACCGGTATAGCTCTAAAGAATGTAGCATCATAGGCAGTGTAGTTCGTGCTGCAGGGAGAATGGACTGCCATACACGTTATGTGTCTGTGAGCGAGGGAGGGAGAAAAAGGAAAAGTACGAGCTGTCATCGAGCAAAAACGGGAGCTGGAAGCATGTAAATATAATAATAACCACTGCAGCCAAGAAGAGTGCCTGACGAGCCCAGTTGTAAGTAAGCTATTAAGACTCGACTGTACACCGTGTTCCTGTTTTCCTCCAAAAACAATAAGTTCCGTTGGAGCAGCCTTTCAACGCCTCTCACTGTCTCTCGCTAGCAAAGTTGACCCAGACAATAAAGTAAAGCTAGTTTTCGGCTACGAGCCCGACACAGAACCCACCGTATTAGCCAGAGGTCCCTTTACTACAGTTCGGAGCATCAGTAACAGTAATAAATCACACAGCAATAGTACATTCATGTAGTTGTAAACAGCATGATAATATATTAAGTAATCCAAAGTAGTCAGAATACGTTACTCTCATTGAGTAACGTAACGGAATACGTTACAGAATACATTTTGGGACATGTATTCTGTAATGGAATACATTTTAAAAGTAACCTTCCCAACACTGCTAAGGGCATAGTCCCATGTCATGAAATGGATGGATTTTATTTGACATTGTACATGTAGACATGTAAAAATATTTACCTACAAATACTGAAAAAGAGGTAGAACAGAATAAAGGGGTAACAAGTCATATTTTTTTTTTGTTACAGAAAACAAAGAAGTAATTATGATGACAGTAAATTTAAGTAGTCATTTTAAATGATGTGCAAATAATTTATGCAATGCATGAGTAATTTTAAGTACAATGGTCCCTCGTTTATCGCGGGAGTTACGTTCTAAAAATAACCCGCAATAGGTGAAATCCGCGAAGTACCCAACTTTATTTTTTTACTATTATTATAGATGTTTTAAGGCGGTAAAACCCCTCACTACACATTTTATACATTTTTCTTAAACAGGCACGAACATTTTCACACTTTTCTCTCTTGTTTAAACCTAAAGTTCAAACCTTTGTAGAAAAATAAGTCCAGTATTAGATTGGTAATTTGACTGTTGCCAAAATGTGACTATGTTTGGATGAGAGGGTAGAGCTAGAGAAGAGCAAAGGGGAGTGGGGGTGAGGAGCTTAGCCTCTTTTATTTTCAATTTAACTCTAAATAGGACCATAATTTACAAAATTACTATCATGTTGTGCTTTAAACTGTGATCCAAGGCAAAAAAAAACTTCAAGGTCGTCTAATTATCAGCTTTAATGCAATCAGACTTGGATAACATTTTTTAATACAGATAAAGCTGCAATTCCTCTGTAATTAAAAGGAATTTCAGTATATTATATTTGAAATTACAATGTAGTTATATTTACCTACAAATATTTAAAGGTAGGCACACTAAAATACGGTGGTAAAATACCTGCAGTTATGCAATACAGTGGTCTCTCGCTTTATCACGGTTCACCTTTCATGGCCAATTTTGCGGATTTTTTATTTATTTTTTGTACAATTTTGCATGCTTTTATGCTACATTCATGTAGTTGCTTTTATGCTGTGGTTGCCTTTGATGGTGCAAAATGTTTTATCAACATTGTTGTGTTTGTTGGGGAGAAAACTTACAAACTTCAGCACTACAGAGTCACACTGCTAGTGATTGAAGATTTATGTAAATTTGACAAGCTGAACACATTCTGTACTGTACAGGAGACACTGCACAAGATTGATTTACAATGGTCTACAGCCAATCAGGACACAGAACACAATGCACTGTAAAAAAAATAAATAAAAGCATGCAAAATTGTACAAAAAATAAATAAAAAATCCGCAAAATTGGCCATGAAAGGTGAACCGTGATAAAGCGAGAGACCACTGTATTGCATAACTTCAGGTATTTTATCACCTTATTTTAGTGTGCCTACCTTTAAATATTTGTAGGTAAATATAACTACGTTGTAATTTCAAATATAATATACTGACATTCCTTTTAATTACAGAGGAATTGCAGGTTTATCTGTATTAAAAAATGTTATCCAAGTCTGATTACATTAAAGCTGATAATTAGACAACCTTGAAGTTTTTTGCCTTGGATCACAGTTTAAAGCACAACATAATAGTAATTTTGTAAATTATGGTCCTATTTAGAGTTAAATTGAAAATAAAAGAGGCTAAGCTCCTCACCCCCACTCCCCTTTGCTCTTCTCTAGCTCTACCCTCTCATCCAAACATAGTCACATTTTGGCAACAGTCAAATTACCAAACTTGAGGTTACAAAATAATCTACTTCTTTGAGAAGGTCTGTGTGAAGCAGGATCATTGTTTTCAGCAATGGAAAATAGCTAAATGATGATCTCTATGATCAAAATCATAGAGTATAAAAGATGGCGCTAGCTACTGTGACGTAAGTCGCTGGTTTCTGAAGTTCCATTTTGATGTGTCAAGATGAGCAAAAAGCCTGTGAAATCAGAGGGTGGGCCTGACTGTGAAACTGCACGTTCATTGGCTAAAGACTTACCAGTTAGATGTTGTTTTGAAACATAGCATGACCAAGATTTATAAAATGTCTTAATTTTTTTCTTCAGTATGACCCAAATTGACTGACCGGCATTCAGATAGAATGCAGGTTTATGCATTTTTATGACCCAGAAGCTATGACCACATTTTAGACTGTCTACACTCACAAATGTTGCAAATGTCTCCAAATATTGCACTATGCTATTGTATGTTCATCGCGTAATTCAGACACATTTACATTCAGTCCAGAGCCAGTCAGTTTGCCATGCTCTTTGTTTCTGTCATGGTGGCCGGGGTCTTGGACCCAGGGGTTTTGAGTTTATGTCTTTTGGTATGATTCATGTTTGCATTTTGTTCCCTTTGGAATATTTTCTAGTGTTCTTATTTGAAAACTCTGTTAAGTTACTGATGACTTTAGGTTTATATTTTTGCCCTGTCCTGTCGTGTTCCCTCCATCAGTCTCATTTCCTTGTCTTTCAGCTTTACCTTGTGTCAGGTTAGTCTTTAGTATCTTGCTTCCTGTTTTATTTTAGTGACTGTTCCCTGTGTCTTTTGTTCAGTTTCACTTTCCCCAACTCATCATTTCATTTGTCCTCCTCTGTGTCACTAACATACTATTCTCACTACCCCATAACCCTAACCCCCAGTTCATATATTGTCTCATTCTTCCTTTGCCTTTTTGTTAGGTTGCTTTTTCCTACCTCTAGTTTCCCTGCCACTCCTAGTGTCTTCGGTACTTTTACATTCCTTGGTTTTACGTTCCATGTCAGAAACAATGTACTTTTGGACATTGTTTCCGACATCTCTGGACTATTTGGCTTGACTTTGACTTGCTCATCCTGTGGTTACTTCTGTTTCTTGTGTTTGCGTCTTCATTAAGGCAGTCCACACTCCAGACAGCAGATCTTGACAGTTTCAGCATCAGATGTAACTTTTATGAAATATATATATATATATATATATATATTAGGGGTGCAACGATACTCGTATCGATATTGAACCGTTCGATACAGTGCTTTCGGTTCGGTACGCATATGTATCGAACAATACAACATTTTTAATTTATTTTATCAACTTTCCTTCTGACGATGCTGTCTGTGTTGAGCGCTCAGTGGATCTGTGCTCGACATGCAGCCTAGGCGGAGTAGTCGAACACAGATCCACTGAGCCCAGCGCAAGCTAGCAGACAGAAGCTAAGCTCTCGTTGCAACATGGCAAATTAAACCTCCCCCACCCTCATTCAGATCTGGCGTTTGGAACTATTTTGGTTTTCATGTGACGTATGACCCTGAAGGTAAGCGCGTCATGGACTAAAGTAAAACAGTATGTTGGATGTGCCAGCAATGCTCAATTACATGGGTGGGAACTAGTGTGTTAGCGCAGTTAGCTCGTTAACGTGTTGGCCGTCCAGCCCCACGCACGGGGCGATCCGCGGTAGCTCGTTAACAGAGATTTGCCGTGTTGTGGCGTTAACCTCATTTCAGATTAACGCTGACAGCACTAGTGGGAACACAACGAATATGACTGCACATTTACGCCGACATCATCCTAGTGCAAAGACAAGTGGAAGAAGACAAAAACAACAAGCAGCATGCTACAAACTTTACCCGAGTCATTTAGACAGCCGTTAGCACATGATTCTCCTTATGGGGACCTGATATGTTTAATATGCTGCTGAGAATATAGCCCAGAAGAAGCGTATAGTATAGCTTTTATTTTGGAAAGAGACATTTCTCTGTAATAAACTCTCTTTTCCAAAGATGAGGGATTCCTCAATCAGATACAGGGCTCGCAAAATCGCTAGCCCAGCTAGCGATTTTGCCAAATCTATCTCTGGCCTGCCCGTCGGCCTATCGTAGGAAGGAAAAGTTTATGTCAATGCTTTTGCATTCTTTCGGAAATGTAGCTGGGTAATTATGTCATTGGCATCGGTGAGCCACTGTCAATATGTGACATATTGAAATCGCATTTGAATTTGCGCTTGTTTTTTGCTTTCACTTTGCAATCGCGCGAACTGTGTATAGAGAGCGACAGCACTGAGTGGTGAGTGATGATAATTTGCGCACCAATTCCTCTGACATCATCTTATCAATCGTTAGCTTACTATGCAAACATGACAAGTGAAATCTCCCGCAGCTTAAACATGTGAGAGGTTGATCGCGCAGAGAATCACTGAGCGTTATGTGAGTGCGTGTGTAAAAGCAGCAGGATATATATTTTAGTTCTGCTGAGCCAAATAAGACAGGTCAGGGTGAAGAAGTGACAGCCAAAGAAAAGCTTACCACAAAACGGAAAAGTTATGACAAATCCGACTATAAGGCAAAAAGAAAGTGCAGCTTTATGGTTTCATGGACAAAAGAATTTCTGTGGCTGCAATATGACAAGCTAAATAACCACGGCTGCACATAAGTGGTCCGCAGGTGCGCATTCGCTGTCAAAATAAAAAACGCGCACAAGATAAGAAGTTGCAACGCGTGTTTGTGTACATAAGATTTTCTGGAGGAGGACAGACATTTGTTTAGAACTCTTAAAGTGTAAATTTAAACCTTTTAAATGTCAAAGAAGCTCCTTTAAGCAGTTACTGTGATGTTCCTCCACCTCCAAAGAAATGTCAGAAGGAGTCCGAACCACAAAAGAAGCGCGTATTCTCGGAAAAGTGGTTGCAGGAGGTGAGCTGGCTTCAAACAAATGATGAACGCACAGAGATGTGGTGCAGAATGTGCCGTGAAAATTTAATAAATACCAAATTAAAAAGGCATGAACATCTTTTTTTTGTATCGAAAAAATATCGAACCGTGACACCAAAGTATTGAACCGAACCGAACCGTGAATTTTGTGTATCGTTGCACCCCTAATATATATGTAAAACCACATGTTCATGCCCACACATGCACTGCTTTGTCTTTATTCTTCCTGATAATTATTCAGACCAGTGGTAAAATCGGTTGCACTTCCTACAAACATCCCTGACAAAGTCAAGAGTGATGCCTTTGAACCTACAAACTAAAGTCTGTGGAGAGAAAAAGAGAAATTTGTGTTACGGTCAAATGTGCATTTTCAAAACCCAGTAATGATCGTAACCAGAGATAAGCCTTTCTATCTGATCAGCCAGCGGAGCATGTGGCCACAGGGTAATTTAGTATCTGTTTCAAAACAGATCAGTCACAAACAGAAAGTAAGTTTTGCAGTCATCTTCAATGAGCATAACATGAAAATAAATTACAATAATTATAATATGTTTGAACATTAAGCTCTTCTACATCAAATAGAAATTCCTTTTGACCTCATATCCTCTGCCCCTCACGGGACTGTGGAGTTTTTCAGGTTTCTGCATTTTGCTTTCTGCAGTGATTGCTGGTTACAGTTAATCATTCGATTAAAGCTACCAATGACAGTGCTTATCTTTACTTAACAATTACATCCAAACATAATCCCCTCCGCTACAGAGGTTATGTTTTGGGTATCATTTGTATGCATGTCATTCTGTCTTAAAACACAATACCACGATAGAAGTTTTGAATGAATTCTGATAAAATGTTATAGAGGTGCAGACTGGGGTCATGCTTACAATCCATTAAAATTTGGCTTAGATCCACCAAGGTTTTCAAGGTTAACCATTTATTGGTCGGAAATCGACCAAAAGCCTTATAATTTAGAAACTATAATTTTTATAAGTGTGGCGTGTATTGTCAACATGTAGAAAGCACTATATAGAGATTCAATTCAATTCAATTCAATTTTATTTATATAGCGCCAAATCACAACAAATGTCGCCTCAAGGCGCTTCATAGATACAGAGAAAAGCCCAACAATCATATGACCCCCTATGAGCAAGCACTTTGGCGAAAATATATGTAAAATATCATGTCACATTTGACCTCTGACCTCTCCTTCAAGGACAATACATTGTTCTGAAGATCAGAGTTCTATATAATGCTCTATAGAGCTATTTAAAACTAGGTTTCTTACAGCTATTGTTTGTATTGACAACGTGTAGGTATATCAACAATGATATATGGATATTCTAAATATCCTTTCTTCTTTATTACCCTATTTAAAACATTCTTTGGCAAAATAATCAAAATTCAAGCATTTCAAGTTACTTTGGAACATTTAAAATAGCAACATTGTTCATCATGTTAACAGGATAACTCGTGATCTGCAACCTATTCAAAGTAATCTTCTAACACTGGTCAGACTATGCCATAGTACCTTTGTCAGAAGTTCTGTGAAGCTTACTAAATGATCAAACGTCACAAAGTGGCACAACATCGGAACTTATGTTGAGCCACATCAATCATTTAATGGGATCCAGATGAGGCGCTGAATGAGTAAAACATTCTGTAACATCAGATATGTGTTTGTGTTTTTGCACAATGGCTTGCCAAAATAGCCCAAAGTTTTAGAATTGAGGTGGTCCTTTGTGTTTGGTCTACTCATTTTAGGTTCAGTTTACTCAACTGGCAGAATGTAGGACTAGAAAAATGTAGCCCCTGAGCTTCAAAAGTGTAAAACCAGTGGTTAAAGTATGTTTTCCCCCCTCTTTTGCCCTCGGTCTTCTTGTTCACAGATACCTGTCTTGTTTGCCATCAAAGCGAGGGATAAAGGAAGAGACTTCTCCGGAGCAATAAATGATGTGTGTTATACTGACAGATGACAGCACAAATTGTGACCATGTGCTGAAAGAAGGTAGAAGGCTGTAATTTTGGGAGAAGAGAGGAATTACTCTTGTCGTTTTATGACTTTTCACATTAGCTATTATAGTGTAATTTATTATTCTGTCAGTAAGTGCCACATAGGAGAAATTCTTTGGTAAATGATGTATATTTTAACTTTGGAAGCAGAAACTGAATGACCTGTAGTAAATTAAAATGTGGAAATTACACCAGAGGATGTGAACAGGTTTTCATGTAAAGAAAATATCTGCAACCATATTTACTGCAGATGTTGAGCTTTGCTGTCAAAAATACTGCAGTAAATATTAAGGTTAGTTTTATTACTTTTACTCTTATTCTTCGTCTTACTTTTCTTTTGAGAATAATTCTGCTTAATGACTTGAAACAAAAGAAGAGAAATGGGGGATTTAAACAGAAAGCAAGGCTATGCATTCAAAATGTTAGTTGCATCTTTTTGTCCTTTACCTGGCAGTTGGAAGAGGAGGGCATTCTCAGAGTTGTTTATGATTTCCTTCTGTTTCCTGTGATCAGTGGTTACGGTATCACCTCAATGGTCATTCGTTGATGTTTTATATTATCCTCGATGCGGTTTCTCCATTTTTTCTTTTGCGCCATAGGATCTTGAACGGTCATCGATTTATCACATTGCAAGTATACCAGCGGTCCCCAACCTTCTTTGCGCCACCTTTAAGGTGTCGCGGATAAATACAACAAAATAAAACTAGTACCGGTACCAAAAAAAAGGAGATTATTCATAACACACATGAAAAGACCCAGGAAAACCGAGTTAACGAAAAAAAAAACGATAACAAAATAACGCTAAAAACCCTGAAAGCCATACATTTCACACCCGAGTCTCACTCTCGCGGCCCGGTACCAAATGACTCACACGACCGGTACCGGGCCGTGGCCTGGGTGTTGTGGACCGCTGAAGTATACCACCTTATATCATTATTTCATAGGTGGTTTAGAAAGGACACCCCAAAAATTTTTCCAAGGCAACGTTTTTGGATTACCTGCAGTTTGCACATGTCAATTTTGAGTAAGGTCCATGTCTTGGATCCATAGAGAAGAATCGGCAGGATGAGGGGTGTAAAACAGGCATATTTTAGTGGTGATGCATAAGTACACAGCCCTAACAGGCTATCTAATAGGGTCTGTATCTGAGACCAGTCTTAGAAGCCATCTGCTAATCTGACTTACTATCTAGGGGGAAAAAGTTAAACAGATATGGGATACTATGTAACCGATACCTGGTTCAAGACTTCCTTTTAAAATCTGTTCAGCAATTCAGTGTTTTTTATTTTAGCCCAAACTGTAATCTTGATCTGTTCCTATGCTTCAAATAATTGTTTTGGTGGCTACCACTGGAAACTCTAAATGATTTAAAGAAAAGGGAAGTTTTGTGCAAGAAAGCCAAACTCTTTTTGAGATGTTCTGAGCTTTGTAACATGGTGCATTATCCTGCAGTTCATGGTCACCAACAACACTCAGGTAGGCTGTAGCAATACTCAAGGGGTCCAAAGTGTGATAAGAAAATATCCTCCACATCATTACATCACCACCACCAGCCTGAACTGTTGATACAAGGCAGTATTTATTCATGCTTTGAATTTATTTATACCAACTTTTGACCCTGCCGATCGAATGCTGCAGCAGAAAATGAGGCTCGTCAGACCAGGCAACGATTTTCAAATTCTCTACTGTCCAATTTTTGTGAGCCTGGTTGAAAGGTAGCCATAGTTTCCTGTTCTTAGCTGACAGGAGTGTCACTAGATGTGGTCTTCTCTCGCTGTAGCCTATCAAGGTTTGACGTGTTATACATTCAGAGATGCTCATCTACATAACTTAGTTGTAATTAGTGGTTAGTTAGTGGATAGGCTCCTTAAACCCTAAAATTGGGAAGAAAATGGATGGATGCTGGTTTCTGTTTGAAGCACTCTTTGGCAACTGGCATCAACTATGGGATTTTCTCCCACAGAACTGCCGTTCACTGGATGTTTTCTCTTTTTTGACCGTTCTCTGTGAACCATCGATATGATTATCTTAGAAAATCCCAGCAGATCAGCATTTTCTGAAATACCAGCCAGTCTTGCACCAACAACCGTGCCATGTTCAGAGTGACTTAAATCACCTTTCTTCCCCGTTCTGATGCTTGGTTTAAACTTAGTTAGTTGGTGGTCTTGGCCATGTCGAAACATCTAAATAAATTGAGTTGCTGAACATGTGATTGTATGTTAATGAGCATTTGAACACATAAGGCCAATGAGTGTATAAATCTTCTAAAATGACATAAAGTGATATCTCCAAAATGCTTTTTATATTAGAAAACTTTCACTATGTTCTTGTCAGGCAAGGCACCGATAAATGTATAATACATAGTATGAAAACTGAGAGCCAGGACGTGCGTTTTTATGTACAGCCATTTTCCATATTTCAGTTGGAAAATGCTTGTTTTTAAAGCACAGGCTTTTATTTTAATAGCTCTAAATCCTGTCAGTGAAACATTAAACCTGCTAAACATGTTAAACATGTAAAAGACTTTAATGACCATTCAGGGAAAACTAAAGCAACAAAACGTGAAAAATTACTTTCCAGAAAAGCTGCACTAAAATAAAAATGTCTTCAAGAATTTATATATTTATCTGATTTTTTGCGACTGAAGCTGTATGTTTAAGAACCACTGTGGTAGGTTTAAAACTCTCACCAGATAACAGTAAATCACTTTACATAAGATGTACAAAACCCCTCCCCAAAAACAAAAAAACCAACAAACATATTGTAGTACTGTAAATTCTAATAACACCATAAATGTCTGCTTTTTTCTGAGGTGTTGTGATGTTTTTCTGTCTTTATAAGAGAAAAGTGGTTTAGCAACGATTTCAGCACCAGTTTTTTGAGTTGATGAATCATCCCCGAAATTATCTCATTTCTCTGATAAATGCCGCCCTCATCTCTCCTTCCTTCACCCCTCTCCGGTGATCTCATCCTTGTTCCCTCCTGCTTTAGGACCTCATTCATTTAGCCTAAGAGGCAGGAACTCATAATCTCTTTCAAACTTCTTTTTGGTAAAGAAAAAAGACACATTCACACAAAACAGCTGGTTACAGCTGGCAGCACCTCACTTGCTCACTTTTATTTATGTGTGTTTTGTGATGTCATTATGAAATTAATTCCTCATTGGGTTTTTGTTGGACCTTAAAGGAAGTGCTTGCTGTTGGTCAAATCTCTTGCTCTGCAGTATCTTTGAGAAGTGTTGTTGAGGGATTAGGCCACAGTCATGTCAGTTACACTCTCTCCTCCAAATAAAATGACATGTGCATAAACAGAGCGAGGGATGGAAAAACACAATATATAAAAAAGCATTATAGTTTTCATGTTGTGTATAAATAGACAACTCTCCAACATCTTCTCCCCCCTGAGGATGAGAAGAACATGTTTTTCTTTAAGCGATAAGGCTAAATGATAAGCACAATGCTAATACAGCTTTCATAAACACTAGACAGGAAGCCAAAGTCTCAAACGCAGCTGTATCCATTTCCAGATGTCACTTGAACCCTGCCTCATGTCTCCTTTTTCTTTCTCTATATAAGTTCAGTCTGTATCACCCTGAATTACCTTTATCCCTGCTGTCAACCCCTCTCTCTCTCCTCTCTGTCCCCACATATCTGCTCACCAGCTGCGCTCAGATGGCCGAGAGGAGCAGGCTGAATGGGTTTTTATAGAGTGCACGCTCTGACGCACATGCATTTGCAGGGTGTTGCAAAGCGACCTGCTAAAGCAGGGATCCAGGTCTTTTGTCCCATTAGCCTAGAAAGTCTTTCTTCCTTTTCCCACTTCTTTTCGCCATTTGAGACCATATCAATACTTGCAAGTGGCTGCTGACAAACTTAGGTTTTGGTCAGAGAAGGTCAGGAATTTGGCTGTTTCTCTGCTGCTAATCGGATTAGTGTTTCTTTTTTTTTCTCTCGTTTTGCATGGCTAATATGAAAGTGATTAGACAGTCTATTCTCAGTACAAATCCTTTAAAGTTTAACATCGACTTCATTCAGAACTCTCATGACAAAAAGGCCATGTTTCCTTTTTCTATGTCGTGTTCACTGCAGTTTTGGAAGGCCTTTTCTCTAGCAGAGGAAGCTAGCTTTTAGGATACAAAAACTGTCAGCAGTGTCAGCTAATCTTGGCTCAACCACAGCAAGTATTTATGATCTAATATTTAAAAAGAGGTCTTTTAACCGAGCAACAATAATCACTTTAACAAAGAAGAAATAAATGAGGTCATGGATGCTTACTGCACAAAAATTGCTGCGTGCTGACACAAACCCATACTGTTTGAATTTCTTCAGTCTTAACTAGCCAAGTGTAATAGATTTTCTTTTTATCTGCTGAAATGACAGCAAAATATTTGATCAGCACGGATGGAAAAAGTACAGAACAGAAATACAGACACTTGTGTTAAAAAACAACGATGGTTTCAAATTCTTTACTCAAGTAAAAGTGAATAAGCACAGGCTCTGACATGTATTCATAGAAGCAAAAAAGCAGAGGACAGTTCTACCCGCTAACTGCAGCTCATGCCATATTCATATCCTAATGAAATAATATTTATATATGGGAATAAAAATGTTATTTTAACCTAAATTGTAAGTCCAGTGAAGGTGTTAACCTTGAACATCTTTTGTGTAGAACATAAACAGCTCTATTTGCAGTTGCCTAAGTCTTAGATAGGTGATTTTGCCTCCATATCTAAACAGAAAAAGTGTAAGCAAGAATTAAAGTGGGATTTGGCAGATGTGGGAACCCTAAGATTGGCTGTAGCAGTGCAGCACGAGTAAAGAAGTCTGAACTCCAATAGATTCCTGGTGTGGATGCTGTGATAAGCTAAATTGTGTTGCTGCAAATTGCAAAGGAAATCCCATCCCAGTGTTAAATTTAGTGCTTATATTTAAAATGATGTTAGTTTCTTTAAGGCAGCGCGGTGGCGCAGTGGTTAGCACTTGCAACCTCACTGGAAGAGCTTCCCAAGTTTGATCTTTGTGTGGAGTCTACATGGGTTCTCTCCGGGTACTCCAGCTTCCTCTCACTGTTCACACACATGCAGTTAGAGGTTTTAGGTTAAATGGTTATCCCAAATTGTCTGTAGATGTGAATTTGAATGCAAATAATTGTCTGTCTCTCTGTGTTAGTGACCTGTCAAGGGTTTACTCCGCCTCTCAATTTATGGTAGCTGGGATAGGCTCCAGCCCTTCTTTGACCCAAATAAGGACGAGTGGAATAGAATGAATGGATGGAAGGATAGTTTGTCCAAATGGCTTTAAATTCCTTCACAATCACTGCAAAACTTTTTGTAAACCGCCCTAAATTAAAGCTGAAAATGTGAACTTCAATTGCATATTGACAATTTGATTCAAACTTCACTGTGGCAGAGGCAAAGCTTTAAAAAAACTTGTCATTTCCTAAAAACGTATGGACAAAATTCTTATTTGAGGCAGGGGTGTCAACAAATGTTGACTGGTTTCATTTTTCCACATGTAAACACAAAAACTACAGTCTGAGTCTCCAAACTGTGATGTTGCCATGGTGACAAGCGAGTAAAACCATGAGCTGCCCTGCTGCAGAGTTCTGTCGCTGTCTTTTAACATAACAGGATGGGTCATGTGAAAACCACACAGCTGACAGGTGGGTGTCTCTATGCGTGAAAACGCTAGTCAGTCAGGAAGGGGTACATTAAGTGATAAAATGGGGGGAAGGAAGGTGAAAGTGAGGTCACGGGGTGGAAAGACTGAGCAGGTTGGAGGATGTTAAGATTATGGGCCTCGTGTGTAAACATAGCTCTAGTGTGGAATGCGAGAATACGTCTGCATGTATGCACACGAGGATAGCTCTTCCACAACCAGCCCCTCTTGAATCAACCTGAATTTCACAACTTTATGATGATGAATAATCGGCTCAGCCAGTCAGTCAAGACATGAGAAAGCTGACACACTTTTCTCTCAGCAGTATGTCCCCTTTTGTGGTACCCTCACCTTTAACCTTAGACCTTAAAGCCTTTGCCGAGGTCAGTTAAGAACTGACAGTCAAAGGGCATAAATCTGGTATTAGAAAGACAAGCAGCTCAGTGAGCTTCCCCTTCACTAGCATGGGACTTTTAAAAGATCACATCCATCAGCTGGTGGGAACCAGCTTATCTAACAAAAAAGAATAAACAAATAAAAAAGGTCATATTATGAATGAGGTAATTTTATCTGAGCGTGGCCTATGTAAAGTTTACATAGAGTTTACTTTTCCTCTCATTCTGTATTCGGAGAAATAAATTCCCTCGTTTTCTTTTTACTTTTGATTTACTTATAAAAAAAAAAAAACCTCATCTGTTATTCAGGCAGGGATGAGGTGTTTGAGAGCATTATTTTGCCAATTATTGCATAAACGGTCTCAGATCGGACCCGGTCGGAAAGAAGCAGCAGGCTCAAAAAGCAAAAATAAATAAATAAATAAAAAGTCAGGATCAGTGGGAGATCTTAAACACAATCCAGATGCACCCTGGTAGAATCATGGTTTGACTGAAATCATTATTAAAGATGTTTATCTACAATAAAACTCAAGAGGTCCTCCATCCAAACAGTCACAGTGGTCAATTGACCCTCCCATTGGAAATGACATGTGCCCGGTAAGAACCTCTCCTGATCCTAAGCATGCCATAGCATCTGGCAAATATGGTGGAGGAAATGTTACAGCACAGACCAGTGGAACCAGTTTACTCATATTTATTGATCATGTACCTCAGTCACATCTTCATAATTTGATTTAAAATCTTCTGTGATGGTGTACAGAGAGAAACTGTACCTTTGCCCAAAAGCTTTGGAACTTATGTTTTTAGCTGATTTTCATATCCTTTCTCTTTGTACAAAAACTCCCAGTCTTTTTAAAATACGGGCAGCAAAGGTCAACAACTCTTCAAACTTCACCTTTGAACAGGAACGAACCACAAAACATCCTCTCCAAGCATCAAGCACTTCTTCATAGGAGAACTCTGGATCAGCACAAAACAAGCACAGTTCTTTCCTCAGATTCATGCCATATGTCTGTAAAAAAAAAAAGAAAAAAAGATCCAAAACAAAATAAAGAAGAAACAGCTTCTCCGTAGATCACTAAACCAGCCTCGATTAACCAAAACCACCTATTATATGATGCAGGAACACCAAGGATTCAAAATTTAAAATGCCAAAAACAGTCAAAAATACCAGAGAAGGGGAAAAAAGGCAAAATGAGGTGGGAAAGGAAGAAGAAACAAGGCAGTGGTGTGTGTGTGTGTGTGTGTGTGTGTGTGTGTGTGGGGGGGGGGGGGGTCAGGGGGTAATTTTAATTTTTCCCTTCATAGAAATTCAATTCAATTCAATTCAATTTTATTTATATAGCGCCAAATCACAACAAATGTCGCCTCAAGGCGCTTCATAGATACAGAGAAAAGCCCAACAATCGTATGACCCCCTATGAGCAAGCACTTTGGCGACAGTGGGAAGGAAAAACTCCCTTTTAACAGGAAGAAACCTCCGGCAGAACCAGGCTCAGGGAGGGGCGGCCATCTGCTGCGACCAGTTGGGGTGAGAGAAGGAAGACAGGATAAAGAAATGTAAACATGTTGGTGTGTATGGTTGACTGGATATTGTCTGACCATTGTGGTTACAGCGTGGCTAAAGTTTAGTTGACTCCAATTAAATTACACATCATTATGCAGATAGTTGTTCTGTTTTGAAGATTTTTCTTCTGTAAGTGCTCTAAAAAACCCAAAAAATAAAACAAAAAACAAAAGAAAGCCCAACCAGATACATCTGGTTTGCAACTGGCCAACACTGAACACAAGCAAATATATTACAGGAACCATCAGGAAGATTGGTGATGGCTGAATTAGAACCACTGGTTTGTCTGCCAGGCCAGAAAGAGAATACTGACATTGGCACTGTAAGCTTCTGTGACAAATTAACGTTCTGAGAAACTTAATAAATCCAGGCTTAATATTTGTTTTGCAGACGTAGCAACAAACGAATGAAGACATTTTTGTTCTGTTTTCTGGTGTGAAACTCACCATGCAAGTGTCATGCAGAAATGTCATATTCCTCCCTTATGTGTTCTCGGTATGTTTATCTTTCGCCACGCTGAATATCTGAGCTTCATATGGAGGTCAAGCAGCTTTAAAAACTCAACTTGCCTGTATGATTTATGGATTGGAACGTATCAGCCGACTCACACACTTTGTTTGCACTGCAAACATGATCGAGGACGTGCACTTGCAGTAGCAGCAACATGTGCACACAGGACTCACTGTTACACAGACACGGGCATGCACTGCACGACTTACATGTATGCAAGCGCTTGCCAAAGACCAGGAAATGGGAGGTACATTCATCTCTGTTTGACAAATAAGCCCTTCTCTTCTCTTTTGATGGTGACAAGATTAGCCTGCTACAGTGACAAGTGACATCCTAGCTAGACTTTGATTAATATATGATCCTTTTAGCTGATTCTGAAATGACTAACACTGTCTGCTGAGTAATTCATCTCCCAGTATTGGGATATACATGCATATACTGATTGAAATTACAAATTTAGTAATTACATATTTAACTGTAATTCTGCAGCCTAATCATTATGAACAGATCTCTGAATATGATCATTTAATCCCGTCTCCTCCCTTAGTCACATTCCTGCAGCCTACCTCTACTCTACCTCTTCATCTATGAGCCTTACTTACAAGTTATCTTGCTCGCTAAAGGGAGACACAGTGCCAAAGATGTGCTTCGTTAGGTTTAAATCAAACACACGTCTGGAGGCTAGTTGAGAAAAATGTGTGTTCCCTGACCAGTTGGTAATTATTTACTTGAGGTTGCTGGCTATTGCTTTAGTCTCTAGTAAAGTGTAGTTGTCTGTGGTTGGCTGCCTACAGTGCATGGAACAAGCCAGCTCATCTGTAAACACTTGCTAACTATTAGCTGTGCCGCAGGGAAACTTGAAAAAGTTGAACACAAGCTCAAAATGATGAATGTTTGCCTGCGAATTAAAAGTTGTGCCTCACCACTGCAGCTAACGTTTTAGCAGACACATTTCTGCATTATCTGATATTCCCATGTTGGTGTTGTTCCTGCATCATCACAACAGTGTTGGTCCAGGATGTCACGTTCAGCTGTGTAGAAAATAGAGACAGGGGACCAAAATGCAGGACTCGCAGGCTGGTTTGGAATATACCATGTTTTACTGGAGCTGAGAGAAATAAACACAAATGACTGAGTTAAACAGGGCACACATGAGGAGTTGACGACGACGTGACAAGGAACAGAGATCAACTTAGGGCTTAAATAGGCAAGGTAATGAGAGGATTGGGAACAGGTGAAAAAACAGCTGAAACAAATCTGACTAATAAAAGAGAGGAAGTAACACTAAACATAACGCCTATGGGAGAAAAGACTGTCACAATAAAACAGGAAACAGACACAGGAAAACTAAACAATGACAACAAGACGAAAACTCAAAACACTGTCTAAGCACTCAATTAGCATTAGCCAAGATGTTAGGTAATGCTATTAAAAACAGTAACTACACAAACAAACAAACACATGAAACCTAAATATGGCTAACAGCAAATCTAACCTGATAATATATTTATTATATTGTATAAATTAATAAAAAAAACACTTGGAATGCTTACAATTTGTTCCAGAAGAGAGTTTTATATAAGCAAAGGTATTTTTTCTTCCACACATTATTTTTCAGTTGCAATGTTTATCCAGGCCAAACATTATGATGATGATGCAGGAACAACACCAACACAGGATATCAGATAGACTGTCCATTTCAGGTCACTGTCTGTTTTCAGTTCAGCACTATATGCTTCTTTGGGACCAATTTTGCGTTGTGACTGACAAGAACCTGCAGCACCCATTTGCTAACCGGTTAGGGAATTTACATTTTTCCTTAGCGACCTGTGGTTACCATGGGCTCATTGACTAGTCCCTAGGCCTAGGTTACTGGGACTTTGTCAATCTATTTCACCTACTTTCACAGCACGATGATAAATAGTGCTTCTTTTGCAGTAATGCTGTCTTGCATTATTGCTAAAGTTGACATGCTGAGTCAAACCCAATACACCAATACATAATGTCAGCTTTCTTTGTTCTCAGTCTTTATTTGAAGCAAAACATTTCAACTAACTTCTATTTCTGGAAATGAGAATTCTTTGGTAATATCTAATCACTTAAAAAAGCTGTATTCCTATGAAAATGCAGAAGCAGTAGGTAAGGACAAGAATTTTTGGGACCTGAAAGTTTTTAGTTTCCCAGTAGTACTGATCAGTGGCTTTTGAGGCTGTGTTGGCTGCACGCATGTAAAAAAGAGCAAAAGTGACATGCACTGGCTGAAGCTGGAATAGGAAAGAAAAATTTTGTCCCCAGTGTACGTTTTATCTTAATCGGTTCTTCATTGAAAGCTCCACAGGTGTACCCGCGTCAAGGTCATCAAATGGCAGCTGAGACTGAGCACCATCAGACACCGATACATAAATACTTTCACAAGTTTTGCAATGGCTGATATACAGTTTTCACAAAAAGTCTATTTGCACAAAAATTTATTTTTTGTGTGTGTGTTTGGAGTCCAAGAGAAGCAGGCCATGTTGTGAAAGGGGAAACTCGGGTTTATTGAGGCTGGTGGGACTTATCTGACAAGGGTCTAACAACGTGAGTCAAACAGCACAAATACCTTTTACATTACCTAAACCCATGTCACGGTGCTTAGCATCAGCATGATAACATCAATGGCTGTACTTTAAAAGATTTATTTGTCACATAAAAAATCTTAAGCTTTCATGTTTCAGATGTGAGATGCATTCAAGTCATTTGCAAATGTGTTGCTGCAGCAGCTGAATTTAAATAGCGACTTATCCAAGCTGTATAACTTTGGATGAGTTTGTTTTGGATTACTGTGGACAGGAACAATGCTATGTAGCTAGAAACAACAAACCCCAAGTCTGCAGACTTGAACAGTCTGCTTGTGTTTTTCTGAACAGCAGCGCTCATCAAAACACTTTCTGTGTGGAGATGATCTGTTGTGACTAAGACTGTTTCTGTGATTAATTAGAATCCTGCTTCACATGGTTGCTATAACACTGTATCCTCTGTCACGTTTTTATTTCTACAAGGAAGAAATAATTTGTGATTTTAGTGAATGTTCAGGAAACACATACATTACCAGTGTCACACACAGCCAGAGCTGATGATATATGATGCTGTAAACTGGAAAATTAAACATGCCACACATACCTTGCACATTCTTGAGGCCAGTTTTAACTTTCCATTTCCCTATATAGTGACAGTGCTATACTTAACCACATACAGGTGTGTTTTTGGCACCAGCAGCGAGCTGGCAGGTGTGTTTGCTGTTACAATGTGATAATGACTATCATTACACCCCAGGTAAGAGCAGGCTTGTTAGCAGCAGGCCGAGATGGAGACAAGAGGAAAGCAATAATGCCTTTATCAGGATGTGAGCGCACAACTGGCATTTCTGCACCTTAATCACACGCAGAGTCATAACACATACTTATGCAGAGGTACAGACACAGCAAAGCAGTAAGGAAGAGATACACAAACAGAAACACACATAAATTAGGACCTTGCTGATTTAAATTTAGCTCCAAATGAACCCTTCAGAAGTATCACTGCTGAAAATAAAATGATACCTGTTATTTTCCTGCAGGAGGAGAGCGCAAACTAGTGTTTTATAATATAACATAATGATGAAATGCAGACCTTATGCTTCTTAATCATGTAGACTTTTAGAAAACTCTTTTACAAAAAATAAAATTTTTAATGAATGCTGCAAAAGTCATGTTTTTACATTAAACTTTGACGCATAGTTATATTTCATATGCTTATATGGGCTCACCTCAGAGTTATCTGAGCTCCTTTTCCCCCACACATCACTGCAGAAAGTCACACTCATGCAGATCCAGGTAACTGTGCTTAGAAAGCAAATGGGTAATCTCTCAGACCTGCTCTCTGTTTCTGTACTTCACCATATGGGGTATATCCATCACAGCATTTCACTGCCTCCTTGGGCGCCGTAAACAGAAAGAAGCAGATGTGTGCAAATGTGCACATGCATTGGCAAAACACACATTTTGAATGATGGTACTCGTGAGGGCTTAACTGGCTATCTTAACGTCCTAAATTGAGCAAATGCTCACTTTGACCCTGAATTCTAAGTCTGCATGTAGGCTTTATTATAAGTCTAAAAGGTTTCCTTGGTTTTCTATGGTTAAAAAAAACTTTAATTACTTCAGAAACACTACTGCACACATACATGTGTTTGAGACTTGTTGTTCTGGAGTCAGTCTGGGGAAAGTTCCAAAGAAAGCATTATCCTCTAAGTAATTTTTCAAAATTCCATGGATCTAGGTCCAAAACAAAGCATATTTCAGCACCAACTGCACCAGTGATAAGAGCTTGAAATTTTTTCTAATCACCCACAGCATATAGTAATGTTGATTATAATTATACTGATTTCATCAGGACGGGCTTGAACGTTTGAAGCGGGCGACTTTTTAGACTCTTAGCAGCTGGTTTTGTAGCTGTAGTGCTTTCAGAGTTGGCATGTGGTGAAATGGTAAGCATCTGTAATACTTTATGTGACAAGTTAATGGTTTTTTCATCTATGTACTTTCATTGTACTCTGTCTTTTCTTCACTTCTCATTCCGACTGCTTGCAAGTTAATTGGTATTTTAGTGCATTATGCAGGTTAGTGTGGGTGTGTGTCTTAGACAGCAATGCACCAGATGTTATTTTATAGGACAGAGGAGGCGGCTCTCTCATGACTAGTTGTTGCAGCCTTGGTGATTACAATGTAACTGTGTCTGTGGCTGCACCAGCCAAACACAGTCTCATGTACAGACCGGGGGAAACCATTTCAAATACGACAGCCTTAATGTGTTTTGATTAATGGCTTGTTATCTCTAACAAATATGTTTCTGTGGTTTAGTGGTTAATGCATTAAATGTAGAACATCATTGGTTTGATTCCAGGAGGAATCGCAAACTCAACCTGAGGGAATAATAAGGTAGAGTGTACTCTTAGTGCCGGTCCCAACCCTGGATAAATGGGAGGGTTTCATCCGGTGTAAAATATGTGCCGAATCCTTTGCAATTAGTTTTTAACTCTCACAGTTTCCAATAAGGCACTCTTTATAAGTATGTTGTAACAAATGGATTCCTCTGTGGCAAATAAATAAATTATTCATGCATAATTTAGTTTATAACAAAAACAGAAACCCATGGGTAGTTATAAATGAACTACTAATTTTGGTTCAGTATAATTATACAGAAAATTTAGCCACACTTGTTTTTTTCAAGGACTCTGGTATCTGATAGATATGCAGAGGTGTCAATGCCGGGCATCACTTTAGTCAACACATACATATACCTGTGAAAGACCGGTTGCTGTTCCATTTAAACACATATGTGTCCTTTTCCAATCTTCAAGTGTGGAGGTGTGTGTCAGTACAAAAGATAATATTCTACTATCTAAACACTAATCTAACAAGTAGATTTTATTTGTTGGTCTTTAAAACTGAACGGCTATAATTCTGAATCCCATAGACCCATGGCTGACCCACCAAGGAACTGCCACTGAAGCACATCTTGTACTTATCACTTACAGAATGTCAGTATTTGACACCATGGGATGTGAATATGTTATAATTAACTGTATAATTGAGAATATTACAGTACTATGCAAAAGTCTAGAGACACTCCTTTTTTCTTAAAGTTTTGCCTCCAGTAAACCATACTTACTCTTGAGCAATAGTTCTCCAAACTTTCTGAAAATCTTTCAAAGATTTTCCAGTCCAGTCCTTGTACCTGACATTTAAATTTTTGTCTTTGGTTCTTAAGCCACTAAACACTGACCTATGACCCATCCCAGCATAAAAAAAGAGATGAACCAATGTGTTTACACATAACAGACAACTTAGTAAAGAATCTATATTAAAATATGCACTTTGTACATACATGCAAGTCATAAATACACAGTTTTTTACTAACCGCCTATCACAGGGACATATCTATTTTTCCATTTCTTTAGCTTAATCTACAAAAATGCCAAAGATAACACAGTCTGACAGCCATAAAATGTTATTTCTGCTGATTCCCAAAGAGCTATAAGCCAAAAACTTGGCATTGCTAAATTTTTGGCGACTGTCAGGCCTATAGTAAGTCATGTCTTTAAGAAATAGGAAAAAATCCAGCACCAGCCTCTTATAAGAGCTAAGAGTTGTCTATGGCAGATTAGGTGAGCCGTCTAGTGTTCACCAAAGCTTCATCGTAATTGGTGTCAGTGAAAGGGTGGCTATCAAAAAGAGATTCTTAAAAAAGGAAAACAGCAGGCTTTATAACAGCGAGTGTCACCAGTCATCTGTAAAACACAGTGGAGGCTCTGTCATGGTTTGGAGTTACATTTCAGCCAGTGGTGTTGGGAATCTTATGCAATTATGAAGAGAGAAAAGTATCAGGAGATTTTGGTCCTGTCCTGATTGTGGACAGACAGAAACACTCAAAGGTGGACCAAACTGTCGTGGAACAGTTTGTAGATTTTATTTGCAGCCTGTGGGTTGAACAACAAAGTTGATTTAGCTGCAAATCTGATTCAGAGCACATCCCAAGTGAGGCTTCCCAAGACATAGTACTGGGAAATGATGGTTTCTTTGGAGTCTGAGACATATCCCTTGAAGAAAACTAAACTGACCAAAAAACAAAGCCAACCGAGCCAGACGATAGGTTCATCTACGCCAAGTTCTTATGGTCGGTCCAAACATCCAAAGGTTGCTTAGCCTCCTTCAGTCAGTGCCCCTATTCTTCCGCAGGTCTGTTACCTACATCATAGTTAAGCTTGGAAGAAGGAAAGAAAGAAAAGAGCACTGATACAGTTGCCCTACAATGACATCAGAATCATCAATTTCACAATAAACTGAAGGCTTGGGTCAGGCTGAACAAGTACGGGAGCAGAGGTGATTTTCTCCTTGAGACACTTAAAGGCTGCTTCTGAAGACCAAATGACAATTTAGGTGAGTTTAAATAGAATTTTACTTCAATGAACCTCTTGGAGAAATGAGCAACCGCTGAGAACCTTTGTTTTTTTTTGCACACGTTAGGACTGGGCTTAGATTTTCTCTGCATCGGTCTTCAGCTGCCCACCTTTCAGACCATAAGCAAACGATATATGTAATTCTTATTTTACAGCCGTTACACAACTTGTTTTCAATCAGACTCTGAAGTGCTCTACTGATGTGCTCTTCTGATGTGCTGCCCGTGTCCCTCCGGGTACATGGAAAAAATCGAAATGTCATCCAAATATACAAATACAAAAAATTTAAATAATCCCTGACAGCATTATTTACTGGGCCTAAATAACTGCTGCAGCATTTGTTGGAGCAAAAGAGATCAGCAGATAATCATAGTGCCCAAGATCAGTTTTACATTCATCCACTTCTTAAATGTGCATGAGGTGATTTCCACTCCTAAGATCAAGTTAAGGAAAAATCTTAGCACTCCCCCACAGGTTGAAAAGCTGAACTGATTAGTTGTTAAGTGTATTTGTTTTATAGGGATATGCTGTTTAGTCTCCAGTAGTCCGTGCATCAATGGAAAGTTTTATCCTTTTTCTCTAAAAAGAAAAATCTTGCTCCTACTGGAAACAAAGATGGCCGAATTACATCTATACCAAACAACTCTCTCATGTATGTTTCCGTGGCATCCCTTTCAGTGTTAGATAGCTTATATAAGGGGCTACCTGGAAGGGGTGCACTGGCTAACAGTACTATGCAACAATCATAGGATCGCTGTGGGGTCAGGAGTTTATCATCTTTAAATGCTGATACTTTCATTTTAGTTAAAGTTCGTGTGATTAGCCTAAACCTCACAGACTGAAGCAGAATTTACATGAAAGGAATTTATGACATTTCTTTGTTTTTTATATCAACTTCATGCAACCATGAAGACTAGTCGATCTCCCTATGGATTTATGTCAAAGCATGTCTGGCCTCTATTGGGAAAACTAGCCAATTATTTTCACTGATGCAGTAAAATCACCAATTTGTCTCACTCTTTCTGTCTCTTTAGTATCTCTGCGTTGCAGGGAATCAGTTTGTGTTTCAGTGGAGTCCAAGTTATTTACACAACCAGACATAAACACTTAAGATCAGGGATGAATCTGATTTAGTGCTTGAGCCAGCCAGCTGTTTGGCATCTGATGTCACAGAAAATTCTCTCTGTGGTTCGTTTGTTCGACAAATCTTAATGATTATTATTGTGTTGCCTAATAATCAAGGGGATCAAGTTTTGCTTATGGCTGGTATTCATAATCTCTAAAGGCAACATCGTCCCCAGATGTCTGACACTGAATGCTAGACACTCGTTCGTGTTTTCGTGTAACACAAATACACAGACAGACAGGGCGAATGCATGAACACAGACACGTGTGCCCATACACACTCTTCTCGTCTTCATCCTGCTTTATCTCTCTTGTTCTCTTTCACACGCGCACGGACTCAAAAATCGTTGTTTCTCACAGTCTAGTCTGGCTGTTGTTTGATTTACTGGGTGACCTCTGACCCCAGCTGGGCTGAGCTGGATGGACTCTCGGCCCTGCTGCAGCTCCAACTGGTTCGTCTCCAGCATGACCCTGCCAGACCTGAGTGCATGTGTGTGCCTGTGAATGCCTACACACACATCTTCATTTGTTTTCACGTCACTCCATGGTCCCAAAACCTGCAACAGTTACACGCAGTTCCTTTCTTGAGTTCTGTATATTTTTAAAAAGTTGATGTACTACATATTTGTTTAAATTACGGCTTGTTTATATGTCTCAAATCTGCACCTGTGCTGCCTCTACATAACAGCTAAACTAAATAAAGTCGTCTTCATGTGCGACTTCTCATTCAATGAAAACCTCCTGTCAGCAGTGCACCCACATTACCAGTGTTTTAGAAACTGCTAAGTGACCTTTTGGTGTTATTCATTTCCTGTTTTTGTGAAGCCTAAATTAATTAAAGATGGCAACAGTAATTTGACTCAGTCTGACCTTTGCCTGTGAAAATACTCACACAAGAGGCTGAGAGCATAACAGTGGGGAGAGATTGGTTCATTAAACCACTCCAGGGCCAAATAAAAGTCTTCTAAACCAATTAATTCAGTTAAACAACAGATAATTCATTTTAAAACCAGAAAACTAAAGAAAATGACTTTGTTTCGGCTTTCATCCACGTTGGCACTTTGGCCCGATTCCTTTTCATACTGTTTCGAAACATTTAACGTGTCCGTTAAAAACACATCGTATTCATTTAGAAACATATCTTTTGAAGAGGCTCACTGTTTACTTGCCCTCAACATGACCTTCACTATAATGTGGTTAGCGCTAAGCTATACGCACTATATGAATTAGAGCCTGGAGAGCCTGAAAAGAAGAGCGTGGTGAGACATCTTATATCTACCTAGACTCTGAGTAATATCTAACTCTGTAGTAAACAAATCTGTCAGCGCTTGTCTAAACACATAAATCCACATGTATTTTTTTCTTTATGCTTCTTTGATGGCGCTTCTTTAACTCATAGATGTGGTATTTTCTGAACATAAGTCTAATCTTTGAAGGCAGCTGATAGCTTGGCGTTTTTGAACAGATGTGGGATTCCCGCTGCTCTCTCCTACTCATGCATCTTGAACTAATAAGGTCACCGTGGATTACAGCTTCTTAAAGGAACAGTTTGACATTGTGAAAATACATTTATTCACTTTCTTGCTTGATGTTAGAGGTGGAAAATATCTCCATTTTAATATCTGTATGTGAACTCTCATATAATAGCTCAACGCAGGACCAAGAGTGGAAGTTGAGAAACAGCTAGGCTCTGTTCAAGAAAAAAAAACAACTCTGAATTTTGTTGTTTAGAGACAAAGTCCAGGCAGGAAATGATTCTGACTGCTAGTGAGAAAATTCAAAATTGCTTTTTACTTAAGTAAGCATTATAATCCTACTCAAATAGGTTAATAGTGAGCTAGTTGCATAATAAAAATACACCAATTAGCCATAATATTATAACTACCTGTTTAATATTGTGTTGGTCCCTCTATTGCTGTTGCAGATCCATCGAGGCGTGGACTCCACCAGACCCCTGAAGGTGTGCTGTGGTATCTGGCACCAAGGTGTTAGCAACAGCTCCTTGAAGTCCTAAAAGCTGAGAGGTGAGGCCTTTCAGCCTTTTTGTGGGTTGGCCTTGTTTGTCCAGCACATCTCACAGATGCTTGATCAAATTTAGATCTGAGGAATTTGGAGGCCAAGTCAACACCTCAAATCTGAAATATCTTTGCTTTGTGGCAGGGTGCATTATCCCAGTGAACACAGTTTCCTTCTTCCCATGGTGGATACTGGTGCCAGGTGTTACCCAGCTAAGCGAACCAACACGCACAAGGACATTGGTGTAATCTAAAAGAAAACATGATTAATCAGACCAGGCCACCTTCTTCCATTGCTCTGTGGTCCAGTTGTGATCCTCACTGCTCATTGTTTTCGCTTTTGGCAGTGCAGAAGGGTAGGCACGCACTTCCTGACTGGAACAAACTGTGATGCATTGTGCATTCTTACACCTTTCTATTAGAACCAGCATCACCTCTTCATCAATCAATCAATCAATCAATCTCACCCACTAACAGTTGCAATGATGAATATAATCAGTGCTATTTATTTCAACTGTCACTGCTCATATTGTTATACTTGATGTATATTTAGAGTGCCTACAATAAACATACTCATTATGTCAAATGGTAATTTCTCAATTGTTGATTCATTGATGTGTATGTATGTCTTTATACTGTTTTTTATATTGCTAAGTAGCTTGATGTATAACAATGCAACCTATGTCCAAAATAATAAGCAACGAAATATTTCAAATAACTGGTACAGAGTACAAACTGAGGTATTTGCATCCAAAACATAGCTGTATAGAATCACAAGGTCATATAAAGTTGTAACATCATATAACCATTTAAATAAGACATTAAACCTGTACTACAATAAAATACTTGATAGAACATACCAAGTTACATTCTCCTATCCATTCAATGGTGGTGGTGGTGAGGGGGGTTTAAAAGTATTAGTAGTCATGTTCTGTGGCACCCCATGGCCCCCATCTAGACATGCCCCTGTTGTCACAAGCAAGTCAAATATGCCATATGCCAGTTTTTAAGGCTATTTTATTTAAGAGTGAGCCAACTGTCAGAGTTTTTTTTTCTTATTATTTTAGTGTACAAACTCTTTTGTACACTGAAGAAACACATCGTACAGAAGGGTTGCTAACATCGTCATTTGACACGGCAAAATTGTAATTTTTAGTCAGCTTAAGGCATTGCTATTGTTTCAGTCCTTGCTTCCATAATGTATGACAGCTTCTGCTTTGTCTCTGTGAGATTTAAAGGGCTGTAAAGTGGCTTCTAATATGTTCAGAGACAGCCAGGTCGGTGCTTTTAATGGTTTCTAGCCTTTATTAGAAGCTGTAGGAGGGACTTGCTTTCTGTTAGGAAATAACACAAGGGCAAGTATTCTCCACACAGAGTCTGACAGCAATTTATGAACTAGTTATGACATTTTATCCCACCGGTTTGTTCAATAGTCACTAAATGCAATTCACTCATTTGTTTTCATGGGCACCGTTTGTAGTGCTTCTGAAGGGACCTGAGAAGGTTAAACTGTTTTTGCGCTTTTATTTGCGCATTTCATGCATTCACAAAAAATGCTTTCAACTGGAATACAAGAAGTGCTGCTATCAAAAAAGGGAAATTAATATCCATGCATAGAAACAAAGAGGTGGCATTTGGTTCCTATTTCATGCTCTGCAGTGAGACCGGCAGCTGTCACTTCATTTAAAATATCGTTGTAGAAGAAAAGAATATAAAGATCTGAATGACTCAATGTTTGATAGTTTCAAAAATAGTTCGTTTTTAGAGCATTTGTTTTCCTTACTGCAGTCTAACAGTGACTCCCTTCAAAAGAATTGCATGGCATACTTCCTATGCTCAGCCCACCTGTCAAACTGCTCTGTTATAGCACGCTAGTAACACCCTTCCTAAGCTTACGGTGTTATTGGATTCGTTATTTTCCTTGTTGTGCAACACAGTAAAGGCCTCAATCTGTTGTTTTCTTTAAGCCCGTTGATAAGGAAGTGGACTCCTTCTCTTTTCCTCTTTCAAGCGAGAGTGACCTAAAAGACGGGATGAGGCAGGTACGTGCTGCAGCACAATAGCCAGTAAATCTCTCCACAGCAGCCACACTAGAGCCCTGAGTGCATGGTTATGGAGGGAGGCTAATCAGCTTTTGGCAGATGGGCTAATGTCCTTACAGTGGCTGAGAGGGGGGCCTATATTTAGTGTCCACTCTCTCCTGCTTAACAGGGGATAACAGTGGCCCTGTTCTTCTTCTTTCCATAGCTCATCCATTGCTGCTTAAATTCACCAAGAGACCAACTGAGGCAGAGATGAAGGGAAATGAGTGAACACAGAATTATCATAATAATAATAAACACCTAGATTGAGAACTGTAATCTCAAGTGACTCAAAATAGAAGAGTCAGTAGTTATGCACATCAGAATCTTTTCAAAAGCAGCCATGAAAGCAAAAGGAAAAGATAAAGAGGAGAAAACATAAGCAGAGTGTCAAGTAGAGAGACAGAAGAAAGGAAAAAGATGAAAGACAGAGTTGAGTAACATTTTCTTTTCCACTGTCAGCAGGGAAAGTGACATCTGGAGGCTGAGGCTTGCGGGCATTAGAGTGATGCAGACCTGGAGCCAATCCACTCAGCAAGTTACCATGTGTCCCTGGAGACCTGGGCTCTGCTGGTAGTAAGGTTTGTAAATTCGTGATACCTGCTTGCCGTTTCAGATTCACTTAAAGCTAATTAGCTTGGCAAACAGTGTGATGACGTTCGTTGACGCTCATCTGTGACGTCTCACTGAGGGGAAATCCTTCACGTTCAGCTGTTACTTGCTGGCAACAAGAGTCGTGCACTTGTGTGGATGTGCGGGCACTTCAGAGCATTGACCTAATGAGGACTTTTCTCTTAATGTCAAAACCTGGACACCAAATCCAAATGCCAGAGCCGTTTACCTCGGCTAAACTAAAGTTCAAGGTGGTGAAACGTCTAATAATCATCATTCAAAGTGCTACTGCGGCTGGTAGTGTTTGTGATAAGAAAGAAAAATCTTAAAACATCTTATGTCCAGTGGGCTCCTTTTGCTTTTAATTAAGTTGCTGCACTTGAACACAATCATCAGATGTTTATTTTCAGGTTCAAACAGGATTGCTGTTGAAAACACTGAAAAACAATGAAACAATCTTTTTACAGCAACAGAAATCCACATGGAACAGCTCAGAGCAGAACGTACAATGAACATGTGTAAATGTAAATCTCAACCACTGTATTCACCAGAGCAGGTCTCCATCAGCCAAAATTAATACACAGAAAAGCACCTTTAAATTCAGTGACACAGCCTTGTCTGCTAATTCGTCTGAACACAAAGTGTACAAAAATAGAGATCGATAGAAAAATAGAAGATCTGACTTGTTTGAGAGAGAACATTCTGAGTGAAGCGCAGTGTTAAAAACTGGAAATGTACTTCTGTCACGTCACGATTGTTATGAAAACTCTACTTTAAATCTCAGACAAAACGCTTTAATGCCTTTCAAATATCCGTGCATTTTCAGTTCTACTTATCTCATTATTTCCTCACTGAGACAAATTTCAGCAGCTGTTAACTGTGTTCTCCTCTGCTGGGCCCGAGCTCGGTTACGACACCCTTGCACACACAAACCAACTTCCACTCCTTTGACAACTTTAGAGCTTGTAGCTTGTAACACAATTGTTCTCTTTTTCTGTTACATGTGGTTTTATTTTAAAGCAGATACATTATGGCAGAATGCATTTGAACTGCATACAAAATGTCTTTATGCATTTGATAAAAAAAATAATTAAAAGTGTTTTAAATCTTTTACAATTTTCCAGTGTAATTTTTAGAAAACTGATCGCCCATGTTTCAAAACTTTCTGTTAAACATGTGTTTGTTACTCAAAGGTACCTTGTAGAGTTTGTTTGATTTTTGGAGCTCTAATAGAGCAAAATCTTTGGTTGTATCGTGCATGTGTATGAGAACATGCATACATGTGATGTCATGCATGAGGTCCAGGGCTGGCCATCTGGCAGAATGGGCACTTTTCCTGTAAGCCAATATAAGCATTTGCATTTGGGTGGATGCACCGGTTTTTCAACAACACGTCAGGAAAAATAGTCAGCGTGCCAAAATGGGTAGGAGTAAAAGGGAAGGCACTTGTGGAGAAAGCCGAAAGCCAAAACACAGATGCTAAGTTTGTCAAATTAAGGACCTGTGGGCCATAGTAGATGATTGTGGTGGCAGGTGCTGTGAGAAGAGGCCCAACAGCCGGACAGTAAATGGAATAAAATCTTGCAATATGGAGAAGCTAATTTAATTCAGCATTTTATATAACACTAGTTGACTTGGCTTTACTTCAAGGCATTTTCATATTGCAAGAATGCACAAGAATCCCGCCGATCAGACAATCCTCTACAAGCAATCACTTGGTGACAGTGGAAAAGAAGAACTCCCTTTTAACAGGAAGAGAACTCCAGAAGAGCTAGGCTCAGTTAGAGGCGGCCATCTGCTGCAAGGAGGGGAAAAGGGGGAATAAAGATGAGCACAGAGAGACAACTAACAATGGGCTGGCTTCTTAGCACTACATTATAGCATGAGGCGATGATACTCTGGATTCAGTGAACCAATCAACACGGACCCGTATTGATGAACTTGGTAGACAAGATAGCTTTTTTGGAGTATTGCTGATAACATTGCAGTTAAATTATTTTGGCAATCTTTGGTCAAATTAATTCGGCTAGTATTTTCACGAATGATGGTGTAGCTTCCTAGCTTGCCAGTCATCACACCAATGTTATAATGAAATCCATATAATTCGTAATTCTATGAAAGATGTTATGCCAACAGATAAGACTGCTGAAACAGTCACGTAAGACAGTGAATCTTTAATTTTCTTCCTGTTGAGCTAAAACCATCTTTAAATGTTGATAAGTTGTCTCAGTGGAAAGTTTTGGTTATTTTTTGTTAGCCAGCGTTTATCATTAACAGCGTTTTTAGGCAGTGAGCTTGCTGTTACTCTTCTTGGAGCTGACTTTGCCTTGGCTTTACAGTTTATTGTCTACTTTCTCCTTCTCTCCCTCCCACACACAGGATGTCATTTGGGATTTTTTTTAGGATTCATTGCAGAAAGTCGTGCATTTTTGCAGAGCCCCCTTTATGAAGTGTGCAGTTCCTCTCGCTTGCTCTTCATTCCCTTTTCCTCACTACAAACTTTTAGTGTTTTACGGGAGCATCACAGTTGATATACAGATTCAGGGGAACGCAAAGATGGGTAGAGAGTGACATGATTGTGGTGGGCCAGTTTAAGTGAAACTGCTGGACCTGACCTATTTCTCACAGTTACGTCCTGATGAGATTGCTGCAGTTGATTTCATGCCATGAACCCACTTCAGCTTTTTAGACCTTAGGGAAACAGTGTAAACAAAGACAGAAACTCCACAGGGTGCCTTTAAGTAAGCTTGAGTGGTACATCTGAAAAATCTGTTCTTTTAATTTGCATTTCAGTTTGCATCTGGCAAAGTGTACAAAAACACATGAAAATGTGTTTTAATAAGACCATATTTTGAAATGCACAATGGGCATACATTTCTTTCTGTCACATTTCACCCTGCACATGAAATAGGTTGCTATACACTCCTTCACCTTAATTTGCAACACATCTCTCCTTTTAAAATAACCATGCATTATATTTTTATAAGCATTTTTTTAGACACTCTTGCCACCCACCTCCTAAAGATGATGAGATTATGTTGGTACTTCCTCTTTGGTAATCAGGATGTGTACTTATCCAGCAGCACTGCTGATAAGAGCATAATCTTGAACCAAACACTGTTAAAAACATCAGGTGGTCCGATACCTCCCTCAGTGTTAGAGACCTTAGTCAGCATTGGTAAATTTTCTGACCATCAGTACATTCATAATCATTTTGAAAATGTCACGAGACAATTCAATACTACTCTAAGATAAAGAATGACAAAAAACAACTCTTCCCTTTAGGCTTTATCTAGGCACTTAAAAACGTATTCCTGTACAGAAATAAAGCATGCATTGTTTTGTTGTTGGGTATTTTTTTTGTTGTTTGTTTTTTTGTTGGTTTTTTTTGTTGTTGTCAGAGTTCAGAAAGAAAAACTTGAGTAACAAAGCAGATCTTTGGGTTGTAAACAGTACTCACTTCCTTTTTTTTTGCAATTGTCTTTGAAAACAAAGTTCCAGTCACCCACAAACTCAGTGCAGACGGTAAATATGTGAATGAAAACATCTTCTGCGTCCTTTGCTGCTCTTTGCTCTTTGTGGCCATTTGTGATCTCATGTTTTGGTTTGCAATGTGAAGAAGATGTGCTTATTACACATGTCAAAACCCACAACACACCAGAACACTATCCTGTCCAGGCTATTTATGACTCAGAGCCTCAGCGACGGTTTGATCTACCAAACCCTTGAACTGGCAGGCCAGCCCCACTCACTGGCATCTCTCCCTGTGTGCTCACCTCCTGCTGTGGCATCCTAACCCGGGGGGAAAAACATTTCTTTCTCTTGCTGCTTTGGTCCTGATTCCTTGCCTTCATTTTCTTGCCTTTCCTTGATTCTCTTCTTCCTTGCCCAATCTTATCTCTTGCTTTCCTTTTGTCCTTTCCACAAACTTCCGTTCTCAAGGAGGAGATTTAAAAAAATCATCACTCCTCCCTTTTATGAGTGGGAGGGAGTCCCAGCACTTACACAGTGGTGCATGGACATAAAAAAAGGTTTAGTTACAGGGCAACCAAGTGGCGTACATGGGATGCTGCAAAGAAGCAAGGTACTGCTGAGGAGGAGAGGGTGGGCATGAGTAGACAGGCTGAACCTGTGCTACGTAATAGTTGCTGAAGTTGCCATCAGAGACATATGGAGCCGGCTGGTAGAAGCAGGTGACATTGGCAGCATTGGGTATGGCATTCTGCTGGACCAGAACCCGAAGGGCCAGCGACGAGATGAGGCCGAGTGTCTGACGCCTCTCGTGGCCCATCAGGCACACAGTGCTCTCTTGCACCACATTGTACAGCGTGGCAAGGTAGTCATACTTCCTGTCCTCCAGGTCTACAAAGTGGTTCTGCAGATAGGACTCCAGCTTTCTCCTCTGCTCACTCACATCAGGAAAGTCTATGAAGAATCGCGAGCACATGTAGCGCTGCAGCAGTTTCATCTCGGCGTCAGAAGCTGCACGGAAACCCCGAACCAGCAGGTGGCAGTACTTCAGCAAGCCCCCGCCGCGTATCTCCTCGGGGCTCCTCGTGCAGATGAGGCGCTTGCGCAGGTGATCGAGGGCGGTGGGGAAGTCACCATAGACACTTTCCCCAAGGATGGTGGGGTGGAAAGTTGCAGCCATTGGGTGCTCCGAGCACTCGTAAAAGAGGAGGAGCGAGTCCAGGCGGATCTGGAAAGAGTCCACGCTGAACTCAAACTGCCGGCGAAGAGAGTCCACAAACTTGAGCTCCACGTTCTTGCCATGGTTGTTGGACAGTGAGATAAGACTCCAGCGATCTGAGTCGTTACACACCTTCACCATCTTCTGCACATAAGCCTCCTACAAACAGACAAACAGACACAAAGTAAAACATGAAAAGTTTCTACACAATAGGAATCATGATCTTCAAGTAAATGTCATATTTTGCAGGCTTTAACCAGCACACTGAAATCATCAGTGAAAACTTAAAGACACTGTTGGACTAAAGAGAGTGGACAACAAGGGTTTTATACCTACTTTATATCCACACTAGAATTCTATATGCCCTCTACCTTTTTTTATTTGTGTGTCATTAAGAGCTTACAAAAAGCACTGCATTATAAGATGAGTAACTAATTGCATATATCAGCTCAAAATCATTCAAAAACTCGAGGACCTCCTTCAAACCCTCTCACACAGTCTCACAATCTCTCAACTCTTTTGTTTTTTTTCATGTCCTTTTCACAGCTGTGGTAAAGTGAAGTTCTTGCAAAAAGTTTACCAAACACTTCTTCTTTCTCTGACCGTGACCTGCTCACCAGATGAACGACTGCATTCTGGGTCAACAATGGAGATATAATGTGTTTTGACAATGTGTTTTGACAATGTTTAAAACCAGACTTAGTTTGAGCAACAACTTCACATTAATGTGCACCAGATAAAAGTCTCCGTCTGGCCTTTTACTCATCATGTTTTGCTGATCACATCTGTTGGTGGGCCATTAGTAGCCTGGGTAGTCCTTGGTATCCAGGTAACTGAGGGCCGACTGATTAATGTGGATCTGACTCCAATTGGATTAGACAGAATCCTCTTTGAACTGGAAACCAACCTTTTTACTATTTGTAGGCTTATATCTCCATGCTGCACTGACATATTCAGACTTATTAGAATTGGGTGCATTATTAAATCTAAAATGTATTCAATGACTGAGAAATTTTAACAAATTCTGCTTCATGTATAATTCAGGAATCGAGTCATTTTGAAGCTCTGCATTATATGCACCAGTGCTTCACAGTTCTCATAAGAATCATAATTTGCTCCGTTTGTGAGTCACATTTCTTCATACACTACCTTTAAGGTCACTGGTGTGATCTTTTCTTTATTCACCCCCTCGGGCAAGAAGTCTAGAAGTGAGTCCAGCACTATATCTTTCACTATCTGAAACTCCATCTCCCCTTTCAGCTCGGCGCAAAATATTAAGTCCAGATCTTTCCATCCTAGACCGCTGTCCTCATGCAGGACGTAGCTGGCTGCCGATCCGTTTAACCGCACCTCCCGAACATGTATCCGCTTCTCCTCCATGCGGCTTCGGACCACCTTGACGATATCTCGTGGCTTCACCTCCAGGGTCGGGAAGCTCCATCGCCCGTGAATGGGGATGGAGCCCGTGAGGATGGTGTCCAACCGATGCACTTGTTCCCAGTTGAGCACGCTGAGGTTGATGCTCTCTCCGTGCGAGTAGCTGTCAGCTGCAGCGCACTCAGCGCTCTCGATCATGTTGACAGGAGGTAGAGGAGGATGTAAACGGCAAAACTTTCCACTAACTCTGTCCGGAGCTGCGGCATTAGCCGGAGGCAGCGTTCTGTGGAAATGACCCTTAGGAGCGGAACTCTGTCACACCAACAAGACCGTGAACGACAAAACGTCTTTACGCATGACGAAGACAACAGGTCGGGCGGCGTTGCCCTACTTCTTACATAAAGTCTGCTTCTCCAGACAAATTCAGTTCATGATCTTGTCAAGCTTTCGCTGGCAGACTGCGCGCTCCGATCCGTCTCCGTGTCTAACCTCTGGACAGCGGGTGTCAGCTGTGTCGGTTCTTTCTTTCCGTTTCAGCTTTTCGCGACGTCCCAGTAGTGCTCTGACGCAGCTATCTCAACCGAAAAATCCACTGGAGAAGTTTTACTTCTGTCTTCTTTGACTCGCTTTTTGTTTTTTTGTTACGCACAGCTTATTGCGTATCCATGCTAAGCAACTTTACGCTCCGTTTTTGTTTTGTTTTTTTGTTTTTTTGTTTTTTTTTTACAATGCGCGTTTCCGATCCCCACCTACTTTTCAAAAGCGGTGAGCGACTGCAGTTTGTCTTTTACATTTTGGCCGTTTTGGAGCTCGCTGATACTGCGTGATGCACGGAGGTCCCACTACACGGCTGCTGGAGAGGTTGTGAACAGATCGTTTCCAGTCCGAGAAGCGATGGGGCGGCTCGGTTTGATTGACAGCCCACACCAACTAACACCACCCCCTCCACCCCCTCCGCTTCCCATGGTTAATTTCAGTGGCTTCAAGCTCGAATGCTGAGGCGTGTCTAAAGAAGAATAAAAACTTTTAAATTAAAGTTCTGGCCTTCAAAATCGGGGATTCGTATCCACAAACAGTCACTTTTACTCAAAATCCCATCATTCCGGAGATGCAGCCAGCCTACACTTGTCTTCCTGCAGAGGGGAAGCCTGGTCTTACTGGTCCATTATCAGCTGCCCCCTGTTCAGTTTGACAGAAATATATGCACGTTATAAAAATCGGGTACTTAGAATTCTTTCCAACCTTCCAAACAGATAAATTTGTGTAAATTACACAAATATAAAACACTACAATTTTATTTTAGTTATGACGCAACTCATCTTATCTCCAAAGTCACATATCGTGAAACCACAATTAATGCGCAAATTTAACAACAGTTTCTGTTTTATTTTGTCCTCTTAACACCAACATGAATGTTTAATTTGAGCATATATGTGCGATGAAAGTTGTCGGTCATGTTCTTGACTGCGGTCCAGCTTGGGTATGGGCCACCGTCTCTCGGGTTAGTTGTCATAAAGAATCTGTCAGTGCGGAGCTGGGCGCGCATATCTGCGTCACTGCAGACGAGCCCATAAACCAGCTTATCGCAGATTACCCTCTATGTGCAGTGTCACACACGTTAACACCGACACACAGGAAGATGCGCTGTTAGCAAGTGCACTTTCACACATGAGGGTGAACGTATTGTTATCCAAGAATTGTTTTTGTGCATGCGCAAAAAGCTAAAACACCGAAAAAAAGGAGAAACGCGATGATAACCGTGAGCCAAGTTTTGAGTAAGACTGAAGCAAAGATCCAATAATATCTGTCAGAAAAAGGGAGGGATGTAAATATAAAAACGCTACATTTTACAGAAAAAAACACAAGATATTTGTATTTGTTTAATATCTGTTTGGTATTTTAAAGTCCGACATATGACTCGAGTGAATAATCCACGTCAGTTTACAATCTGATAGGCAGCATTGAGATCAAGTTTACTTTAACTATTCGCCTCAGTATCATTGTCAGTCGTTAATGCAGTGAAGCATATGGCAGCTGCTTTCACTTCTTTGCATTCTTGATGCATTAATAGCAGCTACTTAACATTTAAATAATACGGGAAGAATCACATTTATGTGCAAATGCAAAACTTTTAGCATTAGTGCTGCTGCTGCATTACAGGAAATACTGTGCCATTATTTCCACACTGCAAATACAGTACGTAGCTCTGTAGGTTAAGACACAGCAACAGCAGGTCAGTCACACTCGTCACTTTCCCCATTCACCATTTAGCTCAGTTTAAGCCTTACTGCTTACTGTAAAGCAACTACTTACCTGACCTTTGACCTGCCAAGTGGATGACACCGGATTGGTTTCCGATGTCTAACGACTATCCAGGATTTCAGACAGACCGCATGCCTGGCTGCTAAACTTATCTCCATATATGGAAACAAATTTGTGCACACAAGAGTATCTTGAGGTGTGCACTAAATTGTAACCTATCTGTTTATGTGTGAATTATTATTGCACAGGGCCCTCTTTCTATTCAGGAACTTGACAGTAAATGAATCAGAGAGTTTTTTTTATTAAAAAATTCAGATGCAGACACATGAAGAAATCTCGGCACCCAGCATTCTGATCACACTTAAAATGTCTTTCCATATCTTCTGCATATTCTTTTGAAATGTTTCCATGTTTTCCTATTAACCCACTATGTCTTCAGTCCCTCTATCCTTTCCTGCTCTTTGCTCCTCCTCTTTCCCTTTCCTGTTTTTACCATTACTACACGTGGAAGTTCATTAAGAGATTACAGTGAAGTAGTTAGGTGAATGTCCATCCGCTCGCTTCTTCCCACTCTTAACACCTTCTATTATTTTCATATATATCATGCTGGATCATTTTAGTATCTCAAAGATTTTCCATTAAAAAAAGAAAGAAAAAAAATTCCACATTTAACCCACATGTATTAGCAGCGTGCAGGCCTGCTGACCACCTCCAGATGTAAGATATTGAGACATTGTCCTGGTGAAGGTCACATTGACAGGAAAATTAGCCTGGCACAATTATGATGGCAGTTCTGTGAGTAGCTGCAGACATAGCAGCAGGGTGTAGTAAAAAAGTAAAATAAGCGTATTAATGTTGATAAAAGACCTCCAACCATCCGGGATATTTGCTGTTTTGGTTTTCTGGGTGTTGGAGAATCTCCTAAAATACCACAGGCTGCATGAAACTGCTAGGCTGAATGAAAGTATTCAAACCTATATGCATTTATATTGCTCCGTGTGAAAATGGCAAAAGTAACCAAAATACATTCACAAGATTCAACACCGTCCCCAGGCAGCCAGGCATAAAAACTTTAGGCTAACAAGATAAGAAGGTAACAGGATAACAGGCATAAAGTCTACTGTCTACACGGGCAGCTAAGTCAAGTGTAGGGATATGTACATCTAAATGGTCTCTGTGGTGAGCAAATGGAGCTACAGGAAGCCTGCAGGGCAACAGCATTTATCAAATAAACTAATTATGCAATTACAAGCTAAACTTTGTCACAGAGTACTTAACTGACCGTTTAACACTACTGAACATTGTTTATGCTTCTATTCATTGAATGGGAGTTAGGGGGAAGAGTTTGTGATGTGCGACAAGAGTGTTTGCATTTGTTCTTGAATTGTTATTTGTGTCACCATCAGTTCTGGTGACTTCAGTGTGTTTTTTCTTTCTTTTCTTTCTGGTACATTTGCACAAAGAACTAAATAGTTCCCCAAAGAGATTAAATAATACAAGTTTTTATGATGAGGATTATTTCCTGGAGTATTTATTTATTCTTTTGCCAGGATCAACACTACATTAAAACCTCAGTGTTGGCGCTGCTTATTGGGAGGTGTTTTAAGGTAATTTGTAATTACATCAAACTCGTTTTAGCTCATGGGCCACATGCAGCCCAGTTGGATCCCAAATGTTTCAGACCAGTAAAACAATTGCATAATATATGTGTTGAGCAGTAGGATCTAAAATTATTTACCAGAGCTAAGGCTTCTTTAAAAAAGCTGAAGTCAAAAGTAAGACACCTGCATCCCACACTTTAAACAATTTACCAGATATAAAAGGCATGAAACCTCACCGACAAGTCATATTTGTTGTCTTTATAATTCAAACGACCTGTCAAGAGATAGAAATACATTTAAATTGCCAGGCACGTTAACAGTAGAAAAGCAGAAAAGTATTTAATAACAACAATTTAATTTAAGTTGGCTTCATCGGGTGAGGGCCTCCAGCTCGCACTGGAGCGGTTCGCAGCCGAGTGTGACGCAGCGGGAATGAGGATCAGCACCTCCAAATCTGAGGCCATGGTTCTCAGCCGGAAAAGGGTGGAGTGCCCACTCCGGGTCGGGGATGAGGTCCTGCCCCAAGTGGAGGAGTTCAAGTATCTCGGGGTCTTGTTCGCGAGTGATGGGAGAAGGGAGCCGGAGATCGACAGACGGATTGGGGCTGCAGCTGCAGTAATGCAGACGCTGCACCGGTCCGTCGTGGTGAAGAGGGAGCTGAGTGTAAAAGCGAAGCTCTCAATTTACCGGTCGATCTACGTCCCTACCCTCACCTATGGCCACGAGCTGTGGGTAGTGACCGAAAGGACGAGATCGCGGATACAAGCGGCGGAAATGAGCTTCCTCCGAAGGGTGGCTGGCATCTCCCTTAGAGATAGGGTGAGAAGTTCGGCCATCCGGGAGGGGCTCAGAGTAGAGCCGCTGCTGCTCCACATCGAAAGGAGCCAGCTGAGGTGGTTTGGGCATCTGGTAAGGATGCCCCCTGGGCGCCTCCTGGGTGAGGTGTTCCAGGCATGTCCCACCGGGAGGAGGCCCCGGGGCAGACCCAGGACACGCTGGAGAGATTATATCTCTCGGCTGGCCTGGGAACGCCTTGGTGTTCCCCCGGATGAGCTGCAGGAGGTGGCTGGGGAGAGGGAGGTCTGGGCCTCTTTGCTTTGCTTAGGCTGCTGCCCCCGCGACCCGGCCCCGGATAAAGCGGATGAAGATGGATGGATGGATGGATGGATGGATGGAATTTAATTTAAGTGGTTCATCCAAAAAGAACCACTTAAATTAAATCTGTCACTGAAAACTAAAATATATAAAAAAGCTTCCTTTGCCTTCCTAAACTGCAAAAGAATCTTGTGTCTCAGTGTTTTATTCAATTTCCTATGACACTTTTTGTCTGTCATGTCACATCAGGGCCTACTGAAATATTTTGCATAAGACTTCCTGTTGTTTTGCCCACAATAACTGTTACAATTTTTAACAAACACTTCACTTTAGCACTGGTGGTGATGCAATCATGCAATTGCAGGCCACCCTGTTTCTGCTACTTAGCATGCAACGCTCAGTCTTTAGCCCGTTGCCTGATCACGTACGTATAGCACCGTAGATGTATAGTGGGTATCTGCTAATGTCGACAAAGACAAACCTCAGCAGTATATCCAATCAGTTTTAACCTTGACCTTCTGAAGTGACCTCTGTTGGCCTCAATCAACCCTAAAAGAATATGCTCAGTAGTGTAAGCCCCCTGCTAAACTCTTCCACAGCCACTAATGAGATTCATTGCACTGCTGGAGTGTAAGTCATGCAGCGCAGCACTCGGAGAAGGTCCTCCACATGGTACTGTGCTAACGACAAGTTTAAGAATTTGTTGAAAAGAGGCCCCACCAGTAAAACCACAATGAACCTTTTCCCTCCTTTTATGCATTTCATACGATTATAGATTAAGAGATTTCACGATTAAAAGTTTACATGTTTGAATTTAACTTATAGACGATGTGTTCTCTTATCAGTAAATAAAGTCACACACTAAAAAGCCGACCACAATCGACTGTGTCACAGTGTCACAGACGTGCATTGCTCAAGAAAGAAAAAAAATGTAAAATGGTGTTTAAAATAGTTCAAAGTCGTTCAATGACCATAAATATATTTTTACATATACACATTAATTGACCACATTAGACTTTTTTTGTACAAGGCTCCTGCTTTGCTTTTGGAAAAATGAAAAGAATAATGTCTGTGAGCTGAACTCAGGTGAATTTTTTAATGCAGCCCCCCCAAAAATCACAGAATAGCCCACCACCCCGCAGTTTTTCAGACTGCTTTCTTGACTTGTCATAACAAGGGCCAAAAGACTGCTCTGATAAAATAAACAGGAAGTGAGTCGCCCAATCTGTGACTCAGCTTCCTGTATGATATCGTGGTTGGAGATGTTAATACCACAGCAAATTTCTCTGATGGTTTCTGTGATGTGTAAACAGTTGTACCGCTTGCACACACATTCAGAAACATAAAATTGTGTGCATTCGAAGCCAAAGACTAAAATTAATTGGAAGTAGTGACAACATGCAAACATGTTGCAGTTTACACCTCATGAGGCCAGCCTTCCTAAAACAACTTTGATGGGTAGTCTAAAAAAACACAAAACAAAACTTGGTTTATTAGTTCCAGTTAATGATCATCAGTTCAACTTTAGTTAGAAACCGCCCTACACCGGTGGTTTCCACAGTGCACAGTGCAGTAGTACACTAAAGTGAACTAATGATTTTTATCGTATACACTTTATTCAGCCTCTAAATGTGTTGAATATTCCCAGGTTAACGTGTTTAATCATAGGGCCACACAGTAAATTCTACTGTCAGGAATTATAGAAGCTATATAGAAAGAAATGTGAGACATAAAGGTTTTTTAACTCCTCTGTAGATTGATTACATGGCCTCACATGCAAATGGAAAATTCTAAGAGAACATTACGTTGTTTTAAAATGCCACAAGCCAAAAAGTTTGGAAACAGAAATGTACCTGATGTTTTTTTCTTTAAATCTACTTTTTATTGTGACTGATCATTCTCACACTGAAGCGTCAGCAGCAAACAAACTGGACACAAAGTGGACTAATCAGAAACAGTACACATATAGGAAACTCACTCTTTGTCTGATAAATTTGCTTTGATCTCCTCCTCACATTGTTCTTCTACTTTCATGAGGAAACTGGAAAACCCCTGACAAGTCCCAGCAAAGGTCATGCTTACGCAGTATGAAGGTACCACAGCGCCATCTGCTGGACCACCACAAACAGCCCGGGCTGAACTGATCTGAGCAACTCTATTCACCCCCCCGTGGGTGGCGCTCTTTTCTACAAGTTAAAGTTCAGCGTATCTGTGTCAGTTTCTCAGTTTCCCACATAGCCGCACACGCAGAGACACATTGCACAGCTGTGCTCGGTAAACAGTGTCATTCAAGAGTCAAGTTAGGTCATTTGATCCCTTAATGCGGTGTATGATGATTCCGTTATTAAAAGCTGATTGAGTGAAATGCACTAATTAAATGCACGCAGCTATGACACAATCAAGCGCATTAGTCATCCATCTTTTGAAGCATGTCTCTTCTTCTCTCTGTTCATCATTTGCATCATATGTGCAGAGTGACTTGTTCCGTTTAAGATAGTGCTGATGCTGGAGATACTGTGGGTATCTGCCGTGGGAAATCTGCGTGAGCACTGCTGGTGTTGCATTTGATTCTAATATTGTTCCTAACCAATTAAACTTTGATACACGAGACCTGTGTCAGCGTTATTTGGTAGCTTTGTCTGCTGCTTCTCTGTGGGTCGGATGACTCAGACGACTAGTTGCACGTGCAGCAGAGGCGAATGCTTGGGATCAACCCCGTTTTGGCTCCGCAGCGTGATTCACGGGGACAAACTTTGCAGAAGTGGGAGGAAAGAAATTCCCTTGAGATATCTGTGAGGGCACATTTCCCAGATGATAATTAAGGCTTTTGATCAGCAGCATCTTTAAGTCAGGATTTCTTGCATGTGCATGTGAAAATTGAGTGAAAAATGATATTTCCATTGAGCTTCACTTTGAAGCATCTGTAACCGGTTAGCTGCCACTACGAGTGAAAACCCCTTTTTCTCCAGTATCAGTGACAGGGAATGTTGAAATCTCATATAGAGGGGAAATCGAAAAAAGAGAAGAGGACAACAAACGCACATGTGCAGTCACACCCTGCTGCTGATAGCAGTCAGTCTACTTTATAGGCACAACAAGTTAGGTTGAGGCTTATTGGTTGGGGGCTCCGGAGGAACAAAGAGGTTCTTAGTGGGAAGATCTCAGTGCAGCTGCAGGTGATGTGGCAGTAATTTTGTGCCTCGGTCAGTCATTTGGCACTTTGCTCTGTCATGAAAGGTTTAGGGTGGAGATCCACTCCTCTGCTCTTCTGAGTACGTCTTGACTGAGCAGTGATTTATTTAGGATGAGGTGTACTTTTCTCACACCCACGGAGCAGAGCAGTGGTGGGAGATGGGAGGGAGCAGGTCAGTAAAGGGAAGATAAAAGGAGAAAAATGCATTCTGGTGTGTAATTGAGGTCTTGGATGAAGACATACATGAGTGAAATACAGAGCAGGAGATGGGAAGAAAGCGTGCAGTTGGATGTCTTGGAAGGGTGGGGAAGAGGAGGTTGGAAAGCATAAACAAAACATTATGAGCAAAGGTGGATAAATGATAAAGAGAACCGGAGCCCCTGCAGACCACATGACTGCCTCACATTCAGCATCCAGCCTGATGTCACACAACACAGCTCTTCATTTACCTTACATGGGAGTGCTTTCCATCCTTACTAATACTGGGCTGTTTCTCATGTCTCTGCTTTGAGCTTTTCTCTACCTTTTTCCTCTTCCTTGTGAGCCAACTTTTATCTTCTGCCTACTCTCCCTTCCTTTCTTTGTGTCCTTCAGAGAGGTATTTATTGTATCAGAAAAAATCTGATTAAAAGAACATCCAAAAGACCCGCGGGACCTCATCCAGGTTTAACAAGCCATATAACACACACGTGGCATGATGCCTCAGTTTGTTCCTCACAGGTGTTAGTAAAAGATTTTATTAAGAAACAAAGTGTTTCTCACAGCAAGTAAAACTGATACATATGTTTCAGAATCCTTTAATGCCCTCTTTTATTCATTTGAAACTGTAAATAACTCCATCTTTTTAATGTAAATATCTTATAAGCAAATCACATGGCAGCAACCCAGTGCATTTAGATGTGTACGCATTGTGGCTGAAGTCCAAATCGAGCATTAGAAAAAGAGAGAAAATATCCAGTGACATTTAAAAACAGAGAAGAGGCCTGTCTAATGTGCAGAGGCGAATTGTTCCACATTTTAGAAACTTCAACACACAGGCGGTCCCCTCTGAGGTTATGCTTAGTTTTAGGTATGTGCAGGAGTAGCTGATCACATGACCTGAGAGAAAAGGAGGGTGCATAAGGCTGATGGTTTTATGACTACAGGGCACCCAGCGTCTGATGGCTTCTTCCAGCAGGGTATCACTCCATGTCACAAGTTCACATCATGCCAAACTGGTTTCTTGAACACAACAGTGAGTTAACTCCACCCAAATTTCCTCCCCAATCACAAGATCTCAGCTAAATTAACTGCCTTTGAGAACAGGAGATTCATATTGTGGATGTGCAGCTGACAAATCTGCATCAACTGTGTGCTATCATGCCAATATGGATAAAAATATCTGAGAAATGTCTCCTTGTTGAATCTATGACATTAAGAATTAAGGCAATAATAATAGTAATAATAAGCGACTGGTGAGTGGAGGTGTATAAGTTCTTTTAAGGAAAACAATATCTTGAGGGTAATGAGGTCAAAGTGATTACCAAAGTATTGATCACAGGGCCAGATGGAGGTTTTTGCAGTTTCTCTTAATCAGTCTATTTGATAAAGTGAGCAACAACTCTTTGGCTCTTGTCTTTGGATTCAGAAACATTGCTGAAAACCTTCCCACCACCATCCAGTGTTGTTTTCAGAAAATCTGACACTAAATGTAACAGTGATAAAGGATGTCTGTGGTTCATGTCCCAATTTCAAAGCAGCTGTGTTTTTATGTGACAGCATGTTTGTAATCTTTAACACACTGAAAAAATGGCCAGAATTCAACATTTCAGTGATCAATCACATTTCACAATCAACTCTTTCAACTATTTCTTTCTTTGCTCTTGAAAAATGTGCATTCCTGGGCTCAGATAACAAAAAGTATTCTTTGCTTTTGCCTCAATAATTGTTACAGTCTGTTTGTAATCAGAGCCTTTCCTGTTTAGGGCAGAGAGGAATAATTCAGGAAGCCGTCTTGGAGATGGAAGAGGGCAGGTGGAACTCTCTGGATATCAGACAAGAGACTGGGAGTGAAAATGTTGCACTGGAGACCGGCTGAGAAGGCTGAGATTGTTTGGGGGCTGGACTGGTGGTCAGCAACAGAAACAACCATCTTCTGAGAGCTTGATGTCTGGCCACCGACAAAGAAACTTATCAGGATGCTGAAGGCGCAAACAGTGACAAAGTCGGAGACGGGATCCATGTGGAGGCTTGGTAAAAGTTGGCCAACCTGAAAGGCAAGAAGATAGCCAGGAGCAGCCTACTTTGGATGCAGGTGCTTGGGGAACAGGCTCAAGCAACACGGGACCCCCTGATCAAGGCAACATGCGACTTTCTGTCTTATATTATGGCTGCTAGGGACAGACCTTGACCGACTCTGGCTGCTTAGGACTGCTTGAAACCTTCCAAATCAGTGTCAGGCTGCGGCAGCAGGGAAGTCACTGAAGGCTTTATAAACCCAGGCAGGGACTGTGGAGAACCCACTCCCCTTTTAGGGTTCATACACTTGGAATTCTTGGGCTGGGTCTGTGCAGAACGCACTGAAGGCTTTGGACATTCAAGGTAGGGCTGTGCAGGAGCCACTCCCACTGAAGGGTTTAGGTACTTGGACTCTAGAGCCTCGGATATTGCAAGGTACACGGAGGACCCTCTGACACAGGAAATATGGGACCTTCTGGCTCAGGTTCCATCTGAGGTTGCACAGAACCCACCAAAGGCTCTGGACACTCACATTGTTGCTGTACAGGACCCACTCTCATTGGAGGGTCTCTACACTTGGAATCCTCGGGGTGTGGCTTACTGAAGGCTCTGAATACTCAGACTCATTGGGCTGGGGCTGCACATGGCACACAGGCTCAGCTGGCTGAGGCCACACGGATCCATGTGCATTTTTGGACAGCAATCTAAGAATTTGCAGCCATGCTAGAAGTAAAACAAGGATATTCTTTTACCAACAGGATAGTCTAAAGAGAACGGAGGTCAAAAAGAAAACCAAAGTGTTGATCACAAATAGAAGTTTTGTGCAATTTGTTTTAATCTATCGATTAATAAATTGAGCAACAACCTTCACACTACTATCCAGTATTGACAAACCGCCAGTGCCATTAATAAAGTTGTTGTTTTCTGAAAATCGGACACTAAACAGTGATAAAATATGTCAGTGGTTCATGTTTTAATCTTAGAGCAGCTGCATGTTCATATGATAGTATCATTGTTATTTCTAACGCAGTCAAAACATTTCCAAACTTTAACATTTCACCAATCATTTGCACTTCATAATCAAGTCTTTCAGCTATTTCTTTCTTTGCTGTTGAGAACGTGCATTCCTGCACTCAGATAACAAGTACTCTTTGCTGTTCCGTCAATAATTGTTGCAGTGTGTTTATAATCAGAACCTTCCCTGTTTAGAGCAGAGTGATAAGAAATGTGTCTTTAATCAAAAGTAATCAGCTGATGATGCTGGCGTGTGCGCGCTGAGCCGAGTTGGACCCATACCTTCACCAGCAGCTGATATAACACCAATCCACTTCTATTTTAAGGATCCTGTGCTGAGAATTAGATAATTAGCTCATCCCAGCTTTGTCCAGATACAAAATTATTAAAGTGACATAAAGTGCATTCACTTAAGGAAAGACAGGTCACTCTGAAATACACCAGCATTTCACAATTAAATCACTCAAACTTTCCTGCCAGCTGGCTGCTGCTGTTTTTGTGAAACTCGATCATGGGAATGTGTCAAAGGCTAGTAGATAAAAAGTTAGAATCAGCAGCTGCACATGATTTCACTTTAATATTGTTCTTACTAAAAAGCTTGCGATATCTACAGTTTAAGTATGGATGTCAATGAATGCAGAAATACGCATTATTATTCATTGGCTTGATTTTTTTCCCACCTACAGCAATGAATTCACTCTCGTTTCTCTGTCCAGTTTATTAAAAATAATACCGTTTTCAGTCCACATGGAAGAAAGCAGTTAAACTCTGCATTTTAATAGCAGGAATTATTATTATTATGTTTTGTGTGTGTGTGTTTTGGCTGTTGAAAGTTTAGGATTGGAAAAAGAAGACATAATATGAAATATAAAACGTGTGATGTTTTGCTTCCAAAAAGCAAAAAACAACAACCAAAACCCCCCCCAAACAAAACAAAAAAGCACAAAAATGCAAATTCAATTCAAATCTAAAAGGTAAGAACACACACAAAGGTCACATATTACTTAAATATAGTTACACAAGTACGATATCTTCCTGTGGCCTCCTCGAGCTGCAGGGGGGAGTATTACTAAGAATCATACACTGAAGCAACTGAGCACAGGACATACAGAGGTCATGTAAGGACAGAGAAATTGCGAATAAAAATCAAGTGATGAATGAAAATCTCTGGGTTTAGAGCCAGTTGTTTGTGTGTTGGCTACTTGGATACAATAACTATATTTCCCATACAGATGGATCCAGACAGACACAAAAATGATAAAGACCGAAGAGATAAACATACAGCTGGGAGGTGGATGATTTAACTGTGTGTCATTATCTATTTGGTGTGAAGTCTCGGCTTCGCCAAGCCGTCTCCCACTGTCTCACATGGCTGAGTGAAGTTTTCTGCCTCAACCCGAAACAGTGAATCTGGCTTTTTTGTTTTGTTTTGTTTTTTTAAAGAAGTGGAAAGCTCTGAAAGCTTATAGCATTGTCTGACAGCAATGCTGAGCCCCAGGACTGGGGGAAATGCCAGACACACTGAGTTAAAGTCAGGTTGATAGAATCTAGCCCCATTAAAAGCAAACCTACCAGCAGTCAACCTCCTGTCTCAGTTCAATCACCACCATGGATTCCACACGCACTGGCTGCATGCTGGTAAACACAACTCATAGTCACCAATAGGTTTGCCAATTCCTCCCCGAGTTTAAAGGAGTGCCTTGTTAATAGAGTTATAAAAGAGACATGTGGCATGGTTTAAACCTTTAAATCTGAACTGCACTGTTTCCACAGACGTTCAGATTAGTTAGTCTCTCTTTTTTGTTGCAGCTGAAACAGAAGCAACATGGAAAGGTCATTCGCTCCACTTCCTGGTCCTAAAGCTCCATCAGTCAGAGGGTGTTGTCTGCAGTGAGATTACAGTGGAGAATAATTGTCCTCAATTTACACTGATAGCATAAATGATATGAGGTAGCATTACTTTTCAAGGTGCTAAATCTTCATTATCTTACTTACAACCTGTTATTTTGCACAACGCCCTGAAAGCAAATGCAGTTTAACAAAGTGTGCCTTCTGCACAGTAAAAATCAAAGAGCAATACCGTAAACTTTCTCCACCATTTTTCCAAATCGACATTTTGTTTCTTATTGCATCTGCTATCAATATAATACACTGATTCTTTTTTCCAAGATGTCAGGAGTTGCAATTAGTGACAAAGGCTTAATTAATCAGCTTTTTCAGCTGTTAGGAAACACTTGCAGAGTCATTATTTCCACAGAATAGAGAGAGAGATGTGTGTCCAAAAGCATGCAAACACTGAATATTACACCCACATGTGAGTTTTAAAGTAGTCGTTCGATCAAAAATGAGCAAGAAAATCAGTGAGGTTGCCTGCTGAATTTAGGTGAGAGGGCCTGGCTCAAACAGAGCGTTCCAATCTATCCCAGTGGTGTTCTGCAGGACCGAAGGTCAGTCTGCACACCAGGCTCAGAAACAAACTTCTTCATGGACATCGGTTTGTGTAGATTGGCCTTTAGCAAGTGTGCATTAAGATTAACAAATTACAAAGTTACAAAGTACAAACCATAAGGAAGTGCCTCCAGGAAAAAGAAAATCCGTAAAAGCATCTGGACAAGTGTTTCTGTTTGGCTGTATTGTGTCCATGTAAAAGGTTCAATGTGTTGGCACTGGAGGTTTTTCTGCTACGTAAACAGCGTATTTGGGAAAGTGATCTTATGATTAAATGATTTTCACCAATTTTTGTTTTGTGAGATTTTGAGACTTCAATTTCAATTTCATCAGCAGCAGAAATAAATTGCAAATTGCATTTTTAAGTAATTTTAAAAAATGCCCGATGTAGCAAATTAACTGAAATAAAAGTCATATATGGGAACAAATTATGGTGATGTTTACTGGTGGTTTAATAAACTCTCCATTTTCAAAGATTCTTATTTTTCAAAAGCTTTCTAGCAATTATTTCAGGCTTTAAGGGGTTAAATTTGTAAGGCATTTTGTTTTTTTTAATCAAACTTTCACTAGCAATGCTATGGATACAGGTTTTATTATTTTGGTGACCATCCATCCAGCCATTTTTTCCCCATGTGTCTAATTCAGGATCTAAGTGGACTCTATCCCAGCATTCAGAGGGAGGGAGACGGGGTCTGTCACAGGACTAACACCAAGGGATAGACAATCATTCACACCTTTGCATTTATACATGCAGTCATTTTAGAAATGCATGTCTTTGGACTGTGGGAAGAAGGCTGAGTACTCAAAGAGAACCCACAGAGGCCTAAGGAGAGCATGAAGATTTTTTTAGTGAAACATGAGCAATTTGAAACTCTGAGACAAAGGGGAGTACATGGGTACTGTTTAGCTTAACAGAGCAAGAGGCCAAAAAGCCTAAGAGAGCATTTCATGCAAGCATAAAGAAGTCATCCTCAAACCTGGTTTGCAGCAAGTACTCACTATCTTGCCATGCATCACTTTGCAGCTTTTTAGTTTTAATTTCTTTCGTGTCCCATTGGTAAACACATGGTGCTCAGATTTCTAATGCACATTGCTGAGTGACAGAATAAAGAAAAAGAGCAGAGAAAAAAACAAGTGACCCTTACTGTGGAAGACAGAATAAATGCTAAGTATGCACCACACATTTGTGCTGGAATGGAGAAAACATGTAAAGCATGTACAAAACAAACAACCAGTTCAAGGCCCACAACACAAACACACACACACACACACACACACACACACACACACACACACACACACACACACACACATTTAGAATAACAGAACAACAAAATCCTCCTCCTCCTGTTGGAGCGCTAACATGATGACAGAGACTGCACATGTCAGGCTGTTTATGAGATCTTTGCTTATTATAGCAGTGAGACACAGATGTTTCCTGATTCAAACATCACCACATGTTGTCACAATTATTTGGATTTCAGGTTGCTTTCAATTCAAATAACGATAAAGGAGAGGCAGAGTTTGTGCAATAAAGACAATTCAACATTTGTAAATTTTTGACATTTTTGTACGCGGACAAAACAAAGTATCTGATCTTAACATTTCTGCAGGTGATTATGTCGGTTAAGTTCCTTACGTTAATTCAGAGAGACAATTCTTGCATGTTTACTTAGAATGAACTGTTGTGTAGAATTAAAAACAAACTAAACTGAAAAATATCCCATTGACAAAAGTAAATTATGTCTCTCTTGCCAATCAACCACGGTGTAGTTTTGAGTATGTGAAAATGTATATGAAGTTATGAAGTGCTCTTGTAACAGCAGTAGTTTAAAAAGTTTTACTTTTTAATTAAAAAAAAAACTTTTTTGAAGGACAGTTATAGCAAATTGAAGTTGTAGTAATAATGCATTGCAGAAGTGCTGATATTATGAAATAAATAAAGATAATATTTTTAGTGTTACTTTTCTTTAGGCCACAATATCTTTTTAAAAGTAAATATCGATTAAAATACAAGATTTCTATATAAAATTACATCTAAAGACTCTGTGTACACTGACGTAATCATAATTTAACAATAGTTTGTTTTAATTATCAACCAAGTTATTGATTTTACAAAAGTATTCTGCCTGTTTTATGTGTGTGATATATTATTTTATTATAGTAAATGTGGATTAAAGATAAAAGATTTTTAACATAAAATCCCCAAATAAAAACAGTACTTTTTTGTCATTTTAAACTTGATAAATTGCATTAATTTATACATTAACTGTAGAACGCTAACGCTGGGTGATTTTCAACCGAGCAAATTTATTTACATGATTTTCAGTATGTTGCGTTTGGCTAAGTGTCATTGGTCCCTGGATAGCTTCAGCATTGTCTTTGAAGTCTTTGAAGGCATGGGTGTTTCCCGACCCCAACGCCTGGTTTTTTGTGTTTGGGTGATTATCACAGTCTATAATGATCTCTTTATTCGGCTCCACGTTCAGGGAAAGGTTGTTGTCGCTGCACCGCTTGGTCAGATGGCTCACTTCACTCCTGTAGTAGGTCTCGTCATTGTTGCTGATGTGACCTACCACACTTGTGTCATCTGCAAATTTGATGAAGAGGTTGTAGCTGTGTAATGGGGTGCCAGTTGTTGCAGGAGGGCATGCAATGAGTTGGTGTGACAAAGGAGGATGGTGGGGATAAGGTGAGATGGATAGAGTCAGATAGGATCAAATAAAAATGAACATTATTAATTTAGATGCAGATCCTTTTCTTAATACATAACATGACACGTAACAGTTAACTTCCATAACCTTTTGGTAAAAAAGGATTTAGTGTCTGCTTGAAAAGACTGTCCCTCCTCCCTTTAAGCCCTCATTAAACTTTGTGGAGCCAAGAAAATATACACCTATTTGTCCAGAACAGCCCTTCCCTCGGCATGTTCTCCTCTGAGACTGCAGATTGCAGACAAAAACATGTGAGCTAAGCTGTCCATTGCACCAACGTTCTGAGTTACAGGAGGTTTGTTTACTTCTGTGAAATAAGCGTGATTCAAACAGTCACACTGAAGATTGGGAATTGATTTTTAAAGTATGCCAGGCCTCATTTTAATGAAAACAAAACATTTCTGGAAAGAATTGTTACAGTGCTCTGCTCTGTTATTTCCATGTGGTGCATACTTGATGAAGGGGAAAAATATAGTTAATCATGTAGTTTTTTCTTACGTGCTAAACTTGCACTTCTCAGTATCAGGTTTGTCTGCAAAGACTTGGAGCTGTGAAGGGTGACTTCCAGCTTAGCCTCTTTGGCAAGTATTTATCATACTTGATCTTTGCAGTTTAAAGACATCAAGAAAGCCTGGAGAACTATTGCTCAAGAGCACTTTCAAGATTACAAGAAAGTCATGAAAAAATGAGGGCAGGCGCAAGACTTTCACACAGTTCAGTATGAGCTGATACTATCAGTAAGTGAACGAAGTAATGGTGATAGGAGATGATGCAACAACGACAGCTTTGGTTGGCTTAAATAATACATTTAATATACAGAATACACAAATGCATGCATCTGTATATCTGCATGGAGATTCTTCTTCACCAGCAGTGACATGTGCTGATATTTACAGACAGAATACAGTGTGAAACACAAGGCCATTAAACTGCCAACTCCTGCTTTTAAAAGTTATTCTTTGGACATTGGCTGCTGTTTTAATCATTTTAAGTCCAGTTCTTGAACCTTAACATTTGCAGAGGAATGATATTTTTTTCATGGGCTTTTTTTGAGCCTTTTAACACTGAGCTATGAATTATTCAACTATTAAAAAGCGCCTAAATAATGTATACTTTATTAATCCCGTAGGAAATTAGTCCTCTGCATTTAACACATTCACTCAGTGAAGCAGTGAGCAGCCACCAATCCAGCACCGGGGAGCAGTGTGTAGAGACAGTACCTTGCTCAGGGGTACCTCAGGGTAGCCGTTCTGTGGATTTGAACCACCAACTTAGTAGGTAGTTCATGGGGTGAACACCCTACTTACTGAGCTATCCCTGCGCCTAACGCAAAGGATGAACCAGTTTTGTGCCTACGCATTACAGACAACTGTAAAGATTTGAAAAGAGACCTTTCTGCACTTTTTGCTAACAGCAACAACAAATAATTTGTTCTGACTTATTTATTTGAACTGACAAAAAATGCCAAACATAACACAGTTTTACAGGCATAAAATGTTATTTTTTTCTTCACCAAAAATGTGATTCTCACAGAGCTATTAGGAAAACACTTGGTATATCTCTGCATGGTGTGCAGTGCATCCTTAAAACGTTTGAGGAAACTGAACAAGTGGAGGACTGAAGAAAAGTGGCAGGCCTAAAAACTAGATACAGCCGATGAACTCAGTCTGAAAGTCATGACCTTTGGCCACATGGCCACAGGTCTCATCGACTAATAAATTGAATCTGACATTTTTATTTCAAATTGTCATCGGAATATAAGGCCGAGGTCAACAGACTGGAACAACAGTGAGTGTCTGCAGCCATCTGTAAAACACAGTGGAGGCTCTTTCATGGTTTGGGGCGTCATTTGAGCCGGTGATGTTGGGGATCTTGTCAAAGGTGATGGAATTATGAGTGCACAAAAGCACCATTAGAATTTGTCAGAGTTCAGACTGTGTTGAAGGCTAAAGGTGGTCATACAAAATATTGACGTTTAAGCTCTGCACTGCTGAGAAAAAACTAAGAAGCCGTCAGATTGTTTGAGCCACAATAAAAAAGGTAAATATGAAAACATGATATGAATTTATCTCAAAGAATTTTAAGGTCATATTTGGTAGGCATGTTATGGCATAATTATAGCTGTCAGTGCAAGCAGTTTCATACCTATTAAACAAACCAATTGGAATGTCTGTGTACCTCACCCGGTGACATGTATGCACATGAAGAATTAACCAAACAGACAAACACACCCTGACACTCATTGCAAGACATTTCTTCTGTCTGCTTCATCACACGAACCTATTCTCCTAAACAAACCCTTTTTGTCAAGATCCAAACAGTTTACTGCAGCTCTATCTACATTACTTTGTTGATTTGTGCTTACAGCTGGAGATCTCAGACAAACTTTATCAGATTCATTCTCAAGAGGTCACACTGAACCCGAAATCTCTTAGATTGGTGCTGTGGGGGAGGGGGGGATTTTCATTTAACTGCAGTCTCCCACTAAAACTAAGAATTACAGCTGGACAGAAAACAGAAAAGCTCTATTATGAGACACAGAGTGAGCCAAGGTAAACCATCTCCTCTTCTCTTCTTTGCTTTTTCCTCAGTCATGTTTCTATCCTCACCTCTTCTCCTGGCAGCTGTAAGTTTCTTACTGGGAGAGGGGGCTGTTGTTTTTGTTTTGTTGACTCTAGAGACGGTGTTCAGGGACGGAGGAATTGAAGACAAAAAGAAAGAAGAGTTAAATAAAGGGCTGGAAAGCAGAGGAGAGATTAGTAATTGAGGGATGTGGGGGAAAGAAAAGCAAATCTGAGATGCGTGAGAAGATAGCACTGAGCAGGCAACAATGAGTCATCAATTGTCCCAGGGCAATAAAATGCTGTTATCTCTAGCTCCCCATAGACTGGACTCCACTTACTGAATACATTTTGATGATTTTATATGGAGAACTGTGACCTTGTGTCAATGGCTTGTTTCCTTATTTCTACAAATTCAATCATCCGGTTTAAAAATATAAATATTATTTTAGGAAGACCGTGCTACAGTCAGGAGCTAGCTGGCTGCATGGTAGCATGGAGAGATCTAAGAAGGAACCAGTCTTCACACTTTATAGTCCTTTATGATTTTTGTCCATATATGAAGTGAGTCGCTCTCATCGCTTTGTAGTTAAAGGTTAAATTGCTATTGGATGTTCAAGCTCTGGTCATGAAGGTAAACCTCTGATGTGTTAAACAACTTGTCAATCAGTGGTATCATTCACTCCTATGGGCAGTCACTTCAGCAATCAAAGCTGATCCCACTTTGCATCGCTAACAATTGTTCTGCCTCTCATTGTCACAAATCACTGAGTTTCATTGATATTGTGCAGTCTGTAGTCACTACATCACTTTAAGCCTTTTTCTGTGACCCTTTAGATGTGTCAAGGGTGAGAATTAAATTTTCCCAATGAGAAAATTGGCTCACATAAGAAACTGGGACTGTTGTGGAACAGCCCCAGTTAGATGAAATAAAATAGCAAACATGATGCTGTAATAACATTTAAATTTGATGTTTTCTTTATTTTTTTTAATAGCTTGTAATGGTTTTTAATAGTAAGTTTTTTGGTCCTCCCTAATTTTTTTTTCAGTATTTTCTTTAGGAGGGCAGACAGATGATGCTGACTTTCTATAACTTTGCATTATTGATCAGTGAGGAGTTAAAGGACTTGAAACATTTATTTTGACTAAAATACATATTATATTATTATTTTTTATACATCGTTTGGTTTCTTCTGTTCTCAGACTTCTTGCCAAGATATGTTTAGTTATCAACTTTTGTCATTTTGTTTTGTATTCAAGTTTAAAAATGATTCAGCTTTGTATGTTTTCTTGCTTTGCCAGTCCAGAAAACCCCCTTTTGATTACCAAAAGTGTGTGTTACACGTTGTGAAAATCTTTAATGAGCATCTTGGCACAGAGACCAGACAAGTCAAACTTGGATGGGAAAGAGTTTCTTCTGTTCCTTACAAGAGGCAGGAGAAAACCTCGCCTGGGCCCAAAGGAACAGCTGGGGGAAATACTGAATCACCGACCACATTCTCTCCCGCAGTAGTCCTGACCCTTTGGGTGGGACGGATTTACCAGTAGTGTCTAGACAGAGTTTTGTACTGAGGTTACAGGTTGAACAAGACAGCTGTCCATAAAGCCTGAGAGCATAAAAAGGGTGACTTGGCTAATCAAACATATCAGTGCAAATATCCTGAAACATTTCAGTGGAAGAACAATGCAGAGTTTTATTGAGAATTTCCACAAATATAATCACAGATGCTGTGGAAGTAACAAAGCGAAGCCTTTAAAATACAAATCAATTTCTCTGGAAGTCATCTTTGCTGAACTGTGGGTTATATATACTACTATGAAGCAGACACACACACACACACAGTTACCTTGTGACAGTATATGTGTGCGTGACACGCTTGTATAATATGATAAACTGTGGAACCAAAACTATGCAATGGTTTTGGAGCAAACTAGAGCTAATTTATAAATATATCACATCAGTATTAAATATAATTGAGAATTATAGGAGATCATTTAAGTACTTTTCTGTACCCATAATGATACTATATAGTATTTGAGAAATATGTTACCTTATTGTTGAGTTAGGTAACCTGAACCTGGGTCGGTCTCTAGTTAGCCAGCTGCTAGCTTTGCATTTACAGTACAGAAATCAAGGTGCTTTCAGTGCTCTCATCAAATCCTCATGAACTTAGATAAATATAAACATTCAGAATTCACAAAACTTTCCCTAATAAACATTTAAACTATTACAGAACATTTAAAGCTATGGGGAAATCATTTTTCATTGTGTTCCCACTCTTAATAGGAAGAACATACAGGTACTTCCTCTACCTGTGATAACTGCACTTTTGGTAAAACCATTCACCTTTTTGAATGTTAAAATTCCCTTTATATGCCTTTAATGGCATGGTATGTGCCTGTTTTCATACTATTTTAAAATGCCCATGAATAAAAACAAATGTATTAACAAAATAAAAGTGAAATGATGAGTTAATGGAAGGATAATTGAGTTTACACACATCTGCTTGCTGTATTAGAGCAGCACTCTCTCTGTCCTTTCTGTTGGTAACATCACAGACCGGAGGCTGTTCCTGTTGATGGAGGAGCTCCAGCGAAAACATTTATTCAGTCTTTTCATTAATTGTTGTTTCTTCCGACCGGCTGATGGATATAAAGTCCACAAAAACACCCAAACTCAACAGGAGAAAATTAAAAACATGTAGAAACTGCTTTGATTGTCATCAAGCCAGGGAATGGTTGATATCAGCTGGTGTCACTGTCATAGATATGATTACTTCAATTTCCCAGCTGTCTCAGATTAATGGAGATTACATTATAATTTCAGATGAAATTCTTTGTAAGTATATGTAATTTGATAGGTACTTTGATTCTACTGAATGTTTGCCTCGTTCCTTTTCAACAATCATGTGTTTTTAAGCTCTGGCTGAGGACCAGATGTAATCAGCGCACGATTGATTTGAGGGGAGATGTTGCTTAACCTTGAAATTCATGATTAAACCACCAATCACCAACAGTTGGCTGTGACAAATAAAGAGGACCCTGTGCGTATCAGAAGGAGAGAGGAGATATTTTGACTCAAAATATAATTTCCAGTATCAGCAGGGCAAAAACTATTCTCCAAAGATGTTCAACATTGAGGTGCTGCTTCTTCAGTGACATCTGTTGACTTAGACAGATTTTGGGAAAATCTGAACTTCTCCGCTAAATGTTCAGCATTTTTTTGGCAAAGACTGAACAAACGATTAGAAGTAAAGGCATACAGGAGTGGATTTACGGCACTGTTTACAAATGTTACAGAGGCGAAAGCGTTCCAGGTGTCCTCGCTAAACTTTAACAAGGATTTGTTATCGAGGGAAACAGCTGCAATCTCCACCACATTCATGGCACGATATGGTACCCACAGGACAAATACAGTCACTATGATGCTGGTAATCAGTCTGGTGGTCTGTGGATTGTTGAATAAGGCTGCTCGATTCAGCTTTCTGTAGAGACTGATGTATGAAAAAGCCATGACAGAAAATGACACAACTCCTATCAGGAGTCCTGTCAACACCACAGCTACCCTCTGACCCTTGGAGGAGTAGTGAGGTTTGCAACGTGTCCCGTGCTGATCTTTGTCCAGGCATCGAACCACTAAAGCGGGGATGGACAGGGTCATCGAAGCCAGCCAGAGAGGAGCCAGCAGCAACCTTGCTTTCACTAGATTTAAACTCCTCTGTAGGTGAACCACCTGAAGGAAACGCTGAACACTGAGCACAGTCACAGTCAGCAGACTGGCATAAATGCTGCAGTACCCAATGTACGTTATGAGCTTGCAGGCTGCCAAGCTGAAGGTCCAGCCATAGAGAAAATAGTAAATCCACACTGGAATGGTAACAAAGGAGAGCAGGTCTGACACAGCCAGATTCATCATCAAACTCTGGCTCAGACTGGACATGTTCTCCCAGTTTGGCTTAAGAACGATGACAGCGATGTTTCCAGGGAATCCCAGCAGAAAACAGATGGACAGCACCACTACAGGAACAAGACTCCTGGAGTCCAAAGAAGGATGAGGTGAATCTCCAGGAGAGGAAGAGATGTTAGAAGTAACCGTGGTGGAGTTGACTTGTGCCATGCTGGAAAGTTGGTGTGAGTGGCACGCACTAATAATGATAAATGATAAAGGTGTTCACCTTTTGATGAATCAAAGGGGAACTAATAACAAGGAAACTGTGATGCTAATGCAAATGAGGGTTAATCCCTTAATATCACATTGTCACAACAGATGGAACAACGCCAAGGAAGTACAGATTTCACATGTATAAAGACTGAGAACTAATTTTCAGCGTTACGTCATAGAACTGGATGTTTTCCACTTCCCTCGGAACTGGTCGGGCTATTTTGACTTCATAGAAACAAAGGTTGAGAAAACATGAGAATAACACAATAAAACAAGAATAAAATCTCTGCAGCAGCAACTAATAGGATAGGAATAAGGAGGAATTGCCTGTAGCAGAGTCTTTGTTGACATAAACAGCAGGGGTTAAAGAGCTGCACTGGACTCATGTCTAGAAACACTTTGATAGGTCATTTGAAATACATTTAATACACACACACACACACACACACACACACACACACACACACACACCACATAAACCTACACTCAAAGTTCCTCGAGGCTGATTTATATGTAAGAGCAATAAATGTTTATGTTTAAATACAGTTCTAAAAGAACGAAATAGCAACATAAACCGGAATCTGTGTCCACACGACTGCAACTTTGACCTCAAACGTGATGTCATCACTTGCTAAAAACACAAAAACCTTCGCGCTGCTGGGCTGGTTCATCCCTCTGCATGCCTGGTGCTGACTTTTTTTTAGACATCGGAGTGGGATGTGGATGTCTATGAGGACCCTGCACGCTGCCTCTCATTGCGATCCCCCTTCTTTTTTTCCTTTGAGCTCAGCAAATGATGGAAGCAGTCTGCGGGAAGTATTTCGGATAGAGAGAGTTTTTTTTAAATCCACGCTAAATGGGAGTGCTTATTTATTTTATCTGCAGGTAGGAATGTTTTATATTTTTCATTTTTTTGCATGTCGCTAACAACGAATAGGTCACATTAGCTTATTTACATTAATATGTCCTTCCTAATAATATCTGTAAAATGTATATATTTTTAAATTTACGGGTTATGCAGATTTATTTTCATAGCTTTCACGTTGTTTGTTATTGACCTGCTTAACTTTGCAATAAATACATTAGTTTGGATCCAGAAAATATGTTTTCGGTTTTATAGGAAAGTTAATGATTATATATCGTGATTAGATTCGAGATAATTTGCAAAGTTAACGGAAATAACTAACATGTCATTTAAATTTAAAGTGAAATCTTAAACATTTAGCTGCCGAGCTATTTTCAATTCATACGTAAAGCTTGTGCGCCATCTGCTGGTCGTTTAACTCCTAGCCTCAGTGTAAAAATCTTGTTGTATTTCTCTCCAACTCTCAAATATTTTTTTTTTTTACTGTATTTTCAGCGGGATGGCTCTGACTCATTTGAAGCATGTGCTGCTCTGTGTAGCTGCACTTTCAGCTTCTGGTGTTTTTGGCAATAGTGAGAGCAACGAGGTGCACAGGTGGACCAGACAGAGCCTTCCTGAGCTGGTGGCCACACGCACAGCACTTTTAAGAACACCTTTGTTCACAGGGCAGGAAGAGAAAAACGAAGAATTAGAAAGAAAAGCGGCAAAGATGCTCTGTGGAATAGAATGTCAAAGCACCCTACCACCTGTAGACCAAACTGAACAAGAGAGAAATCTGGGATATGAGACGCTGTATGAAAATGGCACTCGCACACATACAGACATGAGTTTGCAGGGTATCAACAAGATGTCTACAAGACCACCGGCACATTCAACAGGTCTTCCCCGCAGGAAACGGCAGGTTTATGGAGCAGATGGTCGTTTTGTGATCTCAGACTCCCATTTCATCACCAACTACCCGTTCTCTGCTGCAGTCCGCATCTCTACGGGCTGTTCTGGAGTCCTAATATCTTCAAAACATGTGCTAACAGCAGCACACTGCATCCATGATGGCAGGGACTACCTGGAGGGTGCCAGGAAGGTTAGAGTAGGTTTGTTACAGCTGAAAACTACAAGAGGAAGTGGGGGGAGGAGAAGAGGAGGGAGGAGAAGACAAGGAAGGAAAGGAGGGGCTGAGAAAGGTGAGAAGGAAGGAGAGGAGCAGCTAATGGATGGAGGTGGGGAGATGAATAGTTTAGTTGGGGAGAGAGGGAGAAAGGGAGTTGAAGGTAGAAGACGTAGCGGGAGAAAAAGGGCTGAGGAGGGAACAGCTGATGGTGGAAACAAAAAGTCTGAGAGAAGAGGGAGACAAAAAGGCTTCAATCGTGTACGCCGCAGTACTGGGGCCACACGGGAACCAGTGTTTCGCTGGACTCGAGTTAAGCAAACCAAAATCCCTCAAGGATGGATCCACACCCTGAACTCTACTAATTCTCTTTCCCCTGACTATGACTACGCCCTTCTGGAGCTGAAACGACCAGTAAAGCAAAAGCACATGGAGCTCGGAGTAGCACCCTCAACTGCGCCCCTCACAAGGATCCACTTCTCAGGCTATGATGCTGACAAAAACCTGCCTGACGGCATCGGAGATGAGAGGGTGGTTTATCGCTTCTGCTCAGTGGCAAAGGAGTCGGATGATCTGATGTATCAGCACTGCGACGCGCAGACCGGTGCTACAGGGGCGGGTGTTTACATCCGACTCAGGCAGGAAGCGGGACACACAGGCAGCGAGGGGAAGTGGAAGAGGAGGGTGATTGGAGTGTTTTCAGGCCATCATTGGGTGAAGGTGGAGGGGGGTGAGCAGAGGGACTTTAATGTTGCAGTGAGGATCACACCTCCTAAATACGCCCAGATCTGCCACTGGATCCATGGAGATCCAAGTCTTTGTAAAGAGGTCTGAAGATACAGAGACAGAGCAGAGGGTATGTGAGAGGCAAAGAGCTGAAGACACCTTCAAAGGGACTCAAAGATCAGGGACACTGTGTATAAAACCTGTAGAGAACTGTCTCATCATTGGTGCTAAACAATTAATCCTTGATAAAAATAAATAAATAAAATAAAATAGAGCTTTAGAAGCTTTGTATAGACAAGCCCCACAACCCACCCCCCCAAAAGTCATTTTAGTAGAAGTATTTTTAAAAGTAATCACATCTTCAAAGTACAATATGTCAGAATGCAGCTGAATATTTCTCAGTGTATCCAATTTTAGATGTTCTTAAGATCATTCTAGGATGAAAGAAGAAAACTTGAAGCTGTTTTCTTTACAGATACATTTACAATACTGATTTACATATAAAAGAAGCAGAGTTTCCAGTAAAACATTTTCATAAAATAATTTTTCATCAAATAATGTGAAAACATAATACCTACATGATCCATAATGCAATCCCACTGCCACAGTCTGGTTGGAGGTTAGAATAATAGTGATGTCTTTAAACTTAACTGCAACTTTTAACTGCAAAGGCTGAAGTCACGAACCTTAAGCACAGACAAGGAGCGGATGAGTTTTTTTTTCTTTTTATTATTTAAGTCAGTTTAATTTCAATTTTAACAACAGTTATTGTGTTTTATACTTACAAATTGTATATAATACGATCGTGGGTTTAAAAGAGCTGCAGCTTTTAATAAAGTGTAAAAATGTGAAAAAAATATGATCTGAAATCAGCTTCTCTCTTCAATGAGAGTTTGACAGACCAACCTTAAGTTGAAGACTGCTGCATTTGTCTCTGATTCTGGATCTGTAGCCTGTTCAGCCATTTATTGGGTTATTTAGAGAAGTTGGTTTTAGTTGTACTTGTTAAGGAAATACTGGTCTACATAAGATATGTATGGATTTTTTATTACTGTACTTTTGTTGGTTTTTGACAGTGTTGATCAAACAAACACGTTTTCTTGTGTAATTCTTGCTGTAAAGAAATAAAATAAAATTGCTGATACAAACCAAAGCAAACAAGTCTGAGCCACGAGGGTCACTGAGATCAATGCATTGATGTATCCTTCATATTTCATATTCATTAACATTTTGTACTCATTTTATTTTTCTTTCAAAACTTTGTTATGCTACACTGGATAAAGATACAGTGACTTTTTGGAAATAATGTACAGAACATCCAGCATATACTCGAGCGCTTTAGACTTCAGCAGCAGCATATGAACCAGTGTACTGATTGCTGCTTCACCACAAATTACTCAAAATAAACTGAGGCCCCTTTCTAATTACAAACACAAAAACTTCCTTGTTTCTTTGATTTCCAGCTTGAACTCACTATACACGCAGACAGAAACAAGAAAAAGAGTGCCAGATTCACCGGTAGCACTGTTTAATGCAGTACCACCCAACACCAGCAAAGGGCGACACAGTACACGCTCTAGTGATCACTGCCTTTGTTACAGCTTCAGGGGATAGGTACAAACAGTGCTAACAGTGTAGGTTTGCTAATAATAATCAGTCCGCTGTAACTGTATGCCAGGCGTTTATTAGCAGCCAACATGAACATCCGTACACTCGTAACAGGAAGTACACATAACCCCCAGAGAGAGAACCACAGCGACACCTGCTGGAACTCTCCGTAACAGCAGCAACAGCAGGCAGTATAGACAAACATAACATTGCTGTTATCTACATCCCCCTTTTCAGTTTTTTTCTTCTTCTTAGTTTTGCACTTCTCAGGCAAACCCAAATCAAACAACACCACCGTAATGGAAGAACTTATCAGGTTATGGATTACACAAAAAAAAAATGAAGGTTCAAATATCAAATGAAATTCACAGTAATCATTGTCATAACTGCGACAAGTATGCAATAACATAACACGAGATAAAACACAAAATACATCACCAGTGTGCTTTTAATCCACGTATTTACTATTCGGTTTAGACACTCTACCAGATCTGGTTCGGTACAAGTTGCCATCAGAGCGTACTTGGCATTTTGTAGGTGTTATCACCTGTTCTGACTGTTTTGTGCCATGTTGTGGTGGGTCAAGTTGAACTTGAATTGTTTCATGTTTGTTGGTTTGTGTTTTATTAGGTTCAGTTTCATCCACTCGTCGAGATGTGTCCAGTTCATCTTGTGTTGTAGCGAGCTTTTCGGGTTGAGGCTCGCTCACAGGCAGAAGATGTTGTCTGTTGTGCCTGTATTCTTTTCCACCCGGCTCAACGACATAAGAGCGAGGTTCAGCACATACCTTACTTACAACTCCAATCTTGTCATGTCCTCTCTGTGTTTGTAATCTCACCACCTCGTTTGGTGTTAATGGACTGAGCAGCTTGCTGGACTTGTTGTAGTGTTGTTTTTGAGTTTTCCCCTTTTTGTGAGTTGAGTTTTGATAGTGGTTGTCACTTTTGCTATTGGTGTTAGCAGTTTTTTGCACACAGGAAGGGTTGACCGCATTCGTCTTGATAGCAGCCTCTGTGCTGGTGAGCCAAGAATGTTGTCTCGTGGCGTGTTGCGTAGATGTAACAGGTTCAAATAGAAATCAGTTCCATCTCTTTTTGATGTTTCAAGGAGTCTTTTAGCACTCCGGACAGCTCTTTCACTGAGTCCATTTGACTGAGGGAACTCAGGGCTGCTTGTGACATGTATGAACTCCCAGTGTGTGGCAAACTCACGAAAGGTCTGGCTGGTAAACTGGGTGCCATTGTCTGAGTACAGTTTCTGTGGTATCCCATGTAATGACTGAGGCAGATGTTAGGTTTTCAAGTTTATCTATTTCAAACCATCCAGAATATGAATCCACGAGCACAAGGTAGTGGCGGTTGTCCCATTCGAATATGTCTGTGGCTGTGATGGACCAGGGAAGATCAGGAATTTGGTGTAGTTTCAGGGGTTGTTTTTGTTGGTGAGGCTTTAGACTGTTGCAAATGCTGCATGATTTGACTTTGTTCTCAATGTCAGAGTTTATTGTCAGCCAGAACACGCTGTCCCTTGCTCTCCTTTTTGTAGACTCCATGCCTGGATGTCCCTTGTGTAGTTCCTGTAGATAAGTTTCACCGGGTTTCTGTTGTCTTTTGTTAAAGTTATGCCTCTCCATTATGACATTGGTCTCTGGGTTGCAGATCTCCCTGAACTTTCTCTTTAGACATACGTGGTCTTCCCTCGATTCCGCGGCGACTTCTACCATGCCTTTAGCTGATATGACTGAGGGGGGCATACGTGAATGATCGCTCTTTTTCAATGGCCTCTGGTCCCGCCAGATTGAGGAGTATATAGGCCTTAGAATTAGCATTTTTGTCACTGTGGGCAGCGGCGATAAAGATGTCATATTCGCGCTCGAACTTACGCCAGTTTTCAGCGACGTTGCCGTCAAAGATGAGAGGATCTGGGCGCCGGAATCCGTCCGCCATGTTGTGCGGAGATTGCTTTTTTTGTCGTCCTCACCGGTGTTGTGCCAAAAAGTGATTGTCTGCCAAAAACTGATTTCCAGTGTTTCTGTGTATTTTTTATGTGTAATATCTTTACGTATGTTCGTAAATAGACTTCAGTGAACAGGGTTTACAAAGGGGTTACATAAAGAATTAAAAAATTATCTGTTTTTAAAGTATCTTTACAACTTGTACTTACCAATAGCGTAACCAATCCGCTCCTTTATCCCCACTGAAAATATTTACTGAAATATTGTAATATTTGCTGCCATTTCTTCTGTCCTATTGGGCAACTTACTCTTACAAAATACATTTTTAATGTTAATGAGATTTTTTTTACTGCATAAATAAAGGTTATATAAAAGTCACTGCCAAAAACTGATTGCGTCTTCTATCTTGTTACAAGAATGTTGTTTGTGGCGCAAGATGACTTTATGTCATCCATAAGGGATGCATTTTACATATGTTTAACATATTATAGCCCAAAAACTTACTTATAGCACTTTAAATATGAGCAATCGCTTTTTGGCAAATACCGGAAATCACTTTTTGGCAGACAATCACTTTTTGGCACAACACCGGATCCCTTTTTTCTTCTTGGACTGTGCAGGCTTTCTAATACATCCCACTTCTGACATCATGTAGGTTTGCTTATAATAATCAGTCCGCTGTAACTGTATGCCAGGCGTTTATTAGCAGCCAACATGAACATCCGTACACTCGTAACAGGAAGTACACATAACCCCCAGAGAGAGAACCACAGCGACACCTGCTGGAACTCTCCGTAACAGCAGCAACAGCAGGCAGTATAGACAAACATAACATTGCTGTTATCTACACACTGTAACAGTATATAAGCCAATGAAGCCAATGAAAAATTAGTTAACGACTTGCAACATGGAAATTACTTCATTTATACATCATTAAAATTATCTAAAGCTATAGTTAACAGTTCCCAATAACTTTTTTTAAATGATAGGTGTTGCCACTCAGAGAATATCACGTCATACGTGCTGAAAAAACACAGAAGAAATCAAAACCAAGACGACAAGACTTCTTTGAGGGTTTTTTTTTTTTTTGCAAAGTTTGTTTTAAAAACAAACTCTTTTCAAATATTTGCAACATCTCCCTCTGTGTCTCAGCATGTCTCAGCTTTTGTGCAGGATTGTCATTAAAATGGCTGTAAAGAACGGTACGATTGTGCAGTCGTGTCTTCAACCAACCGCAGCGCATTGTGCCAAGGTGCAAAGATTCAGACCACAGCAAGGATTGTGTCTCATGACACAGGATGTGATGTGAAAATTGTCCCGCAACACAAGGGAGGTTGCAGCAGCGGGGAAAGCGACCAGTGTGGTGGGTATACTGGGGCCTTTAGGCTGCTTTCAGCATTGGTAGTGTGGTTGGTTAGGTTAGGCAGCAAAAATCATTGATTTTGTTTTGGAAAAATCAGGTTTAGCACACAGTCGATTTGACAGGAGATGTTGCTTAACCTCATAGTTTATTATTAAACCACCAATCATCAACAGCTTTCTGTGATAGATAGAGTGGACTGCACCCTGTGTGCATCAGCAGGAGAGAGGAGATCTCTTCACTTAAGATACAATATTCATTATACATAATCTTATTATGTTATCTTATTATTATCTTATTAATACTATTATTAATAATAATATTAGTAATATAACAGTGTGGTTGAACTCTGCCATGCAGAAAAATTACTAAGATGCTGGTTCTGCAGTGATATCTCTTGATTCAGGCAGGTTTTGAGCTGTTCTGAACTTCTGTATTAAATTTTCAGCAATTTTTTGCCACATTGTGGACAAACGATCAGAAGTAAAGGCATACAGGAGTGGATTCACAGCACCATTTACAAATGTTAGTGCTCCAGTAGTAATCCAGCTGTCTTCACAAAATGTTAGCAGGGCCTCAATTTTTAGGGAAATGGCTGCCACACCCAGCACATCAATAACAAAATATGGGACCCACAGGACAACAAAGGTCACAATGATGCTGGTAATCAGTCTGGTGGTCTGTGGATTGTTGAAAAAGGCTGCCCGATTCACCTTTCTGTAGAGACTGATGTATGAAAAAACAATGATAGAAAGGGACACAAATCCTACAAGGGCCTCTGTCAACAGTACAGCCATCCTCTGTCCCTCGGAGGAGTACTGAGGTCTGCAATATGTCCTTTGCTGATCTACTTCAAGTAGCTGTTGAGCTAGTAAAGCAGGAGTGGACAGGGTCATTGCAGATAGCCAGAGGGGAACCAGCAGCTTCCTTGCTCTTACCTGATTTAAACTCCTCTGCAGGTGAACAACCTGAAGGTATCGCTGGACACTCAGCACAGTCACAGTCAGCAGACTGGCATAAACACTGCCATACACAAAGTATGTTATGAGTTTGCAGGGCAACAGGCCGAAGGTCCAGCTATAGAGGAAATAGTAAATCCACAATGGAAGGGTACCCAGGCAGAGCAGGTCTGACACAGCCAGACTCAGCATCAAACTCTGGCTCAGACTGGACATGTTCTCCCAGTTTGGCTTGAGAATGATGACAGCGATGTTTCCAGGGAATCCCAGCAGGAAGCAGATGGACAGCACCACTGCAGGAATCAGATTGGTGGAATACCAGACAGTCTTAGGGAAATATCCAGGAGAGGAGGAGATGTTATAGGTAGCCACGGTGGAGTTGACTTGTGCCATGCTGCAAACCTGCTGTCAGTGTTGTGCACTGAGCAAGTGATGATGATGATGATGATAAATGTGCAGCCACATGAACAAGTAGTTACTTCTGATGAATCAAAGGGGAACTAATAACAAGCAAACTGTGATGCTAATGCAAATGAGGATTAATCCCTTAATATCACATTGTCACAACAGATGGAACAACACCAAGGAAGTATAGATTTCACATGTATAAAGACTGAGAACTAATTTTCAGCGTTTACGTCATAGAACTGGATGTTTTCCACTTCCCTCGGAACTGGTCGGGCTATTTTGACTTCATAGAAACAAAGGTTGAGAAAACATGAGAATAACACAATAAAACAAGAATAAAATCTCTGCAGCAGCAACTAATAGGATAGGAATAAGGAGGAATTGCCTGTAGCAGAGTCTTTGTTGACATAAACAGCAGGGGTTAAACTACAGGTGAGACACACACACACACACACACACATACACACACACACACACACACACACACACACACACCACATAAACCTACACTCAAAGTTCCTCGAGGCTGATTTATATGTAAGAGCAATAAATGTTTATGTTTAAATACAGTTCTAAAAGAACGAAATAGCAACATAAACCGGAATCTGTGTCCACACGACTGCAACTTTGACCTCAAACGTGATGTCATCACTTGCTAAAAACGCAAAAACCTTCGTGCTGCTGGGCTGGTTCATCCCTCTGCATGCCTGGTGCTGACTTTTTTTTTTAGACATCGGAGTGGGATGTGGATGTCTATGAGGACCCTGCACGCTGCCTCTCATTGCGATCCCCCTTCTTTTTTTCCTTTGAGCTCAGCAAATGATGGAAGCAGTCTGCGGGAAGTATTTCGGATAGAGAGAGTTTTTTTAAACCCACAGTAAGGACAACGCTAAATGGGAGTGCTTATTTACAGTTTATTACAGACTCTAGGACACATTTCTCAATACTTAGGTCACTTTTGCAAAACTCCTCACACAGTGAGCACAACAGAAGTCTATGTGGGCTAAACTGAGGATCAGTTATCATTGTTTTGGCACAAAATGCATTCAATGACTACATCTCTCAAATTTCATGAATTATTCTCTCACTCAGACACAACAACTGCCAAAAATCTTTGTACGTACGGGACATTTTGCATGTACTTACATACTGTTTTCAAAACTGTTAAACTTATGGTCAAAACAATAACATAATGCAAAACTGAATAAGACAGCAAAATTCAACAGCAATATTTTATTGAAACATATTTTAAATCTAAAAATGCAGTTTAACCAGCCACAGTTGATTCTCATTTTAGATGAACATCTACACAGGTGTTACTCTATTCTTTATAGAGTAACACCTGTGTATTGCCCTAGATGACATAAGATGTGATGTGGATGAGAACCTGTGGCCAAATGGAGAAGACCGAGTAGATTAGCATTACTATTGTATGTGTATCAGTGGATGGTGTGTATACAAATTCTTGTATTTTGGGATTACTTAGTGCAAAAAAATAAAAATACATAAACAAATATTAATAAATTCTGCATGATGTCTGATTCATTCCAGTAACATATATTGAAATTATAAACAGAGATGTGTCCTTGTTTTACACAAGAAAACACTGTGTAATGCTACATGTTGTTAGTGTTTTTTAGGTCATTGTTTTGTGGGTGACAAAGTGTGTTTGTCGGCTGTCAACCTTTGCTAGTGTTCTGGAAGAATGAGTTTATTTGAGACCTGAATAAAGTGTTTTGGTAGTTGTAGTGCATTTTGAATGTGAAATGAACTGCTTTGCCAAGCTGAAGGTCAGTTAGGAGAATTGTGTGAAGAGTTTTGCAAAAGTGACCTAAGTATTGAGAAATGTGTCCTAGCGGCTGTAAAAAACTGTAATTTAACTAGAGACTTTTGAGGAATACAATTTGCATCATAGTATTTTTATATATTTTTTTATTTAACTTTTTTTTAAAGGTTATAGGTTGATATAGACAGCTGTCCATAGAACATAAGAGTACATTTGATCTGTAATTAAAGCCCTTTTTCTCAACCATACAAACAGAGGAAGACCCCCTTGAGTTCATGGTTCACCTCACATATCAGTGCTGAAGTCACTTCAGTTGCTCTTTAAGTTAGTGAAAAGAAAGCAAGAAGGTGACCACTGGACAGAAAATAAATTAGAACATGAGGATGCAGACAGCAATAAAACAAATATAATCTATGTCAAAAGAAGAACAATGTAGAGCTTTATTAAAACATTTCCAGTGAAAATAATCAGCGAGACTGTGAGTAAACTAAGCGCAGCTTTTAAAAAATACAAATGAAGTATTTAGGAAGTCTCCATTCCAGAGGCCTGCTGTCTATATATAGTCCTATGAAACACATACATTTACTTTATAACAGTAACAGGTACACAGGTTCAGTCTGAAAAAATAACTTGGAGGAGTGACAAAACATTTCTCCCACTGAAAACGTTACATGCAGATGAACAGAATCAACTTTGTGGGTTGTCCTTACATGGATGATTGAGCCTGTGTCAAGAGAGTAACAGGTTACATTACAGATTTAGATGTTAGTTACAACAAAATTAAGAAACTTGCATCAAATGAGCCATTGCAAAATAAAACTATAATATAAAGTAGCGATACATTTGATCCACCTCACCCAGCTACAACAGACAAAATAACTTATAGATAGATAGATAGATAGACAGATAGATAAATAAATTCCCTGCTTGCCCCTGCGGGCGCTCAATCCTTCAAGCTCGGGTCCTCTACCAGAGGCCTGGGAGCTTGAGGGTCCTGCACAGTATCTTAGCTGTTCCTAGGACTGCGCTCTTCTGGACAGAGATCTCCGATGTTGTTCCTGGGATCTGCTGGAGCCACTCGCCTAGCTTGGGAGTCACTGCAACTAGTGCTCCGATTACCACTGGGACCACCGTTACCTTCACCCTCCACATCTTCTTGAGCTCTTCTCTGAGCCCTTGGTATTTTTCGAGCTTCTCGTGTTCCTTCTTCCTGATGTTGCTGTCATTCGGGACCGCGACATTGATCACTACAGCCGTCTTCTTCTGTTTGTCTACCATCAATATGTCCGGTTGGTTAACCATCACCATTTTGTCCATCTGTATTTGGAAGTCCCACAGGATCTTAGCTATCATTCTCCACCACCCTTGAGGGCGTCTCCCATTTTGACCTCCAGGTCCAGGACTTCCAGGTTATACTCGGCCCAGATGTTCCCGTACACTATGCTGGCCGCTTGGTTATGGCGTTCCATGTATGCCTTGCCTGCTAGCATCTTGCACCATGCTGTTATGTGCTGGATTGTCTCTGGGGCATCTTTACACAGCCTCTACCCCAGCCTCTATGGATCTTGTGCTCAGAGCTTATTCCTTATATATATATATATATATATATATATATATATATATATATATATATATATATATATATATATATATATATATATGTATATATATATATATATATATATATATATATATTAAATATATATATATATATATATATATATATATATATATATATATATATGTGTGTGTGTGTGTGTGTGTATGTATATATATATATATATATATATATTCAATTCAATTCAATAAAACGTCCCCACAACTATCTCAAGAAACAAAAAATGTATGGTGGTATCAGCTGTCACTCTCATAGATACAAATATTAGAGGGAAGAAGTCAGTTACCTAGTTGCCTCAGAGGGCTGCGTTTCACCATTGGCTGGTAAGATTAGGCAAAGCTAACTGATTTGGTTATGGAAGGATTTTATTTGGGTTACATTTACCTACTGTATTTACTCTCAGTTGCTTTCTGTTTGTTAAAATTGATGAAACATGATCTCTGGCTTACAGTTAATGTGAAAGTTGCCCAACAAAATATGATCATGAAAGTGATCACAACTGATGAGACCCAATTAATGTGCTTAAAAAAACAGTTGAGAAAAATTTTATTTATCTTTTTTAGATTATACTCTAAGATTTTAGTTAATATTTTTTTTAATGTTTTGATAGTTCTCAAATCAAATTTTTTCAATTCAACTGTAATGAGTACTGAGCTGATATGAGGGGAGATGTTGCTTAACCTCAGAATTAATCATTAAATCACAACCAGCCTGCTGTAAGGAAATCTTTAGACTTAAAATACTATTTTCTGTGTCAGCAGAAAAACAATAAGTTCTCAAAGCTCTCATTGAGATGTTGCTCCCACAGTTATATCTGTTGTCATCGACAGAGTTTGAGGAGCTCTGACTTTCTGTTGGAAATATTCAGCAATTTTCTGGCACAAAGTGGACAGACGAATTGAAGTAAAGGCATACAGGAGTGGATTCATGGTACTGTTTAGAAATGTTAGTGCTCCAACAGTGTTCCAGCTGTCTTCACAAAACTTCAGCAGGCCCTCAATTTTTAGGGAAATAGCTACCAAACTAAGCACATTAATGACAAGATATGGGACCCACAGGACAACAAAGGTCACAATGATGCTGGTAATCAGTCTGGTGGTCTGTGGATTGTTGAAAAAGGCTGCCCGATTCACCTTTCTGTAGAGACTGATGTATGAAAAAACAATGACAGAAAGGGACACAGATCCTACAAGAGTCTCTGTCAACACACTAGCCATCCTCTGGCCATCAGAAGAGTGTTTATTTTTGCATTTTGTCCAGTGTTGCTGTTCTACCAGCTGTAGAAATACTAACTCAGGAATGGAGAGGATCATCGCAGCCAGCCAGAGTGGAACGAGCAGCTTATTTGCTCCTACCTGAGGTAAACTCCTCTCAAAGTGCACCACCTGAAGGTAACGCTGGATGCTCAGCACAGTCACAGTCAGTAGGCTTCCATAAATGCTGCAATAAACAAAGTATGTTATGAGTTTGCAGAACACCAGGCCAAAGATCCAACCATTGACAAAATAGTAAGTCCATATTGGGAGGGTAACCAAGCAGAGCAGGTCTGACAAAGCCAGGTTCAGCATCAAACTCTGGCTCAGATTGGACATGTTCTCCCAGTTTGGCTTGAGAATGATGACAGCGATGTTTCCAGGGAATCCCAGCAGGAAGCAGATGGACAGCACCACTGCAGGAGCTAAACCGCTGGTGTTCCAGGAGGGATGAGGTGAATATCCAGGAGAGGAGATGTTACAGGTAACCATTGTAGAGGTGAGTTGTGCCATGCTTAAACTTGCTGCCAATGTTGTGCACTGAGCAAATGATGATGATAAATGTGTAGTCAGGTCCACAAGGTGTTCTCCCTTGATGTAGAAAAGAGGAACTAAAAACAAGTGCATTGATGCCTTTTGGTTTTTCCATTTGGAAGTAAAGAACATTTACATGTTTCTTTTAAACAAATGGTGAAACAGGTTTATTTTTACGTGGTCTGGAAGAATATTTGCAATGTTTGCAAATGAGTTTTAAATTTAACAGCAATGCAAATATATTTCGCACTGTTTCTGTCACGTTTTGAGTTTTGTGATGCTGGAATAACGTAAGATTAAATAACTTTTTGAATGACTGTTGAAGTAAGGCAAAGCTCACATTTGTTCATAGCAGCGTTAGAGAGAGGTGAATAAGAAGAAGGAGTAGCTAGTAAAAGGTTTTAATGAGAACAAGACAGAAGTCATGTTGTTACACCCAGCGGCAGAAGCGGGAACCCCTGCGCCACCCTTTCCTTTCTGGAGAAGAAATAGCACATCACTCCAATTTTAGCTTCCCTTCAATGGGTTTCAGTTAATTTATGAATACATTTTAAAATCATTTTCTTTGTGTTTAAGCAATGGCTCTGCCTGATTTAATCTGTCTGAGCTGCTACACTCTTATGTCCCACCTTGTTCTCTCATGTCAGCAGACCAGATGCTTTAGGAGGTCTCCTCTCTCCAGGAACTCACTCTGCAGGTAGGGAAGATATAGGAGAGGTGAAGCAAGAACTCAGCCTGGGTGTCTATTGTCTTGTGTAGTCTGGAAGATGAGTGGATGATGGGGTGGGTTCAGTTTTCTCTGTGGTGGGGTCGGGTGTGAGGCCAGATGGCGCTGCTGAACTGGACCCCGGTCCGGATGGGCCTGGGCCCCCTTGCCCTGGTGGGTTGCAGAGTATGGGGGTGCCTACTGGGGTCAGCGGCAAGTGGCCCCTCCCTTCCTTCCCTCCCCATCTCCAGCTGCCTCCCTCTTCCCACTCCACCACAATCACCCACACATGCAGGGACTTGGGGTAAAGGTGTGTCACCAGGGTGCAGGGGAGGCACCCCCACATTACTCACACTCTCATAACACATACATATAGGACCTTGGGGGTGGGCACGCTACAGGGCATCCAGAATACCATCAGGGTGTACAACCTCACCCCTGGCGCCGTTGCCACCTCTCAATTTTACAAACATTATGCTGAGAAGTGGGCAGAAAAGATGACTGAAGCGTACAAGATAGCCAGTGAGAATAGTAAACTGTCCAGCACACAAGGCAAATCCTACTATGACAAAAAACTCAGGGGTGTCGTCTTGCATCCTGGGGAAGGGGTCCTCGTTAGAAATCTTGGTGAAAGAGGGGGGCCTGGAAAGCTAAAGTCATACTGGGAAAAGAGTATCTACGTAGTCAAAGCACAGGTAGCCGACAACCCCGTGTATGTAGTCTACCGAGAAGCAGGAGACAAGGATAAGACTAGAGTGCTTCACCGCAACTTGTTACTTGTGACTACTTGTGAATGACTTGCCAGTTGAGACTCCACAGCACATTCCTGGGCCTACACCAAAGAGACAAACGAAATCAAACAACCTGTCAGGGGACAGAGGCAGGAGAAGGCAACAGACTGAAACAAGTGACTCAGACTCTGAAGAGAGCAATGGAACATTCTGGTTGAGGCTTCCTGTAAAAGAAAGAGAGCCCATCAAAGGAAAGACTTACCATAGGATATCTACTGCAGGAGAGCCCGACCCAGCCTCCGCTGAAGAAAACAGTCATGCAAAAGTACCTGTCAGGGAAGATGATGAACTGTCAATTCCAAATAAGGAAGAACTGTGTGCACGCACCCCTCCACGATGTTCTACTAGCGACATGAGAAGGTCGACTAGGGAGAGGAAACCAAGGCAGATCCTGACATACCAAACACTGGGTGAACCATCGTACCAGCCTCATCCTACAGTTGCAACACTTTCCTCACCCTACATGCCACCACGGACAGTTCCTTATCATATTCCAACACCCACAGGCTTTACACCTTACCTTCCATTTGTTTACACATCTTACATATACACACCTTTGCTATATTGAATAAGTGTATGTGTCAATGTTTTTGAGAAAAATTGACGTTTGAATGCCAGGAGCCATTCTTATTTTGTCAGGGAGCGTGTAACACACTGTAATGTGTGGTCACATTATGTGATTTAATTTTTGTATATTGTATAAGCCTGTAGGTGTAGTTTTGTTAAGGAAGGGCCTTAATTTTGTGATTTTTGTTGGAGACCCAACATGTGGTGTGATCCCTAGTTACGCCACAAGGGGGCACCTCCGCCCTAGTGAGATGGTTTAGTGTGACGCTACTGCTCGTCTTCAGATCTGGCAGAAGTGAGAGAGGAAACACACTACCTGTCATCCATCTCATGATTTATCTGTTTTCTTTCAGGTTAGTAAGTAATAAGGCAACACATGTGGTCCACATAATTTACATACCAAATAAGGTTAAAACCCGACCAGCAGTTTGTTTTGCTGAGATCTGTATTCGTTTGTTGAAATGTGTTAAGATCGAGAGTAGGAGCTAGCTTAGCTCGCCGCATGCTGGACTAGCCGTAGGCTTTGTTGTTTTCTAAACTTAAGGCACCCTCTTGTAACAAAAGTACACCACGGCTCCTGTATATTTGAGTTAATGTGCTAGCAGAGAAAGTTTGATGTGTTGCCACTGTTATTGTCTAAAGTTAGTGTAATAACCTATAATAATCCTGAACGCTCTGCAATGTTGATGTGGAGATTTCCACTATACAGATACGTCATTAGTATATGGTACAGTACTGGAATGTTTGTTTTATCAAACTATGTGTGGAAAAAAAGAGTGTGATTTATAGCTCTTAGTAACAAACAATAGAGATGACTGTTTAGATTTTTGTTTATATTATTTTAGTTTATTCTGATTTTGGGCTTTGGGAATGTGAGACAGAGAAGTTAAGAAGTTTTTGCAACCTGTTGTGAACACGTGAATGTGTATAAATAAAGATCTGGTAGAAGCGAGAGAGGAAACTCACTACCTGTCGTCCATCTCATGATTTATCTGTTTTCTTTCAGAACCAGACATAATCTGTCAGCCCTCTTGCTTGGGGCGTCGTAACTTCAAGACTGCTGCACTTGTCTCTGACTCTGGCTATTCTGTTCAGTTATCTATCAGATGATTTGTTTGATTGGTTTTATTATACTTCATATATTAACTTTTGCCTGTTTCATATGTAACAGGTACTGGGTTGCAGTGCCTGTGAACAGTTGTGTAAAATGTACCATGCACTAAATGCCTGAAAAACCCCCCCACAATGGTGACCAAAAAGGTTGAATCCTCCTCAGGTATATTTTATTAACCAATTCACTGTCAACATTGCCCCTCTCAACATTTATCCAGCAACACCTTGCTGTATATATGTTGTCTCTCGAGACATCTTTCAGGATAAAAAAAACCACATGCATGACCAAAATATTTTATCAATTTGATACAAAATGCATCTTAAGTACACAAATTCAATATCCCAGACTGACAGTTGCCATATTTGCACCACAAATGCCCTTTTTACCCACATATTGAAGACGTTTTAAGACACATCGTACTTTAGAGCAGTATGTGTAACATCTACTTATACTTTTAACCATTTTTTACACAAATTTTTACATATCAACTTTTAGCTTGAATATATCTTCCATGGGGAAACCAAAACAAAAGAAAAATTACATACCAGTAGGGATGGGTATCGTTTAGGTTTTATCCGATACCAGTACCAAACCAGTACTTTTGAAACGGTGCTCGAACCGGTGCTTAAAGAATGGAGAACACAAAATTGGTCCAAAAACCTCTCATGTTCAGCTGTTTTTTTGTAAAAAGATAACAATGTTAGCCTTTTCTGCAGCTATAGGGGATTTATGGTATCACTCTTGGCTGGAAGCAGTGCTTAATCCAGTGGTTCCCAAACTTTTTTTGCTGGGCCCCCCTTTGTTTTACAAGAAAAATGTTCGCGCCCCCCCGCGTGCACGCACGCACGCATACGCACACACACATCCTCCAACCACACACACCCATATTTTGCTCCATTGCAGTTTATTTCACACCTCAAACATTTAGTAAACAATTAAGCAAATACAAGTAATCTGCAATAAATTACAGGTAGTAATAAAATAAACTACTAACTCTTTTACGCTGCGTCCACACCTACACGGGTATTTAAAACTCCTTTTTTGCGTTTACGTGTGGACGAGGAATACAGAGTTTGTCACGCAACTTCAAAGGTATGTGCCTTTTTCCACGTCACGCTGTGCGCCACGTTATTGCAGAATGGCAGACGTGGCTTGTTCTCGCTAAATCCTCCTAAACTACGAGGGTGACCAGCGGGAATGACGCCCCTCCTTTGTGACATCTCAGATAATGATCCATGGAGATCTAAGTCTATGTAAAGAGGTCTGAACATCTAGAGTAGCAGGTAAATGAGGAAGCAAGTAGCTGATGCCCTTTTTGAAGAGACTCAAGGTTCAGGGTCACTGTTTATGAAATTTCCATCCCAGCTATTTCCAAACCCAAAAGTGCTGTGGCCACCCAATCTTAAATCAATGCTATAATCAAAATGCAAGAGAAACTGATGTATTTCCTTAAAGATTTGTTAAAAACCTAACCATACGAATGCTACTCAGTTATATAAGTGTTAAGCCCAATGTCTGACCCCCTGTAACCAGGACACAAACTTCAATACAGGAGCCTCCCTCCATAACAATAAATGGCTTTGTACAGCCATTCTTTGTTTCACAAAAGAACCACTCTGACATTCAAAACCAATGAGGTTTGTTTTTTCTTTTATGTCACTTTAATTTGCAATTTCTTCTACATTGAAGTTATTGGTTTAGCAGTAATTGTTGTGTTTTCTATGATTTAGATAAGAGAAATAAAACATTTAGGAAGACTCAAAGTAATTTGAACATTTAATTGTATATGAGTGTGGGTATTAAGAACTGTAGCTTCTGATAAATATAAAAATGTCACAAAAATGACACAGAGAGTACCACACCCTGTGTGTAACAGCAGGAAAGAGGAGATCTTTTTACCAAAAGATTTTTTAATACAATTAGATTTTTTAATACAAAAAAAATCTAAAGTAATGCCAACCCAAAAGCTTAGTGGGGGATTCTCTCCATCCTTTTCCACCATGCTATACGCCGCAACAAAAGGATGAGGTGAATATCCAGGAGTGGAGGAAATGTTCAAGGTAATCACAGTGGAATTGTGCCATGCTGCAGGTTTGCTAACAATGTCATGCACTGAGTGACAGATGAAGATAAATGTGCAGTCAAATGAGTAAAAAGGGAACTAATAACAAAGACCCTGTGCCACCAATGCAAATCGTTTTTTGTCATTTGTGTGATGTCATTTTTTCCTCTGGTAAACCCATCTTGCCTAGATGATACCCATAGATGCAGTGTTGTTGCCATTGACACACAATAAACACTTCCCAATGGAATGAAAAAAAGAAAACTGACTTGTGTATATTATAGTAGTAACACATTTCATTATTTACAGGCATATTATTTGTAATACTTTATTGGTAGAGATCACCTCATGGGTGGAGCAGCTCTTCACCTCTTCAATCTTTCTTCTTTTAGCAGACTCCATGGAAACAAGCTCTTCTATTACACAGGCAAACTGGCGAAATTCCAATATGAACACTGACACAGGAATGTTGAGGGAATCCCTTTATATATGTTGATAAATATCAACAGTGATCAAACTAATTCCTGAATCAGTGAGGCTTCAGACATCATCAATGATGTCACTCATTTGCAGTGTTGGGTAAGTTACTTTAAATTAGTAACTTAGTTACATTACTAGTTACTTCTATCAAAAGTAACTCAGTTACTTCCAGTTACTCGTTACTTTCAAAGTAACGAGTTACTGGGGAAAGTAACTTTGGTTTTACTCAGAATTCTCTTGTTAATGTGTTGCTTCCATAACTTTGCCAGTCTTCTAGCTTGCTTACTTGCCACAAGTGCACTGTGCCACCTACCAATAGAAAGGAAAAGATAATGTGCATATTTCCACGAGAAAAATCCCACGCCTGGACCGTCATTGACCGCTGCCATGATTCTAGCCTACGTCACAGTGTCATGTGCGCTTTTTACATCCAACACAAAAACTGCAGTCGTGGTGCTTTCGATTGTACTCAGAACTCTGAAATTCTGCCTTCCGAATAGGAAGATATAGATAACACCAGACTGCAGATGAGCTGCATACAGGGCTGGTTTGGGACAAAAAAAATCGGCCCAGGCAATTTGACTAGAGACTGGCCCGCCATTATAGGAAAAATCATAAAGCCTTTGAATGAAAACAAATGCTGTTGTGACAGTGATGTACACTGTTTTGATGGTATATATGTATCAATCTATCAATCGTTTGTTGTAAGATTCAGATAATTATTTTTTAAAAGCTAGATATTTTAAATGAGAATAAGAAAGAAAAGTATTTCTTTGTGCCCCCCTTTCCCTGTTAATGCCCTACCTGGCCCCCTGGCAAAACTTTTCTAGACCTGCCCCTGCACAGTTACCAGCTGTCAGCTACATAGAAAAGGATCCTGGTGTTATCTGTGTAGAGGAATTTCTTTCACTAAGGTATTAATCACATTATTTCATTGTTTTAACATGTCTGACACTCATACTTAAGACAAATGGTAGGGGGTGTAGCAAAGATGTTGGGGGGAAAACAGGAACTCCAGAGGACCAGTCTTTTGTCTCTTGAGGACTCTGGGAAGTAGCAAGGGAGTGTGAAACAGCTGTGTACTGCCTTTTGTTCCTGGAGAAGGTATTTAACTGAGAGGTTGACTTTGGCTCAGAGAGACTCTGCTGACCCTGCCCCGTGGTCATGCAGGGGCTTCACAAGCTTGTTTGTATGTTCTTTGTGTGTGCTTGGAAATAAAAGAATGTTAGCTACCGCTCACCGCTCGTCTGCAGGCTTTATTTAAGTGGAAAACTTCCACAACAAAATGGCGCTGCGAGCAGGGTGGTCCGTGTGGTCGCTGAACAACGGTTCCGTGGACGGGCTGATCACCCCTGAGGGAAAAGGTACCTTTGTCCTACCAGCTGTTGAAGCGAAGGAAATGGAGGAGTCACGGAGCCGTGTGTTTCAGTCACCACCGAGATCATCGATTTTGAGGGGACTTCTGCAGATGGGTGAGTTGTAGCTAACTTGTATACAGTCATGGAGAGTTTTTTGTCTGGCCGAGGGGGGGAACGCTGGCCGACCCCGGAGTTCGAGTCTCCGGGAGGAAAACCTGGTGGTTTGAGGCCCCAGGCTTGTGTTGGGTACGGCTCATCACAAGGACAGTGGCTCGCGCACGTTGTTGGGGAGAAGCCGGCCCAGACCTGTGTTCGGTCCAAGTACGTCACAGGAACGGCGGTTCGGGTACACTGTCGGGATCCATTTCCGTGTACTATAGTGCACGGAGTGGCGGTGTTCGTTCCTTGGTCCGTAGAAGGCAAGGGCCTCACGGGGGACGCCTCGTGTAGTAAAATGGGATCTAGATCCAGTAGATCGGCAGACCTTCCACCAGGCGGCCAGAGACAAAACTCAATACGTGACTGTATGGTAAGAATTGAGTAAATGTGTAGTGTGTAAGATTGCAGAGAATGGTTGTGTGGGAAACGTTGATGTGTGTGTAAAAACAGTGAGAAACGGGGTTACAAAATGTTGAAATGGGGAACAAAGGAAAAAAGAAAAAAGAAAAAAAGAGAGGAGTGTAGAAATGTGTGTAAAAGTTGTTTTCAACTAGTGGGAGAGGGTGGTACTGCAGGCCACCAGCTCCCCTAGGGTGGACACACACGAAATTTTTTTTTTAGCAGAATTGTTGATGAAAATGAGCAATAAAATTAGGGCAAGGGTTTTGTGTTTAATGATCAAAATGTCTCAGTGTGTCACTTGCAGGTGAAGAGCAGACCTGGATCAATTTTCCACGTGCAGCAGTCGGAAGAAAATTATAGGTTGACACCATTAGAAACACTCAAGCCAAGTTTTTGGCTAAATTGTTTTACAGCTTAACTTCCACGTGTTTGTCACCCTGAGAACACAAGCTCCAAGAATCTCTCCCTGAAGACAAGAAATGCAGTTCCAGAACAACGAGATGGATCTCGAGAGCTCACAGCAGCATCCTGAGCAGTGAAGAAAAGGTCCAGCAGCAACAGCTGTGCAAGACAGCGACAGCAAGGAGAAAAAATGGCATCATCATGACTGGATGGATGGATGTGCATTTCCAACGAGCTGCACCTTCACTGTGTGTGAATGGACTTTTGAAAAGACTGCTTGAGTTGAACATTTGCCACTTTCAGCGCAAAAATGGCAAAATGAGACAGTGGAAAACACAGGACAAAGCTGAAAGACAACTGACTCTCACTGGACTGCTGCAAGGGGGAGAGATGAGATGAGACCACAGTCAAAGGAGAAGGGGACAACATGGAGGAAGGCTGTTGTAGTGTGGGAATGAAATTTGGGTTTAGGAAACTGGGAAGAAAAAACGACTGCCTTGCGTGGAGAATTGAAAAGTGTCTGGAGCACCGCAAAAAGGAGAGGTACACAAAAATTACACAAACAGAAAATGCATTAATCCTACTAACACAAACACACATGCAATGAAGCTCATGAAGACCAAATAGCATTTTAAGCGTTTCTGTTACCATCATCTTGTCCAGTTAGCTTAGTAGGTTAAGAAGTGATACATAGACTAGTGAACTAGCATTATTTTTGGGGAAGGATGATTGAATCAGCGGTGAACAGAATGCTGCGGGAGGGTCAGATGAGTGGGGACTAATAGATTATTGAGTTTCTGGTTTCTGATGTGTGAGGGAGGTCTTATCATGACACACATCTGGGTACATGGGGAAAACAAAACTCATTTTCTAATAGAATATTGCTGTTGTGTGAGGTGTGTGACTGGTGGATGAAAGTTTTGGAGATTTACGTGGCTGATGCATTTTCTTTTGGTACCACTTTGAACCTGCCAATTAGTTTTGTTTTTTCATCATTCTAACAGAGTATGTTTAGACAAGTCCTAAAAAGAGGCCTTCATATTTTTTGATTTTTAACAGTGCACTGAGATTTTTGTTTGGCAATTTTCTCTTTTTCAAGCAGGCCTGCAAGATCGGAATCGAAAGCGCTACACAACATGTTGATCAATCGCATGTGAGCTTCTCCAAAATTAAAATGGGCTCGGGAGAAAGCCACTTATTTGGGACAATCAGAAAACAAGTCCCTGTCAAAAAGGATTCAGCGAGGTAATCCAGTCTAAATTCTTTTTTTTTCCTTTTTGAAATGACGTCATTGCTGGCAGTAGAAACTTATTGCGACACAAGAGGTTCTGCTATCAGCAATAAACACGGGGACTGACTGGACTGACAAAAACTTGACTGACTTGACACCAATATGCAAGATTGCACCTCCACCCAGAGAGACAAAAGGGTGGATGTATGTATGTATGTTTCTTTGTTACAGGAGCAGAAAGGTGACAGCAACATCCTGGGTTGCATGGGCTTTTGAGCCGTGCTGACTTAACCTTTTAATTGCCACTTTCTGTGTCTTTGTGAATTTACCAGCAGTGTGTTATTCATGACCTTGTATTGTTTACAGTGCAGAGGTCACTGTGAGAAAGTGTGCATACAGACGCGCTGCGCTAACATCTATATCACTTTTTCCACAGCAGAGGGCTAATCATATGATCTAATCACATGATTTACAGCAGGACACACCACTGGCTAATGTTTTTTCTTACAACAGGGCCTGGAGTGAAGCTACTTCAGGGGAGAAGCCCTGAGAATTTTTAAGAGACAGTGCACAACTTTATTGTGCATGTCTAATTGTGCTAAGCTAACATAGGGCAAAAGAGGTTTTTTTCCGGGGAAGTTTTCATTTTTAAATTGCAGGAACCGTGACATGAGGGATATGGAAGGATTGACTGAGGCGCAGATGCAAACTGTGACTAGGAGACAACACTTCAAGTGGACCAGTGAGAAGCAGGGACCATCTGCAGGACAACAGACAAACGACAGTGGGCTTCCAAAGGATTGTCATGAGGAGATTTTGAACAGCAAAATCTTAAAATAAAATGAAAGAGTTTCGACGTTGACGCTGAGGAAGACAACTAAGGTGTACGACGTGCTCTGCCTTAAATCTACAGCTGCGTTGGAACAGAAATCGAGGGATGGAGAGAGCGTGCCAAGCTCCAAAAGTGACAGCGCAAGGAAGATCAGCATTGGAATTATGACTCTGTAAATGGCACAGACGCCAGGAGCCATGACTGTGACAGAGAATGACCACCTAATGCTGTTTCACTTTGCCATGCAAAGTACTTTGACACTCTGGAGAAGACCTTTCCTCTGTATCATTGTTGTTTCCATTTGCATGTGAGAGCTTAGATTGTGGGGAAGATTAAAGATGAACAAAGGGTGGTGGGAGAACAGTGAAGTGAGGATACACAGTGTGAAACTCCTTTAAGTGTACAATAATGTTGATGTAATATGCAGAATGTCAGGAAAGAAATTCTGGTTTAATGTGATTCTTGATTTTAGAATCAAAGGGTGGGATTGTAGAGGAATTTCTTTCACTAAGGTATTAATCACATTATTTCATTGTTTTAACATGTCTGACACTCATACTTAAGACAAATGGTAGGGGGTGTAGCAAAGATGTTGGGGGGAAAACAGGAACTCCAGAGGACCAGTCTTTTGTCTCTTGAGGACTCTGGGAAGTAGTAAGGGAGTGTGAAACAGCTGTGTACTGCCTTTTGTTCCTGGAGAAGGTATTTAACTGAGAGGTTGACTTTGGCTCAGAGAGACTCTGCTGACCCTGCCCCGTGGTCATGCAGGGGCTTCACAAGCTTGTTTGTATGTTCTTTGTGTGTGCTTGGAAATAAAAGAATGTTAGCTACCGCTCACCGCTCGTCTGCAGGCTTTATTTAAGTGGAAAACTTCCACAACATCTGTCTCTCAGAAACAGTTCATAACTTCCCTTCAACTCATTCATGTCACCTAAAAGGTAAACCTTTCTCCATCACCTGTTCAGCTCCGATGATTCAGTAAGGACATCTCCTGGTTTCATCTTCATGTTTCCCTCTCACCAGATAACCAAACCGATATCATGACCAGCAGCTTTACAGCTGTGGCTCCAGCAAACATCAGCTGATACTAGAAATTAATATTAAATAAATTTTAACAACAGCTGATCAAGCTTAAACGTGCTGCTGTTGTTTAGCGCGACATCCACTGGTTTCCTCTTTCTGGCGCAAAGTGGGCGATAAACAAACAAGAGAGAAAAGCCGATCAGCTGATCATTGATCAGTTTCATGATTGAAGTAGAAACAGGAGAGGGAGGGGGAGAGAATGAGAGAAGAAGAGACAGCTGTGCAGCGCAAAGACATAATAACTCCACCTTTGTGTCTTTTTCATTATAGCTGAAGTACGGGACAAACTATGCTCCCTTTCACCTCAATACGAAACGCGTGATATTTTCTCTGAATACGAGATGATTCTGTTTTTTAGGGGACGGTTGGCAACTCTAATAATTAATCTTATGAACAAAATAAAGTTCAACATCACTAACATCATAGCACCCACCCAGCTGTATAGAAACTCCGTCATGCTAGCTAGTACGCAGTAGGAAAAAGTCAGCATAACGAAAATAAACTCCACCTAAACTATATATATATATAAACTATATTATATCTGACCCAGATACACTGCAGGTCATAACTTCTTACCTGAAGTTCAGTTCACACTCAGACCGGCGGCCGCCTCGGGTCTCTCTTCCTCCTGCCTCCCCTTTCCCTCATCCACCTGCTGGCCTCCACCACTTGCTAATGTTACTGAATCTGTGGAAGCTCCGCGATAGCACCACACAAAGTAACGAGTAACAACTAACGCGTTTCTGATTTTGGCATAATAACTAGTTACCATGCTCGTTACCACAATAATAACGTAGTTACTGTAACGCGTTACTTAATAACGCGTTAGTCCCAACACTGTTTGTGTGTGACGCCAATACAAATGACGAAAAAAACCACTTGGTTTTGTTTTTTTTTACTATATCACCCCCTACTGAATAGGAGTTACTGCGTTACCAAGAAAATAAGCAGATTAAGCCTGCACCTCTAAAACTATACTGCCTTATGCTTTACCTGGTATGTACTAAAATAACAGCTTGTTTAATGTACTTCTTTTGTTCAGTCACTATTCTGCTTCCACGAAGAAGCAAAAAGTATTGTGAGGTCACCTGAAAATGGCAGATAAGGCTAGAAAACTCTTTCAATTGAAAAACTGTCTGGCCATCCTTGCACACAGAACTTCTTTAGCTGGCTAAGAATGCTGTCATTGCCTTGATGCATCTGGATTTCTCTAAGTCATGGTTCTGTGGCTGGCAGGCGTGCTATGACCGACTCCACATACAAGATCATTTTTTCCTCAGGTAAACCCTCTGTTGTGTCATATACAGGAGCTCTGGACAGTACAGTACATCTCCTGTTGCGATGTCTCTACCAGCAATGTGTGATATGGTAGAAGAGAACCTCTTTAATCGCATGTTGTATGCGAAGTGGAAGCTCATCCAGGCCCTTGGAGCCAAGCAAGGAGACTATAAGTTTGTGGTCTGTTTCAGTGTGGAATGCTTTCCAAATTAGTAGAACTCAGCAAACCTCTGACAGGCCCATGTTGAAGTAAGTGCCTCTTTTTCGATCTGAGCATATTGCTGCTCTGTCATGCTGAGACTGCTTGAAGTGTGTGCTACCAGTTTCCACCCTAAATAATTTTGCTGCTGGTGAAGCGCCACTCCTATTCCATACAAGGGAGAATCAGCTGATATGCACATTTCAGCATTTGGGTCATACAGAGCAAGCCCTGGGGGTGTTGTCAGTTCTTTTTTGATGCCATCAAAAGCCTACTGCTGACGTGGCCCCATGACCATAGGTTAGACTTCAGCAGATCTCTTAAAGGGTCTGTTATTTCCACCAGGTGAAGAAGAAACTTCCCTAGGTGATTTACCATGCCCAGCAAGCGTCTCACCTCAGTTATGTTGCTGGGCTCCTCCATGGAACTCACAGAACACATGCTGTCGGGATCTGCGCTAACTCATGACCTTCCCCAGGAACTGCTGAGCTTCACAGGCAGCCAGGTTGGCGTCCGGCACGTGGGACCATGAGACGTTCCGGCCTCTGGTGGAGGTGAGGCTGGTCTGGCCCCCACGTTGACCTCGGGCTTGCGTGCAGGCTCCCCTGGCAGGGGAACCTCCATCTCCTCGTGCATCTTCTCCTCTACTCCTGGCTGGAGCAGCCTTTCGTGCGCCTCCTCCTCCCTCTCCAGCTGGCGAGGTGCCTCACACACCTCATTAACCTCCGGCAGGTGCGGACTCTCGTGCACCTCCTCCACCTCTGGCAGGCGTGGAGCCTTATGCGCCTCCTCCTGCCGGCGGCCAGAAGAGCTGCCTGCAGGTGTGTCCGCCTTCCCTGCCCCGCACCGCAGACCACACCCCGCCACAAGCTTGTCTTGTTGCTACTTTACAAGTTCATTTTGTTGGGCTCTGTTAAGCACTTTCTCTAGCGTTAGTTTGGAGTCCATTTGTAACTGTTCTGACAATAGTTTGCCTTTCAGGCCCACAGCAAGTCTGTCTCACACCATTTCGTCATGCAAAGTCATGTATCCACAATGTTCTGCCAGACAATGCAGTGCAGTATGGAAGCTGTTGACCTACTCACTAGGGGTGCAACAATACTCGTATCGATATTGAACTGTTCGATACAGTGCTTTCGGTTCGGTACGCATATGTATCGAACAATACAACATTTTTATTTATTTTATCAAGTTTTCTTCTGACGATGCTGTCTGTGTTGAGCGCTCAGTGGATCTGTGTTCGAATACTCCGCCTAGGCTGCACTGTCGAGTGCAGATCCACTGAGCCCAGCACAAGCTAGCAAGGCAGAAGCTAAGCTCGTTGCAACATGGCAACTGCCTCAACGCTACCCGAAATTGAGCCTCCCCCACCCTCATTCAGATCTGGCGTTTGGAACTATCTTGGTTTTCATGTGAAGCATGACCCTGATGGTAAGCGCGTCATGGACAAAAGTAAACCAGTACGTCGGATGTGCCACGCAATGCTCAATTGGTGGGAACTAGTGCGTTAGCGCAGTTAGCTTGTTAACGTGTTGACGCCGTCCAGCCCCACGCACGGGGCGATCCGCAGTAACTCGTTAACGGAGATTTGCCGTGTTATGGCGTTAATGTCATTTTAACGAGATTAACGCTGACAGTAATTCAATTCAATTCAATTCAATTTTATTTATATAGCGCCAAATCACAACAAATGTCGCCTCAAGGCGCTTCATAGATACAGAGAAAAGCCCAACAATCATATGACCCCCTATGAGCAAGCACTTTGGCGACAGTGGAAAGGAAAAACTCCCTTTTAACAGGAAGAAACCTCCGGCAGAACCAGGCTCAGGGAGGGGCGGCCATCTGCTGCGACCGGTTGGGGTGAGAGAAGGAAGACAGGATAAAGACATGCTGTGGAAGAGAGACAGAGATTAATAACAGATACGATTCAATACAGAGAGGTCAGTTAATACATAGTGAGTGAGAAAGGTGACTGGAAAGGAAAAACTCAATGCATCATGGGAATCCCCCGGCAGCCTACATCTATTGCAGCATAACTAAGGGAGGATTCAGGGTCACCTGGTCCAGCCCTAACTATATGCTTTAGCAAAAAGGAAGGTTTTAAGCCTAATCTTAAAAGTAGAGATAGTGTCTGTCTCCTGAATCCAAACTGGAAGCTGGTTCCACAGAAGAGGGGCCTGAAAACTGAAGGCTCTCCCTCCCATTCTACTTTTAAATACTCTAGGAACAACAAGTAGGCCTGCAGAGCGAGAGCGAAGTGCTCTAATAGGGTGATATGGTACTACAAGGTCATTAAGATAAGATGGGGCCTGATTATTTAAGACCTTGTATGTGAGGAGCAGGATTTTGAATTCAATTCTGGATTTAACAGGAAGCCAATGAAGGGAAGCCAAAACAGGAGAAATATGCTCTCTCTTTCTAGTCCCTGTCAGTACTCTTGCTGCAGCATTTTGGATTAACTGAAGGCTTTTCAGTGAGTTTTTTGGACATCCTGATAATAATGAATTGCAGTAGTCTAGCCTGGAAGTAATAAATGCATGAACTAGTTTTTCAGCGTCACTCTGAGACAGGATATTTCTAATTTTAGAGATGTTGCGCAAATGGAAGAACGCAGTCTTACATATTTGTTTAATATGTGCGTTGAAGGACATATCCTGGTCAAAAATGACTCCAAGGTTCCTCACAGTGTTACTGGAGGCCAAGGTAATGCCATCCAGAGTAAGAATCTGGTTAGATACCATATTTCTAAGCTTTTCAGCGCCGAGTACAATGACCTCAGTTTTATCTGAGTTAAGAAGCAGAAAGTTAGTGGCCATCCAAGTCTTTATGTCTTTAAGACATTCCTGCAGTTTAACTAATTGGTGTGTGTTATCTGGCTTCATGGACAGATAGAGCTGGGTGTCATCTGCATAGCAGTGAAAATGTATGCTATGTCTTCTAATGATGCTGCCTAGGGGAAGCATGTATAATGTAAACAGAATTGGTCCTAGCACCGAACCCTGTGGAACTCCATAATTAACCTCAGTGTGTGAAGAGGACTCTCCATTTACATGCACAAATTGGAGTCTATTAGATAGATATGATACAAACCACTGCAGTGCAATACCTGTAATACCTACAGCATGTTCTAATCGCTCTAATAGGATATTATGGTCAACAGTATCGAATGCTGCACTAAGGTCAAGAAGGACAAGCACAGAGATGAGTCCACTGTCAGAGGCCATAAGAAGATCATTTGTAACCTTCAATAAAGCTGTTTCTGTGCTGTGATGAACTCTGAAACCTGACTGAAACTCTTCAAATAAACCATTCCTCTGCAGATGATCTGTTAGCTGTTTGACAACTACTCTTTCAAGGATTTTTGATATGAAAGGAAGGTTGGAGATTGGCCTATAATTAGCTAAGACTGCTGGGTCTAGAGATGGCTTTTTGAGTAAAGGTTTAACTGCAGCCACCTTGAAGGCCTGTGGTACATAGCCGATTATTAGAGATAGGTTGATCATATATAAGATCGAAGAATTAACCAATGGCAGGACTTCTTTGAGCAGTTTTGTAGGAATGGGGTCTAAAAGACACGTTGATGGTTTGGAGGAAGTAATTATTGAAGTTAACTCAAAAAGATCGATTGGAAAAAAAGAGTCTAACTTAACATCAATGGAACTAAGAGTAGCTGTAGATAATATTACATCTGTGGGATGATTATTGGTAATTTTTTCTCTAATGATAAAAATTTTATTTGTGAAGAAGTTCATGAAGTCATCACTAGTTAACGTTAAAGGGATGGTTGGCTCAAAAGAGCTCTGACTTTTTGTCAGCCTGGCTACAGTGCTGAAGAGAAACCTGGGGTTGTTCTTATTTTCTTCAATCAGTGATGAGTAGTAAGCTGTTCTGGCTTTGCGGAGGGCTTTCTTATAAAGCAACAAACTATTTCTCCAGGCTAAATGATGATCCTCTAAATTTGTGGCACGCCATTTCCTCTCCAGATTACGAGTCATCTGCTTTAGGGTACGTGTTTGAGAATTATACCACGGGGTCAGGTACTTCTGATTAGAGACCTTAGTTTTCACTGGAGCTACAGTATCCAGAGTCGTACGTAGTGAGGAGGTGAAATTATTAACAAGATAATCGACCTCTGTTGGGGTAGCGTTCAGATAGCTGCTCTGCTCTGTGTTGGTACAGGGCATTGACGATGATAACAGTGGCTGGATTATATTCTTAAACTTAGTTACAGCGCTTTCAGAAAGACATCTACTTTGATAAAGTCCACTCTCCACTGCTGCGTAATCAATTATTGTAAATGTAAATGTTATCAAGAAATGATCAGACAGGAGAGGGTTTTCAGGAAACACTGTTAAATGTTCAGTTTCTATGCCATATGTTAAAACAAGATCTAGAGTGTGATTAAAGTGGTGGGTGGGTTCTTTTACATTTTGAGAGAAACCAATTGAGTCTAACAACAGATTAAATGCCATGTTGAGGCTGTCATTTTTAGCATCTACATGGATGTTAAAATCACCCACAATAATTATTTTATCTGAGCTCAGAACTAAATTAGATATAAAGTCTGAGAAATCAGACAGAAACTCTGTGTAAGGCCCAGGTGGACGATAGATGATAACAAGTAAGACTGGTTTCTGAGTTTCACAGCTGGGGTGGACAATGTTAAGCATCAGGCTTTCAAATGAATTAAAAGTCTGTCTTGGTCTTTCATTAATTAATAGACTGGTGTGAAAAATTGCTGCCACACCGCCCCCTCGACCTGTGCTTCGAGATTTCTGGTAGTTAGAATGACTCGGGGGTGTTGATTCATTTAAACTAACATAATCATCCTGCTGCAACCAGGTTTCTGTAAGGCAGAGTAAATCAATTTGTTGATCAATTATTAAGTCATGTACTAACAGAGACTTGGAGGAGAGAGACCTAATATTTAATAATCCACATTTCACTGTTTTACTCTTTGGTTCAGATGTGGATACTGTATTGTTCTTTCTTTGTGATTGTTTAAGTTGTTTGTTGCTGGTTTTTAGTTTGTTTTTTGTCTTTTTGGAAGCAGACACAGTCTCTATGGAGATGGGTTTTTGGGGGGGTAGCAGGAGGAGAGAAGCTGCAGAGAGGCGTGTAAGACTGCAACTCTGCTTCCTGGTCCCAACTCTGGATAGTCATGTTTTGAGGGGTTTAATAAATTTGTCCATATTTCTAGAAATGAGAGCTGCTCCATCCAAAGTGGGATGGATGCCATCTCTCCTAACAAGACCAGGTTTCCTCCAGAAGGTTTGCCAATTATCTATGAAGCCCACATCGTTTCTGGGACACCACTCAGACAGCCAGCAATTTAAGGAGAACATGCGGCTAAACATGTCACTCCTGGTCTGATTGGGGAGGGGACCAGAGAAAACTACAGAGTCCGACATTGTTTTGGCAAAGTTACACACCGATTCAATATTGATTTTAGTGACCTCCGATTGGCGTAACCGGGTGTCATTACTGCCGACGTGAATTATGATTTTATTGAATTTACGTTTACCCTTAGCCAGCAGTTTTAAATTTCCTTCAATGTCGCCTGCTCTGGCCCCTGGAAGACAATTGACTATGGTTGCCGGTGTCTCTAGCTTCACATGTCTGAGAACAGAATCACCAATTACCAGAGTTTGACCCCCGGCGGGTGTGTCACCGAGTGGGGAAAAACGGTTAGACACATGAACGGGTTGGTGGTGTACCTGGGGCTTCTGTTTAGGACTACGCTTCCTCCTCACTGTTACCCAGCCTTTCCCCAGCTGCTTGGGGTCTGCCGGGGAACAGCTAGCGGGGCCTACGCTATCTTCGGCTGCACCAGCTACAGGGGCCTGGCTAGCTAAGGGTGAGAGCAGGGTGCAAAGCCGAGTCTCCAATTCAGTAATCCTGGCCTCCAGAGCTGCAAATATGCTACATTTGTTACAGATATCATTACTGCTAAAGGAGGCCGAGGAGTAACTAAACATCTGACACAATGAGCAAGAAAGTGCAGAAGGGACATGTGAAGTAGCCATGGTGCTAACGGGTCGGCTACGAGCTAAGCTAGCGAAACAGTACAGAGACAGTGAGTGAATACTATAAATTAGGTAGTGAGTACACAGAAAGTGTGCTTCGGATGAAGCACGTGAAGATTATACTGTGAAAAAAGAATGTATTTAAAAGTTGTTAATTAAACTGCTAAGCAAATAAGCTACTCAGAAACACCACTGTGTTTGAGCAGGAACAGGAAGCGATACTATACCACAGAGCGAGCGAGCGAACACCAAGTGACAGCGCCACCGACAGGCCCACTTGAGTCTCAAAAAGATCAAAAAGAAATGGGAGGAAACTAGTACTAGTGGAAACACAACGAATATGACTGCACATTTACACTGACATCATCCTAGTGCAAAGACAAGTGGAAGCAGACAAAAACAACAAGCACGCATGCTACAAACTTTACCCGAGTCATTTAGACAGCCGTTAGCACATGATTCTCCTTATGGGGACCTGATATGTTTAATATGCTGCTGAGAATATAGCCCAGAAGAAGCGTATAGTATAGCTTTTATTTTGGAAAGAGACATTTCTCTGTAATAAACTCTCTTTTCAAAAGATGATTGATTCCTCGATCAGATAGATTTATTTATTTTTTATTATTTTGTTGTTTCAGCAACATTAAATTTTAAAACTGTACTTTTGAGTTAAAATATATATTTATAATTTTAATAAATGACAAATTAAAAAGACATGAAAATTTTTTTGTATCAAAAAAATATCGAACCGTGACACCAAAGTATCGAACCGAACCGAACCGTGAAATTTGTGTATCGTTGCACCCCTACTACTCACCCGTCTTTACCACTTTTTCACGCTCGGAAGCTCAATCTCAATACTGAAATCATTACTCTAGCCCGATAATCTTCTCACTCCCCTTCTCTGAGCCAATCAGCCTCCGTTTCGCATGGTTTCAGTTGTTGCTGTCAGTCATTCTCCTTTTCAGAATCCCTTTCCATTTAACAACCTCCTTCCCAGCTCCACCTCAGACACCTCAACCAAAGCTCCATCCAGCCTCAGTCATCTTCACCACCACCAGTGTCTGGAGGGTCCTGTCCTAAATTCTATTGCTGCATGGATTCTGTTCTTACATGATGGGTCATCGGAGTCTAATTGCCTAGTACATTAGTTGCTCTTTCACAGTAAATCATGTTTAATTCCTCCAAGTGATTTTTCCTTTTTGAAAGGACTCATGCATCAGATGAATGAGAGGTGAAGAGCCTGTGTATTCATTTAACTACAGCTGCATGGGGCAGGAGACCAGTTGACTAAGATCTGATTTAGACTGATGGCTGTACTGTTTTAAGGCGCCAGATCTGTATCCACATGGTTTGAATTGCAATCTCAAGCTGTGGGGTCATGGTGCTGATTCAGAATCAGAGAGACTTAATTCCAGAGGGAAATTGAGTCTGGATGTCTATGAGGACCCTAAATGCAGCCCCGGTACCAATGAGTCCTTTGAGCCCCAAAAGTGATGGAACCAGTCATCGGAACTGGATTTTCTACAGTAATAACAATTTTAAATTTTAGTTTTTAAGATTTTTATTTTTATTTTATCTTTTGTTTTGTTTTTTGTTTTTTTCTGGTAGTAATATTACATATTTTTGTGATACTTTGGATTAAAGCTAGATTTACAAATTAAATTACAGATTTAAATTACAGTGATGAATGAATCTAGTAATTTTTTACATTTTTATTTTATTGACAAGGCAGACAAAATTTTATGTGTTTTGAATATGTTTATTCTGTTTGCATGTGAGAACTTTTTGAATTTTGCATTTTTGTAACACAACATAATTGAATGCTTTTCAGTGCTAACATAAAAGAAAAGAACCTATATTATAATGTTAGTAGTTTTTTATGAAGGTAGAAGTCTGCATCCATATATACTGCACTCGCTGATATTTAGATTAACATTTTATATTTTGCTACAGTTGAACTGTTTTAACCATCACACCATACAAGCTCATACAAAAAGTTTGCCTCTAAACAAAAATTAACCACAACTATAAAAAAAATCACAAGTCATGCAAAAATAGACACCAAATAAAACTAAACTATCATTCCCCTGCACAACATTCCTTCAGACGCTTTTCTATGAAAGGTAATCTGCCACCTCTCTCTGGCGATACCTTATACACAAGCCTTGTATTCCCCACTTGTTCCAAAACCACATTCAGCTCAGCATCCCAGTAAGTACAAAGCTCTCTCTCCTGATATCAATGACAATGCTATAACTAAAAGTAAGAAAAACAACAATCCTTGAATATAGAATGCTTTAAAAATAAACAAGAATTCAGAAAAAAAGAAAAACAAAACAAAAAAAGAAAACCGTCATGAAAAAAAAGAAAAAAAAAAACAGATTATACTATATGAAGTAAATATATAAAGTAAAAATTGTTAACATGTTCAATTCAATTTAATGTGTACATTGATTCCTTTTAATGCTTTTCCTTATTTCTTTTCCACAAACATCATTCCTCTGTCTGAGGACCAGCTGTAATCAGCACACAGATGATTTGAGGCAGGATGTTGCTTAACCTCAAAGTTTATCGTTACACCAGCAATCACCAACAGCTTTCTGTGATAAATAGAGCGGACGGGACACTGTGTGTATCAGTGGGATAGAGGAGGATTTTTGACTTAATTTCCCAATCAGCTTTTGTCATTGAGTTGCTTCTCCAGCAGTGAGATCTGTGGACATAGTTTGGGAAATTCTGAACTTCTGTATGAAAAGTTGAGCAGCTTTGTGGCACAGGCTGGACAAACGTAAAGTAAAAGCATACAGAAGTGGATTCAGGGCACTGTTTACAAATACTATTGCTGCAACAGTGTCCCTAATGTCATGAGAAAACTTCAGCAGGCCCTCGTTCTTTAGAGAAATCGCTGCCACACTAATTACATTAATGACAAGATATGGCACCCACAGGACAACCAAGGTCACAGTGATGCTGGTAATCAGTCTGGTGGTCTGTGGATTGCTGAAAAGTACTGCCCGACTCACTTTTCTGTACAGATTGATGTATGAAAAAACAATGACAGAAAGCGACACAAATCCTACAAGAGTCTCTGTCAACACCACAGCCATCTTCTGGCCCTCGGAGGAGTATTGATTACTGCATTTTGTCCATTTCTGATTTTCAGATAACTGTCCAAAGACTAAAGCAGGAGTGGACAGAATCATTGAAGCCAGCCAGAGTGGAAGTAGCAGAATCCTTGCTCTTACCCTATTTAAACTCCTCTGTAGGTTAGTGACCTGAAGGTTTCGCTGGAAACTCAGCACAGTCACAGTCAGCAGACTGGCATAAAGACTGCAATACACAAAGTATGTTATGATTTTACAGCCCACCAGCCTAAAGGTCCACCCATAGAGGAATGAGTAAATCCACAGTGGAAGGGTAACCAAGCAGAGCAGATCTGACACAGCTAGGTTCAGCATCAAACTCTGGCTCAGACTGGACATGGTCTTCCAGTTTGGCTTGAGAATGATCACAGCAATGTTTCCAGGACATCCCAGCAGGAAGCAGATGGACATCACTACTGCAGGAACCAGACCGCTGGAGTTCAAGGAAGGATAAGGTGAATCTCCAGAAGAGGAGGAGATGTTAGAAGTAACCGTGGTGGAGTTGAATTGTGCCATGCTGCAAACTTGCTTATTGTTGTGCACTGAGCAGGTGAGGATGATGATAAATGTGCAGCCACATGAACAAGACGTTACTTTTGATGAAGTGAAAGAGGAACTAATAATAAAGATACTGTCAGAGAATTGTGTCCTAATATGGTGTCATTGTGCAGGAGCTAGACGATTAGATGATTTATTTTCAGCTTTCTTAATTTTACACTGCAAGCATAGCCAGCTGCAACTTCCTGTTTTTATAAGTTTAGCAAAACTGCTCACTTCTGCTTTTTACATGCTTTGTACAACTTGGTTTGTTAAAGGGTCACGCCATAAATGTAGCGACTGAAAGACTGAAAGAGGTTGTGCCATAGTGACCAGAAATGTCACACACACATACAGTCCCTTAGAACTTCTGTATAACTTTGAAAGGAACATTAATACTGATAATATGCCATTTTCAAGCTGCCAAAAAGTGATTACCGCCTATAACTTGTCACTGAAATACTGTTACTACTTCAAAGTTGTTGGAAATCAGTTGTTGGAAATCAGTTGTTGGTGCTTTATATCTACATCATCATCATCAAGTTTGCTGATGGCACCATGGTAGTAGGACTCATCTCAGGGTATGCAAAAGAGCATCTCTCTCCAAGAACTGAGGCAGTTCAGAAGGAACACGGAAGTTCAGCATGTTACTAGGAAGAGATACCTCTTAAAGTGGCCGTGAGCATAGCTTATGTAAGAACAAAACAAAACACAGTTGCTTTGAGTATCCTTGTATCCCAAATTATTCATTTATTCGTTTATTTTTTAACCTCCTAGGACCTGGCGTCCAGATATGTGGACATCACATTTTGGGTTATTTAGACCAAAATACTCAATTTTGCTCTACAAGGGCCTGATATCCACGTATGAGGACATTATATTGCTACTGTTCTATCAAAATTTTAAACGAATATCCTCATATGTGGCTCTGATTTTTCATAAAAACAAAAATAAGGTAAAAAAAAAATCTGGTAATTCATTGTTTTTACATTCATTGGGCCCCAATCAGCCCAAATATAAAAGAGAAATTAAAAATGCATGCCGTGAAAGAGTTCGGGTCTTAGGAGGTTAATTCCTTCATTTATGTGTTTGATTCTGGATGAATTTCATTATTGTTCCCAACTTTTGAGTTCAGCTTTGCTTTCGATTGGTTTAATTATTCCAGTATTTTGTGTTTTTTTTACATGTTAGAGTTGTAGTTACTGGGGGCAAGGAATTTATATATATATATATACACGTAGTTCCTTGGTTTCCTTGTATTTAGCCTCCACTATACCCCCTGTTTCTGCTCTGTTAGTATAGTTCCATTGCCGTTCTCTTATTTACTTTGATGTAATTGTTGGGGTTTATTTGTTTTTGTTTTAATTCAAAGGTGCTTTATTGGCATGACATTTGTTTTTCCCTCGTGTTCTGTCTTTACTATTACTTACTGTCCCTGATTTGTTTAAGAAGATCTCCTCCCACCTGTTTACATTAGGCCATTACTCCATTTTTTGCGTTATTTTGTGAATTACAAGGTTTTGGACATTTGAGTTTCTTTGTTCTGTCCAATAAAGGCTAGCTTTAAATTTGGAGTATAATGTGTCACATATGACCCTTCTGAAAGATATCCAGCAAGTTTGAAGCAGAAATATTGTTACAGTGACAAGTTATGGGCAGCAATCCCTTTTTAGCAGCTGGAAAATGGCATATTAGCAGATTTAATGTTCCCTTAAAGGGTATTCAAAGGTTCCAAGGGATTGTTTGGGGTATAGGGTGTCACATATAACTCTTCTGAATGATTTCCAGTAAGTTTGGTGAAAAAAAAAGTATTTTAGTCACAAGTTATAGGCGGCAATCAGTTTTTGGCAACTGGAAAATTGCACATTATCAGTGTTAATGTTCCTTTAAAAGGTATTCAATGCTTCAAAGGGACACTTTGGGGTATAATGTGTCACATATAACCCTTCTGAATGACATCCAGCAAGTTTGAAGCAAAAATATTGTTTCAGTGACAAGTTATAGGTGGCAATCAGTTTTTGGCAGCTTGAAAATGCCATATTATCGGTATTAATGTTCCTTCCTGATAAGAGACAATATTATCAAGTAATCAGGTATAATGAAATAACACTCAGACACTTGTAACAGTTCAACGTGCACGGGTGGGAGCTCAAGTGAGGCCCACACCCTGGAGCAGTTTTCTGGCTTTATTTATACACAGCATGAAACATACAAGAAAGGAAGTAACATTCCCTAGCCAAACAGGCAGGTGTGAGATCTCGGAACTTATGTTCAAAAAAGGTTATGTTCTTACAAGGTCATTTCTTACTCTTTGGGTGGCGGTTTCCTGTGAGATAATGTGAGAGCAAAACAAGTCTTTTTAAGGCAAAGTGTAGACAGTTGTGCAAGTGGTTAAGTAAAAACAGAAATATGAACACTCTTAGCTTTAGTATATCAGCAATAATGATTAATAAAATGTCTTAATAATAAAAATCTTCTAACATCCCCTCTTGTTGTTCAAATTTCTGTAATAACAGCATTGCTATTGGTTCAATTCATAACCTCTTGCCTAAACATTTTCGGTCAGAACGTCATTGAGCAATCCTGGGTTCAATTAGACTTCAACATCATCACATGAATCCTTTTCCAAAACATCTTCCATTTGAGGCAGTGTTACATAAGCATTGATAGAGGTCATCACTATGTTTGATACCATTTTCTTCAGACAGGGTATTACACATGTTGTGAAAACACATAAAAGTAAAAGTAAAATTCCAACAAAAACAAGTCCTTTAATCAGTAGGGACTTCCAAGAACCACTTAGCAACCATGTGAGCCAATCTTCAGTGCTTGTGACATAGTCTTGTTGCTGAGCGTCCTTAATCTTTCTCAAAACGTTCAGAGCGTCAGTCATGTTTTTGTTGTGGTTGATACTTTACGTGAGTGAAGTCAGTTGCTTGGCTCTTCTGGTTTTACAGGTTAGATTGATCTCCTGTTTTTCTACCGGGCAGGTGGGGCCAGGTGGCTGTTTTCGCTGTGTCTTCAGTGGAGACCAGGAACACCCGGGCTTCCGGTGAGATGACTAAGAGCGAGAAGGTCAAGGGCGGGCGGGTTAGGCCCAATCAGCCCTTCCTCCACTCCTAGATCACCTTGGCCTGGGGGAACCGGCGTCTAGTCAGTTGGTGCGTTCTGCACTTTCTTTGTGTGGCTCTGATGAATCCACGAGGGTCGTTCTGCTATTTTGCATGCAGTTGGGGTCGTCAGCAGCACCTGATAGGGGCCCTCCCACCTCGGTGAACTCCAATTTTTCCTGTGGAGTACTTTAATCAGGATCCAATCGCCTGGTTTCAACCTGGAAGAGACTGGAGAAGAATCACTCGGCAGTTGGTTGTTTAGCACAATCTCTTTGTTTTCAAGCAGTTTGGTCATCCATTCAGCTAAGGTGGTTTCCCTTACTGATTTGTCTATTGGCTCGCTTGTGATTGGCAGTGGGAACGGTCTGCCATGAATGATTTCAAAAGGTGTGAGCTTCTGAGAGCCTTGCGTCAGTCTCATCCACATTTTTACTAGGCCTACACACTCGGGCCATGGCCTTCCTGTTTCTTCCATGCATTTTCTTAATCTTTGTTTTATTGTACCGTTAGTTCTTTCCACTAGTCCGGCACTTTGTGGATGGTATGCACAGTGATGTTTGATGCTAAATCCTAAGGCTTCAGAGACCTTGCTAATTATGTCATTTACAAAATGTATTCCATTGTCACTCCGTATCAGGCTAGGGATGCCATATGTGGGTATGAAATGATTGCATAAGCATTTTGCTACTGAAATTGCATCTGCTCTTTTTACTGGATAGATTTCTGGCCATTTTGAAAATACATCTATAATTACTAGAGCATATTTCGAATTTTGGCATTCATTCAATTCGATAAAGTCCATGTGGATTGTATGGAATGGGTGAGGTGGTGTGGGAAAATGACCTCTTTTGGGTCTGAGATTTCCCTGTGCATTGTGTTTTTGGCAAATCATGCATGTTCTGATAAATTCTTTTGCTGAATTTTCGAAATTTTGAGTGTAGAAGTGTTTAGAGAGAATATCTATCATCCCTCCTGTTGACACGTGCGTCGAGCCATGTGTCACTAATGCTGCTGTCTTGTGTAGAGATTTTGGCAATATTGGTTTGCCATTACAGGTCATTAAGTCATTTTTCAGTTGTGCGCCACATTTTAACCACTTGTTTTGTTTTGCAGTGGGTGCGGCTTTCTGTTCATCTTTCAGTACATCAAGTGGTATTAACTCTGTGGTTTCAGACATTAAGGTTTCTATTGGCTGATGTGCTGCCTTTTTTGCAGCTATGTCTGCAAAGTTGTTGCCTTTAGTAATTTCAGAGTCATCTTTTTGGTGTGCAGCACATTTGCATAATGCCAGCTTCTTTGGCAGAGTTATAACTTCTAGTAGTTGTTTTAAAAGATTTCCGTGTTGCACAGGGTTACCGGTAGAAGTAACCATACCTCTGTTTTGCCAGATTTTTGCAAAATGATGTACTGCTGCAAAAACATATTGGCTGTCTGTGTATATGTTTATCTTTTGTCCCTCATGTAGTTGACATGCTCTGATGACAGCCGTCAGTTCAGCTGTTTGAGCAGAGTGTGAGGAAGTTAGTGGTTTAGCTTCTAAAACCTTGTCAGCTGTGGTTACTGCATAGCCCACACAGTTTCTCCCCAAACTATTTTTGGATGCTGAGCCATCTACAAAAATGTTAGTGAAGGTCAGTTGCGGTGTGCTATGAATGTCAGCTCGTGGTTTCGTTTCCTCATCTAATTTTTGCATGCAACAGTGTTTTTCTCCGTCTGCTGAAGTGGGGAGAAGTGTGCTTGGGTTTAGTTGTCCACACTTCTCAATTGTAATGTGTGACTGTGATAGCAGAATGCCTACATATGAGAGCTGTCTTGCATGTGTGAGATAAGACAAGTTTGCTTGCAGTAAGATGGAGGTTACAGCATGGGGAACTTTGATAATTAATTTATGACCGAGAACAATGTCGGCAGACTTTTTTACTGCCTCTGCTGCGGCTGCACATGACTGTATGCACGTAGGCAAGCCTGAAGCAACTGAGTCTAATTTACACGAGTAAAAGGCGAGTGGCCGTTGTTTTTCCCCAAATGCTTGTGTTAGAACGGCCTTCATATAGCCTGCTCCTCCGTCTACATGCAAATAAAATAATTTGTCATAGTCTGGCAAGGCTAAGACTGTGCGTGTTTGTAGGGCAAGTTTCAAATCATTAAATGCTTTTTCTGCTTCTGGTGTCCATTCTATTTTATCTTTCAGTGCTAGATTTTTTCCATAAATTAAGTTTTGCAAAGGTTGAGCTAACAGAGCATATTCAGGTATCCAGCATCTGCAAAAGTTGCAGAGACCTAAATAACTCATCATCTGTTGCTTTGTGAGCGGTTTTGGAGCATTCTGTACTGCTAGTTTCCTGCTGTCTAACAGTGTTCTCCCCTCCCTTGTAAGCTTGTGGCCAAGGTATGTGACCTCTGAGCTCCACAGTTGTAATTTGTGCTGTGAGACTTTGTGGCCTTGTTCAGCTAAATGTTGTAATACTGTTATTGTGTTCGCTTTGCAGTCTGCCTGTGTGTGTCCCGTGATCAGTATGTCATCTACGTACAGGAGAAACTGTCCTGGGGCAGGGAGAGTGCAAAGCGACATAGATTTCCTTAAAGCTTCTGCATACAGGGTGGGGCTGTTCTGGAAACCCTGAGGTAACCTTGTATATGTATACTTCTGATTATCAAAGGTGAAACCGAACAGAGCCTGTGAGTCAGAATGTAGCGGTACAGAGAAGAATGCATTTGATAGGTCTATAACCGAAAACCATTGCTCTTTTGGTGTTACTTGATTTAGGATTGTGTGTGGATTTGCTACCACAGGTGGGATTTGTTCTGTTACGTCATTTATTGCTCTGAGGTCATGTACTAGGCGATACTTTCCTGTGTTTGCTTTTTTCACTGGAAAGATCGGAGTGTTACAGGTCACTTTGGTTGTTTTTACTAAAATGCCTGCTTTCTCCATATCTGCAATTACTGGCCTGATGCCTGCCTTTGCTTCTGCTGTTAAAGGATATTGTGGTTTGACTGGCCTGTAGGTTGTGGTGGTTTTTACTACAACGGGATCTGCTCCTTTAATTAATCCTACATCTGTAGGTCCTACGGACCACAGTGTTGTGGGCAGTTGTTGTAGTTCTGGGTGTAATTCTAATGAGAGTTCATGTCAGTTCTCACTATCTTCCTGCACGTATACATTAGTGCTGTCAATCATGTGGGTGGCTGGGTGGGTAGTGAGTACCCACCCTAATGTGTATCTCATGCATCCTGTTCTGCGACCTTGAAGCCATCCCTCATGTGTTTCTTCAGTTTTTTCATATCTGTCCCTTTCAACTTGAGCGAGAACGCGGCCTAAATCTTTCCACTCAGTGCTGTCATTGTGTGCTACTGATACATGTGGTTTAGGCATCCTGTTCACTCGTTGCACTATTTCTGGCTGAAGTACAGAGCAGACTGCATTACCACTTTGAGTGACATATAGGTGCTGCAATGTAAGCATTTGTGGGCCCAGTTTATGCACCTGTAAGTCATACATGGGGTCATGACCTGGGCTTTGTTTGAACCTCAGTGTGTTGTGATACTCTGTGTAGCTCTGCCGTGTTGAGTGGGTTCGCAGATATTGATTTGCTATGTGTTGCAAAGGTTCTAGTGAGGGCAGGTCTAATGTCCAGTAGTAGTGCGGCTCTCCCTGCCCTTCACACACATTAATCTGACAGTCAGTGAGGTTTTGCTCTTCATTCAACATTAACTTAGCATACATGCCTTCTGGCCCTGGCAATACACCTATTTGCAGTTTTCCTAAGGAGTCTCTCCCTAGAAGGTTAACTGGGCAGGATGGGTCATATATACATTGATTTTTGCAGCTGCGTCCACTGTCTGTATGTACTAACAGTAGGCTCTCTGTTAAAGACTTAATGCTGGTGTGCCCTGATGCTGATTTTACTATCATGGTGTTACTGGAGTATTTCAGATTCGGTGGTTTTTGATTTAACACAGTTTTACATGCGCCTGTGTCACATAGCATAGTCATAGGTTCGTTGTTTACATGAATAATTACTGTGGGTTTATGTTCAGAGCCTAAAAGTAATTGTTGTATGTTATAGATTTCAGTTTCATCCTCAATGTTTTGTTCAGCTTCAGTATTTTGCTCTAGTCACATACTTTCTCTGTCACTATGATTCTCTTTTTTGTTTCTGCAGTCTCGTGCAAAATGTCCTTCTTTTCCACAATTATAACAACGGTTGTCTCTGTCATTTCTGTGCTTCCTGTTACCTTTGTAACCTCTGCTTTTCTGTCCCTTTCCTCTGTGTTGTCCTTGACCCTGTCCTCTGTATTTACCAGAAAATGCTATGACACCTGTGTCGGGATCTACAGTGAAAACACCTCCTTTTTCCTTCTTTTTCAGCACTCTAGTTGCATGCTCTGCATATTGTAGGGCGTCTGCTAGATTTCCTGTGTTTATTGTCACCCAGTGCTTTTCGACATGGGCTCTGACTGCGGGACGGAGACCATTTAGAAATGCATTTTTTAACTGCTGTTGGTAAGGTCTTTCAGGGCGGTCTTCATAATCTAGGCCTGAATGTTGTCGGAAAACCGGGCGTAGCCGATCGAGGAAGTCTGATGGTGTTTCGGCTTCCTTTTGTTTTACTTCTCCTATTTTGGAATAATCTGCTCTGGGGGCTAAACGAACCCTAATTCGGTCATATAAGTCTGTCAAAGTGTTCATTAAATCTAGGGAATCTGGGCCAAGAGGTCTTCCTTGGTCATCTGCACCTGTAAAACCGTCTTTCACTGTCCCCATTCTCAATCCTAGCAGGTCTTGCACTACTTGAAGCATTTCATGACCGTTTAGGCCCCATTGAGTTCTAATTAGTTCCACTGCGTCTCTCCACTGTTGAAAGCCTTCATTTAAAGATGGAACATCTTTTTCGACATTTTGTCTGTCAGCTTGGGTCCATGGTCTAAAAGCATACACAAATGGGTTTATATCTCTTTCTGCGTTCTCACCACCTATCAACTGTCCATATCTGGGATTAGGCGCAGCTATCATTGGAAAAATTCCAGAGGGTCCTGGAGGATCTACAATACCTCCCATGTCCCTGCCTGACGGGTCTTTCCCTATGTCTTCCTGTGGGTTTCTTGTCATACAGTTTAATGCACTTCGGGCTTGGGCATAAGGATTAGGATTAGGTTGACTAGTGAAGGGATTTTTTGATTGTGGCTCTGGTGCTGACGGTGCTGGTACATAAAGTGGCGGCTGTAGGCTTTGTAATGTTGTTTCCTTTTTCTTTTTTCTTTTTTCACTACGTCTGTCTTCCTCCTCTTTCCATGCTTTGAAATATTTTAACTCTTGAGTACGTTTTATTTTCTTTTTAGGACTTTTTGCATTGTTTAATTCTGCTTGGAGGGTCTCCTTTAAAGTTATCACTGCAGAGGGATTACATTTTCCCTCCCACGCAGGGCATTTAAACTTTTTTGGATTCCTCCATCTGTTTGCACTAATTTGTCCGGCGCCTGGACATTTTTTCTCTAACCACTGCTCGTCAGCAGTGAGTTTTGTTGATTTATTACCCATTTTCACTAATTTGTTTTAAATGTTTTATGTTTAGGTACCTTGAAAATTACAGCTTTTTAACTTTTTCACACACAAACAGCCGTGGTGCTTTCTCTGGCACGAGGGATGAGAGAGGTTATTAACACAGCCTTCTACTTTCAAGCTACCCTTGAAAGCGGTGTTAATTTTATGTGATGAAGCACAACCTTTTTCTCGTCCCACCAGTACGTGAGCACCAGTCGGCAAACAATACGGTGGAATAGTTCAGCCTCCCTATTGTGCTGTAAAATGTAACTTATTCCACCAACAAAACAATAAAATAGAAATATTTCGCGCGTTTAAAGGTTTTTATTATGACGCTTTTCCCTCTAAAATAGCTACCAACCCTCTTTCAGGCGAGCATTTACATTTAGAGTTTCCTATAATAGCTACCAGTCCTCTCTTAGGACGAGCATTTACATTGTAGGAGCTTCCTATAATAGCTACCAGTCCTCTCTTAGAACGAGCGTTTACTTGTAGGAGCAGCGTCAACTCTTATTCGAATTTTTCGCAAGATGTGGGTGAGTGTTAAATATTCACCTGATTTATTTCGTGGTTGTTTAGGTCTGCTCCATCAACCCCCAACGTCGTGGACCACTTTATAAGAACGCTGGCCAGAAATCGAATTATAGCGTCTCTGGTCTTTATCCTCTGCCTGGAGAGGAGCTGTCGACAGACTTCAGCGCGGGCTTCTCACGACGTCAGGACTTGATGAAGGTTTCCTAGTGGAGCATGAAAAAGAAAATAATCAATGTCCACTCCGGCTCGGAGGACCATTAAAAATGATAAGAGACAATATTATCAAGTAATCAGGTATAATGAAATAACACTCAGACACTTGTAACAGTTCAACGTGCACGGGTGGGAGCTCAAGTGAGGCCCACACCCTGGAGCAGTTTTCTGGCTTTATTTATACACAGCATGAAACATACAAGAAAGGAAGTAACATTCCCTAGCCAAACAGGCAGGTGTGAGATCTCGGAACTTATGTTCAAAAAAGGTTATGTTCTTACAAGGTCATTTCTTACTCTTTGGGTGGCGGTTTCCTGTGAGATAATGTGAGAGCAAAACAAGTCTTTTTAAGGCAAAGTGTAGACAGTTGTGCAAGTGGTTAAGTAAAAACAGAAATATGAACACTCTTAGCTTTAGTATATCAGCAATAATGATTAATAAAATGTCTTAATAATAAAAATCTTCTAACACTTCCAAAGTTATTCAGAACTTCTAAGGGACTGTTTGGGATACTACTATGTGTCACATATTGTGAGTAGAATAAACCAAAGATTAGAATACAATGTGCTCAGGTTTCCTTAGGTAATAGGGGCGGGTGCAGATCAGAAGAACAGGAAATGTTTCATAAGTTTGTTTTGTAAGGATGACTTGGTCAACCCTTGTTTAAAGGACAGTTGTGGACTTTTATTCTCAAAGCATTTAATGTGACCTTAAAGCTCTCAACCTCTGAATGCCAAATGAGTTGGATTAGCTATAATTCCTGGTGTGCAACTGTGTAAAGTAAGGACTTTATTGACAGTGGGGGTTTGCCTGTCATAAAATGAGGAGTACAAGTTGCCTCGGTAAGATAAACAGTAAGCCGCAGTTACAAGCCAGGCGAGGACAGTCCCCCTGTAGCATCTCCAGTTGAAAAGATGGTGTCTCAAACTGATGGTTCACAATCCTTTTATTAAACAGCCGTGTATGTGAACACACTGTAAGAGCTACAGCATACAGGACCATTTGTAACTCAAACAGTGTGTTACCTTTAACCTTTTCCTTTTTCATTAATAACAAATTAATTATCTTTACCTTACATAACATATAACAGTGAAACTTGTAAATCATTGCAATCGTTACCAACCTTGTTCCCTCATCAACCAGGTGCTAAGGAACCACTTGCAACTCAGAATTGCACCTTAATAGCCGTTTTTTCCTCGTTCCCGTTCCTTAACTTTCTCTCTGTGCATTAAAAATCTCACGCTTCTACTGTATAATTTACACCGCTTGATTTATCGCACCTTGTGGCTCTATAACTTTCAAAGTAAAAGCATCAGCTGGGTCCAAGCTGCAACAAAATAATAGCCACTCATAAACCAATTTAACCAACAATAGAATTAGTGGAAAACTACTGAAGAGGGGTGACACAGGGCGGCCCCCCCACTTACTCTATATAGGTGTGTGTAAAAGGAAAGATCCTCAGATCCACTTGATGCTTGCTGTGACTGCATGTAGTGTGATCTCCCAGTGTGCATTGGTAATAAAGCTTTGATGAAAAATACTCCAGCCTCATCTGACCCTTCTTCTCCACCTGGGATATCAAACGGATCGGTGAGGTCAAGAAAAAGTAAACCTCAACAGTAGCTTTGTTTATGTTCAGCTGGGAAGTTCACCTCCTTGCTGCTTATTTTAAAGTTAGTGTTTAGCGTTGGTCATGATCACAGCAGACCCGAAGACATGAACATGCCTTGCAGCATCCTTTATTAAGACTTTCACGGTTCTCTTACAAATATTTGGCTGCAGTTTCCCAGCTGCCAGCCACACACCAACAACAACCTCTCAGGACCCAGTACAATACTTAGGTCGGCAGTGCATATTTGCAGATGCCGTGTAAGTGCATCCGCCTTCCCTGCATATCACCGCAGACCACGCCCCACCACATACCTCCATAGGCCGACTGAGGTCGGGGAGCAATCTGGCCGAACCTACTCCCCTCCCCCCGTGAGCGGGAGAGGGAATCTGCCTGTCAATCCTTGAATATCCTTGAATGCTTTAAAAATAAACAAGAATTCAGAAAGAAAAGAAAAACAAAACAAGAAATGACAAAAAAGAAAAGAAAACGGAGATTATACTATATGAAGTAAATATATAAAGTTTGCATGCTGAATTCAATTTAAAGTGTACATTGATTCTTTTTAATGCTTTTCCTTATTTCTTTTCCACAAACATGTAATTCCACAGCTGAGATGTTGCTTAACCTTAAAAATGTTATATTTACACCAATCACCAACAGCTTTAAAATGGAGAGCACCACACCCTGTGTGTAACAGTAGGAAAAACACATCACCAAAGAGCTTTCAGCTTTGAAATATTACTTCTGCACTGACATCACTTGACAAATATAGATTTTAAGGAATTCTGAACTTCTGTATTAACTGTTGAGTAATTTTTTCGCAGCAGGTGGCCAAACGCTTAGAAGTAAAGGCATACAGGAGTGGATTCACGGCACTATTTACAAATGTTACTGATCCAAGTATGCGCCAGCTGTCTTCAAAAATCTTCTGCAGGTTCTCATCATTTGAGTAAATAGCTGCCACACACAGCACAGTTACGGTACGATATGGGATCCACAAGACAACAGAAGTCACAATAATGCTGGTAATCAGTCTGGTGGTCCGTGGATTGTTGAACAAGGGGGCCTGATTTACTTTTCTGTAGAGACTGATGTATGAAAAAACAATGGCAAACAGTGACACAGTTCCTACAAGAGTCTCTGTCAACACCACAGCCATCCTCTGCCCCTTGTAGGCGTACTGACTACTGCATGTTAAATGGTGCAGTTCTTCCACCGGCTGTTGAAAGACTAAAGCAGGAGTGGACAGGATGATCACAACCAGCCAGAGTGGAACCAGCAGCTTCCACACTTTAACCTCATGTAACCTCCTCTCAAGGTACACTGCCTGAAGGTATCGCTGGACACTCAGCACAGTCAAAGTCAGCAGGCTGCTAAAAACGCTGCAATAAATAAAGTACATTATGAGTTTGCAAGAAACCAGGCCTAAAGTCCAGCTATTGAGGAAAGAGTAAATCAGTACTGGTGTGGTAAGCGTGCAGAGCAGGTCTGAAACAGCCAGGTTCAGCATCAAACTTTGACTCAGACTGGACATGTTCTTCCAGTTTGGCTTGAGAATGATGACAGCGATGTTTCCAGGGAATCCCAGCAGGAAGCAGATGGACAGCACCACCGCACCAAGTGCACCACTGGACCAGAAAGAATGAGGTAAATATCCAGGAGTGGAGGAAATGTTCAAGGTAATCACAGTAGAGTGGAGTTGTGCCATGCTGCAGGTTTGCTAACAATGTCACGCACCGAGCAAGAGATGATGATAAATGTGCAGTCAAATGAGTGAAACAGAAACTAATAACAAAGACACTGTGACGCCGATGCAAATGACAAAAAAACCAAAAAGCCAAATTAAATATGACATTTGCATTTAGTGCAGGATTTTACATGTCATGCCACTTTCTTATTCTTTGGAAACAACAATTTTCTTACGCTCTTTGCAGTCAGTTTGACATGATTATACTCAAGAAAATGACAATATGAAACTAAGACAATGGCATCTCCATATGATGATAACATGAAATTAAAACCACTGGAGCAGATCATAAATAAACCTTGAGGCGAGATTATTTTGCAAACTGTTGTTCACACAAAAATGTGCTCAATAAAACTGCATCAAACCCTTCTTGCAAATTCTTTAGGTATTAATGCATGTAGTACACATCCTTTACTATTCAAATGGAGTTTATGCAAAAGATCAACAAGAAGATCTGTAATCACTCATCTTGCTGCTTTCCTGGATGTTCGGCTGCTTTTCTGTTCTTTTAATGACTACCACTTTTCCACACTCAATCTCAATACTGAAATCATTACTCTAGTCCGATCATCTGGTTTCAGTTGTTGCTGTCAGTCATTCTCCTTTTCAGAATCCCTTTCCATTTAACAACCTCCTTCCCTTCTCCACCTTAGACACCTCAGCCAGAGCTCCATCCAGCCTCAGTCATCTTCACCACCACCGGTGTCTGTGGGGGTCCTGTCCTAAATCCTATTACTGCATGGATTCTGTTCTTCCATGATGGGTCATCGGAGTCTAATTGCCAAGTACATTAGTTGTTCTTTCACTATGAATCACGTTCAGTTCTTTCAAGTGATTTTTCCTTTTTGAAAGGACACATGCATCAGATGAATGAGAGGTGAAGAGCCTGTGTATTCATTTAACTACACCTTGGTGTGGCAGGAGACCAGTTGACTAAGATCTGATTTAGACTGATGGCTTTATTGTTTTAAGGCTCAGGATCTGTGTCCACATTGTTTAAATTGCAGTCTGAAGCAGTGGGGTCACTAAAACTAAATTTATGATGCTGATTCAGAATCAGAGAAACTTTATTAATTCCAGAAGAATATTGAGTAATTCACCCCTGTTTGACTTTTTTGTATTGGTTGTGGATGTCTATGAGGATCCTAAATGCAGTACCAATGAGTCCACTGAGCCCAAAAAGTGATGGAACCAGTCATCTGAACTGGATTTTTAAAAATCCATAGTAATAACAAAGTTAAATTTGAGTTTTTAAGACTTTTATTTTTATTTTAACTTTTGTTGTTTGTTTGTTTTTTCATTTTTTTGCTGGTAGTAATGTTGTATATGTTTGTGAAACTTTGGATTAATTCCAGATTTACAAATTAAATTACAACCATAAATATAAAAATTGACTAAAGCCAGAAAAAAGGTTGTGTTGTTGAATAATTTAAACAATGAGATGTTAAAAGGAACACACATCATTTTAATTATGAAAAAAGTGTGCCATCTGCTGGTCACTTAACTCTTGGCCTCACTGTAAAATGCAGACAGTGGTATTTCACCCAATCACTTTGCCATGATAATATATACTCAGCACGTCTCTGTAGAGACGGATGTATGCAAAAACAATGACATAAAATGACCCAAATCCTATCGGGAACCCTGTCAACAGCAAAGCCATACTCCGGCCCTTTGAGCAATAGTGAGATTTGCAGCATGTTATTGCTCATCTTTTACCAGGAGAAACACTAAAAGGACAGGAGCTACATTGCCAACTTTTAGGCCTTGAATGTCCAGCTGTAAAGGAAAGAGTAAAACCACACTTGAATAGCAAGCAGCATGCATAGCAGGTCTGACACAGCCAGGAAGCAGGTAGACTTTACCGCTGTGGGAGGAGATGTTGAGTTGTTCCTTGCTGCAAGCCAGATGGCAGTGTTGTACACGGAACGACTGATAGTGATAAATGTGCACTCAGGTAAATGGTAAATGGACTGGTTCTTATATAGCGCTTTTCTACTCATCTGAGCACTCAAAGCGCTTTACACAACTTGTGCATTCACCCATTCAGACCCATTCGCACAAGCACATCTTTCTAAGTGCTTTTATAGCTAACATTCACACACATTCATACTCCGATGGATGCATCGGAGAGCAATTTGGGGTTAGTATCTTGCCCAAGGATATTTGGCATGCAGACTAGGGGAAGCCAGGAATCGAACCACCAACCTTCCAATCAGTAGATGACCTGCTCTACCACCTGAGCTACAGCCACCCCATACTCAGGTGAACAAGATGTAGTCGAATAGGAACAAATAAAAAGGAAACTTTAATGCTGAACATTTGCCTTCATGGTTTCAGGATTTTTGCACAGCTCTTTCCATGAATCTTTATTTTTAATTTGAAGATTCCTACAGAACACCAGTGTAAGAACACCTGGAAGTAGAAATCAAACACTTATTTTTATACTCAAATATTTATGGCTATATTTATTGGATATTTTCTACTTTTTAAGCACTTTGAGACACATGGAACTAACATGAGGACATCTCCATCAGAGACAATTTTGAGGCAGACAAAATTTTATGTTTATGTTTTGAATATGTTTATTTTGTTTGCATGTGAGAACGTTTTGAATTTTGCATTTTTGTAACACAACATATTTGAATGTTTTTCAGTGCTAACATACAAGAAATGTTATAATGTTAGTGTTTTTTTATGAATGTAGATGACTGCACATATACTGCACTCAATGATATCTAGATTAAGATTTTATATTTTCCTACAGTTGAATTGTTTTAACCATCACACCATATAAGCTCATACAAAAAAGTTTGGCTTTAACCAAAAATTAACCAAAACTGTAAAATATTAGAACTTTGACAATAAAAGTTCTAACTTCTATGTACAGTTGCTTGCACAATGAAAAAGTCCAGTCTTTATTTTTGGGTAGTGTGGCGGAGGGCCTCTTGGTTGTCCCTGTTGAGCATCTACATTAAGTGTCATATCTGAGTCATCATACTCAGATGTGTGACCTCTGTAATAAGGAAAAATCCATAAAACATTGGTTCTGGGAATCCTGACGCCTCTAGTACTGGTTTGTCCATAAGTGCTGTAGTCTCTTCTGTGGGAGTTTTCCATACATTCAATGTATTTCGATGGAAGGTAAACTGCCAACTCTCTATGTCTGTACAAGAGAGAGGTGGCACTTGCACCAAAACCACATTCAGCTCAGCACCCCAGTAAGTACAAAGCTACCCCCCCTTCCCTCTCCCTGCTGATAGCAGTGACAATGCTATAACTAAGAGAAAAAACAACAATCCTTGGATATAGAATGCTTTAAAAAGAAACAAGAATTGAGAAAAAAGAAAACCAAAACAAGAAAAGAAAAGAATCCGTCATTCTGTATTTCCATAAAAACTAATGTGCAAAAAAAGCAAAAAAAGAAAGAGAAAAGATTATACCATAAATTAAGGTAATAATTGATTGCCTATAATGGTGTTTCATTTAATATGTACATTGATTATTTTTAGTGTTTAGTGTTTCCATAATTCTTTTCCACAAAGATGTATTTCCTCTGTCTGAGGACCAGCTGTAATCAGCACACAGATGATTTGAGGCAGGATGTTGCTTAACCTCAAAGTTTATCGTTACACCAGCAATCACCAACAGCTGTCTGTGATAGAGTGGACGGCACACTGTGTGTATCAATGGGATAGAGGAGGATTTTTCTGACTTAATTTCCCAATCAGCTTTTGTCATTGAGTTGCATCTCCAGCAGTGAGATCTGTGGACATAGTTTGGGAAAATCTGAACTTCTGTATGAAAAGTTCAGCAGCTTTGTGGCACAGGCTGGACAAACGATTAGAAGTAAAGGCATACAGGAGTGGATTCAGGGCACTGTTTACAAATATTATTGCTGCAACAGTGCGCCTAATGTTGTCACAAAATTTCAGCAGGCCCTCGTTCTTTAGGGAAATCGCTGCCATGCTAATTACATTAATGACAAGATATGGCGCCCACAGGACAACCAAGGTCACAGTGATGCTGGTAATCAGTCTGGTGGTCTGTGGATTGTTGAAAAGTACTGCCCGACTCACTTTTCTGTACAGATTGATGTATGAAAAAACAATAACAGAAAGCGACACAAATCCTACAAGAGTCTCTGACATCACCACAGCCATCCTCTGGCCCTCGAAGGAGTATTGATTACTGCATGTTGTCCATCGCTGATCTTCAGATAACTGTCGAAAGACTAAAGCAGGAGTGGACAGGATCATTGAAGCCAGCCAGAGCGGAAGCAGCAGCATCTTTGCTCTTACCCTATTTAAACTCCTCTGCAGGTGAACGACCTGAAGGTATCGCTGGACACTCAGCACAGTTAAAGTCAGCAGACTGGCATAAAGACTGCAATACACAAAATATGTTATGATTTTGCAGCCCACCAGCCTAAAGGTCCACCCATAGAGGTATGAGTAAATCCATAGTGGAAGGGTAACCAAGCAGAGCAGATCTGACACAGCCAGACTCAGCATCAAACTTTGACTCAAACTGGACATGTTCTCCCAGTTTGGCTTGAGAATGATCACAGCAATGTTTCCAGGGAATCCCATCAGGAAGCAGATGGACATCACTACTGCAGGAACCAGACCGCTGGAGTCCAAGGAAGGATGAGGTGAATCTCCAGGAGAGGAAGAGATGTTAGAAGTAACCATGGTGGAGTTGAATTGTGCCATGCTGCAAACTTGCTGACTGTTGTGCACTGAACAAGTGATGATGATGATAAATGTGCAGCCACATGAACAAGTCGTTACTTTTGGTGAAGGCAAAGAGGAACTTATAACAAGGATACTGTGATGATGATCCAAACATTTGCATTGATGGTTTCAGGATTTTTGCATGACTCTTTCAATAAATCTTTGCATTTATTTCCATTTATTCAGAGAGCACCAGTGTAAGAACATCTAGAAACATAAATTAAACTTTATCACTTTGATGTCATCAAATTGTAGATTTTCTACAATTTGAACCATTAAACATCATAGAAGCCTAGAAATGTGGGTGCACAGCTACGTTTTTATTTTATTTTTTATTTTTTTATTTTTTTTTACAATGAGGACAGCATTTAGTGGGAGCTGTGGATGTGTTTATTTTATTTCCAGCTGGGCATTTCTGGATTTTTGCATTTTTGTATCCAAGCATATTTGCATGTCTTTCGCTAACTTTCACATGAGCTTTTTTTAGACATAGAGTGGAAAATGAAACCACATCAAATGTTTTTTCCACCCACAAACCATCATAAGATTTTTTTGTTGTTGTTGTTGTGTTTTTTAACTGTCATGGTCCTGAGTCTGACGACTCAGTTTTTTGTGTTTGCTTCTGGCCGGGCAATAACATGAGTGAGGCACAAGCTCATTATTAGCTCATTCCCTCTCTTATCCTGTTCATCTTAGTCTTGTCTCTGTCTGTTCTTCCTACCATCCCCTATATGTAGTCTGTCATGTCCCCATGCTTGTTTATCTTTTGTCTATGCCAAGTTTGTGTGTCTTAGCATAAACACTCACTGTTTACTAGAGACAAAGACCATATCTATAATCACACTCTTGGTTATCTGAATCTCCAAAGACTGTTATTTCTCCTGAGCTAATCCCTCCACTAATCTTAACCCCAGGGTGAGAGCAGCCAGGCCAGGTTCCAGCCAGTCCCTGAACCTTTCCTTGTTCCTAGGGTGAGGCTGTCCGATACCCAGCTTGTCCCTGCAACTCTCAAGGTGAGATCAGTTGGGGTCTATTCTGTCCATACACTCGTCCCTCTTCCTAGGGTGAAGGTAAAAAAAAAAAAGACCCAGGAGGTGAGATGGTGGTTTATCAACTTTGCTCAGTGGCAAAGACATCTGATGATTTGATGTATCAGAACTGTTATGTGCACGCCGGTGTACCAGGTGTTTACATCTGAGTCAGACAGGAAGCAGGACATGCATGCAGTAAAGGGAAGTTGCAGAAGAGGGTGGCTGGGGTGTTTTCAAGCCATAGGTGGAAATTGAGGAGCGTGAGCAGAAGGACTTAAATGATGCAGTGAGATTCACACCTATAAAATATCCCAAGATCTGCCACTGGATCCTTGAAGTCTTTGTAAATATGTCTGAACATTGTGAGATTATTATTTATCTTATGCCACGTTATACCCCTAATTAAATACTGTGAAATCATTATGTAGTTTTAGTTTGCATTATTCTCCTGACGTAGAAGAAGGTGATAACTAGTACAGTTATTAAACTGATTTGTATTACATTAGATTGCCGATTTATGGTGAATGAATGATGTTGTTTTATGATGCATGCTACTGCTACGTTATAAGAAATATCATTTTCAGAATCTGTCTGATTTGAAAAGAACAGAACATACTGCACAGGAAGCCAAGGTTATAACTTAGGCTCACTGAGAGAGAGAAAGAATGTGGATGTTTAGGTTTTATGACTGTGGAGGGGGGCTGAAGGTATAAGAATGTGAGAAACACTCAGACACAACGAGATCAGGCGCGCTCATCTCCCCTCCGGATGGTTTATCCTCAAAAGTGTTGTATGGAATAATGAGAATTGTATGGAATAAAATGATTGTTGATTGAGCATTTATACACCGAGTGTTGTCCTTCCTTCAGCCCAAAGATCAAAGAACTGAGAATTTAACAACATACAAAGCAGTGGGTTTGTGGGAGGCAAAGACCTGGTGTGACTTTGCAAGAAAGATTTTTGAAGCTGGACAGCCGTCACGGTCCTGGGTCTGTGACCCAGTGTTTTGTGTTGTTTATTATTAGTCTTTGCTTTTGTGTTATTTAGAGTTCTTAGTCTTTTGGTTTCTCTCTTTGTCTCACCTGGCAGGCGTATCCACTTGTCAAGCCCGCGTCTTTGTGTTATGTTTCCTGTTTTACTTTGACAGTCTGCATCCTATGTTAATGTTTTCAGTTTTGCTTCCCCTTGTTCGTGTCATGTTTGATTACTCCCAGCTGTGCTCTACTCCTTTGTCTCGTTCCCTCGTTATCCCACTGCGTATTTAAGCCCTGTGTTTTCCGATCTCCTTATTCCATGGTGTGTGTTCTGCCTGTTTAAGTTAGGCTACATTCACACTGCAGGTGAAAGCGCATCAAATCTGACTTTTTTGACCATATGCGACCCATATCAGATCATGGTATGACAGTTTGAACAGCACAAATCCGATATTTACAAATCCGACTTTGGCCACCTTTGTATGTGGTACTGAATCCGATACATATCTGATGTTTTAGAAAGCGACTGCTGTTTGAATGGTCATGTCGCATTAAATCCGTCTTTTATGTCACTGGCACAAGACAGACACCAATTATCAGTGCCGGAGAAGACAAACGAGAAAGTATGGTGGTGGAAACTGGAGACGGAGTGAGTCAATGGACAGAAAGTGAGGTTTTGGACTAGTTTAGCATATGGGGAGACAATTCTATTCAAGCTAAACTTGAATAACTAGCTCTGTAGCCGCCATTTTTACATCCGTAAATAGCACGCGTTGTGTGTGACGACGTCTTTTGCGCATGCCGGCCACTTTGAGGGCCGTGAACCGTTCACACTAGAGCGTGTTTGCTGTCATATTTTATTTCTAGTGTGAACAACCAGACAAAAAAAATCGGATTTGATCAAAAAATCGGAATTGAGCATTAAGACCTGCAGTGTGAACGTAGCCTTAGTTTCTGTTTTTTGCCCTCCCGCAATAAAAGCTGAGTTTTGCGTTTGCCTCCTGGAGTCTGCATTTTGGGTCCTCCATTCCTGTCTGCTGCACACAGTCCATGACAACAGCAGAATTTATTTACAGATTTACTGTAAATAAGAAGACTGAGGTAAGGTAATTATTTTGTAGATTTATACATATAACACAACGAAAAAAAAAAGAAAATCAAGTTGTTTTAAAATGTGAACATGATTGAATGTAATGTTTTTTGATACAAGAATGTGTGGAAGAAAAAAAGAACATGGCTAAAAGAAATAAAAAATGGTGTAAAATTCTGGAGGAAGACCCTGCAGAAAATGACTTTTGAGAAAGTCATTAATGGACACAGAAGTACCTTTTCAAAAAAAATAAGGGGAATTCATTTCTGCTGCAATATTGTTTTCTTAGGTAAGACATAATCAGTCAGTTGTTTTGTTTTTTGTTTTGGCTCATATTACCATGAAGTATCAAAGCCTCTACTGCAATCTAGTGGTAAAGCATAATATTGCTATACAAGAGGCCAAAAGCAGCGAAACCAGATGATATTTTAAGCTGAAGAGTAAATACGCTAGAATAACAATTCTTCAACACGTCATGGGGCATTTCAGTGAAAGAACAATGCAGAGCTTTGTTGAGATTTTCCAGTGAATACAATCACAGAGGCGGTGAAAGAATTGAAGTGAGTGAAGCTTTCAAAAGTAAAAATACATTTCTCTAAAACCTTTTCTGAAGGAAGAACAGAACACACACAGGTACTCTGTAACTGTGCCAGATATAGTTGTACCTTTACAGGTTTTAGCTAAACAGTTGAGAAATGTGTATAATATGATGCACTGTAAAAAAACAAAAACAAAACTGTGCAACAGTACATAAAGCAATGCAAAATTAGTTCCACTTTAACCAATTACAACAGGGAAGTGATGTTAGTCTTATTTACTGCATCAGTATTAATAATCTCATAATATACAGAGTTGCAGGAGACAATTTAACTACTTTTTGTGTCGTTTCTACATTTAATGCATTTCTACATATTATATTACTTACATATGGTATTTGGGAAATTTACTTTATTATTGAGTGTTGTGGAAGTTTTCCATTTAAATAAAGCTGCAGACAAGCGGTGAGCGGTAGCTAACATTATTTAATCACAAACAAAGAACAGAAAACCCAAGCTTGGTGGATAGCCTGCATGACCACGGGGCCGACGGTCAGCAGTCTCTTCCTGAGCCTAGCATGGCTCCCAGTTAAATACCTTCTCCAGGAACAAAAGGCAGTACACAGCTGTTTCACACCTTAAGGTTCACACTCCCTTGCTACTTCCCAGAGTCATCGAAGAGACAAAAGATTCTTCCTGTGGAGTTGTCTGCTTCCCCCCAACTTCCTTACCAGACCCCCACCATCTGTCTAACTGCATGAGTGTGAGACATGCTAAAATCCAGTGGCACCAAGGCATTATACAATAAAATAATGTGATTGATACATAAATAAAAGAAATTCCTATACATTGAGTAAGGTCAATCTCTAGTTAGCCAGCTGATCTCATCAAATCCTCGGGAACATAGATAAGCACAAACACATCATCAGAACTGGCAAACATTTCTCTAAGAAATATTAAAACTATTACAGAACATTTTCAGCTATAGTGAAGTCATTTTTCATTGTGTTCCCACTCTTACCAGGAAGAACACACAGCTGCTTCCTCTAATGTAATGGGTATTTTAATTCTTTCAACATTTGTCTGCTTCCTTGTCAACAAACATGTATTTTCACATTTAGAGCTTAAACCAAAAACTCATTGTGACAAATAGAGAGCACCACAACCTACATGTAACAGCAGGAGAGAAATCACTTGACCAAAAGATGCCTTTTCCAATGTCACAAGGGGAAAATTAATTCAGATTTGGGGAATTTCTGAACTTCTGTATTAAGTGTTCAGCAAATTTTTGGCGCAGAGTTGTCAAACGGATTGAAGTGAAGGCGTACAGGAGTGGATTCACTGCACTATTTATAAATGTTAGTGCTCCAACAATGCTCCAGCTGTCTTCACAAAACTTCAGCAGTCCCTTGTTTTTCAAGGAAATAGCTGCCACACCCAACACATTTATAGAAAGATATGGCATCCACAGGACAACAGAGGTCACAATTATCCTGGTAATTAGTCTGGTGGTCTGTGGATTGTTGAAAAACGCTGCCCGATTCACCTTTCTGCAGAGACGGATGTATGTAAACATTATGACAGAAAGTGAAAGAAATACTACAAGAGTCTCTGTCAACACCACAGCCAACCTCTGGCCATCAGAAGAGTGTTTATTTTTGCATTTTGTCCACTGTCGTTGTTCTACCAGCTTTCGAACTACCAACTCAGGAGTGGACAGGATCATTGCAGCCAGCCAGAGTGGAACCAGCAGCTTCCATGCTTCAACCTGATTTAAACTCCTCTGCAGGTGAACGACCTGAAGGTAACGCTGGACACTCAGCAGAGTCACAGTCAGCAGGCTGACATAAATGGTGCAATACACAAAGTATGTAATGAGTTTGCAAGATGCCTCACCTATCATCCAGCTATTGAGGAAAGAGTAAATCCACACTGGAATGGTAAGCATGCAGAGCAGGTCTGACACAGCCAGACTAAGCATCAAACTCTGGGTCAGACTGGACATGTTCTCCCAGTCTGGCTTGAGAATGATGACAGCGATGTTTCCAGGGAATCCCAGCAGGAAGCAGATGGACAGCACAACTGTAGGAGCCATGCCTGTGGACCAGGAGGTGATGGGTGAATATCCAGGAGTGGAGGAAAAGTTAAGGGTGTTCACTGTGGCGGTGAGTTGTGCCATGCTTCAAGCTTGCTGACAATATTGTGCACTAAGCACGTTATTATAATAGATGTACCATCAGGTGAACAAGTTGTTCTCATTTGATGCTGTCAAAGGGGAACTAATAAGAAAGAAACTGTCGTGTTGACGTAAACACCTGCTGTCATTGTTTTCAGGATTTTACATGCCTTCTGTATGCATTCTGTCAACACCCAAACTTGATTCATAGTCCATATCTCTTAAGCTTGAGCATACGCTTTCATATTTAGGAGTTCATGCTATACAATTGGAGATTTTGCCATTTTTTTCCAGCACTGACACATTTAAAAAAGGGAGAAATAATAATATCATATAATAAATCAAAATAAAGGCTGACAACACGAGGCAAACAATAAAATCCCCGTCTGATAGTGATGGGCCACAGTATTTTGAGGCTTTGAAGTATGTGTCAAGAAATCCAGGAAGTCCTTTATCAAGTGTGTATTGAGGCTCGCTTGCAAATGAGAAGTGTACGGACTAACGCGTTATTAAGTAACGTGTTACAGTAACTACGTTATTATTATGGTAACGAGCATGGTAACTAGTTATTATGCCAAAATCAGGAACGCGTTAGTCGTTACTGGGATTTAGATAGGGTCGTTATTCGTTACTTCTTGTGGTGGCTATCGCGGAGCTTCCACAGATTCAGTAACATTAGCAAGTGGTGGAGGCCAGCAGGTGAATGAGGGTCAGGAGGACTGAACTTCAGGTAAGAAGTTATGACCTGATGTCTATCTGGGTCAGATAAAAAACAAGTTTAGGTGGAGTTTATTTTCGTTATAAAATATGCTGATTATTTTTTCCTTTCTATTGGTCGGTGGCACAGTGCACTTGTGGCAAGTAAGCAAGCTAGAAGACTAGCAATCTCGCTGGGTATCCAGTTATGGAAGCAACACATTAACAAGAGAATTCTGAGTAAAACCAAAGTTACTTTCCCTAGTAACTAGTTACTTTGAAAGTAATGAGTAACTTGAAGTAACTGAGTTACTTTTGATAGAACTAACTAGCAGTGTTGGTCAAGTTATTTGAAAAAAGTAATCAGTAACTAATTACTGATTACTTCCCCCAAAAAGTAATCCCATTACTTTACTGATTACTTATTTTCAAAAGTAATTAATTACTTAGTTACTTTTTTATAAACACAATTTACAACTTGAATAGGTGATAAATCGATAAAAATCTTTTTCTACATAATCCATCATACAAAATGTAATCAAATGGAAAAGTCCCTTTTTAAAACTTGTTTTATTAGTTTTAATCTTTTAACTTTATGCATCAAGCAAAAATTTAATTAAATTTTATATGCAACATTCTCTGACTGGAAGAAATTTGTTTAATATTTAAACCTATTTTCTGCACATTCCAGCACATAAAATAAAATACTTTTTGTGTTTACACTCACTCTTTCAAATAGATGCAAGTAAAACACAGCAGAAAATAAATAAAGTCAAAGACTCAGCGGTCCTTTTGCTCTATTTTCACCTGTAAAGCAGGAGTAGGGTAGGCGGAGGTATACCCTGGTGCAGGTGTGCCGCAGCGGTCAGTTGAAGAATCCGCGAGTTTCTCTGTGAATTTCCCATTACGTGGTAGTGCACTCGGTGCTTGCTTGCAAGTTTAGGGGGTTTCTTTCACTGTAAAAAGAAGTTTTCTTCCCACGCACATGGACGCTAATGTTTTTGTTACTTTTTATGGAATCAAACTCAAAGTAAGGTCAGTACTTCCAAGCTTTAAATGCTGCACGCTCATACTCTCTCCCGCACTCGATATATGATCCATTGTTGATCTGCACACAGCTGTTGTCACAAACGTCGCACTTGCTTACGTCACTGTCATGAGACATTCTCGCAAAAAAAATCACGGTTTTAGTAATGCAGTAACGCAGCGTTACTTTCATAATATTCAGAGGAGAGTGGGCTTGCTAGCAAAGTTAATGACTGAGGTAATGTTAGTGGTTTCAGTTTTTTAGCTGCTTGTACCCAGTAGTTAGGATTCAGTACACATGCCTCTTTAAATTTAGACAGATGTATCTATTCTAATGTGTCCTTCACTCATACAGACTTGTTATTGTTTCTTTCAGTAGATTCATTATGACTTGTTGGTGTCAAGTCAAACTTACCTTACTTACCAAAAAGGTAAATTTCAACCACAAGCATTTTAAGGATGTTCAGAAATTACACATCTCAATGCTGTGGTGTGCTACACCTGGTTACACTTAACTACTACTTTGGTGAAGGAATAACGTATCTATCTATCTATCTATCTATCTATCTATCTATCTATCTATCTATATAACAATCTATTAAGCATTATTAGGATATTATCAAGCGATTAATTCATCATTTAAATAGCATTACCCCTCGTTGGTATCCTACTTATAAATGCCCATATTTTATTATGACTATTATAACGACTATGGTTTTTACTAGCAGTAACTGTACATAGTTAAACAACGTAAAGCAGTGATGGTGTACATGGTTTTTGGTATTAGTAACAGATGGATAAACATATTTATTTATAAATGAAATACCAAGGAGGAGTAATGATATATAAATGATGAATTAAGCACTCACTACAACCATACTAATACTTACTAATGCTTAATAGTGTTACATTATTGTAAAGTGTTACTATTTTTTATTAAAATACACACAAAACCCATTAGACAGTTAGTATAATAAAAAACAAACATAGGATTGCTGTATTTTTAAACCCATTTACTAGTTTAATAAAAGTATTTTGACTTTTATTTAATGGGTGTTATATTATTATGACATTAATTATGGATTAAAAGTAAAAGTACAACATTGCATATAAGATACATAATAAAATCCAACAGCACTGTAATGTTAGGTCTGATTAATTGTATTAGAACAGTGATTGGCGATATTATTAGGTAATTTTGTTGTGTACACACAATTATTTTGCTGTATATTTCTGTTGTTGTTGTTTTACAGTGCAGGACAGAGAAGATCCAGCATCACAAGGGGAAAATCATTTGAAAAAAAAAATCTAAATAATTAAAGAGCTTTCAACGTTGTCATCTTACGTCTGAAACGGTATTTGCTGACTTAGATTGTGGGGGAATTCTGAGCTTCTGCATTAAATGTTCAGCATTTCTTTGGCACAGAGTGGACAAACGATTAGAAGTAAAGGCATACAGGAGTGGATTCACTGCACCGTTTGCAAACGTTAGTGCTGTAACAGTGCCCCATGCTGCTTCGCAAAACCTTAGCAAGTCCTTATTGTTTAGGGAAATAGCTGCCACACCCAGGACATTTATGGCAAGACATGGCACCCACACGACAAAAAAGGTTACAATGATGCTGGTAATGAGTCTGGTGGTCTGTGGATTGTTGAAAAAGGCTGCCTGATTCACCTCTCTGTAGAGGCAGATGTATGAAAAAACATTGACAGAAACTGAAACAAAACCCACCACTATCTCTGTCGACGACATGGCCATTGACTGGTTCACCGAATAGTATTGATGTTTGCAATATGTCCAATCCGACTGTTCTACCAGCTGTCGAACCACTGAACCAGCCAGAGTGGAACCAGCAGCTTCCATGCTTGTACGTGGTTTAAATTCCTTTGCAGGTATACCACCTGAAAGTAACGCTGGACACTCATCACAGTCACAGTCAGCAGGCTGGCATAAATGCTGCAGTACCCAAAATATGTTATGATCTTGCAGCCCACCAGGCCCAGGGTCCAGCTGTTAAGTAAAGAGTAAATCCAAAATGAAACGGTAAACATGCAAAGTAGGCCCGACACAGCCAGGTTCAGCATCAAACTCTGGGTCAGACTGGACATGTTCTCCCAGTTTGGCTTGAGAATGATGACAGCGATGTTTCCAGGGAATCCCTGCAGGAAGCAGGTGGACAGCACTACTGTAGCAGCTATACCACTGTAGTCCCATGAAAAGTGGGGTGAATATCCAGGAGAGGAGGAGATGTTAGAAGTAACCACAGCGTTGGTGAGCTGTGCCATTCTGCAAGCTTCCAGGTAATGTTGTGCTCTGAGCAAGTGATGATAATAAATGTCCTGTCACGTGAACTGTCAAAGAGGAACTAACAACAAGGAAACAGTCATTTCAATGTAAACATTTACACCCATGGTGTCAGGATTTTGCATGGCTCTTTTTATACATTTTTGAATTTATTACAGGTTATAACCATGTACCAAAGTTTGCTGCTGTTCCCACAAAAATGTGCTGAATAAAACTCAACCCAAATCCTGCAAATACTGTAAATGCTTTATGTCTGTAATACACATCATTTGTTAGTAAAACTTGAGAATTTTTATGTTTGCATTTATTTATTTTTGGATTTTGCATTTTTCTACCTATACACATTTGCATGTGTTTGTATAACTGGCATATTAGTTTTATTTACAAATTGAAATGAAAAAAAAAGAACATTAAATTTTTCCAACCCATACATTATTGCTTTTTAGCCTATAACAACTATAATCAGGATATATCGGCCTAAAGGAACAAGTGAAGTGATGAGGAATAATCTGTCTGAAATCCATATGTGGCTGTCATCAATGCATTACAGTAAATATCAGTCTCTCTAGTATTCCTATTCAACATGCACCAAAAAATGGGAGGATCGTCGAAGGGAAAATGTTGTCTGTGAAGGTTCCCAGTCATCCAGGTCATCGTAGTCTAATGAGCTTGGAAAGAAAAGCATGTGGACTTCTTTAAGTTGCTTGAAGATGCAACTTGAAGGTGACCTCTCATCCGAGAAGTTTCTTCGGGGCTAGAGTCAAATGGTGGAGAGTCCCAGATTTAAGCTCTGAGTTAAATTGTATTGATATAGCACTGAAACACAACACCATTTCTTTACCTTACAGTACATATACTGTAAGATAAAGACCCTACAGTAATATAGAAAAAAAACAACCCTACAATCAAATGATACCCTATGAGCGATCATTAGGTGACATTGAGAAACAAAAACTGCCTTTCAACAAGAAGAAGCCTCTGGCAGAACGAGGCCATGTAGTGGATTGGTTGGGGTAAATGAAAAGAAATTAGACTTTCACTTAAAAAAAACTGCATCAACTCAGAGTAAACACAAACATCTAAAGTTGAGAAATAATAAAATTTAATAAAAAAAATGTCTAGAATCTGTTATTACGGTCACTGATAGGGTAGGTGGTAGCAGGTGTTTGGTTATGGTTAGGCAGTAAAGTTAATTAATTTGGTTACGAAAACATTGTAGTTGGAGTTACATTTGCTTACTGTATGTACTCTCAGTTGTTTTCTGTTTGTTATTCACTAGAATTGACAAAACATGTCCTCAGGCTTAAAACTTGTATGAAATTTAGAATAATAATAATAGAATAATCCTTTAATTGTCCCACAAGGGGAAATTTGGGTGTAACAGCAGCAAGAAAGACACATATACAAACAAACAGTACACAAGACACAGAACAGAAACATACACAATTTTTACATGTTTACATCAAGGACAATTGTTACCAAAAACAGAGTACTGTACCGTTATTAAATTAAATAAAATTAAATGAAGTTACGAGGCAAACCCTGGTTATAGTGTGAATCGGTTGATAAAATAGTGCCAAGTTACAGCGCTGATACAAGCCTCTGTGTTTGTTGGGAGCAGTTTTGATTGTACAGTCTAACAGCTGTACAAAGGAAGGACCTGCAGAAACACTCCTTCATGCATCGAGGATGCAGCAGTCTGTCACTGAAGGAGCTCTGCAGTTCAGTAACATTTACATGCATGGGGTGGGAGACTCTGTCCATCAGAGATGTTATTTTGGCCAGAGTCCTTCTGTCTCCCACCACCTGTACTGGGTCCAGGGTGCATCCCAGAACAGAGCTGGCCTTCCTGATGAGTTTATCCAACCTCTTCCTCTCAGCTGCCGACAAACTGCTGCTCCAACATACAACACTGTAAAAAATGACAGATGTCACCACAGAGTCATAGAAGGTCTTTAAAAGCGCTCCCTGGACTCCATATGACCTCAGCCGCCTCAGCAGGTAGAGTCTGCTCTGACCCTTCCTGTAAAGAGTATCAGTGTTGTGGCTCCAGTCTAGCTTATTATTCAGGTGAACACCCAGGTACAAATACGAGTCCACTATCTCAATGTCCACTCCCTGGATGTTCACCGGTGTCAGTGTGATGGGTCTGCGTCTCCGGAAATCCACCACCAACTCCTTGGTTTTCCCGGCATTGATCAGCAGGAGGTTCTGCTGGCACCAGTCCACAAAGTCCAGAGTCCACTGTCTGTACTCTGAGTCGTCCTTACCTGTGATGAGGACGACTATGGCAGAGTCGTCAGAGACCAGCTCTGACCAGCTTCCCTGTCCCTGCTGAAGACAAGCACCCCCAGAGCATGATGCTGCCACCACCATATTTGACAGTGGGGATGGTGTGTTCAGAGTGATGTGCAGTGTTAGTTTTCAGCCACACATAGCGTTTTGCATTTTGGCCAAAAAGTTCCATTTTGGTCTCATCTGACCAGAGCACCTTCTTCCACATGTTTGCTGTGTCCCCCACATGGCCTGTGGCAAACTGCAAACGGGACTTCTTATGGTTTTCTGGGAACAATGGCTTTCTTCTTGCCACTCTTCCTTAAAGGCCAACTTTGTGCAGTGCACGACTAATAGTCGTCCTATGTACAGATTCCCCCACCTGAGTAGTGATGGGATTTCCGGCTCTTTTTAGAGAACCGTCTCTTTCGGTTCGGCTCACTAAAAGAGCCGGCTCTTTCGGCTCCAAACCGGCTCTTCAGGTTGTTTTGTTGCTTTAATTAATTTATTATTAACAATAATATAAAATTATGCACAAAAGCAATTACTAATGTAAAAAAAGTGGTTTTATTTATATATGTTTATATATAAATATATGCGATGGCCCCTAGAGACAAAACACGTACAAACTCCAAAACACATTTCTAGCATGAACTGAACTTCCAAAGCAGAGCTACTAGATCACTTAAATTACACAATTGAAAGCATGTGTGTATTGTTTGTGTATTTATACACAGACACTCATATATATTCAAATAATAAAAAAAAAATTGTTCATTTACCTGTTATTACCACACACCAAATCTGGTCGTTGGTACTTGCTGGCTTGTGTAGCCACTAGGTAACAAAAGCTCAACACTGCCCCTAGCATCCTGGAGCACTTCTGTTGTCTTTTGTACGCGTTTTGAGTTTTTATGTGCTTCTGAGTTTTTACGTGCTTTGGAGTTTTTACGTGTTTTGGAGTTTGTACGTGTTTTTACGTGTTTTGGAGTTTGTACGTGCTTCAGAGTTTGTACGTGATTTGAAGTTTGTATGTGCTTTGTCTCTAGGGGCCACCGTAAATATACTTTTATTTATTTCCTTTTACAAATTTAAAGTGAAACAACACAAAACACTGCAAACCACAACACAATTGTGGTAATAAAACAATAAATTAAAACATGAAAAAAAATAAGATGCACATTCTCTGTCATATGGGCCTGCATGAATAAACTTTCTGAATCCTTTATCATCTGCAACTGAAAATAGTTGTGGACGATTACTATACCTTTCTAATGTGACGTTGTTGTCCCTGGCTCTCTTTCTCTCTCTCTCCCTCTGGCTCTGTTCCTGTGCTGAGTGTAACTACCGCCCCTCCCCCCTCTGCCCAGCGTAAAGCACAAGGCTCGCGTGCTGAGTGAAGCAGAAAAAAGTGCAAGAGAGAGGCTGAGAGAAAGAAAAAAAAAACCCACGCCATAAGGAGCCGGCTCGCGTCGTTCACGTCAAAGAGTCGGCTCTAAGAGCCATTTCGTTCGCGAACGACCCATCACTACACCTGAGCTGTAGATCTCTGCAGCTCGTCCAGAGTCACCATGGGCCTCTTTGCTGCATTTCTGATCAGCGCTCTCCTTGCTCAGCCTGTGAGTTTAGGTGGACGGCCTTATCTTGGTAGGTTTACAGTTGTGCCATACTCCTTCCATTTCTGAATGATCGCTTGAACAGTGCTCCGTGGGATGTTCAAGGCTTGGAAAATCTTTTTGTAGCCTAAGCCTGCTTTAAATTTCTCAATAACTTTATCCCTGACCTGTCTGGTGTGTTCTTTGGACTTCATGGTGTTGTTGCTCCCAATATTCTCTTAGACAACCCCTGAGGCCATCACAGAGCAGCTGTATTTGTACTGACATTAGATTACACACAGGTGCACTATTTAGTCATTAGCACTCATCAGGCAATGTCTATTGGCAACTGACTGCACTCAGACCAAAGGGGGCTGAATAATTACGCACACCCCACTTTTCAGTTATTTATTTGTAAAACATGTTTGGAATCATGTAGGATTTTTGTCCCACTTCTCACGTGTACACCACTTTGTGTTGGTCTTTCACGTGGAATTCCAATAAAATTGATTCATGTTTGTGGCTGTAATGTGACAAAATGTGGGAAAGTTCAAGGGGGCCGAATACTTTTGCAAGCCACTGTAAATCTAATTACTATAAGTTTGACGTATAATATTTCTTTAGCATGAATTATTGTAACAGTGCATCCTTTTATCAGTATTCTTCTAGTGCATTGATACAGGAATGATTTTACAGGTACATGGAAGAAGTCATCTTGGCATTGGAAGGATGATTGGTGACCAAAGGCTCTCCTGCAGTAGTTCTGACCCTTTGGGTGGACCATTTTTTTAACAGTGGTGTCTAGACAACAATAAAGGGTTATAAATGAATCCAGACAGCTGTTCAGAAAGCCTGAGGGAGCGTACAAGATTGCATTTCTTCTGCTTCTAAGGGCAAGACTAACAGAGTTACTCTAGGAAAGACCCTTTTTACTTAAACATACACCCACACACAAAGGGCCCCTGGATGGCCTGAAAAAAAGGATATACAGATGGATGAACCAAATATCAGTGGAAGTGGAAGAACAATGGTGATCTTTATTCAGAAGTTCCAGCAAATATAATCACAGAGTGATGAAAACAAAAAATCATAAATAAAAAAGTAAAAGCTGAAAGTACTTTGAAAAGATTACAAATTTACTTCTCAGGGAGGCTCCATGCTGAACGACTTTAGCCTGTATAAAATAATATGAAGCACACACAGTTACTTTGTAACAGGTACAGTTCATACTTTAAAAATTGAGACGCTACGTAGGGGGAGGTGTTGAAAAAGTAAAACTATGCAATAGTATATAAACTAGTGACATTACAAAAACCTGAACCGGGGAAGGAAATTATTAATATTTACATCAATAAAAATGATTAAAGTAATTCTAACTGATTTCTATCTGTTAATTATCTATTTCATTTTTGGGAAATATTATATTAATCATATACTAGTACAGTATTTGCAAGCTAAGTTACTTGACTTTGTGTCCTGTAATCGGGTGTGTGAAGTGAGGGCCCAAATGCAGGATGTAAAGGCAAAGGTAAAATGAAAAGATTAGAGATGGGATGTTTCACACTGAGGCTACAAAGCCTGTTTCACTTTGTTAAAGCAGACTTTAAAGCAGAGGTTTAAAGTCTGCTGAAAGAAACTTTAAACAGAAAGAAAACTATGATGATGGAGAATATGAATGGAAGAAAACAGTCCTCTGTCTGGGGACACTTCCACCTTTTGTCACCCATAGAGGTAGGTGTTTCAATAATATATATAATAATGATATGATGTTGCTAATTTTCTCCCTTTAAATAAATGCATGTTGTGCTAAACAACTGTTAAATTGTTTCTGACAAATGTGGCTGTTCAACTGACTAATCATTAAAATCAAAGCCTGTAACATACCTTTATTAATTTTTATATTATTTTGAATGTTTCAGTATTGTGTTTAAACATATTTAAAATTTAACTTCAGTACCTCATATTGTAATGAATATTATAAAAGCCCCTCCTATATGTTTCAGCATCTTTGCAGAAGTTTCTTCCTGTTAAAATGGAGTGTCACCAAGCACTTGCTAATACTTGTTGTCTGTTGATGTTTTCTCTGTATAATTGTAGGGTTTTACAATATAAAGCAGCGGTCCCCAACCTTTTTTTTGCTACAACAAAACAACAATATTTTCATGGACCGGCCTTTAAGGTGTCGCGGATAAATACAACAAAATAAAACTAGTACCGGTACCAAAAAAAAAGAAAATTTATTCCTAACACACGTGAAAAGACCAAGGAAAACAGAGTAAACGATAAAAACGATAACAAAATAACGCTGAAAAACGATAAAAACCCTGAAAACTATACATTTCACACCTGAGCCTCAACTCTCGCGGCCCGATACCAAACGACTCACGGACCGGTACCGGTCCGAGGCCCGGGGGTTGGTGACCGCTGATATAAAGCACCTTGAGGTGAGTGTTATTGTGATTTAGCATTATGTAAATAAAACTGAACTGAACTGATAACATGATTTATAGACTTGTAGTGTCAGTGCAGCACCCTCTCTGCCCTTCTTCTTGTCTATTTCTACCTCTTTCTGTTGTTAAGAATGGAGAAAGATGGTTAATTCTGGTGAAGGAGGAGCTCCAAAACAAACATTTATTCATTTTTTTCATTAATTGTTGTTTCCTCCTCTGTTTAGTTTCAATGCAGTTTTATTTATATGTCACCAAATCACAGGAGCAGTTGTCTCAAATCACTTTATACTGTATACTACACTTTATAACTGGTTTGCGGTGAAAAAAAAATTACATTAACTCAGAATCTACACAAGCCTCTAAAATCGAAAAAGAAGAAAATTAAAAATATGGAGAAGCTGCTTTGATTGTCATGAACTTGCTGAATGGTAAGTATGAGCTGTTGTCACTGTCGTAGGTACGTATTAGTGATGTACGATGTGACTTTTCCATTCCGATCTAATAGCAAGTCAAATTCAGGCTGTATCGATGGTACTGATCTGATGCCAGTACAACTTATGTTTGGAAAATCAAAAGTAGTGTATTTAATTATGAATAATTATCATAGAAGAAATAAAAAAAATAGTACCAATCAAAAACAAATGTGACTGAATGAAAATAATAATACAGCTGAGAAACACCTTTTTAGATTTTATAGATCCATGTTATTTTAAAGCTATCTTATCTACAAAATATTTTGCGTTGTATTTTGGGATTTTTCAAGCCTACAGCAGTTGTTTTACTGAGAGTGCCCTGTATATTTTAAAGATACCTAGTCTACATAATCCACTTTTAATGCTCTACAATTTAAAAAAAAAAAAAGAGAGAAAAAAGAAAAAAAAGAAAAAAAAGGAAATCTGTGGTTTTAAGGATGTGGGGAATTCCCTCATTTAAACACAGATACAAAAACCTAAACCTAGATGCAAGTCACTTTCCAAAATTCAGCTACAGTGCTACATATTGCCAGCAGCTCCACATTTTGAGTGAGCACACATGAGCAGTGATGCATTTAGACAGTCGAAATTAGGATATCATTATGACAGACGGAAAAAGAAGTCGTTCCTACCAATCATTTAGACAATGCAGATATTATAGATACTTTCCATTATGTTCCTGTTAATCATAAACTACAAATTTTCCCCAATTTACTATGGGAATTTCTAGATAAGAGCTAGATTATTTCTAGAACATAACTATCTGGTATTATAATTGATATTTCAGCATCAATCCACAAACCAATAGTAGTAGCAGCCCCGAGGGGCTTAGTTGTCTCAGCAGGCTTCTTTGGAGTAGCTGGATGTAGTTTGCTTGGTTAAGGTTAGGGTTTAGGAATTCATGTAGCTGGAGACATGCTACACAGGTCCTCTGGCTAACAACTAATCTAAAGTCCAATCTGAACTATGATCATAAGAGTTATGACAGTTGATAAGAGTCAGTTAATGGGCCTCATAGCCTTCATAGCAGGTGAAAAAATATTTTAGAGAGTATGATATAAGCTAAGGGAAATTATATGTAATTAGATGTCATTTAATAGGTACTTTGATTTTTTTTTTTAATGCTGTTTGAATTCTCTGGTTGAGAACCAGCTCAACGAGTAAGTCCATTATCTGACCAATCGCAACAGCTTGCTGTGACAAATAGAGATGACCACACACTGTCTGTTTTCAGAGTAAAAATCATTTCTCAGGGAGCGTATATCAATGAGGTGCTGCTCCTGCAGTGACAGTTCTTGACTGAGACCGATTTCTGAACGTCCTTCTTAACTGGTTACCAATTCTTTGGCCCAGAGTGGACAAATGAATAGAAGTAAATGTGTACAGGAGTGGATTCATGGTACTACTTAGAAATGTTAGTGTTCCAACAACGTTCCAGGTGTCTTCACAAAACTTCAGCAGGCTCTTATTTTTTAGGGAAATAGCTGCCACTGCTATCACATTTATGGCTAAATATGGCACCCATAGGCCAAAAAAGGTCACAATGATGCTGGTAATCACTCTCGTGGTCTGTTGATTGTTGAAGAAAGCTGCCCGATTCACCTTTCTGTAGATACTGGTGTATGAAAAAACAATGATAGAAAATAAAACAAAACCAACCAGTATCTCTGTCAACAACACAGCTATTGACTGGCCCTCTGAGAAGTATTGATGTTTGCAATAAAACCAATGTGGTTGTTCTACCAGCTGTCGAACCACTAAAGCAGGAATGGACAGGATCATTGCAGACAGCCAGATCGGAACCAGCAGCAAGCTTGCTCCTACCTGAGGAAAACTCCTCTGCAGGTGAACGACCTGAAGGTAACGCTGGATACTCATCACAGTCACAGTCAGCAGGCTGCCATAAACGCTGCAGTACATGAGGTATGTTATGAGCTTGCAGCCCGCCAGGCTTAAGGTCCAGCTACAGACAAAGTAGTAAATCCATATTGGGAGGGTAGCCAAACACAGCAGGTCTGACACAGCCAGGTTCAGCATCAAACTCTGGGTCAGACTGGACATGTTCTCCCAGTTTGGCTTGAGAATGATGACAGCAATGTTTCCAGGGAATCCCAGCAGGAAGCAGGTGGACAGCACCACCACAGGAAGTAGATTCCTGGGTTCCAAGAAGAAATTAGGTGAATATCCAGGACAGGAGGAGATGTTATAGATAATATTGGTGGAGTTGAGTTGTGCCATGCTGCAAGCTTGCTTGCTCGGGTGTGTACTGAGCAAGTGATGATGACAATAAATGTGCAGTCAGGTAAACAAGTTGCTGTTGTTTGATGTAGTCAAAGAGGAACTGATAACAAGGAAACAGAGCTATGCAAAATCCCAAAGACACCTGCCACCATGTTTTCAGAATTTTGCATAACTCTTTCCACAAAAGGAAATATGGACACGAATAACTGGGAGTTTTGAATCTTTTTATTCATTTATTTTGCTAGTAGGAATCTTTTGGATTTTCCTTTTTGGTTTTTGCATTTAGCAGCACATTTGTATGTCTTTGGTGAAATGGAAAATTTCTTTTAGTTTGAGATGGAGTGGAAAATAAAAGCAAACATATCTTCTGTCTTGGACTATCTGAAAAGGACACAGTTTCTTGTCCGTTTTTTAGCTTTGTAACTCTGGAATATCGTCAGATCTTCAGCCTTTTTTGCAATTCTGACATATTACCCTAAAGCCTAAAGTTTTTGTGCTGTTGAACTACATTTCAATTAGGCTGTTGCTTGGCTCTGTGGTCTCCACCAACAAGTCCTATCTGAACAGGATATAGTTCGTTTTTTGTGTTTGTTTGTGTAACTTGGACTTGAGTTAGAAAAAAACAAAATCCAAGGTTTTACCCACGTCCCCTTACTCACACAAAGAGCTCTACTAATAATGTGATCTGCAATGCAAACACACGTGGAGCTCAGAGTGGCACCCTCTGCTGCGCCCCTGACACGAGTACACTTCGCACTTCTCAGAAGGGAAATGAATGAATGAATGAATGAATGAATGAATGAATGAATGAATGAAATAGCTCTTAGAGCCAGATCTTTGAATTGAACGATGGCATCTGGTTCCTGCCTGAGAGCTGGAGAAGCTTTACTTTCTTCTTTTCCAAAGTCGCATCTCATTAGTCAATGACATGATATGTGGTGATGCCTGACTGTCCGCACCAAACAGTCATTGGTCAACACTAAAAAAAGGAGGGGAGGGTTACTTACCCAGGGCGTGCGCGCACACACACATACACACACACACACACACACACACACACACACACACACACACACACAGGATGGAGACAAGTGAGAGAGAGAGAATGAAAGGAGGTTATTGGAAAGGTTGAGTGATGGCTGGAAATAGTAAAATGTTTGATGCATTTTGATTGCATGATTACAAATTACTTTGTAGTCCAAAGAATAGCTCGAACTGTTACCTAGATGCTGCTTTTTTCTTTGTTCACATATTTTAATCTATTTTTTGCTTTGTGATTCTCTATGGATTTTCTAAATACTATACATAATCAGAGACCAGATCTTTCTGTCAAATTGAGTAGGATATTATGGAAGACCAGAAGAGCCATCAAAATCAAGAATTTTGTGCTTCAGTAATGAACTCTGCAATCAAATATGCATTAATAAATTAATTAATTCATTAATTATTGCATGTATTTATTTATTTAAACATTACAATAGTAATTTAAAAATAAAGACACTTTTTAAATTTCAAAATAAATTTTAATCCCTTAACAAATACTTCAAATCCAAAATGGATTACACAAAAAAAGTTTAAAAAAATAATAATAATAATTTCCAAATAAAACAAAACAGATTTTTGAGATTTTTTTAAAAAAAAAAATACAATTTAAAAAAAAAGTAGATGGATTATAAATTTAAAATATTTATTAATTATTTATATACTCATTTTCAAATTACGTTAGTTCACGGATTAGCTATTGCATTAGCAAAGGGATGTGCTTTGGGATTGGGATTGGGTTGTTTAAAAGAATTTTCTTGGTTAATTTTCGTTCGTTGGGATAAACATATCTATAATCACTTTTTCTTTTTGATGCTGTGCTTTTTTTTATAATTCAGTGCTAAAATCATAACTTGTAAATCATGTCATCACACTAGTTGTTTTTATCCCAAAAGTTAGCTAATATAAAAAAATCCAAAAATATATAAATACATTGTTGACCAACAATGATATTGTGATTTGGGAAGATAATTTCACATTTCTACATTCATACATACAACATGAAAGTGATCACAAAGATACCTGAGAACATGTTTCATGAGTATATATGGTGGTGTTTGCAGAAAACAGGGGGACATCATCACTGCAGGATCCATCACCATACTGTCCATCACCGCAGAGCTCCTTACCATTCTTCATATATCCGTGTTGGACAGAGTGTAAATACTGAGGCTGAATGACCTTTGTACAAGCACGCACACTTCTTAGCAGTTGCTGGCCAAAGTTGGTTTTGATTGTTCTTGCTGAGGCCAAGAATTCTCTTTATTGACTCAACAATTGGAAACATTTCATTCTGTCCTTCCATCCCAATTAATATTTCAGCCTAAGTTTATATCTTAGCATTTTTAGTGGCCATTTCAATTAAAAACGGCCAATATTGGTATGGTATAAAACTGTCTGCTGCACAAAATATTCAGGCTTTTGACTGAATTATAACCCAGCCTCTTAGTCTCTGCAGTGTCAGCTTATCTGTATGCCATACAGTTTATTATTTAATTTTTCCTTTAACACTTTACTGCAACAGTGAATTGGCTTAATTGACTTCATTTAAGGAGATGAGGCTTGGGATGAAGAGGATGATAATGTTTTTATCCTGATAGAGATGTATATACTGCTAACAACAACTTGCTGCTTATTTCCAAGATGATAGCTTCACATTAGAGCTCTGAAACTTTAAACTGGATCCATTTAAACATCAAATATTTCAGTCCCCGAGCCTAATGAAGAGGACATGGAAATTACTTTAGTTTGTCAGCAGCTTCAGTTCTTGTAGCTTAAGAGACTCTGCAACAGATTAGAATACAGCATGTATATAATGCAGCACTTCATTTGGTGGTATTATGTACCAATACAAAATTAAAAAAGGGGAATTGACACAAGAGGATGGGACAAAAAAATGTGTCTGTGTCCTGGTTTACCAAACACACCAGTGCTGAAGTAATTTCCAGTCAGTTCAAGAACAATGCAGAGCTTTATTGAGAATTTCCAGGGAATGTAATCATAGAGACTGGTAAAGAAACAAAGCAAAAAAGAAAATACAAATTAAGTTCTCAGTTAGTTTCTATGTGGGAGGTCTATGGTCTAAATATACTCCCATGAAGCACACACAGTTACTTTGTAACAAATAGAGTTGTTACTTATATTGGATTTTATAAATGGATGTTATAAAATGGAGAAACTTTTAGAATTATGTTTGTTAAAATAAAATATAAGGTATCCCATCACTGTAATCCCTAACAGTTGTTCTAGCTCATAACTAATAAGCTCATAACACTCAAATGTCGTTTTGTAGTTGAGCAAACTATAAAGTATTGAGCTCTGTTGGCTTTTATGCAACTTTAATTGAATAGGGCTCAATATTTTTTAGCTAATTTGTTTGGAACGCTCAAAAAGTTTAAGAAGCATATATTAGTGACGTTCTGGTGGGTGGAGTCTTGTCGCTCCCTCAGGAAAGCTGAGTCAGCCATCTTGAATTTACCTTGATGCGGGGAAGATTTGGCCAGCCCGTGTGGATTAAGAGTCCCCAACTTCAACCCACCACGACCACCACCTTATTTTTTTTCATCAACTGCCCTAAATTTGGTAAGTCTAACGTGTTTTTGTTTTGTTTAAATTTAATTTCGATAAACATTCTTTTTTATTTTTTACTGGAAATATAGTCGTACTTTGTGCACAGTGAATGTTTGTTATAAATAAATTCGAATCCAAGTAATTGTAATTTTAGAAGTTTTCGAATGTGACAAATACGTAATGTTATTTCAAATTAGTACGGTGTAACGTTTTGGCGGTTTTCCGTGGGGGGCAACATTTCCCATAATGCATTGTATTCTTGCCCGGGAAGTTGACGGTGGCAGTTCTAGCTCCGTGTGTTTGAACTTTCTACTAAAACTTTCTACTGTCCGTTTCTACCGGTTGTCGTATCCGCCGGTAATGCACGTGCGTATTGTGAGTATACTTATTTCAATAAGTGTCCCTGTTACACAGTAGTTTACGCTGTTGAGCTATGTGTGTGTGCGCTAGCATGAAGCGAACAATAATAAACAACACGAGTGTGTTAGCATGATGGTAATTAGGCACATGTTTGTATTTTTTCGTAGTCTCAAATGTGTGGTTGTGAGATAATCTCGAAATCCTTTTAACAGTTTAGAGGGGTATTCCACTAAGCGAGCTCTACAAGTCAAGGCTTGCGGAAAAATGCATCGCCTGATTCAGCTTAACATTACACACTGGTCAAACTCGGTGCTACGAACGAAGTTCAGCTAAATTGTTCGCGCTAATTCGACAAGGCTCAACCAGCCAGACTGAGGCGCCTCCTTGACACCTTTAAGCCAGACCCTATCGATCTTTGCTAGATAAATTGAAATGAAATGAAAATAAAGAGCCGCGTTCTGCTCCCAGGCTAAGAAAGAATCATTGATGCAGACTGTGCGGATCACAAATACTCCCTAACCTGTAATGAGGATTTCAAACCTGTTTGAAATCCTCGCGACCGTCGTGAGGGTGTCACTGCAGTTTCTCACACTGCGCACGCGCAAACACAAAGCACAGAGAAAAAACAAAGGGGAAAATAGGACGGGTAAATTTCAAGTTTGTTACTTAAGTTATTAAGCTTAGCAACACACCTATTAACATTAGTTTGAAACGGTTAACATTAACAGACTGAACTGGACTTAATAACAGGAGTGCATATAATCTTAGTAAATTATTGTGGTGAGTATCAGCTGTGCTGGGTATGTAAATCGGGCCATCCAGCTGCGGTGCTGATTCGACGTCACTGGTGCCAAAAATCCGGACAAATGTCACTTGATCAAGGAGCAGATCTGCATCAGATGAGATCAGCTGACTACGTGTGTGTGCTGTGCAAAAAATGTTTTTGAACATTAATAAGTCGTCTTTGTGCACATATTGTTTACAGATATCAGACTGCAAAGAGCGCTACAGAGAGTCAACATTTCACCAGTTGTCAGTGGGTGAGTTTTATAATTTGTGTCCTAATTTAAATAAAAAATAAATACAAAGAAACTAGAGAATTTTGCCCTGAATTATTCAAAATATTTAGATTTTTTTTTTGCAACAGAACAGACAAAATTAAATTACTGTGTGAACTTGTTGGCATAATTATGTTCCACCTAATTTAAAAATTTACACGCATTTTAAGTACAATGCGTGTAAACAGTGCATTTTGAAAAGCCAAAAGTGCAAACAGGGCTGAAATGGTTTTGACTTTAATTGCAAATATTTTAATTGCAGGGGTGAAGTTGGCCCAATGGAGTGGAAATGCAAGTTGTGTTCTGCAACTTCAAATACTCGGGGACAATTATTTTGGCACTACACTGTATTGCATACCCAATATTCACGAGTGTCCCCCCCTGCCATGTCTCTATGACAGTTGCATTTGTACTTTTCCATCATTCGAGGCAATGAAAGCTCATCTGTCAAGATCACATAATGATTCACATAGAGTTGATGCAACTGAAGGAGCATGTGGTTGTTTTATATGTCCTTTGTGTAACTTCACACAGCCAACACACATGGTAAATAACAAAAACAAATATCTTGGCATATATTTATTATTGAAAACATTTATTTAAACATATGTTTTGAAACCAAACCCAAAATAAGATTATTGTAATGCATCATGATGTATCGCCATATCAAATTAAATCGTTGACATTATAATCCTAAAAGAAACGTGCGACTTATGAAGATTCACACCTCTAATCAATAGCATGATTTGTGTCCTTGTGGGGCTGAACTCATTCTTGTATTATTTTTGTTTTGCGGTCAGCAGATGGTCCAGACTTCACTGACACTCCTGTGGCTCTGCTGACAATTGTCACGGATGACACTACTGATTCGGCCCTCTTCAGTCCCGAAAGCATCTGCATTGTCGTTGAGGATGAAATACTTGTGAATGGTCCCACAAATCTGGCTGAGTCATTTCTCCTGCTCTTTGGGTACATCTATGCACTAGACCTACAATACCCAAAGAAACTTGAGCTTACATTCACATTTATCCAGGTTATGATGTGCCTTGAGGACAACAAACCACTGAAAGGGCGTCTACTGACGCTGAAGAATGATTTGTTCAATGAGTGAATCACTCAGAATGGACTACTTGTTGAGCTGAGTATTGAGGAAGCTTTTTTTGTTTGTTTTTTTTCCTAATCATTTGGCTTTTCTACCTCACATTTAAGATGAATGACTGTTCAGTTCATGCACTATTCATGTTTAATGTTCTGTTGCCTAATACATAAATGCACTGCCTTGATGTTTGTTCCCTATAAGTACAGCAGTGGAAACCAGTACTGTTTTTTTTATGTATTTTTAAAAAAGAAAGTGAGCTGCAGCTGTCAAGGTACAGTAAGTGTTAAATGCCTCAATGTTCTAATAGCTGCAATTGCTGTTAATACTGAAAATGTTATTGAATTTTAGAATTGAGATGGAGACCCTTGAAGTCTTTTTCTCTTGTTTTATTTATGAAGCACTTTTTTATGAGTGGGCTCTGTTGTTTGTGCCTTTTTAAAAGCACATTGTGTTTAATAAAAAGTTGTTAAATTGTTAGTGTTGTTACTTTCATGTTTTCTAACACTTTTAGCTGATTATAATTTACTGGGCAAACAGTTTAGAATTATTTGTAAGTGTATTTCCCACAGTATTTTAAAAATATCGAAGATTTTAAGTGTTATTTCCCATATTATAAGTTAGAAAATATGAAAAAGTTTGAGTTTATTTCCCACATCGTATGAGTTGCAATATGTAAAATATTTTGAGTGTATTTCACACCTTAATTAAGTTGAATAATATTGAACATTTTGAGTTTATTACTCCCTAATTATAAGTTGAGGAATATCAACATTTATGAGTTAACATTGAGGTAATTTAAGGCAACTGCAAATATAATTTTTATTTTAGTTAAACTTAAAACTTTTAAAAACATCACTCAAAAATTGTTGTGTAGTCTGTTACACAACAATTTTTGAGTTCTGTGAACTTATTAGGTTTTACAGTGCACATGAACCAAATCATAGGTCTCCATGTTGAACCTCCAACTACTGAGATAAAGAATACACTTTGATTACACCTAAAATGTTGAACACTATTTTTCACACATTGAAGTTTATGTCATAGAATTGGATATTGACCTTTTTGTGTGGGGTCTGTTTTTTTTTTTACATTTGCTTTTAGTAATTTGATCAGTTTACCATCATGTTACCCTGTAATGGAAGAAAGGTTGACTCAGACTAACAAAACGATGGTCCGATCATCAAAAAAGATCAAAATCTCTGGAGCAGAAACTGCTGAAACTGCTGACTCTTACCTGATATTTAACTGCAAAAGTGCAAGGTAAACCCATACCCATGTTCCTCTCTCTGAACTCTTATTTTAACAAAAGCTTTATTGTTTTGAATGTGTTGGTTTTCTTTGCACCCAAGAGCTCTTTGGTTTTTGTATTTTTCCTCCTCATGGGTATTTGCATGACCCTTTTTTGTATGTAACCTGTGTGAGCTGTTTATCATGGACCCGAATGCAAATAACTGTAGGGAGGAGTACACTCATTAAGTGAGTATTAGTTCAGAGCTCCACAAACACAGAGAATTCCGGAAGAGAATCCAAAAAAAACCCCGGAAAAAAACCAAGAAATCACCAGGAAATACACATAGTCAGTGTTATGTCACAAAGCTCCAAAGGACGACAAAACAAAAGAATAACTGGAGACTAAGACAACACATATCCATGCACCCCGTATGTGCCTGTAGGTCAAATTGGTTCAAAAGTTTGCTGGAACAGGGAAGGCAGTGACAGATTTCACAAGTGATGAGAGAAAAGATAAGTAGCGTTGTACATGTTTTCATTTACAAAAACAAAAAAACATACAAGAAAACATTTCATCTTTTGAGCAGCTTTACATATACTGATGTGAACCAACAGTAAAACAGATAAAATGATCGTCCCCGGTGTGGTTTTAGTATCAGGGTTACAATTAGGTTGTGGTTAGGTTTCGCCTAAGGGTTAGGGTTGGGCATTCATTTTTGATCGTTAGATGTCCTCACTAAGATATAAAAACAAGTGTGTGTGTATGTGTGTGTGTATTATTTATTTACTTATCTGAAGCAGCATTCAATTATAAATAACAAAAAATGAAAATATTCCTCTAAATATGTTCACAAATGATACATTTATATTCCTGTCAACTGACATTTTGAACTGCAAAAGCACGAGATAAACCCTTGTCAGATCCCTCTCTAAACAACACAATGCATCTTTATTTAATAAAAGATTTTATCTTTTATACAGGAAGGAGAAAATAAATAAGGTGGAATGTTTTTCTTGTTATTATTGGTTTTGTTTTTGCTTGGAAGCTGCTTATTGTTGACCCAGATGAAAAAACACAGGAGGCTGGAGTAAACTCAAAGCAATCATTTATGCTGATTAGTAAAAAAAATTCCAGAACACGGGGAAATCAGCAAGGACCCCCCCCCCCCCCCGTAAAAAAATTAATAATAATAATAATAAAAAATTACATAAATACATGAGAATGAGGGGATACGATAACAGGTGCACAGCTGGAGATAATAGACCTAATGAGATGGGGGAACTCAACAGAAGAGCACTGCGCCTTCTCGCAGGATCTTTTTCTGGGCAGTTGTGTAACCACTACAATATGGCGCATTTGTAAAGACTTATAAACGTAATAATATGTAAATGTAAAAAAGAAGTGAAGAAAGAAAAGATAACTAAACATCTTTTAACTTACATTTTCTTTGTGAATTATAACTATAAACTATATCATCATCATTAGTATTAGGATTAGGATTATGAAAATATACTACTTATTCCTTCTTTGCTAACTCGTGATTTTTGGACTGGCTGCTTTCAGCATTGGCAGGGTCGGTGCTTGGCTAGGTTTATTCTGCAAAGCTAATTGATTTGGTTTTGGACATTTAAGATCTACTTGTATGCATTTGATGTCTGAAGTATGGCATGCAATAGGGGATGATAACAGTTAAAGATGATTATAATGATGATTTAAACAAGATTAAAAACTATGGAGATTATACTATAATTTATGGTAAAATTATACGTATATCACTTAATACTGGGTACTTTGTTTTGAATGTTTACCTGATTCCATGTCAACAAACATTGCATTCTATACAAACATGTTGTTTTGCAGCTCTGGGTGAGGACCAGCTGTAATCAGCACACAGCTGATGTGAGAAAAGATGTCATCATAAAACCACCAAATACCTACAGTTTGCTGTGACAAACACAGAGTACCACAGCACCTTCATCACTGAGCAGTTTCTGCAGTGATATCTGATAACTCGGGCAGCTTTTGGAGAATTCTGAACTTCTCCATTAAATATTTAGCACTTTTTTGGCAAAGAGTGAACAAATGATACAGAGGCAAACGCATTCCAGGTGTCCTCGCAAAACTTCATCACGGGCTTGTTATGTAGGGAAACAGCTGCTATCTCCACAATATTCATGGCACGATATGGCACACGTAGAACAAAAACAGTCACAACAATGCTGATAATCAGTCTGGTGGTCTGTGGATTGTTGAAAAAGGCTGCCCGATTCACTTTTCTGTAGAGACTGATGTATGAAAAAGCTATGACAAAAAATGCCACAAATCCTATCAGGAATCTTGTGAACACCACAGCAATCCTCTGGCCCTCAGAGGAGTAGTGAGCTTTGCAGCGTATCCAGTGCTGATCTCTGTGCAGCTTTTGAACCACTAAAGCAGGGATGGACAGGATCGTTGAAACCAGCCACAGTGGAACCAACAGCTGCCATGCTTCAACTTCATGTAGCCTCCTCTCAAAGTGCACCACCTGAAGGTAACGCTGGATGCTCATTGCAGTCACAGTCAGTAGGCTACCATAAACACTGCAGTAGCCAAGGTATGTTACCAACTTGCAGGCCTCAACCCCGAAGGTCCAACTATTGAGAACAGAGTATGTCCACAGTGGAATGGTAAGCATGCAGAGCAGGTCTGACACAGCCAGGTTCAGCATCAAACTCTGGCTCAGACTGGACATGTTCTCCCAGTTTGGCTTGAGAATCATCACAGCGATGTTTCCAAGGAATCCCAGCAGGAAGCAGATGGACAGCACTGTTGCAGGAATCAGACTTCTGGAGTCCAAAGAGGTTCCAGATGAATTTCCAGCAGAGGAGTTGTCGTTATAAGTAACCATGGTGGAGCCGAGTTGTGGTAAGTTTCAAGCTTGCTGACTGTCATGCACTGAACAAGTCATGATGATATGGTGAGCAAGCTGTTCTCCTTTGATGAATCAAAGAGGAACTAATAACAGAGAAACAGTTATGCTAATGCATACATTTGCCATTTAAATTAGGTGTGGATCATGACGAGCTTGTGGAATGAATTATTCCACCATCTATCTAATAGACTCCAATTTGTGCATGTAAATGGAGAGTCCTCTTCACACACTGAGGTTAATTATGGAGTTCCACAGGGTTCAGTGCTAGGACCAATTCTGTTTACATTATACATGCTTCCCCTAGGCAGCATCATTAGAAGACATAGCATACATTTTCACTGCTATGCAGATGACACCCAGCTCTATCTGTCCATGAAGCCAGATAACACACACCAATTAGTTAAACTGCAGGAATGTCTTAAAGACATAAAGACTTGGATGGCCACTAACTTTCTGCTTCTTAACTCAGATAAAACTGAGGTCATTGTACTCGGCGCTGAAAAGCTTAGAAATATGGTATCTAACCAGATTCTTACTCTGGATGGCATTACCTTGGCCTCCAGTAACACTGTGAGGAACCTTGGAGTCATTTTTGACCAGGATATGTCCTTCAACGCACATATTAAACAAATATGTAAGACTGCGTTCTTCCATTTGCGCAACATCTCTAAAATTAGAAATATCCTGTCTCAGAGTGACGCTGAAAAACTAGTTCATGCATTTATTACTTCTAGGCTGGACTACTGCAATTCATTATTATCAGGATGTCCAAAAAACTCACTGAAAAGCCTTCAGTTAATCCAAAATGCTGCAGCAAGAGTACTGACAGGGACTAGAAAGAGAGAGCATATTTCTCCTGTTTTGGCTTCCCTTCATTGGCTTCCTGTTAAATCCAGAATTGAATTCAAAATCCTGCTCCTCACATACAAGGTCTTAAATAATCAGGCCCCATCTTATCTTAATGACCTTGTAGTACCATATCACCCTATTAGAGCACTTCGCTCTCGCTCTGCAGGCCTACTTGTTGTTCCTAGAGTATTTAAAAGTAGAATGGGAGGGAGAGCCTTCAGTTTTCAGGCCCCTCTTCTGTGGAACCAGCTTCCAGTTTGGATTCGGGAGACAGACACTATCTCTACTTTTAAGATTAGGCTTAAAACTTTCCTTTTTGCTAAAGCATATAGTTAGGGCTGGACCAGGTGACCCTGAATCCTCCCTTAGTTATGCTGCAATAGATGTAGGCTGCCGGGGGATTCCCATGATGCATTGAGTTTTTCCTTTCCAGTCACCTTTCTCACTCACTATGTGTTAACAGACCTCTCTGTATTGAATCGTATCTGTTATTAATCTCTGTCTCTCTTCCACAGCATGTCTTTTATCCTGTCTTCCTTCTCTCACCCCAACCGGTCGCAGCAGATGGCCGCCCCTCCCTGAGCCTGGTTCTGCCGGAGGTTTCTTCCTGTTAAAAGGGAGTTTTTCCTTCCCACTGTCGCCAAAGTGCTTGCTCATAGGGGGTCATATGATTGTTGGGCTTTTCTCTGTATCTATGAAGCGCCTTGAGGCGACATTTGTTGTGATTTGGCGCTATATAAATAAAATTGAATTGAAATTGAATTGAATTAATCATTGTTGCATGTAGCAGTAAGGCTGGCTGTAAAATAAAGCAACAAGTGTTAAAAAACAAAACAGGTTAGATCTGCTCTGGCCTTGTGCGTGTGGTAATAACATGCTCATGACAGGACACACTTAAAAAGGCCAATTAACATGAATTTGAAGTTCACAGTTTAACTGCAAAAGCAGCAGATAACCCCATAATTAAAGTTGTTATATACCAGATTGGGATGTAGATGAGTACCTGCATACAGCCTGCCCTTGCATTTTTCCCCCCCACTTTGAGCTCAAATGATGGAACAAATTGGGAAGATAAGCAGGTTTCCAAAGAATCAATGAGACATCCACAGGAACAACCCCGGCACACTCTGCTGGAGTTCACCACAATATCTTATCTCAGAATCCTGCTTTATCAAAAACGATCCATTCTCAACTGCGGTGCACCTCTCTACAGGCTGCTTTGGAGTCCATAACTCCAAAGGATAAGCTAACATCAGCACACTACCTGTGGAGTGCCAAAATACAAATGATGGATTTTTGCATTCACATGCAGACCCCCTGAATGTCCGGGTTAACCAAACACATCATTGCTGTAGTCAGTTCCAAATGTGAAAGCTGGACAGAGCATAGCGGAAAAGACGAGGATGCTGAGATGGACATGAGTGGAAGATTTGAAGAATTGCTTTAACATAAATGAAGTTCTCAGGGAGTTAACTTCTGCGCTGGAGCATTGCTTGTAGTACTGGGCTAATAAGCTTATTTCACAGAAGAAGAAGAATAAAACACAGAAATTGTTAGTGCCGGAAAACAAAAAGAGGTGCCAGTTTATTAGACACATGTGCACTCATACATCTCATATGTCCTTGAAAAATCAGGCTTTTCCTCATTACAGATGTAGTATGGAGTCTGTCCGACACTGTAGCACCTGTTGCAAATTACTGCATCAGTGAGATGGGAATTGATAGGAATTTAGCGATACCATTATCAATATCACTTATTGAGCTGATTACTTATCGATTCTCACTGGGTTCTCATTGGCTCCATTGATGTCACGATGGGGTGCGCCGGTGTGTTTTTTGAGACAGGCCCCAAAAGCAGATGTGGACGAGGAGTTGCAGGTTTAAACAAAAGCGATCCTTTATTTGGATGATGGCAGGAGTTAAACATGGAACCCTAAGCACCAAGAAACAAACACTATGAAGGTCTATGACTAAGACTATAACAATGGCAATGACTACGACAATGGTGGGGATAACAAACGACCTGACAATGACATTCAGAAAACAGAGGACTTAAATACACACGAGGCGATCAGGGGAAGTGGAGACACATGAGGAAACAGCTGACTAGGATAAACATAATGATGCACAGGAAAGAGTAAGACTAACCACATGAACATAGAACAGAAGACCCTTTTCAAAATAAAACAGGAAACATGCAGACTTAGGCATGACAACACAAGCTTAACACACATGACAGACTAGACAAGGAACCAAAACACAGAAACCAACGAGACAGATGATAAAAAATCACTAACCTAAACCTCCACTAACCCCTAAATAAGAACAACACACAAACTTATAACCAAACTAACATGAAAACTTCAAAAATTACAAAATAAAACACAAAATACTGGGTCAGAGACCCAGCCTGTGACAATGGATAATTTAAGTTCAGCTTTTTAACTCATGTAAATGAGACCTTCAACTCGGTGTGTTTCTTTTTTTTTCTGTTTTTTTTTTTTGTTTATACAAAGCATAAAGTTTTTTTGTTTTTTTTTAAGTGTTATCTTCATTTTAGATGTCAAAAAGTATTTGCAGCTCCCAGGTTGCTGACCCCTGCCTTAGTCCAATTTGGGGGAATTCAGATATTTTCCATTACACATTTAGCATTTTTTGGCAAAGAGTGAAAAAACGATTAACCCTCTCAGGCTCAAATTAAACTTTTTGTTGCTAATGCACAACCAAGTCCTGCAGTGGTACTTCTGAGAAAAAAAAACTCATAAAATATGTATGTGGGGTAATCAGGTTGTTAGTTTTCAACTGTTGCAAATCGGCAACGCCTGCCTCAAGAGGGTTATAAGTAAAGGCATACAGGAGCGGATTCGCGGCACTGTTTACAAATGTTACAGAGGCAAAAGCATTCCAGGTGTCCTCACAAAACTTCATCACGGGATTGTTATGTAGGGAAACAGCCACTATCTCCACAATATTCATGGCACGATATGGCACACGTAGAACAAAAACAGTCACAACAATGCTGATAATCAGTCTCGTGGTCTGTGGATTGTTGAAAAAGGCTGCCCGATTCACTTTTCTGTAGAGACTGATGTATGAAAAAGCTATGACAAAAAATGCCACAAATCCTACCAGGAATCCTGTGAACACCACAGCAATCCTCTGGCCCTCAGAGGAGTAGTGACTCTGCAGCGTATCCAGTGCTGATCGTCGTCCAGGTTTTGAACCACTAAAGCAGGGATGGACAGGATCATTGAAGCCAGCCACAGTGGAACCAACAGCTGCCATGCTTCAACTTCATGTAACCTCCTCTCAAAGTGCACCACCTGAAGGTAACGCTGGATGCTCATTGCAGTCACCGTGAAACAGCTGCCCCTAGCGCTGCAGTAAATAAGGTGTGTTACCCTGCACAGTATGTACCAGCATATAGAGGAAGTGGCTCACATCCAGAAATCCTACTAGTGGCTGGACAAAGATCAAGTGAAAGACAGCAAAGAGGCTCTAATCATGGCAGCACAGGAACAAGCTCTAAGTACAAGATCCATAGAGGCTGGGGTCTACCACACCAGGCAGTACCCCAGATGGGTGAGAAGGGATTTATTTATTTTTTTTTGGAATGTATACATATGCAAAACATACAATGTTCACAAGTGCTCAATATGTCCCCCTGCGACCGATAGCTAACAATCATATTAGATTCATTATATGAATCTAATAATAGGATAGCACAACTTACATTTGCTTTTGCAAGCATGACTAGAGTCACTACAGCCTGTTTTTGTTGTTGTGCAATTTTGCATTTAGATTTTCAAGGCCACTGCTACCTACCAGCAACCATGTGAAACTCATGAATCCCCTCTTTCTAACAATATGTGCTTCAATTGTTAATTGTGAATATCCACCTTTTATTTTTTTCAGTTTCCTTTTTCATTATTTTGGGTAGTGTTTATGTCACAAACACGTTTTTTGTTGTTAAATATAAATAGTGCTGATAGAAACCAAAGCAGGCATAAGTGATAAGCTGAGGTCACTGAGATCAACAGATGTGTCTTTTATTGCATCTCATTTGGACTCACATGCAGGTGGGGTTGAGGGAGGGAGGGGTGATGCCATCCATGTAACAAAAAGCAAAAGAAAGGAATCCTTCATTTTTGATATTCATCCACATTCTTCTTGTTTTTAGGTGCCATTTTTATTTTTCCTTCAACACTTTGTTAATGCCACAATGGATTAAGATACAGTCACTTTTTGAAATAATACACAGAACATCCAGCGTATACTTGAGTGCTTTACAGTGAGCCCGTTATCCTTAAGCAGCACATGAACAAATGTACCAACTGCTGCTCTATCACAAATCGCCCAAAAACAACTGAGGCCAATCACAAACACTTCCTCGTGTCTTTGTTTCCACGTTAACTTGGACTCATCGTACGTAGAGACAAAACAAGGAATGGAGCTCTTTCAAAGTGCCTCCCAGATTCACCTGTTTCACGTCATCATGCAGTACCACTCCACACCAGCAAAGGGCGACACAGCACACACTCTGAGCAACATTTCCACTCAGTATTTGTTACAGCTTCAGAGGTATGTACAAAGTGGGAAACTTTTTAGTCTACTTGCATTTTTATCCAACCATATAATTTAATGTAACTAAAAATATATGATACACTTTTTCACTTAAAATAAAGAAAATATGTATAATCTGTCATTTAAAATAGTCTAAAATGCATATGTCAATTTTTGCATGTTTCATACAATCCCTAAAAAAAGATAATGTGAAAATGAAACGAAACACTGTTTTTTAATGTCTTTAGTGATAAGCCCAGATTTGCAGTGCAAGTGGTGTTTAAGTACATTTTGATAAGGAGCTTTCGTCCAAAAAAACTTGAAGTAGACAGGTAGGATGGATGGCCATCAGATATATATGGGTACAACCAAGTCTTTAATGACAATAAACAGTATTAGTCTGAACAACAGGGATAGAGGAGTGGGAGTTGGCCAGTGAAGTTACACCGAACACAGTTCACATTGAACAACACAGTCCTCGTCTGGGAGATGCGCAAAGAAACCAACATATATCCACCATTCCAAGTCAGCTGATACGCCAAAATCCAGAATGAATCTAAATACACATTTACTGATTTTTTTTGTTAATTTTTCTGTAGTATATTAAGTAAATGTTAACACTGAATAACACACACACCCACACACACATAAACGGAATTCTCTTTTTCTGTATCTAGGGTTCACATTCACAGTTGTGCTACAACATTAGATAAAGAGGGCAGGTTGCTTTCAGGGGTCGTGGCTGGTAGGGGGGGGGGGGGGGGGGGGGCAAAGATCGAAGAGTTGATGGCTGGCTGAAGGGGCTGAGAAAAAAAGGGGGGGGTGCAGACATCCACATCCACAGAGCTCCAGACACAATGACAAACCTACAGAGAGAAAGAACATGGTCTTGTCTTAGCTTAGCAGACACAACATATTGCATTATTAACACTATTGTTAAACGGCCTGAAACTGGCAGGTGATATCTGATTTACTGTGACAAGATGTTTTCCCTAACCCTAACGTCACACATTTGGTTTCTTTACCTTATCGGTACTGTTGTGGATCCCAATCCAAAGCAGCTTTTAGCACATTTTATTTTGTAAATGCTGATCACTTAAAATTTGTGAAGTCTACTTTCAGAAAAGATCTTGATATTTGCCAGTGACTTCTGTCTGTTTACAAAAAAAAAAAACCCTCAGAAAAACCACCCTTAATTTTATCTTCAGGTCTGGGAACCACTTTTCTAGCATCAAATTGAACTTGCATGTGGTTATTGTTTAAGGCTCCTTATGCTTTGCTATTTCATGACATATGAGATATTTTAGTTTAGCAATTGCACAACAGGTTTACAACAAGCAACGAGCATGTCTACATCTTAAGCAGAATAACTGATGGTAGAAGTGCTGTAGATCACTGTTATGCTGAAACCCCAGCCTGTTCTACAGAGAAAAACTATATGAATGTTATCCGTAATGAGAGGAATCTGCAGTTTCAGCATACTATCAGTAAAGATGTGTACCTTGGGGGTTTCTGGATCAGTCAGTCTACATGAAGTCCTTAATATTGAGGTCATCCAGAGCGTTCCTGGGTGGTGGAGGCTTCCTGGGGCTCTGGGCCATTCCAGGAGACATCTGTAAAACACCTTATTTTAGCACTCATATTCTTTCTTTTGTCATTGTAACCTGTGCAAATAATAATATTTTCCATTGTAAAAAAAAATAAAAATCTAGTGTGTTACCGGTGCTCCTGGGGTCACCCCGGCGGCTGGGAAGCCTGGTCTCGCCATTGGCATCATGGGAGCCCCAGCAACTGGTGCTCCGGCCTGATGGAATGGAAAAGAGTCAATAAAACTAGATGTCTGTTATTTTATGGGTGTGTGAGGGCCACCCAAGGGGGGTGATTGTCCATTAGTTATCCAGTAATGTCCTGCCGGGGCATTACTAGACTGGACTGGAGGTCTTACCATGGTGAAGCTAGGGTGAATCCCCATAAAAGGACTGACACCCATGGGTATGGTCTAAAGGTGTGGATGAGAGGGGATGGAGAGGAGGAGGTGGGATGTTACTATACTACATTTCAGATGAAAATATGGCAAAATGAACACAGAAAACAAAAATTTAAGGTAAAAAAAAAAAAAAAAAGGACAGACACACCGAATGCTGGACAAAACAAGCTGGCACACAAGAAACGAGGACACGCCACAACAGAAAGCCCAACTTCATCTTCAGTTTTTGTTGTCTATTTGCATATGAACAGAGGTTCAGAGAGCAGAGAAGCTTGTTTCATGTAGCCTTCAGATGGAAGCGTCAAACCAACTGCAATGTCCAGGTTTGCCTCAACTCAATCAGGTTTCAAAGAAAACTCAAAAATTAATAGCTGTTTCCAAGCAACAGCTTCTTAATGCAGTACTATCACTTCCCCCTCCATCACTCTCCAGTAAATATTCCAGAAACACACATTAGGCTGAATTAAATTTATGCCCTGCTTCCTAGCTTTATGGTACACCTGGAACCTGGAGAGCTGGGCCATATTGAAAAGAAAGAGGACAAATCTCCAAAACATAAGCATTTGTTATTAGTTGTTTTGTTTTTTTCCTGTTTCTTTTCCATATAGTGATGAAGGCGACACTTGTGACTGCTGCTACAGGTTTGCCCTATCTGTCGCTGGCATGCGGCTCCACTCCATGCTTTAAGACACAGACAACATTTACCATCGGAGCACCCCAACTTGGGGGAGCTACCTGAGGGGCCGCTGGAGTTCCCATTGTGAGATCTTGGAAGGAAAGAAAGAGAGAAAAAAGGTACTGCAAAAAAATCTGTCGCATCATTTGTAACTTGTAATTTACTGCAGTGATTTCTAAGTTACAAGACAGTCAGTTAAAGCAGATGTTTGCCATTTTAGTAGATGAGTTTCTTTGCTTTCTTTTAACAGAGGTGGAAAGATTAATAAGTTGGCTTATCTTTAACACAAGCACTCTTAAAGTTCACAAGAATGATTTACTTTCATAAATAATTTTAAGTGTAAAGAAACATATTTGTGGGTTATAGGGGAGTTAGAGCTACTGCTGCTATTTTTACTTGACTTTTTTTTTTATTGTGAACTAAGTGTCAGATGGAGTCACACACTCAAAAAATGACTCTTTGCCCTCATAAACTTTAAGCAACAATTTTGAATAAAACACAGATGAAATGTATAAAATCTTGCAATTTAAGAATCTCTGCTGGAGAACAAACAAGCATATTTCTCAAAATGTTAATTTACTGCATTACATAGTCCAGAAATCTAGAAATCTAAAACTCTACTTACTACTTGCCATGTTAGCCATAGAGGTGTCAACATCCCCAGCCTGGGGAGTCACTGTGGGCTTCATTACATCCCCTAAGCCATCAAATACTACAGCAGGGAGGAGGTACAGCAAGGAAGGGAGAAGATGGACAGGGGAGGGAGATATTAGTATCCTTCACTACAAGCAATTCTCACACTCTACTACAACTCAGGAGCAGGCCTTCTTATTACTTGGGATATTACCATGACAACCAACAGATGTCTCCATGACAACAGCGAAAAGAGAACATTGAAATGTAACCTACTGAGGATGAGTTGGTTCATTTAAAATACGACATATGGTTTCTTTTTGGAAAATACTAAATCTTAGTGAATTTCAGTCATGTGAAATAGAATATAACATAAAACCATCAAATATATGACTCAGGAGACATCTGTTATGATCAATTGCAGTAAGATAAAGAACTTTAAAAGTACATATATATGTGGGACAGATATAAACCTGAGCTTGCTTCTGCATAGCATCAAACATGATGTCAAGAATGTGACCGTTAACGTAGTTTTCCCATGAGTTTGTGACTGCTGCAGAAACTGGCATGAGGGCAGAAGCACTGAAGCTAGAATGAAGCTGGGTTAAATGCTAAAGAAGCACTGAATAATAACTGCTACTTCACACAGTCCTCATAACCATCAAGCATCTGGTGTTTCAGGAGACAGTGCAGCTGAGCTTGCCTTGCACCACCGCAATGCAGTGCACTGTGGGAAATTAGCGTGTTAAAGAGCAAGGGGACTCACCCAATCAAATGGCAGGAAGCAAGAAATGAGCCAGCCCAAGAGCCAGATGGAGAAAGAGAGCAAGGGAGAGAGAAAGAGAGGAGAGTAAAAAAAAAAAAAAGCACAGATGCCAAAGAGAGAGAGGGGAAAATGCAACGAGCTTTCAATAGAGTGTTTTTTTTTTCTAAGGAGGTTATTGTATGGTTGATAGAAAGGAAGGAAAAGAGAAAGAGTTAAGCCTTAAAGCAGAAGTATTGCAGACCATTAGTTATATAATATGAGACCAGCAGCACAAAAGGAGAGGACCAGGAACCACATGAGCAGGGATCAAGTATTGAAAGGTGAGAAAAATTGGAGGATTTTCCCAAGAATATAAGTCATCATAAGCAAAATGTGATGCTGTTATCATGAAACTGAAGCAAAAACCAAGCCAGCAGCAACATGCACCATTTTGTGTGGCACAAACAATGTTGATGTATGTTGCTGTTAAAAGTTAATAAATACAATCCAAAGAGAAGCTGCTGACAGCAAACTATTTCATTAACCATTACCAAAGTTAATAGAAACAGTAAGTGATACATTCACTGACACGAAACAGCTAGTCTGGCAAGCAAACCGATTTTAAGATTATCAAAGAAAGTGTTAGTAAAATATTGTAAAGTGATATTATGGTATTAGCAGGACAACAACAAGGCATCGTGCGTGTTATTACAAGATGAACAGCTGTAGCCATGGATGAATTATCAGGTTAGGGCCTCTGAGCTAAGCAGAAACCCCGACCTATTCTTTTTTGGACAGGGCATCCAGGGCCCAAAAGGCAGGAGAAGCAAGGTCGACAGAACTATTAACACATAAAAGTTCGAAAATATGTTTAAGTCATGTTAACTCATCAACCAAAGCCTTACTGTATTCAAACAACATCCATCCATTCGCTTATCCTTTTCAGGGTCGCGGGGGGCGCTGGAGCCTATCCCAGCTGTCATAGGGCGAGAGGCGGGGTACACCCTGGACAGGTCACCAGTCTGTCGCAGGGCCAACACACAGGGACAGACAACCATTCGCACTCACATTCATTCGCACCTAGTGACAATTTGGATTATCCAATTAACCTATCCCCACAAGCTGCATGTCTTTGGACGGTGGGAGGAAGCCGGAGTATCCGGAGGGAACCCACGCAAACACGGGGAAAACATGCAAACTCCACACAGAAAGACTGTGTGTTGGAATTGAACTCAGGACCTTCTTGCTGCGCGGCAACAGTGCTAACCACCGTGCCACCGTGCTGCCTTCAAACAATATATTATTACTAATATTATGAATCAAATCCTTTTGTGCTGTCATTTGCAGAACATGCATGTGAACCTGTTGATGTCAAGTATGCAACTGTCTTTGTTTTTGGCAAGTGTCAGAAAAAAAAACAGAGTAGCTCCTCTGTGCAGCAGCATTATAAATTATGTTTAGCAAGCCAAAGCAAAAAAAGGTGGTCCTTAAAAGAGGAAGGAGAGCAGAGGGGAGGACTTTGGACTTAAGGAACTTGAGCAGCACTGACTTTGCTGAGAGCATGGTCTGAAAGGTGAAGTTCTGATGAGTGAGTAGTTTGTTACCGCATATATATTAATAATATAGACTCATATTTGGAGCGCATGAGTCCATCATTGAAATAATTGTTGAGTGGGGAATTCTATAAATGAGCGTGCTTGTTTGGTACCATAACCCCATCCAGTCAGTCTGTGAGGACCTCTGGTTAATGTTCTCTCTTTTATTCCACGCTTACAGACTTTACAAAACAATACCATCAATCTATTTCCACTTTAAACTCGACTAAAACAAATCTTAATACAGAGGCTTTAGCTCAGGAGCCTCCAGACCTGTGCTCATAATATCTGTTATGAAATCCATCCATGACCACAAAACATGCAGTGAGAGGGAACTATTTCATACAAACATGATGATATAACCTTCACTGATCACATTCAGGTTGGCACTTCCACATCTGAGGATTTACCTGACATCAGTTCAGCACCGGGGGCAACAGGAGCAGGGGCAGCAGCAGCAGCTGGAGCATCTCCTCCTGTGGGCTCTGGCAGGTCAACCAAAAAACATAAACACAGTCCACCATTCATTCCATGACAGGGTCGCAGTGGGTCGAGCCATTTCCATCGCAGCATTAAGGCAAAGAAGGGGAACAATCAGCCTTCAGCTTCACACTATTAATGTCAGACAAAATGCTTAGAGTTAGAAAAGAGGGCTTGAAAGCATGAGCGCAGGATTTTCGATTTCAGAAAATGAAAACATCACACACACATACTGCTTATAAAAATGGCCTTTTCACATGTAACACTCAGATATACACAGCAAGGAATTTTAGTTGTTAGATTTGTGCTCATAATCCTATTTTTCTAGAGGATAAATGAGAGCAAGTATAATTGTGCTGAAGTAGTGTAGCCACTTTTAGTTTAAAAGAAAGAAAATCTTGAGCCACAGTCATTATTAGCAGCTGATAAATACTTTGACTCATCTCAGCTATCTGTGTGCGAATCTCCAATAATGTATCCACCCACATGAATAACAAAAACAAAATATACAGCAGCAACAATCACAATAGCTATGATCATAAAGGAGAAAACCTGATGGTTTCAAAATCACTTGTTTCATTTTATGTCCTTTGCTTCCTCAGCGTGAACAAGAGAGGCAGAGTGAGGGGAGGTGGTCATGTGAGTTACCCACCACCAAACAGATTCATGATGGCTCCTGTGTCAATTTTGGATGGGGGTGCTGAGGAGAGGATGGGGGCAGAGGAGCTGAACACATCCGCTGGAGGAGGCAAGGTGGAGATTATGTTTTTAGACCCCAAACACGCACAAATACACACTAAACACACACACACACACGGAAACTATTCATTATAATGCACAGTGCGCTTTTATCAAGTTCAGTTTCAGTGCACGCAGTACATGCCGGAATAAGAAAAGAGGTAAGTGTCATTCACTAAATGCTTCAGACAGCTCAGTGGCTTTCAGCTGACCCATAACAGAGCAATCTCATTTCCTTCTTTACTTCCCTAATCAAAGCCAAGGACAAAGCTGAAAAACACAAACAGCAAGACAGGATATGAGAGTAAGAGCACGCGCAAGATGGCAGATTGAGTGCAAAAGGGTACCTGCTGAAAACAAGTCAGCACTGGGAGCGGGGTCTGTTTTGGAGAAGCTTGTGTCTGGCATGGAGTCAAAGATATCTACAAATACATGCGCACCCAAGAGAGGAATATTAAAAAGCTCAAACTCTTTCAACTGGAGAGGCAAAGCTGCAAACATGTGCACATTTTCCCTCATAAAAATAATGACAAAAACAAATGGCAAACAGCCTCAAACCACAGAGTCAAGAAGACACCAGCCTGCCTCAGTATGATGCGATAGTTACTAATGCCGGACCACACACATCTCCAATGTTTACCACTGAAAAGGTCAATCCCAGGGCTGGTGGTGCTGGCGGCAATAGGAGCTGAAATGGTTGCAGTGGTGATGATGGTGTTGGATGAGGAGGTGAAGAGCGGTGAAGGGGAATGGGAAGGGGAGGGCTGGGGCACACCGGAGCTAAAACAGGCATCCAGGGAACTAGCCGGGTTATTGCTCTCCACTGACATCATGCCGAAAAGGTCTAGACCTGAAGACGCTGCGTTGGTGCTACCATCTGAGGGAGCAAAGGGGTCTTTTGGGAAGAAATGGGGGGTGTTGGGGGTAGGAAAGAAATGTAAAACATTGAGAGAAGGGGAATGTTAGACATTGACTTTGATACAAAAGAGAGCAGACATACGGCACTGAGCAAAGGCTTAGGTCAATTCTAGACATTAGATATCTGGTCCCCCACAGAGGCCTGATCCCAATATCAATGCGTCAGTCTGTCTTTACACAAAAAGACAGTGAAAAGTGAGAGACAGGCTGACACAGAAAAACTGCAGCAAGTGCTTCAAGATGCTTTGAAAAATGTTCCTTTGAGAACTGGTGCTGCATCAAAGAAAAAGTGCAAGCACAACAATTACTGATTTGAGGGTGAACTTATGAAGCTACTCACTGCATTATTTTTCAACATTTTTTCACAATACTGTATGTTACAGGAGTACCGCAATAACCACAAGAAGGAGGTCAGAGAAATGGAAAACATCAGATGGGAATGATAGGAGGTGAAAATGTGCAGAGCTCCAACATACTCCTGCTGTCAGTCATAACAGTTACAGCTATAAATAGCATCTGTGATGATGGGAGAGAAAATGACAAACAACTGGAGCGGATATTAAATCCTTTCACAGTCCATAACGTTAGGAACTTCAAATAAAACCAGGCAGTCTTCTCCATAACAGAAAGTCTAAAGTTTTCTTGTGATGACAAAAGACAAGCATGAATATTCTTGCTCTTGAACGCCAATAACAAGATTTCCCTTCCATACCCAAGCAGTAATGATGAATGAATCCATACTACCTGCACAAAGACGTGAGTTTAAACCCTCATTAACGTTTACACATTCACAACCACAGGCACCTACATCTTTCTCTGTAAAGTTATAACATTTTCTTCTTTCACAGTCATAATAAAAGAAATACAAAAACAACATAACAAACAACATATTCCATTAAAGTCCTGCATTTTAACAACTCTTTGTTGTGCCCATGTTATCTCCATGTTCTGAGTTCAAACTACGGAAATGCACGGAAGTCGAAAGAATACCTTCCTAACTAGGAAAATAAAGCATGTAAGTAAAATATAGTAATTATTGATGAGAAACTCTGACTCAAACAATTAAATAAATATGCGCATTTTTTAAAAGTTACAGGAGAAAATATAAAGCCACGATAGCCTGACTCAACGTACATAAACAAAAGCTAGCATTATTTTAATAATGTACCTTTTCTACTGTGAGTAGGTTTTTTATTACTCTGTGTAATAAAAAAAACAACAACTTTGAAACAATTGGTTTTTATTTTAGATAGCTATAGCTGTTGAAGCCAGCAAATCTTTAAAGCTAATTAAGCTAATATTAGCATCACAAATTAGCTCCTGTTGAGGTTTTGAGTTTTTAGCTAACTTGCTTTGCTGTATTGTTTGTATGTTTTCATGCAGAAAACATGTAAAGAAAGAATTGCTTAACTGCGTGTTTTTTGTTGTTGTTGCTTTCTCATGTATGCCACTGGCTGACACACATACACACACTCTCTCACACAGACAGATGTTAGTCACCCACCAGTTCCAGCGTTGGCAGCTGGGGTGGATGTAGCAGCAGCCCCACCTTCAGCTGCTCCTGCGGAGGCCTCAGCGGCAGGAGCAGAACTTGCGAAGGCTTCTGCAAAACCCCAGGAGAAGACAGAAACGCGGACAGAGACAGATGAAGAAATAAGGATAAAAAAGAGAGAGTCAAAAAGCCAGAGGAAAACAAGACTATTAAGAAAAAAGAACAGAAGATTAAAGCGTTTAAGTTGCAGAAGCATTTTTAAGCTGTTTTCAGCTTTTAGAAACAGCAGCGTACAGAACTGTTATGTGACATCAATGACTGACAGGTGAATGAGCAAATGGGAATACAGACAGGAGGCATTACAGCAAGGATTAATCTAGTGCACAAAGAGCCGAATAAGCCAGGACTCTACAAGTGTTACAGCTGCCATCTGTAGCTGTAGACATGTGACAGGGTTTGATAGAATTGCTTTTCAGAGATCAAAGAAAAGCATTACGGCCTATCAAACAGGATGCATGAGAGCAGCAGTGTATATACAAGCCAAAAGTGAACATGTGGTGAGTATGTGGAGAATATCTGTAGAAATATTAAGTCTAAATCTGATTGTACATTTTGTATGGATTAAAATAATGTGATTAAATGTGATTGCTTTCCCAAAAAAGCACATCACATAAAACTGCGTACCACCGATAAACGATTAAAACACAACTCATCACTAAACTGCTTGTTAGTCATTCTTATTATCATATTAGCTAGTTCATTCATTTAAATTCTATATTGAGATATTTTTCACATCAGAATTTCACTTTTAATAATTTAAATAATGACACTTTTCATGACACTAAAGCATAGTTACTGCCCACATAGTTACACACTTTACCCAAGTAAATTTCTTCCAAGAAGGAGCAACCCTGAATGGTGACAAGATTTCATGTACCTCTTGAAATCTGATCAATTCCGCTCGTAGCATTTTGAAACAAAAGTTGCGATTGCAGTACTGTACTTAGCTGTGGAAATAACAGCTCATGGATAATTCGGACCACCCTGTGCACCACTTAGTGCACAGTACTTTTAGTAATAGACTGATTTTTTGTTTGTTGCTACAAGATCAGACACAGGAAATTTTTTATACCACACGTTAGCCACTATACCACTCTGTGTAATACAGTAGATTATTATTATGTCACGGAGCACAGGAAGAGCAAGCCAAAGTTCCAGAACTACAATCCTGGCTGTGCACAAATTCAGCCAAGCAATGAACTGATCAAGAACAACTGGCATGCAACATCTCTCAAAGCTATGCTAGAATGATAGTTTACTGAACAGGTTTTGATGCATCAACTGCAAATTAACAATGCCCTATTTTGCCCCCAAATCTTTATCTAGCAAACCTTTCAACTATGACGAGAAAAACCCCACTCAGCACAGCCACGCATGCCTGGGAGTGGAACCTAACCAGTCAGCCGGCTTTTTTGTCTTTGGCCTGTGGTGGTAACGCTGTCTGGATTTACAGTTTCTTGTAAATCTTGTAGAGTTTCTATCAGAAGAAACTTTGCAATCTTCACCTTGTAGTTAGACCCTTCATGTTCACCCAATATGTGTTCCTGTCACTAATGTGCACACTCTGTGAGCCCAAAGCAAGAGGCACACCTATTGAGTCTCCTCACTAAGAAACACTTTTAATAACCCTGCTGAAGTATAGACAGTGATAAGTTACAGATTAATCTTGTGAAATAAGTCAGCATTGCTGCAAGGTAGCTGATAGTTCCCCCAACTCTACCCTCACATGAAAATGAACAACGTCACAAGAAAATGAACATAGTAACCTCCAAAATGGCAAACCCTAGTTCACAAACCATCTTTTCTACACAACCTGCATGGAAGCATTTCTTTCTTTTCACCTTCTTTTAACGCTGAGTAATATCAATACCGGCCAAAATTACGATCAGCATCTTGTCAATAAATTGCTGTTTTTAGGGCATCAAAGTCAAAAAGATGCTAACAGAGGCAGGGACTACTACACTGTCATGAAATGTGGCATTAGGAAATGAAAAGTGAAAATTCAAGTGATAAGTTTTTCTAAACATTGAGTAGCATTTTAAGCTATTAAGTGTATATATTTTGACACGGTTAATCCATAATCAAATGTATTTAGTCTGTTTAAATATAACTAAATAATGTGGGGCTATAATTTTAAGGCAGTTGATAGGGATGTGCATCAATCCAGTACGCAGTGAGAGTTTTTGATGATACAACTTTGCTTGCAGTGGACAGACAACAACTGCCATAATTCAGCAAAGTTCTGTCTACATACTGTACGTGTTTGAGCATGCAGTCGTCTGTGTTATCATATCGTGTGATGGGTTTTACAGTTGAGCTTCCCAGAGTGATTCCTTCGTAGAGAATTTTCTGGAAGCCCACTGACCTCCCAACAGATCCACATTGGCGGCACCAGGGGAGGTGGCAGCTGCTGTGCTAGTGGGAGGAGCTAGAGAGACTCCAGGTTCTGCTGCTGCAGGAGTGGGCGATGCCGCTGCAAGGGAGGGGGTGGGCTCAGCTGCGAGGGTGGGTTCAGATAGCAAGGAATCGCCCATTTCTTCCAGTACCAGCAGGGGTGTTTGAAATCCCCATAGAAAGGAGGCAAAATAAACCACAAAGAGGAACCAAAATAGCCAGTGGAGTCACCGTTGTGAGAGTGAAGGAAAAAAAAGCCAAAAGAAAGGTCAATCCAAATAAAGCCCAATAAAGATCATTTAGAAGTGGCCAAAAAAAAGAAGAAGAAAAACCCGTATTTTTAAACAAATTAAAAGTCGCCAAATGATCCAGCATTGTCCAGTCATAACCAAGAAATAAATATTAAAAAGCAATCAACCAAAATAGCCCCCATTATAAACCAAAAACAGACAATGGAGTATGTGGAGGGAGGGGAGGGAGAAGGCAGAGAGAAACAAAGAGAGTACTCAGACTAAGAGAACAGCTTGAGGAGACAAACAGGGAAGTAACCATGTGACACTGCTGCAATGTTGTCTATTTTTATATTTTCTAAATAGAGAAACAATATATTGCCTCCAGGTTGCTTCAATTTCATATTACAGCAAGAAAACCAGGAAAATCAAGGCAACCTGGAGGAGGTTTTAAGAATGGACTAGTCTGGACCCGATCCTACAGGTGAAGTAAAGAGGAGTTGCACTCACCTGATCCAAGAAGATCTACGGAGGCAGAAAACAAAGAAACAGGGAGAAGATATGTCTTATTCTGGAGCTTTGATTTGATTCTCTAGTCAACTCCAATGAAAATAGACTGTTACGTGTTCACTAAAAGGACTAGATTACCTGTCGTTCTTTCTAACAATGACTACGACGAAAACCACGTGCATGATATCAGACGAGCCAGCAGCTGTTCTAAAGTAAGGAGGGCTACTTACCTCCCCAAGATGTGGGGCCAGCTGATGGTGGTGAAGGGCCAGTAGAGGCCAGTGGATCCAGATCTAGCAATGAACTGGAAGATGATAAAGTTTTAACCACACTTTTCTGAGTGAAAATTTTCTGCTGCACATGATCAATAGTTTACTTGCACTTAATCAGCTGGGTGAGGTTAAAATAGCACTGTTAGACTGACATTTTGTTACCTAGCACTAAAAAAAGTGGAGACAACATCGTGGGAAATGTCTTGCTTCTGAGATCATTTACCCATCATCCAAATTATACATGTGAACTAAATGAAATGAGAAACTAAACTGGGCAAGCAGACACCAAAAAATCACAATTCGTGATTTCTGTCTGTCTGTTAAAATTCTGTTGTTCCCAATCACTTCCACTTTGTTATAATACCACTTACAGCTGACTGTGGAATATTTCATAGAGAGGAAATTTCACACTGGACATGTTGCACAGGCGGCATCGTATCATGTTACCACGCTGGAATTGGATTGATTGATTCTGATGGGTGGTGACTACTTTTGGCAATACTGACAATACAGATACACTGTAAGTATATGGTATTTTATAGATGTTAACAAAATCCAATATTTTTTGAAAGGTTGTATTGTCGGGGTATTTACTAGAAATAGGAACCTACTCTTCGGCCGGTTCAGGAGCAGCTGAAGCAGCAGCGCTGCCAGCACTGTCCCCAGGAGGAGGCTGCAATGTGGGAACAGCATTTGAAGATTTGGCTGGAGTTGACGTTGGAGACACATTGTTTGTAGGAGATCCCTGGAAAGTAGACAGACAAGCCCCCTTTCAGTGCTGATTCACAATATAAAAGGCTAAAGAAAAAACAGACTACTTTAAATGTTATCTTACCTTTGTTGGAGACCTGAAAGTGGAAGAACAAGAGGAGGTATAAGTGATGTGCTTAAAACAAACTGCTTGACAAAAGCTCAATTTTACAGATCATTTTAAAGTCAATATCGGGGATTCAAACAAACATTTAAGATAGACTGCATCATATGTGATCATATGAAGAGTTCATTTCCAAAGTACCATAATATATAATCAAGTATGAAAACAAGAATAAAATCCAGCGCATAAGATTTGTTAAATCAGTCTGATTTTGCCAGCTTTTATTTCATTTTCAGTTTGACTTGGGAATGAAACCCTTCATATAGCGATTCACATTGCATATTAGCGTATGACAGTACACACGTGGTGACCTGCTGTTTACCAAAACATATGTCTCCCAGAGGTCACGCATGTAATCACACCAACACACACATTTCCACATGTGAACTATTCGATTGATCCAGTTCATAATTCACATGTGAATAATGTGCACATTTATTACCTGGGGGAGGGTGGGGCGAGAGGTGGGACAGTAAATACATCTAAATAGTTAGTAAACTGCAAACGAAACATAACACATATGCTCACCCTTCACTGGTGTTTCCAAATCAACGTAAAGGAGAGTAAAAGAGAGGAGGGGTTAAAGGAAACTGTAGAAATACAAAACCTGTTTCTACCAATATTTCTATTGGCGACTCGTGAAAACAAAAGCGGGAGATAGAAAGAGTTATCCTAATGTTTTTACTATGACGTTGCAAAGAAATGTTACGTCTTACCCCTTCTTTCCACCTTTTATATCCTCCAGGCCGTTCATGTGGGTTTCCAGAGATTCTAGGATACTGCTGGGAGCCTGAGCAGAACAAAGAAAATTCAAACTGGAATCGCAACTCCACACAAATCTTAAATCATCTCCTCAGATACATTCCAGCCGAGGTTTAATCGCCAGAAACAAGAGTGAGAGAAAATCCCACCAAAATAGTTGCATGCATGTGTCTATGCACACACAAACACAAGAGTGATTTGTGTGTTTTGTGTGACTTGTTTGTCAAATTAAAGAAAGGTCAACGTGCCAACACTTCATCCTGTAAACAGGCACTCAGCCAAAATAACCCCTTTGTTTCTGTGGTTACCGGTTCCTCGAGAGGTTTAAAGGGGCAGTCCTCGTCATCCGAGTCTGCTAGATCCACCACTACCCCTGGGTGGAGACACTGGGTGGGGAGATGGTGGTGGGTGAGACATGGGCTTCTGTGTATGCATGTGTGTGTGAGAGGAGATGGATATATTCTTGATCCCATCGCTTGCAAAGTGGGGATTAAAAAACCCTGAGAGTTGTGATATGTAACTTACATAGTTGATGTCGGGAATGTCATTTTTGTCAACTCCAACTGTCTGTTAAAGAAAAGAAATATATATATATTTAAAAAACAATATTATCACACTGCACAAACTCAGTTTTTACAGTCACTATGTGAGTCAAAAGAAAAAGGACCGCTGAGGCTACCTCAGCCAGCTTCATGAATTCTCCAATCTTTGTCACCCTGGTCAGGAAACGCTTGTAGATCTCCAAGGCCTCCTTGCATTCACTCTTCTTCATTTTGAAGAATTTCTCTGCACACAAAAACAAGAGGTTTGCTGACTGACAAACACCTTGTCCATCTTTTTTGATTATCATCGGTGAAATGAAAAAAAAACAACCCTGCACTCTATTCACTTTAAGTGGACTACTAACCTAATAGGTTGATGATCCCATCATTGTAGGATGCAAACAGTTTCACCAAGTCCTTGAAGAGAAGCAGAAATGCAGCATTGATGATCCCATTGTTCAGCTCCTTGGGATGAACCTGAGAGGAGACAGGACAGAGATAAGTAGGGCTGTCTGAGGTTCTGTTCATCCAAATAAATAAAGAAGAAGAAAAAGAAGGAAAAGTGTGCGAATCAAAGCAAAGACGCACATCAAACTCCAGGAGTGTGTCAATCTGTGTCTGCAGAACAGGCATGCCTTTCAGCAGCTTCTCAGTGGTCATGGTTCTCATCACTCCATCAGCGCTGAGGTAACACAACAGAGACAGTATTTTACATAAAAGAAGAGCTACAGGTTATAACCACAAGCTAAGTAAAAGCATGTAAAAGAAAATGCTAATGACCAAGTGTTGCTATGACTGCATGCACACCGAGTTTACCGTACCCTTTCTTGACTCTGGTGAAGTCAAATGCCATCTGGCGGTAAGCAAAGGCTTTCTCATTCAGGTATCGTCCATACCGCCTGATGAATGTAGACATGTCATAGCCTACACAAAATGAAATCAAAATTAATTTGATTGTTGAACAAAAAGCTAATAGGCTTCTTGCTGTCTGCTCGTATTTGTTTCTTGATTATTTCTATTATTTGTCATTTGTTTCTCAACAGCTCACTTCATGCATTGATCTCTTTTTGTCCTAGTGGGAAAATATATTTTAGAACCTGCAGTAAACAGTGTATCCCTAAAGCAGTCAATATAACAGGAATCACAATTTCTCCATGTGTAGCTGAGACAGTTTGGTCCATAATTTGCTGAACACACAATTTTGTAGCCTCTGTACATTACCACAGTGGTAATGTACCACATCAAACAAAAAATATAATGCAAATGCATTTAGGAATTTTAGCAGTTTTTTTTATGTAGCCCCCATTTGCAGAGGCTAAAATGAATCTGCCAATTCAAGTGAGACCTGTCATCTTATTATTTCATGACAAATTAAGTCACAAGACACAATATTTGATATAATAAGGTTTCATAGCTTTTCACTGTAATTATAGGGGCCCAAAGGGATGTCAGTGCAAGTTAGTGAGGTCGTCATTTGGCTAAAAATACACCTTTGTGAGGGTCAAATCAGTGATCTGGTACATTCTTAAAAGGAAAAAATGCATTGGCCAGTTAAGCAACTCTAAAAGGTCCGAAATACATCAGAAGACAACAAAATGCATGATGACGGCATTTTTTCCATAGTTAAGAAAAGGGACATTCTTAAGGAAGTAGACATATCATTATCGAGAGATGCATTCATGAATGGAAGATGGCTTATAACAAGGTGCAAATCACTGGTTTCACTCAAAAACAGAAAGGCCAGAATTAGATTTTTAGGACTGGATAATGACCCAAAATACAAAAGCAATGCAACAGTTTGTCAAGGCAAAAAAAAAAAATTCTTCAAAGGCCAAGTCAGTCACCTGACTTTCAGTTAATGAATAAAACCGTACATGGAAAGACTCTGCAATAAAGGTGGCTGCAGTAAAGGCTTAGCAGCCACCTTGCAATGGAACAAATACAGCCTCAGGTGATGTCCATGGGTTCTAAACTTCAGCAACCATAAACTGGGAAGGATTTCCATCCAAGTATTAAAAACAGTCCTTATATTTAAAATTATGTTAGTTTGTCCAATTCCTTTTAAATCTCTGAAAATGAGGGAGCTGTGTATTTAAAGGGCTGTAACTCTTCAAGTCTGCACATCACTTAGATTGTCTGGTTGTGTAGAGATGAAACTACAAAAATTCTATCCTTGTCCAACAAATTATGGATCTCATTAGTTGACACCGATTAAGTCCGAGCGAGTATGAAAGGTGGAGCAGGAAAGGAAGTGGTTTGAAAAGCGTGCAACAAATTAAACAACACCCTAGATTGAATGTATATATGGAAGGGTAGCGGCTGATCCATTAGCACTGAGATCGGCTGCTGGGATTGTAGCTGATATGTGATATTTGTTATTTTCCTGTTAGTTCCTATTTTTCCTAACTTAATGTAGGTTCTTCTCTAAAATCTGTAACCTAAGGAGAAAAGGATGAGAAAGTTCAGTAATGTGCGGTTATTATCAGATTAGCCATTTACAAAGAACGATACACAACGATACAAAGGGAGAATATTACAGTTGATCAGACTGTCGTCTTACCATGAGATCCGGTTTTGTCAATAAAGTTGCTGAGGTTGAACAAGGATGTCCTGGATGCCAAGTACTGAATGAACCTCTGAGAAAGAGAAAGAAAACCCAGTGAACATTCCTGTAGAAGTCAAAGCTGAAAACTACAGCCAACAACACAGCTTTGACATCTCTAGTAAGGGCTTTCTTTGTTGTGCTTTTCAAGCTTTTATTACATCATTTAACCCTCTCCAGGCAGGCATTGCCGATTTGCAACAGTTAAACACTAACAACCTGATTACCCCACATACATATTTTATGAGTTTTTTTTTACTCAGAAGTACCACTACAGGACTTGATTGTGCATTAGCAACAAAAAGTTGAATTTGAGCCTGAGAGGGTTAATAGCTTTTACAGGAGTAATGCACAGTGGACCCATTCCACTAACTTGTGGTCAAAGCCTCTATTTATTTGTGAAACATCAGCCTTCCTGCAAATGCCTTGAAAGACCAATTTCAGTTCTCTAAAGTGGTAACTTCACACCACACCAGACATTTATTATTTATTTCAAAGGGGTGACTGTTTTTGTCAGCAATTAGGAAAAAAAACTTTACTATATCAAAGTATACTATAATATATACTATTCAGCATTTCTATTTATCTTTTATCCTGATTAGAAGAGATTCAAGCTTAAACCAAACTGCTTCACATGTTGAATGGTCTGTTTACTGTTCACTAACCTCATTGCCATAGACACACATGTGGTGTGTGGTGACGAGGGCCTTGAAGACGACCACCCAGCTGGCGTTGGTGGATCGCTCAAACAGTGTGTCAGCCATCTGAGGGATGTTCACGTTGGTGGTATTGGTGGCTGACACCAGGTCTGCAACACAGCAACAAAGAGTTCTCCTCATCTGTCAAAGGTTCTCTCACAGAGTGCTTTAACCTTGTGATAACTTTAAACAGCTCATTGTCGTCGTCTTCTTCTTCTTCTTTAAACTACAGTGGATTGCCTGTCTCCATCTCACCCCATCACTTACATCCGCTTCTGTCATGCAAAGAATCTGCATGCTCTCCTTTACTACATCTAAGAGTCTTCTCTGTGGTATTCTTCTTTTCCTCCTGACTGACAGCTCCATATTCAACAGCATGCCTCCACCTCTCTAGGCTCTCTGCTTTGATGCAAACCAACTCCACCTTCAATCAATCTGTCACTTCTACCTTACACCTCACTACTGTCTCACTGTCCTCATACATGTCCTGCACCACCCTCACATGCTTCTCTGTCATGCCTGACTTCCTCATACAGTACCCCATCATGTGCTTTCTCTAGATCTACAAAAACACACTGCAACTCCTTATGATCTTCTCCATTCAAGCCAAATATCACGTCTGTAGTGCCCTTTCTCTGGATGAAGCCATGCTGCTGCACACTGGTCTTCACCTCTCTTCTTGATCTAGCTTTAACAACTCTTTCCCATATCCTCATGTTATGGCTCATTAGTTTTATTACTCTGTAGTTACTACAGCTCTGCACATCACCGTGTTCTTGAAAATTGGTTCCTGTAGACTTCATCTCCTTTCCTCAGGCTTCATCTCACTCTCCAGGATTGTATTAAACATTCTGGTCAAACAGTCCACTGCCATTGCTCCTAGACATCTGCATACTTCTGCAGCAATGTCTCGAAGACCAAACACCTTTCCAATCTTTATTCTCTTCATAGCTGCCCCCACTTCCTCTTTACTAATCCTCTGTACTTCCTGATTCACTAACTTTCCTACACCCTTCATTAAATAGCTTATTATATGCTATTAAAAGGGAAGTGAACTTATTCTTAGACACATGTCTGCAAGATTTTCTGCCCTGATTTAACTGCTCTGATTAAATTTTGATTAAGTGAGGAGGCAAAGTGCTCACTGCAGAGCTGCGCCAGACAGCTTTGAAAATATTCAGGCAGGAGAAAGACCTGATGCACATACCAAATGTTGGTGCAAGAACCCAGCCACCCACACACACACACACACACACACAGACTCACATAAGGGGGGGACACACGCTGACAATGCAGAGAGAGAAAGAGAGAGAATTATGCTTTGTCATCTCTCCCTGGCTGCCAGTTCAGATACTCAGACAGAGAAGTCTCCAGAAATAAAGAGTCCTGACTATTGCATCAGTAAAAAATATAACAGAAGGTACAACGTACTTTGACAGTAATGATACAGATAAGATGAACCTAGGCGTAACCCAAATACCGATTCACAGTTTTTCTGTTTTGAGAAAAACCAAAAGATTCGGGTTTTGAAAAGGTTTGACTCATGTGATTTCTCAATCTATTTCAGACTCATGTTCGTCTTGTGAACACTCAAGATTTTCATTCTCTATATCTAACATACCACGGCTGATAGCAAAAGAAAACTGAGTTTTTGTATTGAAAATGTAAAAAAATAAAAATCTAATAAGCAGAAATAAAGATAGAGACACTAAAGACACATGAATGGTCCATGGCTTGAAACTAATAAAGCTATAATCACTAATCATGCATTACACCTACAGAAGCTACTGCTCAACCATGGACACTTATGATGTGAAGCACCCAGTGCACACTTTTTGTGCTGATGTTAATGTCCGTGGGCGCTGGTGACTTTTTCACACTATGCACCTCAGCACTCAAGCACCCCACTGTGTGACTTTAAGTGTTCTCGACTGACCGAGTTACTGTGCTTCCACTTTGCATTAATACCACTTACAGTTGATTGTGAAATATCTAGGTGGGAAGAAATTTCACAAACTGACTCTCTGTAATGCTTAAGTGAGCTCTTTAGAATGACCCATGTTTTCAGGAATGTTTATAGACTGCATGGCTAAGTACTTAGTACTTGATTTTATATACTTGAATGAAAGCCCTAAATTCAAAGATTAAGAGGTGTGGGCCAATACTTTTGTCCATATGCTGTGCGTCAGCATTACTCACAAGCTTAAAATAATGGTATGATGACATGAACTGTGAACGGTTCTGCATCAGCCATGATGGCTGATGCAGAACCGATGCCGATGCCTATCTGCAATGAATAATGAACAGTTTGTTTATTCTTTTTTCTTTTGTTCATGCTTTGATTGAGTTTGGCATCAGTTTGTTTTCTTTCCAACAAAGAAAGAATATGGCATGTGGCTGAAAAGTAGGCACAAAAAGTTTAGCTGAAACAGAAGTAGTAACACTTTGAGAGGGCACTGACAGGCATTTATGAAGTGTTTTGCAGGATGTTTTCAAATAGGCCATAAATACATTTGAAATACGTGACAGAAATGTATCCATTGGTAGATTTTGTATATGTTGTGCTCACTGTGGCAGTAGAACAGATGAACATTTTGTTTTATATGTTCTTGCTCGCTTAAACGTAGCATAGTGTAGCTGTACATTGTTTTGTGTCCTGCTGACATTGGCATCTGAACAACAAGGACAGAACTGAGTGCATCCATACAGAAAGAAATGCAGCAAATATTGGCGGGCATCTGTGATAATGGAGGGAGTGGAAGGCCATTGTATTCAATAGACCTTGAGCTTGTTTCAAATAGGTAGAGAGCAAACTATAAATTAAACCAGACCACAAGTCTGCAAGGTGATGAGAAAAGGGATGACAAGAAGGGAGAGAACAGTAGGGAGTCAGATGAGTGTGCAATAAATGAAGCGATATACGAGTTTGAGCAATGAAGCTGCTCAGGGTCCAGACAACAGGCTGGTTGGGGGGTTGGGGGTTTTAATGCTTGGGGTGCTGTAAACGGATTATTACTAATCACTGATCCTGTTCTTTTCTGTTGTGGTTGGTTGCTACACCTCACACACCCTGTTCTACACACTGCTCATCACCTAACACGTCTTCATTATCAGCTTTTTGTCTGTGGCGTTGTAGGATGTCTCACTGATGATCTGATGGAACTGATGATCTTAGCACAAAACGAACCGGACAAAATGAAAATAAACAGCAGGTGGATGTGCTCCATGAATGTGTTTTAGCTGGTTCACAGTGATGATCGCAGCTCTTCCTTTGATCTTTGTTGAACTAATTACACCCCAGTCCATCTGTACAGCTTCACCAGATGGTAACAGCGACACTTCAGCTGCTCCAAAGATGTCTGATGTTTTTAATGAAGGCTGGGGTGACATCAGTCCTTCCACTGTACATGTTTAGATATGATGTTGTCTCCATTTTCCCACTTTAGTGTCATTTAGTCTATGTTAAAGCAAATCTTCTCTCATTTTTTATAATTTAAACCAATCATCCCCCTCCCATATTTGAATATACTCTATGTTTTGTTAAAGATTGTCCTGATTGTCCTGTTTGTGTGTCCAAACACACACAAACAGAGTCAGGATCCACAATGGCTGAGATTTGATTATATAACATTATCATGTCACTGGCACAGCTACAAGTTTAGATTTCTATTAGCAGCATGAACACAGCGCTAACCAAGAGCCATTTTCTCAGATGTCCAGCTCATAATAAATATCAATTTACATGCATAATCTCATCCTTTTATGGATGTTAGCTATGTTGCCATATTAGCCATATCACGGGTTATAATCCATGCTGCTGTGTTGTGGTACCATAACCCGAAACAAACACACACTGACATACAACTGGTGTGCCTATGTGTGCATAATGAGGATTGGCTGAGCTAAATAAAGACTCTTATGGTAATCCACGAGTTCTAAGAATGAACTGCGAGACCTCACACTGAGTATGTCTCTGCACCACAGTGTCTCGGTGTGCGTTTTCTACCCTACATCTTAGTCTGAGACTGAGGAATGAGTTTCACAGTTACACAACAAAATCGTGCAGCAGCCCGAATATTCTAGATAATGTAAGCAGAACACATCTGCTTGCTGTGCTACATGTGAAGATTTATAATGCTATCAATAATACTATAGGCGGTTGTTCATTGGAAATATATAACACATAAATTTCAGACCTAGCATATACAGCTAGCTAAACATTACAATCTCTGTGGTAAATAAAAGCAAAATAAGGAGCTTTTAATGTGACCAGTATCTCATATGGGACCTCACTGCACCACTTAGCAGAATGTTTTAATCAGCTAACATTTTGGGAAACATCTAACTTGCTGACAGAAGGTACCATGGATTCCTGCGCCACTCCGAGCTGGCAGCCAGTATCAGCAGCTCCGACCTGACCGAGTCCTTTTTTCTCTTTTTTTGTTGTTATTGTGTTTCTTGTTCTTGTTTTTTTTTATTGAGGACTGTACTACTCCACAATGGAGCTCAGAATTTTATGGACAATCGTGTTTTTTATCACATTTTTTACGGCATCTGTGTCCGGGGAGCGCGTGGAGGTCCGACCGCCCATTGTTTACAGCAGGGATCAGCTGTTAGCCCTCGGGGCCTCCGCTGTTCTGCCTACCGCCAAGCGAGCCAACATCCCCTGATAGGTGAGGAGGAAGAGACGCGGCACTCGGGCCGGGATTGGGCGTCGCAGTAAGGTTAGGAGGTACCGGCCAGCGATTCCATCTGTTATTATGGGGAACGTGAGATCGCTCCCCAAAAAAATGGATGAACTGGCGGCTCTAATCCAACATCAGAGGAGCTACAGGGAATGCAGCGTGATGTGCTTCACAGAGTCGTGGCTAACCGCGCTAACTCTGGACTCACACATAAACATAGACGGTTTCCATCTGATCCGGGCAGACAGAACAATGGAGAGTGGTAAGAAGAGAGGAGGGGGTTTGGCTGTGTTTGTAAACGATAGATGGTGTAACTCTGGGCATTTATCTATCAAAGAGATGCTAGGCTGTAAGGACATTGAGCTGCTAGCGGTTAGCATGAGACCGCACTATTTACAGCGAGAGTTTACACACGTCATTATGATAGCTGTGTATGTCCCGCCCTCTGCTAACGCTGCACCAGCCTGTGAGATCCTGCACACTGTAACCAGCAGACTCCAAACACAGCATCTTCAGGCCCTTTTCCTGATCTCTGGGGACTTTAATCACATCTCTCCATCCTCCACTCTCCCTGCCTTCACCCAGTATGTCACCTACCACACCAGAGACAATAAAACATTGGACTTATTGTATGCTAACACCAAGGAGGCATACAGCTCATCACCTCTCCCTCCCCTGGGGGGCTCAGATCACAACTTGGTTCATCTCCAGCCTGTGTATAAACCTTTAGTACACAGAGAACCAGTTGTGAAATGGTTGGCAGAGACTGAAGAGGCCCTGAGGGACTGTTTCCATTCTACTGTATGGGACAACCTCTGCAGCCCTTTGGAGGATGACCTCAACAGCATCACAGACTGCATTACAGATTACATGAACTTCTGTGTGGACAACACCGTACCCATCATAAAGGTACGGTGTTTTTCTAACAACAAGCCATGGATAAATCCTGAAATAAAGGCTCTCCTCAAGGAGAAGAAGAGAGTCTTCTCCGGTACCGGTACCAAAGACCTCCCATCCCAAGGACCTCAGCAGCTACAGGCTGGTAGCCCTGACATCACATCTGATGAAGACCCTCGAGAGGTTGGTTCTAAACCATCTGCGCCCCCTGGTGAGGTCTTCATTGGATCCGCTGCAGTTTGCTTACCAGCCTGGCATCGGGGTGGAGGACACCATCATCTACCTCCTGCACCGAGCTCTGACTCACCTGGAGAAGCCTGGAAGCACTGTGAGGATCATGTTCTTTGCTTTCTCTAGTGCTTTCAACACCATCCAGCCACGACTTCTGAGAGACAAGCTGGAGCTATCGGGAGTGGACCACCACTCTGGACTACCTCACAGAATGCCCACAGTATGTGATGTCACAGGGCTGTGTCTCTGATACGCTTGTCTGCAGTACGGGGGCCCCACAGGGAATTGTGCTGGCACCGTTCCTCTTCACCCTCTACACTGCAGACTTCTCCATCAACTCCCACGCTGCCACCTACAGAAGTTTCAGAACCGATTCACACTATAACCAGGGTTTGCCTCTGATCTGTATTAAATTTTATTTAATTTAATAACGGTACAGTACTCTGTTTTTGGTAACCATTGTCGTTGATGTAAATATGTAAAAATTGTGTATGTTTCTGTTCTGTGTCTTGTGTACTGTTTGTTTGTATATGTGTCTTTCTTGCTGCTGTTACACCCAAATTTCCCCTTGTGGGACAATTAAAGGATTATTCTATTCTATTCTACCATTACTCTAGTGTTTATATGTGAAATACAGTGTATGGATAAAGATATTTGATGGTTAGCACAGGTTAGCATAAGTTCTCAAAACAGGGGAAAACTTTCTAGCCTTGCTTTATCTAAATACATCAAAATTAGCCAAAGCTAGTAAATTCATCTCACGCTGACAACAGGAAATTAGGAAGTTAGTGCTCCCATGATACTTTAGCTACTTTTGGCTGCTCACGAAAGGTCACTACAGCAAGTAGCTCCATATGTTTGAGTTGGCAGAATTTTTATGCAGATGCAGACCCAAAAGGAAGTTGTGTCTCTTCCCTTTGGGTCTGCATCAAACAAGGGATCTTTCACTTGTTAGGCAAATGTGTAATCCACTACACCATAAAGCCTCTTCCATGTTACTCTGCAATCTGAAAATAGCAATATTCCACTTACAATATATACAGTGTTTCTTTAAAACACTGTTTAGAAACTTAATCTAACTAAACAGACTGTGAAGAATTAAAAAATAGGACATTATAGTATGTTGAAGTTGTCAAATATGTAAGTTAGTATATTGTACTGTCTGCTTAAGTTAGCATGCTAATTAGCTAGCACCAGGTGACGGAATAGCAATGTTGAGGATTTTTTTACAGTCTGTGATTCATTACTCTTTTTAATCATGTTGAATGAAAGACAGTCAATGAAAAAAACATAAACTCAATGATGTCTGACATCTAAGCAGTTTGGTTTCTTCCTGCATTTATACTTCCTCACACATGCTTTAGATGCCCCCTCCCAGAGTCACTGACAATAGGCAATACCAAGGACTGGCCCACACAGCATATAAGTGAGGTCATATAATTTATCCAGCAACCCCTTCCACTTATGAATTGCATCTTTAAATTGAGGAGATGTAAAATTTTAGTTTGTGAAGTTTATAGATGCTGGTGGGGATGTGTTTGGTTCTTTTGCCATCAAAAACTAAACTACTGACTGAATAATCTAAAGCTCGTGTGACATAGTTCTAGACCAGGTAAGAACACTGGGACACTCTTCATAACAGCAATTTTTATACCAATTTGACCTTTAAAAAAGTGACAATCAGTGCCTGTAGTGATGAGAAAACACTACGCTTTCATTGACCTTGGGTGGATACATCAACTCTGTACATGCCCTCCATTGTTTCTTTCACTATGTTTGCCATAACCATGCATGACTAGACAAACCAGAAATACAAAATTCAATGCAGTGTGTTGTTTAGCCCCAGCCCGTTTCATAATAAAATCAAACACAGACATCTAAGTCAAAAGACAAGGCGGTTTTTGCTCCAAAGGAAAAGCACATAACATTTTGAGCTTTTAGTTTGTAGTTTATTCATGAGTGGAAAGGCACCTGTATGTTCTTACTAATCCATATTTACACACCTGCTTCTTCTAAGACTACTTATTATGGTGCTAAAGACAATCAAATCAGTAATTTGTTCTCATAAAAGTAGACCGTGTCACTAAAAAGGTCAGACAGTTAACTGTACTGAAAGACCAAAACAAATGTCTCAGTTTAATAGCTACACATCCATTGTGATTTCCTCTGCAGTCTAGTGATGACAGGCCTGTCATTTCCACTCTTTCTTCTCAGAGTCCCCTTCTGTCATTACACTGCCCCCTGACACTATTAATCTGTTCCCTTGGCAACTGCACTGCACAACCACCGCTACACATGCATGTCAAGCCCAAGGGTTGAATAACCCTAATAATCACCAAGCAATAACTAAAACCTGTAGTTGCATAATTTATTGAATATTATTAATCAAAAACACTGAAAGCTAGCTAATAAGATATGTTTTGATAATTAAAAATTACCCTAGTGCGCCTTTAGTTGTTTATTAGATTTTTGTTGATATGTGTGGCTCTTTATAGGTCTTCATAGTGAAAATGTGTTTTACTGTTTTGAGGTGAGGAATTTCCTCCAGCCAAGACTGCAGCAGAGGCACAGTGGCCTACATACCAGAAGTCTGTTGAACTGCCCTGTTGAATTGCCCTAGAAATAGACCCAGTATAACCTATTTGATGATGGAAATAAAAGACACATGTTTATGTTATAGCTTACTAAATGAAAATATATAGAGAAATCTCTACATGTCTGCAGCAGTTTTATGTCCTTGGACAAAAAGGCTACAAGCAGTGCCGGTAAACGTTTTCCCAACACGTCCACACATGCACATGTCCAAATCTGCACCACTGAAAGCTAGAAACACTGAAACTATCACATGGAGCAGCAGAGAATGAGGAAACAATGCTCTCTGGTGTAGTCTAGCTTTTGCATTGTCACCTTTGGCTTTGTAAATTATGCAAGACAGCCATTGGCTGATTTTTAAATTATTCAGCAGGGGAGTGGATCACAAGATATAAAGTCCTAGCAGAAGACACAGGACCAGACTAGACCTGACCACACACACACACACACCCTTGGAAAACACACAGGCAGACATACAAGAAAAAGAGCCAATCAAACTATCCAGAGCAGTGCCACTGCTTTGGTTTGACTCAGTGTTTGTGGTAATGATGATTTGTGGAGGTGGCTCCTGCTGTCATCTGTAGATGTGTCAATGAAGCTGTGAGGTTTGTAATTTAATTCAGCTGTGACTTTATTGGTCTTAAATGGCTCCACTCTAACCCAGTTAGTGCACAGGCTCCTGTATGCTGCCACCACCTCGGTTACAGTCGGTTTCAGCATGGAGTAAAAGAAAGTGGCCTTGAAACAGCACAGGGAGGGAGGGGAACTTAAATGTGTCTGTCAAACTACCTTAAAATATTACATGTTTCTCCTTCCCAATCTCTCCTTCTTTCTCCCTGGGTGTCCACCATCTTCCCTGGACACAAAGGGTCAACAGAGGGGGTCATCACCATGGCTACTATATCCTGCAGCACACCCATTTAAGTAAACGGAACGAACAAGCCCATAATGCTGGCATGGTCTGCGTGTGTGGCTGTGTAATAAGTAAGGCCTAGGACCTATAAAGCTACAGTCAGTGCAGTGAGGATGAGGGCCACACTTACATTCCAGGTGCTTTTTCTTGGGCGCCATCACTTCGTGAGTGGTGGCTTTGCAGACAGCCCGGGCCATATCCGATCCCGTTAGCTGGTACTGCGCAGCGGCAATGCGATCCGTGAGCGTTTGCCCCGACATTTTCTCCTAGTTGTTTCGACCTCCTCAGGAATTTATTTCACCACAGGACGGTGAGGGGGAGGGGGGAAATACGAATACAACCCAGCTTCTTCCCTGCGGTTCAGTGAGATGAGTGCGTCCCTCTCCTAGATGATATAGGCCTGCGACCTTATGTGTGGGAGGGGGGTGGGGGAAAAGCAGAAAAAATGAGCTGGATAAATGTTATTTTCGCAGTAAATCGTGTGGTCACGTTGTTAATATTCGCCGTTGCATGAGTAGACTTACGCAAGGTTGTGAATTCCCGGCGGCTCGTCCTGTTATAGGCTCCGAGCGTTCAGTTCAGCACCTTGGAGAGCTAAAGCCACTCGGTTATGTAACAAGCTGGCGATGAAAGCTATTTTCTCAACCCGGTGAAATTTATTCCAGCAATGGAATAGACTCGTCTAATCGTACAACAGTGTTTCTGAAAAATAACGTATATAAATCAGCGCTGCATAGGTCGGTCAAATATCCCTGTTGGAGGGGAACACCGGTTTTCGCTCTCTTTCCCTCCTTCGTTGTTGCATTAAAAAAAGCTTTTGAATAAATGAAGAACCCGCAGTGCAAAGCAGGTCGTCAGATTGCGGCTTTTCTTTCCTCTTTGATCCGTCAGTCTCGGCTCGGGAATGCCGTTTCAGGCTGTGGTCCTTAGAGCGATAGAAAATTGCGCACCGCTTCCCGTCGCCAACACTGCGCAGCGCAAGAGGCTCGGAAACAGGAAAAGCGAGGAGGGAATTTCCTTTTCCCCTTCCCCCTGTGGTTTGTTTATTTATTTGACCTGTCTACAAGTCCATCCAGACTCTCCTCCTCTCGGCAGCTTCTCGGACAGGGTTGGGTGACACACGTCGCATCACCACGTCTCTTAAAGGGGTGTGGGCATGGGGGGTCACAGTACAGAAATCGCTATCAATTTGCGCCAAAGTCTTAATACACCACCGTCATGGTGGCATACTAGTTGCTGCATGTGGGCTGTATCACACCGGGGCTGCTCGTAGATCACGCGGAGTGACAGATGATGAAGGTGAAACAATTCCTGCTCTAAGCAGGCTCCTTTTAAATATGTGATCGGCAGAGGTATTTTAATCACACGTTAAACCACAAAAAACTACTGATCACATTTTTTTTTTTTTTTTTTTTTTTTGTATTTGGGAACATCACGTATTTTGTATTCAGAGCAGATGATATTGGGGATGTATGCCATATGGTGAGTTAGCGCATTTGCTTGTAGCTCAACTCTGCCAGAGAGCTCGATAATCACGATGCATTCTGGGTAGACCCGGCCATGTTGTTGCTCACGTAAAACCAAAGTAAAGATAGACATTGTATAATCATTTATGCTGCTATTATGAGCCCTTATCTGATATTGTGAATCTTGTTTGTGTTCTTGTTATTTAGGCTAGTTTTTTTTTTTATTTAATTATTAACAAGATACTTATTAAAAAGATGGACACCAGCCTGTAGCCAGATTTGGGCTTATCCAGGTAACTTCAAGGTTGACTCTGGATTCACTTCTTGCCAGGCTAAATTGCCATGGTGACTTACGCTGCCGAATTAGTGATCAGTAGGTGTGAAACTACACACATACATATATTTAAATATAATAAGAGTAAAAGGTTTGGACACACCTAATTATTTAATGTTTCTTCTTTATTTTGATGACTATTACAGTGTAGATTTTCACTTAAAGCATATGGAATTATGCAGAAACAAAAAAGTGTAAAATAACTCAAAACATGTTTTAGGTCTTCAAAATAACCACTCTTTGCTTTGATTACTGCTTTGCACACTCTTGGCATTCTCTTAATGAGCTTCATGGGGTTGTCACCTGAAATGGTTTTATATACAAACCGGATTCCAAAAAAGCTGGGACACTAAACAAATTGTGAATAAAAACTGAATGCAATGATGTGGAGATGGCAAATGTCAATATTTTATTCAGAATAGAATATAAATCATGGAACAAAAGTTTAAACTGAGAAAAGTTATCATTTTAAGGGAAAAATATGGTGATTCAAAATGTCATGGTGTCAACAAATCCCAAAAAAGTTGGGACGAGGCCATTTTCACCACTGTGTGGCATCTCCCCTTCTTCTTACAACACTCAACAGACGTCTGGGGACGGAGGAGACCAGTTTCTCAAGTTTAGAAATAGGAATGCTCTCCCATTCTTGTCTAATACAGGCCTCTAACTGTTCAATCGTCTTGGGCCTCCTTTGTCGCACCTTCCTCTTTATGATGCGCCAAATGTTCTCTATAGGTGAAAGATCTGGACTGCAGACTGGCCATTTCAGTACCCGGATCCTTCTCCTACGCAGCCAAGATGTTGTGATTGATGCAGAATGTGGTCTGGCATTATCTTGTTGAAAAATGCAGGGTCTTCCCTGGAAGAGATGACGTCTGGATGGGAGCATATGTTGTTCTAGAACCTGAATGTATTTTTCTGCATTGATGGTGCCTTTCCAGACATGCAAGCTGCCCATGCCACATGCACTCATGCAACCCCATACCATCAGAGATGCAGGCTTCTGAACTGAGCGTTGATAACAACTTGGGTTGTCCTTGTCCTCTTTGGTCCGGATGACATGGCGTCCCACATTTCCAAAAAGAACTTCAAATCGTGACTCGTCTGACCACAGAACAGTCTTCCATTTTGCCACACTCCATTTTAAATGATCCCTGGCCCAGTGAAAACGCCTGAGCTTGTGGATCTTGCTTAGAAATGGCTTCTTCTTTGCACTGTAGAGTTTCAGCTGACAACGGCGGATGGCACGGTGGATTGTGTTCACTGACAATGGTTTCTGGAAGTATTCCTGAGCCCATTCTGTGATTTCCTTTACAGTAGCCTTCCTGTTTGTGGTGCAGTGTCGTTTAAGGGCCCGGAGATCACGGGCATCCAGTATGGGTTTACGCCCTTGACCCTTACGCAAAGAGATTGTTCCAGATTCTCTGAATCTTCGGATGATGTTATGCACAGTTGATGATGATAACTGCAAAGTCTTTGCAATCTTTCGCTGGGTAACACCTTTCTGATATTGCTCCACTATCTTTCTGCGCAACATTGTGGGAATTGGTGATCCTCTACCCATCTTGGCTTTTGAGAGACACTGCCACTCTGAGAAGCTCTTTTTATACCCAATCATGTTGCCAATTAACCTAATTAGTGTTAATTGGTCTTCCAGCTCTTCGTTATGCTCAAATTTACTTTTTCCAGCCTCTTATTGCTACTTGTCCCAACTTTTTTGGGATTTGTTGACACCGTGAAATTTTGAATCAACATATTTTTCCTTTCAAAGGATACATTTTCTCGGATTGAACTTTTGATCTGTCATCTACCTTCTATTCTGAATAAAATATTAACATTTGCCATCTCCACATCATTGCATTCAGTTTTTATTCACAATTTGTTTGGTGTCCCAACTTTTTTGGAATCCGGTTTGTAGTTATAGGTAGACATATACACACTTATTCAAACTATACATTTTAACGCATGTCATAAATTATGTTTATATATTTTGTATTTATATTTATGTCAGTATATTTAGCTTATCTAAGTTTTTTTTTTGCACTGTGTGAAGAAGTATTGCCTTCATTTTGTTATGCTTGCATAATGACAATAAAGTCTAGACTCTTGAAACTTTTAACTCACACAGTTGACCTTTTTTCCTCCTTTCATATAGGCTAAACTTTATTAGTTCAGCAACTCTTTCCCCTTTCTTACAGGCCAAACCATTTCAAGTACACAGACATTCATAAAATGCTTTTAAAACCACACAGATGTACAGTGCTTACCCACCAACAATGCTGATTTAAATGTAGAAGCTGGGTTACTTGCATTCTTTACTATAAGTTCAACACAGAATGCAACATTTTCTCAACAAAACATTTGTGGGACTCAGTCAGGCAACCAATGAGGCTTGGCTCTGTGATTCATGCAGAAAAACATTTTTTGGATCTTTGGCCCTGCACAGTTTCTTTTTACTTGGTATTTTTAATGCTGCAGGTTTACATATTTCTTTTCTTTTCCAGTTTATAATTTGACATCTTATAGCACCACATACACCTTTATTAGGCAAAAGGTTTTACTTGGAATTTTAATATTGCAGTGTCATAATGCCCTTGCGTTTCTACACTATAGTTACACTAAACTGTACAGTGAATCTTTCAGAATTAGAGTAATTCATACGTTAAATTGTTTCTCATGTATTTTATTATTGTTGCATTTCAAAAGCTGGCTGAAACAAAGGAATAAAGATTTTGCTTTCGCAGCTGCCCTGCAGCCTTTACGCATGAAAGAGATGTCTGATATGAAGTGTACGGGAGGTGCCCAGTCAGGGCACTATAATGCATGACGTCGGCGACGTCACGATCCCGTGCTCTGCAGAGCTCTAAATAGAACCCTCAGTTGTATCACTTGTATATTTTAATTTTGTTTTACTTCTGTGTTGTTTTAATTTTGTTTTGTTGTTTTTCTCATTGTGAAAATGAGCTAAAAATACGATAATTAGGAAAATAAAATGTACCAACAGTAAAGTATAAAAAAAGAAACTAAAAAAACGCTCGACTCTAGCTGAGCATGCGCTGTGTATTCGCAACACGTGACGTACGCGGAAATGAAGCCACGTCGCCCGTGAGAAGGGAGAAGGAGGAACCTAGATCCAGGAAGCTTTTCACTGACTGCACTGTAGTGGAGATACTTCAGAAAACACAACAGTAAGTAAATTAAAATTAAGCGAATCTGCTGCACAGCGCAACCTTTGGTTTAAACACAACGCGTTTATTGTAGTCTCTTGGTTTATGTGGCTTGAGACGATTTTATGTAACTTATTTTACTTGGAAGAAGCAAGTAACTTTCTTTGCCATTCATTTGTTGTGCTTCATTTTATTGAGCTTCATACTTTGCCCTCATTAAGTGCTGTCAGTGTTTAGTCCAGTCGCCGTGTTTTTAGCCTATTAAATGTGGTTAGATATGATAAACAGCATTTTAATAAAGTAAGCATTTCCAGACAAGGGCATGTGACCTCAAATCAAAATCACGACTAATTAAAACATTTTACCCAAATTACGACTAGCGAACCATTATTTATAGTAATAACCTTCATGGTTTACTAGGCTTGTTTTGGAAATATGTTCAAACAGTAAAGCTGGGACACACACAACATATACAGGTGGTATTTTTTGCTAGAGCCAAAATTGTATTTATTTATTTATCCTTTTACTAAACTGCCTTCAAGTAAACAAACTGGCATTACTGTCAAACATGTTCATCAAATATTCCAGCTAGCAAAGAAAAACAGAATATAAACAAATAAATGAAGTACCTTAAATTAACTTAATTCATTTTGCTGGAACTCATTCCAAGTATTTCTGTTTTAAAGCATTCCTCTTTTCCAATCTTTTTATACACTGAAGATAAATTGCATAATTTTTAAATGCAGAAAAACTTGGAATAAACAAAACTACACTTATAAATATAAAACTTTCCAATAATCAAAAGGTTTACACACCAAAATTCCACCTGGGTTATTTATAGAAACCCGAAACTTAATCATATCATATTCTTACACAGGAAATGCTTTTTTTTTCTTTCTCGGACAACCATTAATGAACACTGTCTATGTAACTTAATTAACAGCGTGATAATAAGATAACTTGAAACTTAACTAACTTTTAATTACATCAACATTAATGTTATTCCTCCAGCTTTTTGTAAAAGATATGCCAGGATACTAAACCATAATGTTATTTTTTTACAAATGCTCCAACCATTTTAACATAGTACTTAGTACATGAGTTACTTCAAACTCGATGACATTCATACCTCTCGTTTCTACTGATTTTACAATATTGCTTTACTGAATAAGATGTTCTTTATTACTCCGATGAATTTGGTTTAATAGTTCTGTTTAATACAGCTAAAGTGTATGCTAGATTTACTAATGTGGCAATGCAAACTTCTGTAAAAGGAATTCTTTTTTTCTTCACAAAAAATGTGAAGAACCTTTTTAGCAAAGGTTCCCTGAAAAATGTAATTCTCTGAAACCTTCAGAGAGGCTTCAGGAACCTCCAGGGAGGCTTCAGGAACCTCCAGGGAACACTACCTGAGGAGTTACCCAGAAATTATTTTGTGAAAACTATTGTTTAGAGGGAGCACACCCTGAAGATTCCCTCTAGGACTTTATGAAAAAGAGTCTTGAGAGAAGATGCGTAGTGTTTCCTACAAATTTAGTGTTTGTAATTTTCTTTTTTTTAGGAATGTTCTCTGAGGGTTTGTTTTGTAAAACCTTCATTTAACCATCATAAAACTTTCATTCAAAATTAAATTGTGAAACTTTAAAGACAAACTTCAAAGGGAACGTTCTATAATAACAAAGACTTCTTTCTCTTTCTCCAAAGAACATTTTTCAAGTATTCCTTATTTAAAAACAATATCAGGGAACTTTTAGGGAACTTCAGAACTCCTCTAAATAGTCCATTGTTTGTTAAAGAGTTTATTTTAAAAATTATCTGTTGATAAACAGATAATCATTTTTTTTTGTTAAGAATTTATAGTGTTATGGTATGCATCGGTAGCTTGAATCCCCTGCTTTTATTGCATAATAATAACTGTAATAACTGTAATTCAAGTAAGGTTAACATGGCGGGGCTTTTAAGGAAGATCTTAACACTTTCTCTGCCACTGATGCTTTTCTGATATGTTTCAGCAATGGCCGAATTTCAAGAAATATCAAAGCTGTCCGCTTTGCACCCGAAGCCCGCAGGGCTTGTTTTGCAGTATGGTACTTCTGGCTTCAGGACCAACGCCAAACAGCTGGACCACATCATGTTCAGGATGGGTCTGTTGGCCACAGTCCGCTCCAAAAAGACCAAAGCAACCATCGGTGTCATGGTTACTGCATCGCACAACCCAGAGGTTAGAGGGATTCATAAGCGCAAATAGCTATGGTTTATTTTCCTCATAAATTACAACTTCAGCCCATTCCTGTTTGTCTCATCATGTCTGTACTTGTGTAGGAAGACAACGGGGTGAAGCTCGTTGACCCGATGGGCGAGATGGTGACACAGGACTGGGAGGAGCATGCCACCCAGCTGGCCAATGCAGATCAGGAAGACTTGCTCACTGCTCTGAAGAACATTATAGAAAAGGAGGCCATTAACATGAGCCAGGAGGCTAATGTGTTTGTGGGAAAAGATACTAGGTATAATGTCTTACTACAAACAAATAAATCAAAAAACTGATCAAATATAAACCTGTGTGTATGAGTAGAATAGCTTCTTTACAGTCGTGTCCTCTGCCTGTAGGAGCAGCAGTGCCAGCCTTTCACAAGCAGTACTGGATGGGGTTTCTGCTCTTGGTGGTCACAGCAAAGGTAAGAGAAGTGGATAGCTAAAAGATATTCCTGTGATTGGCTGCCCCTCAGCTGGGTTGCATTAAAATATATGCTTTGCAATGTATTAGCTCCCTGCTTGTTCTTTTATTGTTGGTGCTTCTTCTGGCTCCTTATCTGCCTTTTTATCCTTTCCATCTGTCCTTTCAGACTATGGTTTGGTGACCACCCCTCAGCTTCACTACATGGTCTGCTGTCAAAACACACAGGGTAAATATGGAGAGGCCACAGTGGAAGGATACTACACTAAATTCTGCCAAGCTTTCATTCAGCTCACCAAGAATGTAAGAAGCAGAAGTGTGTCGTGTGTTATTTTGCGCTTGCATTCAGTCGCTCTTTGTTTGTTTGTGTCGACGTGTTTTATGATACATTCATTCATCCAGGAACTACTCCTTTCTTTCTCTCCTCCATGTTTTTCTTTCCATTAGACGTCCAACCGTACGGATGACCAGAAGCACCTCTGCCTGGATGGCGCTAATGGCATCGGGGCTCTGAAGGTACGTGAGATGGAGAGTCACCTGAAGAAAGAGCTACAAATTTCTCTTAATAATGATGGCAGCAAAGGAAGGCTGAACCACCAGTGCGGAGCCGACTATGTGAAGGTGCAGCAAAAACCCCCAACAGGTGCGCATAGGGCCAGTTAAATTACTTGAATGTACTGTAATCGTTTTAATATGCGAGACCTGTCTTGCATTCTCACATGAAGGCGTTAAGATTAACCCAGGAGAGCGATGCTGTTCCTTTGATGGCGACGCCGATCGAATAGTTTATTACTACACGGACTCTGAAGGAACATTTCACCTGCTGGATGGAGACAAGATGGCTACCCTCATCAGCACTTTTCTCAAAGAGCTGCTCACACAGGTATACTCTAAAAAAAAAAAAATCATGTAAATGACATACAGGCACACACTTACCAAGAATTTTTTCTCCCTTGGAATGCACAGGCTGGACTAGAATTGAAGATAGCAGTAGTGCAAACTGCTTATGCTAATGGAAGTTCAACACACTATCTGGAGAACACAATGAAGGTGACAAAAAAAAATTCCACAGAGAATTCAGGTGTTTTATTTAGTATTTATATGGAGAGGACGGTTCTCACAGATTTATTTGACACTTAGGTCTTAGTGAGGTGTACGAAGACTGGAGTGAAGCATCTTCACCATGTAGCCCAGGAGTTTGATGTCGGTGTGTACTTTGAAGCCAATGGCCACGGAACAGTGAGTACACACATATGCACACATATTTAAATGCACTGAAAATCACCTGTAAGGCTAAAAATCAGAAGTAATGTGTCATCCTGTGTTTGTTTGTGTTTGGATCAGGTGTTGTTCAGCAAGGCAGCTGAAGAGAAAATCCAGCAGCTGGCTGAGGACACAAACGTCAACGACGAGAGGAAGAAAGCAGCTCTCCTGCTGCGAAACACGATCAACGTCATCAACCAGGCACGCTCACGCTGACATCAATGTTGAACTGAGCTCATGCAGACAATGGAGCTTTGTTGTTAACGTCGATATTTTCTTTTAAAGACTGTAGGAGATGCCATTTCTGACATGCTGCTGATTGAAGCCATACTGGCCATCAAAGGAATGACTATCCAGCAGTGGGACACCATCTATACCGACCTGCCAAATAGGCAACTTAAAGTCAAGGTGCTCTTATTGTATAGTTATGTATTATATCCAGGATATAAAGTGTGACTGATAGAAAGAAAGAAATACGCACTTTACATTTAATTTATTCCATAGTATGATACAGCAGTGCCGAACCAAACTAAGGAGGCTTTTATTTTGTTAGATAAACGTTTGTCTACTATAACCCTGCACATAGTAGAGTGTCTGTGTCTACTTCAAGCCAGTTAGAGATAGTGGCTCCTGAGGGTGATCTTTTTTCTTTTTCTTTTTTTGTGTAGGTGGTGGACCGCAGGGTGATAGACACAACAGATGCAGAGAGGCGGGCGGTGACCCCAGCAGGCCTGCAGGAGGCCATCGACAATTTAGTGAAGAAGTACAGACAGGCTCGCTCCTTCGTGAGGCCCTCTGGCACCGAGGATGTGGTGAGAGTATACGCTGAGGCAGACACGCAGGTGAGAAATCTATTTTCCAAGTTTTCTCTGTTATTGATTCTCATGCCAGTGTTACTGAGGTTAAAAAGTATCTGGAAGGGAATGGTTTTGTGAATAATACTCCGGCTCTCTGTGTTGTTTCAGGAGAGTGCTGACGCCCTGGCACATGAAGTCAGCCTTGCAGTGTATCGCCTTGCTGGAGGAGTTGGGGATGAACCCAAACCATTGCATTAGAACCATAATCACACAAACACACAATATTGATCAATCAGAATTACAGAATTGCTGATCATTATTTTATTTTGTATTTTTTTAAAGTCAGGTGATACCAAATGATTTTATATTGTCCTTATTTTCTTTGTATTTCTGTCACTCTGATGATGGGGTACACATCAGGGGAATTAATAAAGGTTGGGGAAATTGTGTGTGTGTGTATATATAAAATCTAAAGAGTCAAACAACTGGTTTTAATGTGGGTGGTCATTTCACTTGTTCCCAGATATTTGTGAACAGTTATTTTAAATAAGTTATGTAATTAAGTTTACATAATGACTGTTGAATCGGCTTTGCTGCTATTATTTGAATTAAATAATGGAAAAAAGGAGAGTGGGTTTTTTTAATTACAGTGAAGTAACACTGATAGAATTCTATGATTGAAATGAAAACCACAACTTGCAACATTCCGGATAATAAAAGTATGAACATGTATTTCTAAGTTACACTTGTAACTTAGAAATACATGCAGCTTATCACACATTTGATTTCCATGTGTGACAATTGTAAGTGTCCAGAGTGAGGACAGACTGAGGGACCCACTGCTGCAGATGATCTGTGAGACTTTGCACCCCTGATCATTCCTCTAAGTCTCCTTACTCACCTGATTTATCTCGGTTGGGTTACGTGTTCCATACGCTGCTGCCTCCACGCTCAGACTTCATTCCCGCCGCTCCTGCAAAAGAAAGGACCGGAACACACTTACCTGCCCTCTCCAGTTCTCTGCCATTGATTACCTCATATCTGGAATATTCCTCTTTGTCGCCCGCAAACGGCTGACTCCCTCCTTTCCGTTGCTGCAAATCAAGTAAGGCAAACTCCGCTATCATATCACACAGTCCCCGCCTTAGGCTCCATTTCAGAAAACGCTTCTCAGTGAAACTCTCCCTCTGTTCTGTTGTTTCCTGCCAAACGATAAACCAGTTGACCCCATGAGCATAACTTTGTGCTGAACATTGGGGGGGGGGGTGTCTAAATAAATACATCTGGGTGAAATTCCCAGATGATTAAACATGGAACTATGTTGCTGGTAATAACTGAAATGAGTAAAGAAGATCAACAGCCTATTTATGCAAGATGATTCATAATTGTATTGGGGGGGTCATAACCCCCCTGGAAATTATGCCATATTGCAATATGTATGTATATATATATATATACACACACACACACACACACACACCTACCTTTGCTTGTAATAGGTGCACAACTCACAATCCTCTCCATATATGCAGAAGCAATTGTATTTTCATTCCCAAAATGTTCTTCAAGAAGTTGTTTGGCTGGAATAGCCCTGCTCAGGAGGTAAATGCTGACCACAATGCACAAAGTCTTTAGGCTGCCCCCTAGTGAGCTGCTCTAAAAAGTGCAGTTGATCCAGTCATCAGTTTTAATTTCCACTCCATTTTCAAAGGCATTCATAAATGATCTATACTGTAAAGGGTCTCCATCAAACACAGCGATGTTTTTGGCTGGGAGGACAGAGGATAGGTTTAGTTTTACAAGCAAAGTAGTGATGTCATTTTGTTTTTGTTAAAATTATGTAATTTCATTTGTACAGTTCTCAGTCAAAGTAGGAGACTGAGGCTGTTTGCTGCGTCACTTGAGCTGAAGCATCAACTTTTACCATCTTATCCACCTGATGTTGGTTTTGACTTTACATCTGAACGCTCAGCCACAACGCAAGCTTATTTCCAAGACACAAAGCTTCGCATTTGTTGCTGCCAGCTCTCTCTCCAAGGATAATTTCTCCTTTTCTTTTCTCAGTTTTTCTTCTTGCGCTTCAATAAAATGTTTTTGTTTTTTTGTTTTTTGTATTTTCTTTAATGCAGGGAGTCGCTCCATGAGCGCTGCCTTGTCAACCGCAGCTTTAATCCACGAAGAAGCTGTTGATGAAATTCGACTTTGCTGTGAAAATGTTTTTTTAACGCGGCTTTACACTTGAGATATTACTGACACTGTCTGCAGTATTCACTTCATCCAGATTTGCAACAACTCAATCATCAAGAACAGTATTGTTTTGTTCAGTATACGGATCGCCTGCTTCCTGCAACCAAACCTTTACATTGTGTATGAAAACAGAGAATGCCATCACCTTAGACTGAAAATATGCAGTTTGCAACTGCCAGAGGCTGAAGTGAAAAGGCAAACTTAAAGGATTCTTGCAAAGCGGTTGCATCTTCGTAGCATTTAATAAACTTCTCAAATTCAGGAGACACTTCCTTAACATTTTCATGTGACTAATGTCACTAATGTAAAGATTTTCCCCATGTACTTAAATGCTTGCTTCCATGTTAAACTCTGCTTTTCTTGTTTTTGTAGTGAAATAATGTCTTTAAACTCTAATAGCTTCACCCTTTTCCTTTACGGCTTAAACAATATTATCATTCACCAGTTTTGATGAATGAGTGACGTGTTGATCCAAGCTTCAATGAGCAAGTTGGTCTGGATTACTCAAAAGATGATCCAGTAACTTTTGTTCAATGGTGATCCATGAAATCCATATATCCAACATATCATTAATGAAGGACTAATACTTTAGTCCATGGGCAGGTTATTGGTGTATGTGTGTGTCCCCGTGTGTCCCCGTGTCCCCAGCTCAGTGTTCCCAAGTCCTGTGTTTTTGGGTTCACAACTCTTTCTTGCCACACATCTACAACTGTAACTATTTCATTGTTGGGTTTTCCGAAGCATTGGTTAAAAACATTATGAGGCAATTCAGGTCAGACTGTCATTCAGGCAGTTTTAAAATAAAAAAAATGTCATTGTGTAACAATTACTTAGACCTGCAATGGAAGGAATGTTGGGATTCAGGAATGTTGGGATTCAGGAATGTTGGGATTCCGGAATGTTGGGATATGTTGGGATTCCGGGATATGTTGGGATTCCGGGATATGTTGGGATATGTTGGGATATGTTGGGATTCCGGAATGTTGGGATATGTTGGGATTCCGGGATAATCCAATAGCACATCGACGATACTGAAGTTTCGCCCATCCCCTTCTTATGAAGTGGTGTTGGTAATGCATTCCTGCCCATGCACTGCTGGCTCAGGGTCCATTGTGTAACTGAAGCCACCAACATTAACAGGATGTATGACGCCTTTTCTATGGCCTGCTTTAACAACGTGCTAACCTTATTTACACTCAAGTGTATTAATTTTAGATGTAAATTGAGTATAGAAATAACATCTTAAAGGCAGGGGGTTGTACTTGAACCCAGGTCAGCCGCTCGCAGCCATGCGATATAAGACTACGTTTTCATCCAACTGAGCTAAACCTGCACCTGACTGCATCTAATCACTAAAGTTGGACAAGGCATAGAGAGAGGATAGTCTAACATATGAAACAGGAAATGACCGCCATGTATTCGATTTATTTCAAAGTAACTATATTCTGATTACCACCTATTTAAACAGTAACTGTAATGGAATACAGTTACTCATATTTTGTATTTTAAATGCATAACGCCGGTACATGCATTGTGTTACTCCCCAACACTGGATATTTGTGAACAGTTACTTTCATGTATTTGAATTACATGATAGACAAAGAGATTGGCTTTTTTTTTTTATAATTACAGTGAAGTAACACTGATAAAATTTTATGATTGAAATGACAACCACACCTATTTTTGCTTGCTGTTTATTTTTCTTACTTTCAGTGACATGCTCATGTCACACAGGAGGGTTAAATAAGCAGAGGCTGGGAGCGAGTTAGGACCAGGCAGAGTGGAGTGATGACGGCACACCAGATGTACTCAAAAAGAATCACAAAGCTGGGGATTTATTCCTCATCTGTATCATCGGCTGCTCCGGAAATGACGATGGTGCACTCCTGTGTGTCACTTTCGTAAATGTCCCCATCTGTCTTAACTGTTCTGGGAAAGGGGAGATCAGACAGAATAATATGATTACTGTGTAGTCATTAGAGATCTGGCTGAAAATGTTACAGGTTTTATGTGTCATGCATTCCGTGCCAAAGTCGCCCTCTACCTGACGAGGACCGTCTTTCTCTTCGACATCACTGTTGCCTGCTTCTCTAAGTTACCATCAGCCTGGATGTCTGATGAGGCTGCTGCTATTTGGCCAGCACCTGCAGCTCTCTCAGTGCTGTTACCGCTTGTATCACTCAAAGATCCACCCAGCTTTGAAGGTGCTGAGAGAGCACATTTGCTATCACTGGAAGGAAGTTGCAAGCCTCCAGTCAAGGAAAGGTTTTGGACCATGGTGCCCAATCGGCTGTCTTCCCCCTCAATCAGTTTTCTAACACACAAACATACGAAAAAAGAAAGGAAAACTGATGACAATTTGAACCAAAGTTTTACCGGTTTACATCCATCTGATCTGTTGCCTGATTTTCTTTCCACATCTTGTGTAATTTTGCATACCTCCACCTTTTCTTCCTGTTTTCCTTCTTGACAGACACCCTTCCACTAAGGCCATTTCTAATGAGGCTTCATTTATCGGTTGTAAATGAATGATTAATAGGTCAGTGTTAAGTGGTTTACCAAATAAGGACAGGTACAAGAACTGGACTGAAAATTAGTGAAAAAAGGTGGCAATGTCCAAAGAAAAACATTGAAAACCTTCACAAAGCCTTGAGGAAATTAGAAGGGAAATCTGTTTCTTTGGAAGCAAACTGTAAAGAAAAAAAGGAGTGTCTCAAGACTTTTGCATAATACTATTTATTTTCTACTTGATGTAAAAGCCACACACCCACATCTGTGTGTGTGCACATTAGCAGTTTAAGTGTTCTAAGTGCTTAAAACCTATTGTAATGCTTGTTCACCTGTAGGTGGCGATCTCAATCTCCAGAGCCATCTTGACATTCAGGAGGTTCTGATATTCTCGCAGCAGCAGAGCAGTCTTTTCCTTGCTCACCTTCAGATGCGCTTTAATCCCCTCAATGTGCTCCTGTTGAAATTACATCAGAGGTGTATGTTTTTTGTTGTGATCAGGCCAGAGGATGACAAAAAATATCTCTATAAGTCAGTCAGTTAGTTACCTCTAAGCCCTTCTCTTCATTCTTATATTTCTCCAATCTGTCACGGATCTGGGCCTCCAAATACTCATTCCTTGTCTTCAGTACCTCCAGTTCATGTTCTTTGTCTAGGATCTAATTGTGCACATGTACACTGAGTATCCAGAAAAGTTGCAGAATGAACCACAAGAAGAACACAAAGCAACACTCACATTCTTCCTATAGGCAGCAATTTCCTCTCTCATACTTCGGACTCTTTGAATATGTTCACTGGAGGTGTTATCAAGGTCCTGAAACTTGGTTCTATACCAGGTCTCCATTTCCTGGACAACACAGAATGAGATGCAAACAGATCTAGAGACAAATTCTCCAGAGTCGGGGCATACTTCAGCTTCATCAATGCCACTTACCTCCAGGTTTTTGGCAGCAATGCTGTCGTACTGAGACTGAATCTGTTTTAGGGCAGGGGAAAGGTCTGGGAGGCCAAACATGAAGCCAGATTCAGAGGATGCTGAAGAGATGTGCAGGATCAACTCCTCAATTTCCTTTCAGTAGACCAAAAACAAACACGGGTGGGGGGGAGTTAAATGAGCTAGGAACATTTTCAATTCTATGAAAGCAAATCTACCACTCTGTCCCACAGATTAATCAGAACTTGTCTGTTTGACTTCCTCTGAAGTTTTCACACCAAATAGATAACTACAATATTTATGGTCTTACTCACTCTGTCCATCAACACGAGCTGGATTTGACAATAACCAGCAAATTTACAGCCCGTTAAACCACTGATGGGAAATATGAATGACATGCCAACCACGAGGCAGCTATGTGTTACCTCTTTGTGAACTCTCTGCAGGAAGGAGAGTTGAACCTCCAGATTTTCCAGCTGCCTCTCCAGCGCAATCCGGGCTGAGGTTGCTTCGTCCACATTCTGAGAAGAACAGAAACAACAAGGATATAAATGTAATTTATTTTCACAAGCAGCTACTAAGTGTCTTTATTCAAAGTTACAAATTGACTTTTCATTGTGTCATACCGGGCGTAGAGCCTCAATCTCATACTCTGACTTCTTCCTGGTCTCCAGGGCTTCATTATATCTTGCCTTCAGCGTGTCCAACTGGCCCAACATTGCCGCCTTGGCTGGCAAAGACAGATCCTGTACAGGCCACAGATACAACTGTCAAACTCCTGTAGAATCAAAAAACAGTGCTACCCCTCTGCGCTAGTGCTACCCAATGTGGGAAAAGAGGTAAGGGAGGAAAACAGGACACAGTTGCAAACCATTTGACAATACACAAAAAAACAAGAACATGAAAAAGAACCGCATCATTTATGTGCAACAAAATATTACAAACACACGCACACACATAAAATTTTAACACTTTGGCCAGCTTATTATCCCAGCAGGGTACTTATTTTCTTTTTTCTGCAAAAAGAAAGAAAAAAACAAACAAAAAAGAGAGACTGGAATCATGACAGCACAAGAACAAGCTCTAAGTACAAGATTGATAGAGGCTGGTGGTTTTTTTTGTTTGTTTGTTTTGTTTGTTTTTATTTTTTGCCCGTCCCTTTTGGTTCTTTAGCCCTCAGAATTGTTGTCTGAAGGCCTTGCCGTATTGGTCCATTTGATCGACCTCTGCTATTATTATTTATTTTATTTTCAGTTGTTACAGACGGGATAGACATGGCTGGGGGACAGGAAAGGGAGAAAGAAAGGGAGAGAGAGGGGGGGGGAAGAAAAACAGAGGGGAAGAGGGACAGTAAGAAGGGGCACTTATGAAGAAACAATCTCCTGGATCACCTGTTGAGAAAGGAAAAAAAGAGAGCAACATAATAAACACAACACCATCGCAATAATGTAGCTTAGTGTAAATAACAGTAAATACTAAATATTGAATGTTGTAGTGCAGCACGCAGGACCGGCAGCGCACAATGTCCTTTGAGGTAGCAGTCAACAAAGGTGTAGTTTGTGTCTGTGAGCAGTGAACACCCGTGTGTGCACCTGTGCGTACACCTGTGTGGATGAGCGTGCTTGTATTCAAAAGGTTTGCCCATGTAACAATCAGCTAGAGTGTGTGGGGAGCCATAGCCCCGTCCCCCAGGACGACACTCCATCAATATTTTACTGCTGAGGGGTAAGAACTGAACAAATAAGGGAGTGAAATAATGCAGTGGTGACTACAATAAGGACCCACACCAGCTCTCTCAGTTTGCCACTTAAAAAGTCACTTGACTCTCTCTCTCTCACCCTTTGTTCTCTCATTTTCTCTGCGTCCCTGTTCAGTTCCTTCAGCTGAGACTCGTAGAGTTTCCTAAGCCCAGATGATCTGTCATAGCTGCTTCTCAGGGCCTCAATCTCAGCCTCCAGCTGCTTGTTTTTTGACTCCAGTGTTCTTACCTAAAGCAAGGAGCATGAGAAACAGGTTAAAAGTAAAAAAAAAAACCCACAATGTACAATGTGCTACTGTTTCATCTTAAAAGGTTATGAAGCACTATGTGTAATGTTAACTTTTATGTTCTTGTTCATTTCTGAACAAGAAAAACAGACAACTGAACAGACCTGTGTGTATGTGTTTTAGGTTTTATTATAAACACAGAAGCAGAATATGGTTGGACTGTAGATTACCTTTTCGATATACACTGTCAGACGGTCATTGAGGATGACCATCTCCTGCCTTTCGTGGGTACGAGTCAGCATAAAGGCCCGGTTCTCCTCTGCAGCCACATCCAGGTCCAGTTCCAGCTCACCATCCTTAGACACACCAAAGCACAGAGCTCCCATACTTGTACTGCTTTAGGAAAGGAAGAGAAAACTTTTTTCTGATTGATGTTAGTATTTTTTTGTTTCACACTTCTTTAAAAAGACAAATCTGAACGCAACTAACATAAATAACCAATAAATACATTTTTACACGTTACCCACCTGGTCAGTCGAGCCTTGTTACTGAGGGCCATGCGCCCCCTTGTCTCACCACTCCGGGTGAAGCTTGCTGACCGATGCCGGTTCTCCTTCCGGGTGGGAGATGGACTGGAAACCCGCAGCTGGCAGGCGGAGCTGGCTGCCAAAGTGCCCTCGAAATGACGGCGGTATGAAGACATCCTCTCTGGACTGCGGCTCATCCTGGCAGACTTGACTGATGGAGCTGAACACTGGAAACCGGTCGCTTACTTTGTCTCACAGTCTGTGCTGGGGTCTTATATTCTCCGCAGCCCTTCCCTCAGCACCTAAAGAGGAATGTAGAACCTCCCCAACCCAAGGGTGCATGTCTCTACAAATATCTGTCAAGCTTACGCCAAATAATTTATTAGACCTATAGACTGCTGAAACAATATTACTGACAATAATGACAGAATTTTCTGCTGAACTACTTTTAAAGCCTCCTTTAAAGCAACGTGTATATGCAGTGCACTGAAATCTGAATTTAGAGCCCATATTATTTTCAGCAATATACCAGTCACACATTTTGGTGGATAAAAACTTCCAGACAGAAGGACAGACTTACGACGACTGATATATGTTTCTTACTTACTCACTGTTTCTTAGTGTTGTCTTGTATCTGGTGATTTTTGTTTTACCTGTACAGTGCAATGTTAATAGAATCAGGCTAGCTTGAATATAAAATATCAAAATGTTATTGCATCATGTTACTGTATTACTGTAAATGGTAACTGTATCATTAACACAATGATATTGACTGGACATGGACTGCTTTAGTCCTTTGAATAATGTTACTTTATTCAAATTAATTATCAATTATTTAAAACTCAAATCAACACTGTCTGAAGAAAAAAATCCCACTTTTGACATTTTAAAGGATTTTAAATACAATCCGGAACCATCCCCTTTCGTTTTCCGGAAGGTTTTTGATGTTACTCTAGGTTCTGCTTAGCCTAACTACTTTCCGTCTGGTATTCACTCCTTTGCAAGCGAGTAATATCAGTTTAAAGCTTACTTCTCTACCTCAGCTGCTACGATATGGCGGGGAATTTTTGGCAGAGTTCTCATTAGTAAGTTTTTATTAAAACTTCGACATGTTACGGTTTTGTTTATGAATTCGCCTTCTTTGTTGTGAGGCCTAGCTGTGTTTGCGGATGCATCGTATGACGATGCTAACAGTTTCTCCTAAACTGCTGCTAGGATCTAAAATAGTCAATATAAATAAGACCGAAAGAAAACTCAGTAAGATTGTATATGCCATAAAACGTAATCATGCAAGCGTTGTGTTATGTTGTCAGCGACACCAGAGCCGGCGGCTAAATCTTAGCTTTATGTTGTTATTGTTGTCTTGCCTGCTAGCTTCATTGCTCACGTTTTGACGTCTAAGCGGTTTGAAACAATATTGTTTCATGTATTTGTCAGTCTGCAGTGGGTCCTGGATAAGCAGGACCTGATGAAAGAGCGCCAGAAGGACCTGAAGTTTCTCACAGAAGAGGAGTACTGGAAGCTACAGATTTTCTTTGCCAATGGTATTTGTTATATTTGGCTGATAGTAATTGATAGCCTACCAAGTTATGTTGGTATTGTTCGTGTAAGCTGTGTTTGCTTCAGAAAAAAACATCTCCAGGCTTAACAGTTATTTATAACCAATCTATATTGGTATAATAAAATGGGCTATACCTCTTTTCAGTATTTAATTCTGTGTCTTTCAGTGATCCAGGCTTTAGGTGAACACCTGAAGCTGCGTCAGCAGGTCATTGCTACTGCAACTGTTTACTTTAAACGCTTCTATGCCAGGTAAACGGATCCCATCCAAATAGACTAAAAATCTTTTTTTTATACTCCTGTGGGAGTGGCAGTGAAATGTGTCCATATACTCCATTCAAAAACATCTATCTTTCAATATAAAACGTTTTAGTTTATTGTTATTGTGTTCAGTTTTTTAAATAGTTGTTTGTATTATTATTTATTTTTTTTACTTTAATACCTACTACTCAAACAAATAATTTTCTTTGTCTTCTTCTATGTAGGTATTCTCTGAAAAGTATAGATCCAGTTCTCATGGCTCCTACCTGTGTTTTCCTGGCTTCTAAAGTTGAGGTATGAGTGTTTCTGTGCTGCCACGAAGCCTCGAAGTTCCTTACTGTCTTTAAGGTTCCCACTTATTAACTGATCTGATCTTAATCATTTTTGTCCTTTTAGGAATTTGGAGTTGTATCCAACACCAGGCTGATCTCTGCAGCAACATCTGTGTGTAAGTGACTGTGTTCAGCAACATTTTTTTTTTTCCTGCAGTGTAGGTTGTATAATGCTGTTTTATTTTTCTCAAACAGTGAAAACAAGATTTTCCTTTGCCTTTCCAAAGGAGTTCCCCTACAGAATGAATCATGTAAGTAAAATATTCTTGCGGCAGTTAATATAACAGGCACAACATCATAATAAAAAGAGGTAAAGGGATCTTTTTTATGACAGTCAAAAATACCTGTTTTGAGTTTTGATGGTAAATTGCACAGGACAGAAAGAGTTGAGGACATTAGACATGAAAAATATTTAAGTTGTTGTCTTATGTACATGATATTTTAGTAAAGCAGAGACTGAGGAAAAAATGGACAGAATTCAATTGATCTGAAAAGTTATTTATTAACCGCCATGCCGCTTTACAACATAACAAGAACCTTTTACTCTATATCACAGTGTCATGGCATTAATGTCTATTAATATGTGAGATTCCCCAGCTAATGTTCACACCCTTGTGATGAAAACTCAGTTACTCTGAGAGATAGCATTGTACTGTGTGCTACAGTACGCACAGTTGTCGTGCACAGCATCTCACATTGTGGTGGCAAATGCAGTGAGCTGCCACAAGATTATTTATCTAGCATCACTTCAGGGTTTGCGGGACATCACCAGCACAGCTTTGACATGCCCTCTGACCAGAAAAGTGTGTAAATTATTATTTATAGAGGGCCACTGAAAAGTGATAATAGGAGGGAGTGGTTCACACAGTAGGAAGGGAATTTGCAAGGTGATGCTACTCATAAACATAAATTTTTGTGTCTGCTTTTGCAGTCATAGTAAAAGAGAATGATGGAGTAGCACACAGACAGTTCTAAACAAAAAGCGGTGCAGATTGTGAGCAGTCTAATATTTGCTGGTGGAGTTTTTATCAGAAGTTTAATTATTTCTAATTGTGCTACAAGTGACTGCTTATCTATTTGAATGTTTACTAAACCATAAAAATTCAAGAACGGGTAGCTTAACTTCCTCAAGTTATAAGTCAGAGAAAATAAACAAAGAGGGATAAATAAAATTGTTATTTTGCATGTTAATTGAGAAATTTTGGAATTGCTTTATTAATTATTATATATATACACTGTGTATATATATATATATATATATATATATATATATATGGGGGGAGATATCATCACCCCCACCCGAGATTGGGTACATAGCCCCAAGTGTGACAGGAGAAGGATCGTTGAGTGCGAGAGGAACTGACCTGAAATATAGGATCATGGCCAAGCTTGAAACCTGGATCCCCCGAAGCCGGTTACCAAGATTACGTGAAGTACCCTCAGAAGGTCTGCTAGAGGATGTTAATGCAGCACTACGGACAATACCTACAACCACGATTACCGACACTAACAAGCTGATCTACAACACGGCAGCAGTGATCAGTGAGATGCTTGGCTACAAGTTGAACAGCCACAAGGGGCAGTACCCTCCATGGAGAAGGAGGCTAGAGGGCAAGATCAAAGTAGCACGGAGGGAGGTTAGCCAACTAACGGAGTTGCAGAAAGGTGCGACAAAGAAGGTGCATAAGAAATACAGCAATCTGTCCATACCTGAGGCCTTGGAAACTGCCAAGCAAAGACTCACAGCCTTGGCCAGCCGCTTGAGGAGGTACACCAGAGAAATAGAAGGCAGGAGAATAAACCAGCTGTTCTCCACAGAACCAGGAAAGGTGTACTCTCAGTGGCAAGGGAACAATAATAAGAGAACAGCACCACCAAGGCTGGAGACGGAGCAATACTGGAAGAGCATATGGGAGAAGGACGCAACCCATAACGGCAATGCTCAGTGGCTAGTGGATCTGAGGGCAGACCATAGCGATCTCCCTGAACAGGGTCCAGTAACCATCAAAGTGACAGATATCCTAGAAAGGGTCTCCAGTATGAAGAGTTGGACAGCACCAGGGCCCGACATGGTTCACGCCTACTGGCTAAAGAAGCTGACTGCACTCCACGAGCGTCTGGCAGCACAAATGAACCAGCTGCTAGTTAACGAGGGACACCCGGAATGGCTAACCGAAGGTCGGACGGTCCTGATCCCCAAGGACCCCAAGAAGGGACCAGTCCCCTCCAACTACCGACCAATAACCTGCCTCAGTACTACATGGAAGCTCCTGTCAGGCATCATATCGGCTAAGATGAACAGGCACATGGGTCAATACATGAGCGGGACACAGAAAGGAATTGGCAAGAATACCAGAGGCGCAAAACACCAGCTACTGGTAGACAGAACAGTCAGCTGAGACTGCAAGACCAGACTGACCAACCTGTGCACTGCCTGGATTGATTACAAGAAGGCCTATGACTCAATGCCCCACAGCTGGATACTGGAATGCCTAGAATTGTACAAGATCAATGGGACCCTAAGAGCCTTCATCAGGAACTCAATGGGGATGTGGTGTACAACACTAGAGGCCAACTCCAAGCCCATAGCACAAGTCACCATCAAGTGCGGGATCTACCAAGGAGATGCTCTGTCCCCACTGCTGTTCTGCATAGGCCTGAACCCCCTCAGTGAGATCATTAACAAGACTGGCTACGGATACCGGCTACGGATACCGACTACGGAACGGAGCAGTTGTCAGCCACCTCCTGTACATGGATGACATCAAGCTGTATGCCAAGAGTGAACGAGACATCAATTCACTGATCCACACTACCAGGCTATACAGCAATGACATTGGAATGTCGTTCGGGCTGGAGAAGTGTAGTCGGATGGTAACAAAGAGAGGGAAGGTAGTAAGAACTGAGGGGATTGAACTACCAGAAGGCAACATTGCAGACATAGAGGACAGTTACAAGTACCTGGGGATCCCGCAGGCGAATGGGAACCATGAAGAGGCCGCTAGAAAAGCTGCAACCACCAAGTACCTGCAGAGGGTCAGGCAAGTCCTGAGGAGTCAGTTGAACGGTAAGAACAAGATCCGGGCCATCAACACGTACGCCCTGCCCGTGATCAGGTACCCTGCTGGGGTAATAGGCTGGCCAAAGGAGGAGATAGAAGCCACTGACATAAAGACAAGATAGCTCCTTACCATGCATGGAGGGTTTCACCCCAAGTCCAGCACCCTGAGGCTGTACGCTAAGCGGAAGGAAGGGGGCCGGGGACTGGTGAGTGTCAGCACCACAGTCCAGGATGAGACAACGAACATCCAAGAATACATCACGAAGATGGCCCCAACTGACAGCGTGCTCAGTGAATACCTCAGGCGGCAGAAACCCAAGAAAGAGGAGGGAGACGAGGAACCATCATGGAAGGACAGGCCCCTGCACGGTATGTACCACCGGCAGATAGAGGAGGTGGCTGATATCCAGAAATCCTACCAGTGGCTGGACAAAGCTGGACTGAAAGATAGCACAGAGGCACTAATCATGGCAGCACAAGAACAAGCTCTGAGTACAAGATCCATAGAGGCTGGGGTCTATCACACCAGGCAAGACCCCAGGTGCAGGCTGTGTAAAGATGCCCCAGAGACAATCCAGCACATAACAGCAGGGTGCAAGATGCTAGCAGGCAAGGCATACATGGAACGCCATAACCAAGTGGCCGGCATAGTGTACAGGAACATCTGTGCTGAGTATAACCTGGAAGTCCCGAGGTCAAAATGGGAAATGCCCCCAGGGGTGGTGGAGAATGACCGAGCTAAGATCCTGTGGGACTTCCAGATACAAATGGACAAAATGGTGGTGGCTAACCAACCGGACATAGTGGTGGTAGACAAACAGAAGAAGACGGCCGTAGTGATCGATGTAGCGGTTCCGAATGACAGCAATATCAGGAAGAAGGAACACGAGAAGCTGGAGAAATACCAAGGGCTCAGAGAAGAGCTCGAGAGGATGTGGAGGGTGAAGGTAACGGTGGTCCCCGTGGTAATCGGAGCACTAGGTGCGGTGACTCCCAAGCTAGGCGAGTGGCTCCAGCAGATCCCGGGACTAACATCGGAGATCTCTGTCCAGAAGAGCGCAGTCCTGGGAACAGCTAAGATACTGTGCAGGACCCTCAAGCTCCCAGGCCTCTGGTAGAGGACCCGAGCTTGAAGGATAAACCGCCCGCAGGGGCATGCTGGGTGTTTATTTATATATATATATATATATATATATATATACTATGTCACGTATGTTGAATAGTATTTAAAAGCTTTGCAAGCTTTTAAAGGTGTATAATATATTATACTGTCCAGATGGTCTTCTCTCAGATGTCTTGGTTTTTAAGCATTTTTAATTTGTTTTGTGAGTAAATTATCTCTGTAAGAAGCTGCCATGTGTTTTCTTTGGAGTCTTCTCTGAACTAGTTTATGTTGCCTGACATGTTGTGTCCTAAACCCAGTCCTGCTTTGTGTATTTACAGATATTAGAATGTGAATTTTACCTTTTGGAGCTGATGGTAAGTACAGAAAGATTTGTGTCTTTAGTGCTGGCTTGACTGAGTGTTGTGTTACTGATTTATTGATGTAATATTTTTCTATGTTTTCAGGACTGTTGCCTGATTGTGTACCACCCCTACAGACCACTGTTGCAGTATGTGCAGGATATGGGACAGGAGGACATGCTGCTGCCTCTGGCCTGGTACGATACCATCTGCTTAACATTTGTCGCTTTTGTTTATTCGATTTAGTTGTTTTTGTGTGTCCTCACTCTGTGCCTGCCCTGCCAATGTCTCTTTACCAGGCGAATAGTGAATGACACGTACAGGACAGATTTGTGTCTGCTCTACCCTCCCTTCATGATCGCCCTGGGTAAGACTTGTACCCATGCATTTCAGATTGTTCTCTAATATAGTTACTGATTTTAAATAAGCTTTAACCTGATCAGTTTTTCTTTTCCTCCCACAGCCTGTCTGCATGTTGCCTGTGTGGTGCAGCAGAAAGATGCCAGACAGTGGTTTGCAGAGCTCTCGGTCGACATGGACAAAGTCAGTTTGATATCAGTTTCAGTGTTGTAGAGTTTTACCCATTCGTACTTAGCCTCATAACATATAGCAACTTGAGGTTCCACACATTGTGATATGGCAGGCACATTGTTGCCTGTTTAAATCAAGTTTTTACATCTTTGTTCTCACTTTGCCACCATAAACTGCTGATGAGTTATCTGCCTTTAAGTAGCATGAGGTCATGAGATTGACCTAGTAATTAAAATCACTGCTATCCTTTTATGTGGTGGCTGTAGCTCAGGTGGCAGAGCAGGTCAGCCACTAATCGGAAGGTGGTTCGAGGTGGTTTGATCCCAGGCTGCCTCCTGGCTGCATGCCAAATATTGGGGCAAGATACTAACCCCATGTTTGCCTACTGGTGGTGGTCAGAGGGCCCGGTGGCGCCTGTGTCCGGCAGCCTCGCCTCTGTCAGTGCGCCCCAAGGCAGCTGTGGCTACAATGTAGCTTGCCATTCCCAGTGTGTGAATGGGTGAATGACTGAATGTAGTGTAAAGTGCTTTGGGGTCCTTAAGGACTAGAAAAGCGCTATACAAATGCAGGCCATTTACCATTTACCATGTACTGTATGTGTTTGTGCTAGTAATATTTTGTGCTCAAATATTAAACAAATAAAGTGATATTTTTGCTGTGGATTTGAGCATGTAACATACTGACACAGACGGATCATGTCATTCACTTCATGTATATGTTTTTACATAAGAAAATGCTCATTTTGTTCAATGACTACTGTATATTTTACTTACAGGAAAATGACCCATTTTACTTTGATTTAACATTTGTGAGTTTTCATTACTGATGTTGCGTTGCCTCACGTTGTCTTGTGTTTTTTGTGTGGCTATTTTTTGTACAGATCCTGGAGATTATCCGTGTCATTCTGAAGCTGTATGACCAGTGGAAAAATTTTGATGATAGAAAGGAGATAGCTGCTGTCCTAAATAAGATGCCAAAACCCAAACCACCTCCAAACAGGTATGTAGTGTACTTGTTTCTTTCTCCTATAAATCCTATATTTTAAAACACACAGGACAGATTAAGTAGAGTAAAATATCAATCATATATATTTCACCTCTGTAATATTCTTGATGTTTAAATTGAGCTATTTGTGTATATATTTTAGCTATTTCTTATATTTTGTAAACTTTGTAATATATTGTATTAATTAGTTTAGTCTGTACTGTTATTGTTTTGGAGCAACTGTAACTCACATAATTTGCTTAGGGATTATTAAAGTATTCTGATTCTGACAAACCAATTTATAAAAGAAGTTGGGAGGTTAGACCTTTGTGCAAATAAAACAAAAATGCAAGGATTTGGTGCAGAAACAGAGATTGAACAACACAGTGCTGCCTGTACAGTGGCTTGCAAAAGTATTCGGCCCCCTTGAACTTTCCCACATTTTGTCACATTACAGCCACAAACATGAATCAATTTTATTGGAATTCCACGTGAAAGACCAACACAAAGTGGTGTACACGTGAGAAGTGGAACGAAAATCATACATGATTCCAAACATGTTTTACAAATAAATAACTGAAAAGTGGAGTGTGCCTAATTATTCAGCCCCCTTTGGTCTGAGTGCAGTCAATTGCCCATAGACATTGCCTGATGAGTGCTAATGACTAAATAGAGTGCACCTGTGTGTAATCTAATGTCAGTACAAATACAGCTGCTCTGTGACGGCCTCAGAGGTTGTCTAAGAGAATATTGGGAGCAACAACACCATGAAGTCCAAAGAACACACCAGACAGGTCAGGGATAACGTTATTGAGAAGTTTAAAGCAGGCTTAGGCTACAAAAACATTTCCCAAGCCTTGAACATCCCACGGAGCACTGATCAAGCGATCATTCAGAAATGGAAGGAGTATGGCACAACTGTAAACCTACCAAGATAAGGCCGTCCACCTAAACTCACAGACCGAACAAGGAGAGCGCTGATCAGAAATGCAGCCAAGAGGCCCATGGTGACTCTGGACGAGCTGCAGAGATCTACAGCTCAGGTGGGGGAATCTGTCCATAGGACGACTATTAGTCGTGCACTGCACAAAGTTGGCCTTTATGGAAGAGTGGCAAGAAGGAAGCCATTGTTACCAGAAAACCATAAGAAGTCCCATTTTCAGTTTGCCACAAGCCATGTGGGGGACACAGCAAACATGTGGAAGAAGGTGCTCTGGTCAGATGAGACCAAAATGGAACTTTTTGGCCAAAAAGCAAAACGCTATGTGTGGCTGAAAACTAACACTGCACATCACTCTGAACACACCATCCCCACTGTCAAATATGGTGGTGGCAGCATCATGCTCTGGGGGTGCTTCTCTTCAGCAGGGACAGGGAAGCTGGTCAGAGTTTATGGGAAGATGGATGGAGCCAAATACAGGCAATCTTGGAAGAAAACCTCTTGGAGTCTGCAAAAGACTTGAGACTGGGGCGGAGGTTCACCTTCCAGCAGGACAATGACCCTAAACATAAAGCCAGGGCAACAATGGAATGGTTTAAAACAAAACCTATCCATGTTTAGAATGGCCCAGTCAAAGTCCAGATCTAAATCCAATCGAGAATCTGTGGCAAGATCTGAAAACTGCTGTTCACAAATGCTGTCCATCTAATCTGACTGAGCTGGAGCTGTTTTGCAAAGAAGAATGGGCAAGAGTTTCAGTCTCTAGATGTGCAAAACTGGTTGAGACATACCCTAAAAGACTGGCAGCTGTAATTGCAGCAAAAGGTGGTTCTACAAAGTATTGACTCAGGGGGCTGAATAATTACGCACACCCCACTTTTCAGTTATTTATTTGTAAAAAATGTTTGGAATCATGTATGATTTTTGTTCCACTTCTCACGTGTACATCACTTTGTAACGAATACTTTTGCAAGCCACTGTAGTTAGTGTCATACTGATGTAACACTGACATGGGGATTTCCATGTTAGAGGTGGCTGAAAAGATGGAGATGATTAAAAAATAGTCTCAGGTGAAAATGATTGTAGACGGTTGTCTCATCAGAATCTGTATTATTATTTTTTTTATTGCTAAATTTGTACACAAACGAGGATTTATCTTGGTGTCATGGTACAAAAATAAATAAATCAAACTGTGGTACAGAAATGGAATATATGGTGTTTACAGTATCTTTAATATTATTATTAATCCTCATAACAGAAAAAAAATGATATATATACACATACACGCTAACTATCGACAGATATTAGAATAGAAATTAAGAAATATGTAAAGGTTATGGGGAAGGTTGTGCAAAGTGTAGGTAGAAAATTATTGTACATGTGAAGATGAGGTTTGAGCTTCTTTTCTCTGGAAATGGTTTCACAAGTTAATTGTTTTTAATTGCTGTGGGTCTGCTTTCATTAGTACAGTATGTTCTTGTACACTTGGACTCCTCACAGTCTATCTCAGTGACCTGTATGCACTTCATTTTTCTCTCTGTCTGCAGTGAGAGTGATCAGAGCTCCAATGGGAACCAGAGCAACTCCTACAGTCAGTCTTAGCATGCCGTCTATATTTCCGTGGGAATCCATAATGTCGACGTGGAGGATCTTCTAGTAATGTCACAGTGCAACCATTACAGTCACAATCAGAAATTTGATCCTCAATCAACCCCCACTCCCCAACAAACTGAGTGTCTTTACCTTTTCCTCCTTGTCTGATCATTATGGGTTTGTGGACTGAGCGAGAAACACGGAAATGCCTGCAGTGAACAGCAAATCGAATACAACAAGCCATGACGTTGTCTCGATTAGGCTCCAACTTGAAACGAACTTAAAAGCCAAGGAACATTTTTGGGGTGGGAGGGAATGTAGGGGGAACAGATGTAATGGTTCAGTAGACACTCGCCATTGTGATGATCCTGACATCCTTGAACAGTCCAGAGGAGTGAGTGTTTACACGTCGAGCTCCGTGGGATTTGAAAAAACAAAACTTGATCACGAGCACTGTGCGTGCATGTCTGTGTCTGTGTGTACTACATGTGAGCGGCCACTCTGGGTGGGTTTTAATTCCTCAGGGATTGCAGTAGACTTTTTTTTTTTCCTGTTAATTGATTTTGAGCTTACAGGGTGGATCTTATTGGTTATCACCCTGTTCAGCTGTGATGGGATGCACCTGCCCTGTTAAGTGTTTCTGCTGGCTGATTGGTAAACTGTGGCTGGAGAAATGCCAAGAGAAGCTCCTCATGAGGGCACAAACGAGCTCTTTGAATACAAGAATTTACTGTTTTGAATCATGACAACCCCACCAACCCCCACCTCCTTGTAAATAGCCTTATGATACTTTTCTTTTATCTTTCATGCTTTCGCTTATATAAGAAAAGTTTAATGGAAATCATGAGCTGGTTTGTGCTTCAGATAAAAGTGCCCCTGTTTGTTTGTTTTTATAGTAATTTTTTTCCCCCATTTACCCTACTTTAGTTGTATAGTGCATTATCTAACACTTTTTTTGTTTTTGGAAAAACCTTTGCTTTTAATTCGTCACGGAACATCTTTTTTAAAAATGTTTTTCTGCAAAGTTTTGGTTGTACCTTATTTTAATTTACTCTATTCCCTGAATTTAATCACTGAGTTGTGGCAATATGTGTGTGTAAATGTCTCTATATTTTTGTGATGTAATACAGCGGAAGCTGTGTGTGTGGCTGTACTTAAAAAAAGGTGCTTGAAAGCCTTACAAAATAAAAGCTGCTGGTTAAAGAGAGAACCCCTCATGAAAGCACATTGTCCCATTCAGGTGAACTGCACAGTGTGCTGCTATTGTTGCTTATTATTATTATTTTTCTTTCAGGCCTTTTTTTTTCTTTTAAAGAAAGAAAGAAAAACAGATGTGGCAGGGTGCCCTCTGGCCTTTTTCCTGCCATTCAACTCATCTATTGTTGGTGTCCACTTTAAAATAGGGTGTGATCCTATGATCCTACATGGATATATCTAGTTCTAGTTAAAGAACAAAAAAATGTTATTTTTAAGGCTCATTTCGAAGCTTAGTTATGGTAATAAAGTCTATTGTGTATTGTCTACTTAACAAAGTGGGCCTCCGTTTTTGTGTAATGCACATTGAGGCATATTCCAGCATGTTACAAAAGTCATAGGAAGTCCTTTTTACCAGCAGCAGTATCTGCTCAGAGTAGGGGCTGTGGTGGGACCCCTACTGTTGATTACAAAGAGTGACAGCTGACGTGTACTGGTAGAAAATTCGGAATGTGCACAGCCTGGGGCTCCAAGTGGCGACATTAAAAATGAGGATAAATTGTACGTTATGATTATGAAAATGAAGCGCAGAGGTGCAGTAAACTCTGGTAGTTGACGCCTTCGGGGTACAGTCAGTTCCCGTGACGTCGCTTTAGCTGCATAAGAGAATTTCTGAGGGCAGCGGAGGTCGTACGGCAAGCTATGTGATGTCTCCTTCAAAATAAAGGTCTAAAGTCAAGATTACATATGAACTGACAAAATGCGGAAGCAAAGCTATTTTTAAGTGCTTCTTCAGGAGTACTTAACCATAATGTGAAGTCTGTGACACATCTGTTGGCAACCGCACCGACAGGGAATTAAGTTTAAAATAAGTGTAACCCCAAAGAATTAATCATGGTCAAAAGATACAAAAGCCTGTTTGAAGTTCGACTTTTAAAGCTACTACGCTTCAGTAAACTTGAAACAAATCTTCATATTTTCTCATTCTCTGTGGCACACTTGTTCATTTTTATGGCCTTTTATTGCCACAAATATTGTGCTGTTTCTAATATTTTTATTAGCACTGTTGCCTCATTTATAAGAATTTTATCTGTTTTAATAGGTTAGATATAAAGTATTGTCAAAAGGGAAGGAATTTTGTCCTGAATGAATGCCACTCATTCATTTGGCTGTCCACTAGTAAAGTAGCCTTATTATTTTGTAGTAGTTTAATAATGGTTTGTATTTAGCTTTGTATTTATCTATTTTTATTCGGCACTTTTCTTGACATTACTCGAATTGTTTTGCAAAGGATGACCCGCAAATCCATCCAATTTTATATTGAAAGGCTAACCGGAAACCCTTTTGTGTTTCTCTCACTCTTGACAGTAATTATAAAAAGGGGGACATAACCTGGGAGCTCCGAGCGGGCTTCAGAGAAAGTCGACCCCGCTACGGGGACGGGCTCCGGGCGGGATGCTTGTGTCCGGTCGGCTGGTCCTCGTGCCGTCGCGTCTCACCTGCATCCGCGTGCACTGATGAAGCCCCCGCTGATGAAGCTCTTGGCTGCCAGAGTGAGGCGGAAAGTGGCCAGAGACAGAGAGCATGTACTGGCGTGTCGGGTTCGCCTGGACTCGGTCGTGTGTGGTTGATCTCGGTCCGAACCAGAGCCTCTCCTCCGGTCTGCTGGGGTCCGATGAGCAGCTCTCGTTTTACGGGTACATCATCGCGTACCCACTGCAGGACTGCGGCGGGATCATGTCAGCTTTGGGCTCGGACTCGTGGTGGCGGAAAACACTGTATTTGACCGGAGGGGCTCTGCTCGCTGCCGCTGCTTATCTGCTGCACGAACTGCTGGCCATCAGGTACCAACAACAACAACAACAACACAGGGACTGCCAGAGAGAGGCAGACCTCAGGATCCCTGTACGCAGGCCTCCCAGGCCAGAGCACAATCCGTGTGGATTTGATCTGCTCATATTTTCACTCCAAAGCTGTATTTTCCACTGAGGTCTGATATTACTTAATCTCGTCTGATTGGGCTGGGTGAGAGTGGAGACAGGGGAGAAGGAGTCGTGAGTGGGGGTGGGGGTGTTGTGATGTAACGGAACCTCCACCCCTTGAGCTTCCTCCTCATAAACACACACATATTAGGGGAGATTTCCATCTTCGCTAGCTTATTTCTGTGATCAGTGATATGATAATAGTTTATTAGTGTTATTGTATGTCCGTGTGCTACCACGGCCTTCACATAGCTCTGCTGCCAAATGAAAGGACATTAGAGGCAGTAGGTCGCTTTCATTAGTCTCTGCTAGAAGGACGAGGGAGGTGATGGAGGTTAACACTCCCGCTGGTGTTTAGGTCCAGTCTAAACGCTGCAGTGGTGTGTGGGTCTTTTATAACCTCTGATGTAAACACCTTGAATCATGAAGGTTGCGGGAGGGGATGTGGCAGCTTTAAAGTAGAAAGAAGCGCTGTGTGCTTGATTATTCATTTTCAGGGTGAAAGCTTTGACTGAGCGAGTTTATTTCTTCGATTTACCCGCAGTCCAGGCCAGGGTCTGTGCTATGTTACAGTTTAAAGGGTACTTAGTGTTACTGCAAATGGCACTGGACGATGTGCTTTTAAGATGAGGAAACGGAAGCTTCCTCTGCGGTTTTTTTTGTTGGTTTTTTGTACCTGTATGAGCGGATATGTTGCAGTTTTCCCCTGCCTCCCTTTCTCTATATCGTCCTGTCAGCAGCCATGCGTGCTGTAGGTGATCCTCTATTCTGGTGTCAGCGGCTATTTAAGCACCGCACTGAAAATAGACAGCTCCTGCACTCAGCCGCCTGCTTGTTTGTCGTTTCAGCACTTTACACGGCGGACAGCTCCTTGTCCTAATTCTGCATCCTCTCCGCGTGAATGTGCTGCTTTTCGTCTGGCTGTGGTTGTGGCAGTTTTGACTTTAACCGGTCGGTGATTCGTTATTATAATGTTACAATTTTCGTGCAGACAGCCCACGTGATGCACATACTTGCGACCTTTTCATTTTTATTTTTATTTTTTTGCTGACGAAAGCAAGAGAGTAACTTAATAAAAACTAAAGCAGGATAAAGCAGGAGGACATTAACTGTGAGGAAATGTACTGACAGTTTCCTCAAATAATAAAAACCAGATCAGAATAATCTGGAGAGCGGAGAGCCAATCAGAACAGCCGATGAGGAAGTGATTCAGTCAGAAGATTAGAGTCGCAAATTTGATCTGGCCCCGGAAACAGTGCAGCAAAATTGCTAATTTTGGTATGATCCAATACCAAGTAAATACTGGGCCACTATTGCCGATACCAATATCAGTACCAATACTGATTTCAGTGTATAAAGGCAGTTTATGTAGGGGAGAGTAAGTGTGTCATGACTAATGAGACCAATCACTATCAATTTTCAAATTTTAGACCACTGAATCGCTGTGATTTTTACTTTCCACAATAATTAGTTAACACAATAAAGACACAACGTTCACCTTTTCATGGATATGAAACTGTGTTGTTGTCGTTTTTTGTTTGTTTGCTTTTTGGAAACTTTTTGGAGTGCAAATGTTCCTGTCTCTAAAGGACTTTTTTCAAGTGTGCTTTACGCTGTAAATAAATCCATGACAGTCAAAACAAAAAGGTTTCAAAAACACAATTCAGGGGGCTTCATGCCTTACTTAGAGGATAGAAACAGAGTATCAGCGCTCTCGTGCTAGTATCAATCCAATACCAGTTCCAGCGTTGGTATTGATGCTATCCATATTTGGATCAATCTGCCCACTACTAGGTACAGCTAGCGCCCATGACCCCCGTTTCTCACGGAAATGCAGCAAAATTCTAATGCTTGGTAGGAAGAGAAGAGTAGACATATGGACATAATTTACATTTGATGTCAAGGAAAACAGGACGCTGGAAAAACTCTCAACAGTAAAAACACAACATTTTTATATTTTGTCACCTGAATCAGCTTCAGATCTAGTCTGCTATAATCTTTAGATATTTGGCCAACTAAAACTAGACTGAAAGTAAAAGATTTGAAAAAAATATGGCTAAAACTAAATAAAAATGTGCTGTCCAAAATAATACTGCTTCCGAGACTTACCTTAACCATAAAATCTGCTAAACTACTTTAAGTCTTTGCATGCTCCCCAAAACTAGCTAAATACATACACCAACCTTATTACTCTAACAATAACCACAAAAATAAGTGCTTTATGAGCAACTATGATGGCTATCTCCATATTTGTTTGTTCATGGACTCTTCTACAGTTGCAGTATAGTTCTTTATCTTGTAATGGGCTTTTGGCTAGACTTCGACTGTATGAAGCTAATAGCTCTTCTCCCTTTAAGGCCGCCCTCCAAGCCAGATTTCCTCTGATTAGCTGCCCTTTGTAAACCCGTGTGCCTGTGCCAAAACTGACTATTCAATGATACCCACTCTCACTGACATCAGAGGGGCTAATAACATCAAATAATAGAAAAAACTACACTCTATATATAGTTGACACAAAATACTTGGCTAACACTCATCCTAACTTAAATTTAAACATGGTCTAATGTTATATCAAGTGTTTGTACATCTAAGATCTAAAGATTTGTGTCATGCCGACTTCCTTTTTGTTCCCTAAAAGCAGGCCTAATTGCTTCCCTGTTTTCAGCTATAATATGAAGTAGACTACTAACAGCCGGCTGTGAGGATGGTATCAGTCTTCTAATCAAAGTGAAAAGCAGGGATGTAGTCGAGGCTGATAGATTGGTCTTAATCCATCATATTTACAATGTAGCATCAAGAGAAAAGGCTAAACTTCTGATGAAGAACACAACCCAAACGAAAAAATGCTGAAAACTGCAAAGGACTAAATGTCTATGTAGAAATATAAAAGACGAGTGCTATGTCCATGTATGCAGTTGACTCACACCCAACCCACACACCCACACTCTACATTTTAGTGTTTAGTTGTTGTTTTTTCACAACCCTCGGAGTGTATGTGACATGCAGCTCTTTCCTTCTTTGCCTCATACAGAAAGGAGGAAGAGCTGGACTCTAAAGATGCAATCATACTCCACCAGTTCTCCAGGCCCAAAACTGGCGCCCCATCTCTGTCGCCTTTCTGCCTTAAGCTGGAGACCTACCTCCGTATGGTTGACCTGCCCTACCAGGTATGACTGTGTTTACGTGGCTGCAAAAGAAAAACAATATTTTGTCTGTTATATAATAAAATGAATTTATTAAAAATAATCTCTCCTGCAAAGATCACTCAGTTTCTTTTGCAGCATTTACCAACCACTTTGAGAATTTTCTCATCATCTTCCCACCCCCTTTTCCTTAATCCTCTTCTAGAACTACTTTGATGGGAAGCTTTCGCCGCAGGGAAAGATGCCATGGATCGAGTACAACCAGGAGCAGGTGTGTGGGACAGAATTCATCATCGACTACTTGGAGGAGAAGCTGGGCGTGAGCCTCAACAAGAGCCTGACACCCCAGGAGAAGGCCTTATCACGCGCCATCACCAAAATGGTGGATGAGCACTTCTACTGGTGAGGGACCGCTGAGATTCAAGCTGATTGTTTTTGTATTAAATGAGTGCATCTGTGTGTCTGTATATATAAATATATATGCATATCACAGGACCATAGCTTACTGTCAGTGGGTGGACAACCTGGAGGAGACCCAGAAGATGCTGTCGGTGAGCGGTCCACTGAGTGACCTACTCAAGTGGATCCTGAGTCACCTGACAGGTGGGATCGTTAAGAGGGAGATGTATGGTCACGGGATTGGACGATTCTCTACCGAGGAGGTGTACGCCTTAATGGAGAAGGACATGCGCACCCTGGCCACCCTGCTAGGTGAGGGTTTTTTTTTCCAATTTAAAATAGTATGAGTCAGCCTATGGGCAACTGAATCTATTTAAGTATGCATTAAGGTTAGAAGTACGTTTTTCCAGAAGACAAATGGAAAACACTTTTTTTTCTTCCTTTTTTTTGCTTTGTTTTGTAAATCTACAAATCACTTCGTATCGTGAAGCTCGATCTCAGTGTGTGTCACCATTTTGCTTGCATATTTTACCCCAGGGCCAGATCAGTGGCTTTTCAATATGCGCCTTGAGACCTATAACCAGAGACATCACGTTTATTAGCAGCAGTAGATGGAAAAAAACTGAAGGGATTGCTCAACACTGACCTGCTGTGGTAGAAACTTAGCATTGCAATCACTGTCAAACCGGGCAGTTCATGGTAGACGATTTGCAGTTGTTTGGCCATGACAGGTGGCTTCTCAGGTTAAATGTTTTTCACTAAAGGTGTCAGTTAATCTGTTACCAGTATGTGTTTATTTATTATAAAACAGAAGAAAATGGAATTCAAGGGGGGAAAGCTTCACTGTTTGACTTATATTTTTCTGTCTGCTGTCTAAGGTGATAAGAAGTACATTATGGGCTCTAAGCTTTCAACAGTAGACGCCGCAGTGTTTGGTCACCTGGCCCCTGCTATGTGGACGCTACCGGGATCGCGGCCAGAGCAGCTAATCAAAGGTGAATTCACCAGAAAGGCAGTCTACCTAATTTCAAGCAAACGTGCACTTGAGTGATGTATGTACAGTATACACAACTCCAATTCCAAAAAAGTCAGGATGATGCGTAAAGTGTAAATCAAAACAGAATGCAATGATTTGCAAATCTCTCAAATCCATATTTGATTCATAATAGAACACAGGAAACATATCTAATCTTTTTCTTTCTGAATTTTCAATGGCTCTATGAAATATAGAAATGTGATCTTTTGCATGTTCTAATTACACGTTCAGCACAGAATTCATACATTTGAACACTACGTATGAGAGGAAAACAACACAATGTCCTTTAGCGAAAATCATAATCAACTGATGCAAGATGAGCAACATCAAAATGAAAATGAAATTCACTAAACTGTAAATCAAGTTATTTGTTTATCTAAGAGAATAAGAATAAAATTAATAATAAGAAACTGTCTGATCTTTGACTTAGACACTTTTTTTTAACCTCTTCTGCTAACCTTTAAAGCTCATCAGTGCCTAAAAGGACCAATGGAAAAGTGATGAATTATCATTTTATTACTATTTATACATAAAAATGTGTTTTCTTCTTCTTTTAAAATCTAAGTCATCATTACTGGAAAATAATATTTCAGTTAGGACCACTTTAGTCAAAAGAAGGTGTTATTTTCCATATGATGTATACACAACAGCCCAAGATGGGATTAAAATGAGCAACTGGTGTTTAGGTGGGTTGCAAAGCAGCTTGTAGGCAGGCTAGAGCAGTTGCACAGAAATCCGCAGTAAAGTGTTTCCTGAGCTATCAGCTGCCGTTGCTATTTGCTGTTTTATGGACTGTGAGATCTAATCCTATACTCACTTATATCACTGGTGTCTCAGTGAGATACCTTATGGGCGCTGTACCTACTGAGATGTTTGTTCCACCCAGGTGAGCTGATCAACCTCGCCATGTACTGCGAACGCATCCGCCGGCGATTCTGGCCCGAGTGGTTCGTCGACCTGGAGGACTTCCGCTACAACGACACCACAGAGGGCAGCGACTCGCCCTCGAAGCTCCCCGACCTCGGCCTCTACTCCCGCACGGACACTTTCCAGGACGATACGCGCTCAAACACTTTACACACTCACACGCCACAAGACCCGCCATCGTCTCAGAGTGACCCCACGGGCCACTCGCTGTACGACTCTGACATGGACACGGAGTGCTCTGAAATAGACCAGCCGAAGTGCTGACGAAACACACACACACACTTATAGTACACACTACATATAGACACGCCGCAGGAGGGAGCTGCATCCCACCTATGTTCTACGTCTTAGAACAGAAAACAAGAGGGGGATGTATTCGGCGTTCGCCGGCCGGGACGTTGAGGGTGTAGAAGGGTAAAGTGCCAACTGTAGTGGAGGAAAGATTGCAGAACAAGGGGTAAAAAGGTACAACAGAGATGAAACTAGAAAAGAAGTGAAGAGAAAAAAAAGAAATGTAGGTTTAAAAGTGAGAACTAGACGCATTCAAATCAGGAGTAAATGACGCAGTTGCCGAGAAACTCCTCCACATCAACTGCAACCACGACCTTCTACCCGTTGTCCGTTGCGTGCCCACCGTTGTCCCTCGTAGCAGCTCGCACCACCCAGCAGCGTTTTGCGTCTGTGTGTGTGAGTATTTGTGAGTGCATGTGTGTGTGTGCGTGTACCAAATGAACCTTTAATACATGAAAGGAACTGTACAGAATCCATCAGAAAGAAAACATTTCAGTGTAAATATATAAACGAATCTGACTTCATTCTCAGATTTAATAGATAAAAACTGTATTATATATGAGTATAAATAATATAGATAGGCTGGAACTATAGTATTATGTCGTCTGTCATATGGTGTAAATATTCTAGGTGTTTCTCTTATGAATTCCTACCCTGCTGGTCTAAGATCAGCTAGAGGAACCCTGTGAATTCTTTTACTGTATGTATCCGATTACAGGGATATTACAGTATTTAAACAGTTGAGAAAAGAAAAATCATAAAACATAATAGGTAGTAAACTCCCAGTTTCCATTAACATCTTGTCTAACTGAGGCAATTATTTTGCCTCCAAAAAAATCCCCCAAATCTTAATGTACGCTGCTGTATTTAGGAGATTTTACATGCATTCAAGCATTGAGCGCACGCCAAACAATCGTGTAGATATAGAGCAATAGATAGAAGACTGAAGACTCAAAGTGCATGGCTGATTCAGGCCCATAAGTCTCTCTTAGCACCCCACATTGATAATCTTTAGCTACATTTCTTAGTAAGCCTAGTGTGGTGGAACGATGTAGCTTGTTTGTCGGTGCCTCTGGCCAAATCAGCCGTGCGAGCATGTATCCAATGGATTATGGAAAAAAAGCACTTGTTTTCTTTCAGGATTTCTGTCAGGAAATGTTACGTAAAGCAATAAGAGACACAGACACAGGTTCAATTTATGCCAGGCTGTGATAATTGTGGTGTGTGATGGTAAGGGGCAGGCTCTATGTGCGCTTGTCGTTCATCAAGCGCACGTACCGACAACGTTTCGTATGCATGGAAGAAAGGGCGAAATACTATTTATGTTCTTGTGCATGTTAGCCTCACGTCATTTTAAAAATATTTAGCTCTAGAAGTTTGTTGTCTGTACTTACAGTCCTGGTATAAAGAAAGCACACCCTCTTTCAACTCTAAGGTCAGAAAACATGTCAGGACATATTAAAAAGTCACATGGTCTTAACAGATTCTAAAATAATGTATATATAGCCTCAGGTGAATACCAACACACGACGTATTACACTGTGTTGTTATTAAAAAAAAAAAAAAAAAAGCTGAAATGCAGAAGCAGGATGTGAATAACCAAGTATACCCCATGGTCCAGTAGCCATCTTTAAGCATCAGTAATCGGACGTGATTGTTTTCTCCATGACTGAATCAGTCTCTCACATTGTTGTGGTGAAATTCTTTTCATGTGGCTGCAACACAGACCGACATCATCACACCTCCACTCCTGTACTGGACAGTTGGTGTGACATATTTGTGTTAATTTGCTTTGTTTGGTTTTCTCCAAACATGGTGCTGTGCATTATGGCCAAACACCTCCACTTTAGTCTCATCTGTCCAAACGGCATTGTTCTAGATGTCTTGTGATATGTTTATATGCAACTTTGCAAACGTTAGCCTTGTTGTCAGGTTCGTGTCATATTTTAAAAGGAATGGGCAAACGAGTTACCAGGAGAAAGTTCAGTCTTTTTCTAACTGTCCTGTCAAGAACTGTAATGTTTAACATGCTAACTGAGGCCTGTAGAGTCTCAGATTTAGCTCTTTGTTTTTTTCAATTTCTGTAAACACGGCACAGCCGGACTTTGGGGTGAATTTGCCAGGATGTCCACTCCTGGGACGACTGACAAATGTTTTCCCCTCATCTTTCTCACTGTTGAATGACAGACTTCAAATTGTTTGGAAATCGCATTATAACCCTTCTCTATGAACTTTGCAGAAGTCTTCGCTCCTTGGCAGTGTGTTAACGCAAACAAGCGGCAAAACCTTTTCCTTTCAGAGAATTGCTCACACTTCCTGATGATCAGTTAATGAAGTGCATTTGATTAACAGCATCCGGTTGCTACTTCTGTGGAAACAGTGAGGGTGTACACACACTGCATCTGTATTTTTGGCTTAGTTTTAGTTAAGTAAATAATGACATGGTGTAATAATGCATGTGTTATTTTTCACATCAGGCTGTAGTTACCTCATTTAAGGATCTGGTAAGGACCAGATGTCCTGATGCTCAAAACTGTAAAACTTAGTGTGGGTGTTCTTTCTTTTTCACACGACTGTACCTGAGCTAGTTAGGTGAACTCAGCAATCACAGTCAGTCCCAGACATTTTATTCGACCTGTCCTACACTCTGTCCATAACGGAGTTACAGAGTTGCTGAAACTAAAAGTTCTGTTAGGGAACTTTAGGGGAAATTACAGACCTCACAGTAAACAAATTGTGGATGTGATCAGTAACTACAGTTGGAAAAACTGCAATTTAAACCCAGATGAGAGGCCTTTAATGGGCGTATACATGATGTCAGCCAGTAAGTTACACTAAAATATATTTGGCGTAATTTTAAAAACCGCATCTCCAGTTAGTCATTTGTCCACCAGAGAGCACTGGAAGCAATTTTTCCAAATATGCTCACAACTCCTGCTGCTCTCAGTTCTAATAACCACATTTATAGGATAACATTAAAAATGTCTTTTATGCTATAATAAGTTGCTTTTGTATGTTTGAGTCTTTCAAATGCTCAGATTTGTCTCCCAAATGTGCAAGCGTGGCTTCGTTTGTGGGGATGCTGCATGTATGTAAGACTAGAATTAAAAACAGATGTAGCATTAACTTACCTCTAATTGGAAAGAAGAAGCAACAATCCTACATAACGAAGGGAACTGATGGGGAAAGAGTCCAAAGGATGAGAGGGCTTTTTATTTATTTTTTGATCCTTAAGGCACTATTACGATTCTGATGTCGTTTTAAAACCATGAGTTTGAATGTGATGATGCCTCTCTGTTGAATTCTGCTCGATAAAACAATGCCATAAGTTGTTGGTCCAAACTCTGAGTCTGATATAAGCCTTTTGTGGGGACACAGCAGACACTGAAGCCTTTATGGGTGCGTGTGTGTGTGTGTGTGTGTGTGTGTGTGTAAGTGTGTGTGTTCAGCAGGTGAATTTCAGTGGAGTAACAGACTGAAACTAAGAAGCTAATGAACTAAAAAGTTTGGTTTGGTGTCTTAAAACCCCTGGCCTGCATGCTATTGCCTTTTAACGTCAGTAGTCAGATTCAGCCTGAAGCTAAACTGTTTACTTCATACCAGTGCCAGTGTATGACTTCTGTTTTTGTATGTTACATTTATTTATATATTATATTTAGTTTATGCTATTTCTATTAATTTATTAAGATGACTGATGTGCTTGAATTTGATAAGCAATTCTACTTTTTTTCTACATTTTGCACTTTAGTTATGTTTACACGTGTTATGTTTCTATGTCTGAAAATCACTGTCAGACTAATGTATGCGTTGGTGTATTAGTGCGCTGCTGGATTTTCTTCAGGCTTCTGCTGACATATAACTCTTATAAAAGCTACACATGTCCATGCAAGTCACAGCAGTGGTTGCATGTATATCCACAACCTGGAAAGTTTTGCAGCTCATACATGCGGTTTGCTGCATGTCTGACATTTGCTGCAGACTCTGCCTTTACAAGACACAATAACTCAGCTTCGCCCCGCAGTGATTTATGTTCACTTGAAGCCGAGATACCAAACTGACACTCGATCTTCTGTAAGCAGGGTGAGGTGAGTCATCCTGCTGATCGGCTGATCATCGGTGTCTCCTCTCTCTCTCGTGCGACTTCACCTCTGGCAGTACAAATTGCAAAAGTCCTCCTGATAAGAGTCTGTTGCCAACTCTGTCTGTCTCAGTGTTCCTCTGCATTTCGAGGTGAGAAGTCGGGGTTTAAGCCCCGCCCTGCGCGTCACTGTTCCCATTCTACCCTGATTCCTGCTTGTAGACTTGTAGAAGCCACATTGCGCTGTTGTCTTGATGTTGTGCGTGTGGAAAAACACTTGTGGTATCTTGTTGGACTGTAAATAAGTGAGCCAGAAAAAAGCCAAACTAAATATATAATTTATAAATATATATATATATATATATATATATATATATATATAAAGACAGAGAGAGTGAGATAAATGAATATGACCTGAAAGAATATGCTCTACAAGGGTTTTTTAAAAAAAGAGATTCTTATGAATGTATCATAAACAGAGATAAAATGCTGTATGACAATGGATTACTTCTAATATTTCATTAAATATAACTGCCATATTTTCCTCTGGTTTTGTTTCCGTCATTGTGTGGATTGCTGCATGCATGAAAAATTAGAATATTTCTGCATGAACTGTTCAGTATCAACATGTTGAACTGTGTATACTCTGGCATATCTATCTCATAATCCCTCTCCCTCTGTGCTTGCTGCCATACGACAATACTAAGCCCACCCAACAATGCTGAAGGATTAGCTCTCTGCCCTTTTCTTTGGGCTCTAAGGGAAACAGACAGGAAAAAGCAGGGTATAGAAAGAGAAAAGGCAAGTTGCGGGAGCACCAATGTAGAGACGGAGCGTGGGTTTGGGTGCGAAGCGGGCTTGAAAAGGGGAAGAGACAAACAGCTCGAGAACAGATGAATGATATTTGATAGCTTTGGCTGGTTGCGTTTCTGAGACCATTGTGCAAAATCCCTGGGAGATCGCTTCCACACAAGATAGGGGAGACAATTCAGGACTGACAATGACACCAGAGTATAAATCATCGCTGGTGAGTCAAAGATGGCATACAGTGTCAGAGGGAGCAGCTGTGTGTGTGTGTCTAACACGTGGCTGAATGCATGATATGTGAGGTGAGACAATGTGTGCAGTGAGAACTAAGCGTGTGTGTGTGTGTGTGTGTGTGTGTAAAAATATGAAAAATGCAGAGGATGCCTGTAGGAGCGTGAGGGCCGGGAGGAGGGCAGATGGTCGCTTGCTGATAGGGCGGAATCCAGGCAACGGGGTCCTCCAGAGAGCTGGGTTCAAACCAGGTTTACACACACACACACACACACACACACACACACACACACAAATATTCACGCTTATCTCTTTCTTTCTCTTTCAGGCACTCTCTTTTGTTGCCCCTCAACTGCACACACCAGTTTCAAGTCGTGTCAAAATAAAAGCTTGTGTATATCAAATGATAGTAAAATAAAATACAGGCGCACAGTTAGACAGATTCCTTGTTATTTTAAGGTTGATAGCAAATTATATATCTACATATTTTTTTCATTTACTTTAACTTTAACTATTATTTCAATATTTGAAATTACAAAAATGTGCATTGTCAGTTTGTTTAAATAAAGATGTCCCAGTTCCACATTCTCAAAACGCAAAGTGTCAGAATGTTTTTTAACCACCATTCACCTAGAAATTCAACACAGGTAAATAAACTTTGCCTCCATCTCCCCTTTAATTAATACTACAATAAACCTTTTTTTTTAAAAGTATGTTTGATCAAGATTGTGGTGGAGAAATACAGGAATCTGGTAAAATAACATAATAACTGGATCTCAAAATTAGGGGAAAATTGGGAATCTTTATAGTAAAGAAGGAATTATAATAACAATAATAATGATGATAATAATTTCACTCAAAAATGAGTAAAATTCAAAATCTGCATGTGTTGTTCACTTTTTACCAACTTTTTAAAATTTAATGCCATTTTTAAGCTCTGTCTGCTCTTGTTCTGTAACCTCATCACATAACTAATTGCCTAATGATTATTCATGAAAATCGATGATTATGGAATAATGGACACACTGGCCTGTAAAAAATAATAATATTGAACATCGGCGTTCACCGTTCAAAAATCGACCACCTTACATTCAACTTAAGGCTCTTGAGGCTTCCTTTAAACCACCAGGTGGCGTCAGGACACTTTCCGATTTGACCACCGATCAGGCCAAGGTGTAATAAAACATACAGTACAGACACGAGGTGAACAAACCCAGTGCAGAGATGTACTGTTAAATGCATTTCCACCTGGTGAAGGCTCGCACAGGTTCTGAAACAACAGTTTAAGCTTCATTTTTTTTTTTGTAATTTAGACTGAAGCCACAACCTTTTAATCTCTATTTGAAAAACCCTGTCGATATTTTCTTTTTCCTTTTTTTGCACAACATTTCAGTGTTGATTTATTTGCACACGTTTCCCATTTAAACTATTTGTATATTACTTCATCGTACATGAAAATGATAAATAGGACAGGTTTATGGCTATTTTTAGTGCGCATGCTGATGGCAGCAGGCCCAATTATACACAATAACACTATTGTTACATCAGCTTCTGTACCTCACCTGCAGTGAGGCCTATATACCTTCATTTCACATCCTTTACAGACAGGCCTGCTTTTTATTTATTTATTCATTGCCTAAGAACATTTTTTTAAATTTTGCTTCGATGGTCAGAAATTTATCTCGCCGTGCTTGTCGATCGCATTTCGCATTTATCCTAATAATAATAATAATGTGAAGTCACTTGCTGAGCATCTTCTGTAACATCCATCACACAGCAGTATCAGAGCACATCAGCGGTAGCAAACACTTCAGCGAAGCAGGTGAAACATTTTAAACAACCGAGACGAACTGATAAAATCCCCAATTTTAATGCGAGTCCGCACACAATAAAAAATACAGTTAAATGCGACTTTTTTCCCCTTCTTTCTTCAACCCTGAAGCGCAATGAACGTGCAGGACTGCAGAGTTTTAGAAAACAAATACGCTTTAATGACAAAAAGCATTTAGAAATTGTGCAATCGTTGATTTCTTTTTCCTCTTCGTTTGATCACAGATTTCAGGTCACTGCTATTTTGTTTTGGTTTGCCTCTTTTTTCCCCTCCACACATCAGAAACTCAAATTCAGCTGAAGATTAAACAGGGTGTGATTACAGTATTTTTTTAAATTTCACAAATATGGGGCCTTATTTTTTTTTATCGGGGGCGAATTGTTATGTAATACCTACCCATAAATAAAAAATGCCATGTGCGTATTGCAAAACGTTACATAAAAATATTGCTATGGTTATTTTTTATGATTGGCGATGAAAAGGGAGGTTATAGACCGACTTTGATGTTGTTAGGTAAGACTTATACATTCAGGTTTGTTATTTTTTTTTTGTACACTGTCTCACATTAACAAGCTTTGGTCTATTAAAAATGTTCCTCTCCAGTCATCAGTATTCCTCAGCTTTATTTGAGTTTCCGCTTTCTTTCTTTCTTTCTTTTTTCTGTTATATATATATATGTATATTTATTTATTCATAATTTGGTAAAAGAACCTTTTAGTGGTTTTTTTCCTCCCACATACACTCCTACTATCAGATCAGGTTATCAATCACAGGATTTCAGTGGCACAAGAACACGTGTCTGTGTTTGTGCTTTGGCACAGACTGACAGAAAAGAAACTGAACATATAAACAACCGAACGAACGAACGAACGAAGCAATACAAAAACGAATGAAGATACATCCCACAGATCGCCTTCTCCGTGAATGAATGAGTCATACAGTAGTAGTAGTAGAAGTATAGCCACTGTGGCCAGAGCTGGTACCAGGATATATTCAGTTTTTTTCTTCTTCTCAGGAAAAGAAGGCAAAATGGGCTGGATTGTTCAGAGTGTTCCAGCCGGACAGTCTCGGTCTTTCTCGTCACAGCATTTTGGAAAAGTACAGAAATAACAAACAGCAAAAACACACTGTAAACAGGCGCACAGACATGTCTGCACAAAAGGAAAAGCCTTGAAGTCCACCAATACTCAGTCTCAATTGTATTATTATTATTATTATTATTTATTTATTTTGTTATTATTATTTGCTGCTAAATTAGGAATGTAAAAATGTAAATACTTTCACATTTTATTATATTAAAGCAATACTGTATTTTTATTGTGAATAAGTTCAGGTCGTCACAATAAATTTAGACGAATACCTACAATTTTACAATAATAATAATAATAATAATAATAATAATAATAATAATAAATTATCTGGCTGGTATTGGCTTTAATTTTTAAACATTGTACAGCAGGTGTCTGCCATTTCAGCCCTCTCTTGCCACAAGCCGCGAAGAACCCCTGTTGCTTTTGTTATGATGGAAAGATGGCGTTTATTTACCCACACTCACTGCGACTAAATCATCATGCCCGAAGCGAGTTTTTATGTTTTTTCTCCCCGCGGACACGTCTCGTCCGTGTCACACTCTGCCTTTTTTTCATCTCTTCTTCTTCTATTTTTTTAAATAACATATTTGATGATGGCACACTGGCGCCTGGGTCTGGCATAAAGAAAATGTCGCTGTTTTTTTCTTATTCTTTTTTTTTTCTGGTTAGCACACACCACCCCGATACGTTTGGCAGTTCTGCGCCACGAAACCTCTCCATACGGCTCTGCTATGAGTATTTTTAGCGCTCGCGTGCCACTGCGTGTCCCCACTGTGTCTGTCCGTGGGTCCAACATCTAAACTGGCTGAGGTCCAGTTCCGAGCGGTCCAGCACAGAGAATAAAAGAAATAAGGAGGCGTTATACCTCCTTTAAGGGGTCCGTGTTTTTACTCGGGATTGAGAACTGAGGTCACTGCACGGGAGTTTGTCCTCCGTGGCGAGGAGGGGTGTCCCCGTACATGTCCTCTCCTCCAGGTATCTGTCCCCCAGCGGGCGTCATCCTCTTCTCCTTTTGCCGCCGGTTACAAAACCAAACCCTCACCACCTCCTTCTCCAGCTGCAGGCTGTCCGCTAGGGAGTTGATCTCCGCTGCTCCCGGTTTTGGACATTTGAGAAAATGGCTCTCCAGAGCCCCTTTGACGCCCACCTCAATGGAGGTTCTCTTTTTCCTTTTCCGTCCCTGTGCCGCGATTTTATCCAAGCTGGTGGGGCTCCCCGAGGTGGAGTCCGCCTCCTCCAGCCACTTGTTCAACAACGGTTTTAGTTTGCACATGTTTTTGAAGCTGAGCTGAAGCGCCTCGAACCTGCAAATGGTCGTCTGAGAAAAAACGTTCCCGTACAGTGTCCCGAGAGCCAGTCCCACGTCCGCCTGGGTGAAGCCAAGCTTGATTCGCCGCTGTTTGAACTGCTTGGCAAACTGCTCCAACTCGTCAGAGGTCGGCGTGTCCTCGTCAGACTGATCCTGATGGCCCCCGTGCTGGTGATGGTGTGTGAGAGACTGCTGGTGGGCCCCGGGGCCGCCTCCGTGTTCACTGAGGTGCGGACTGTGGCTGTGATGGTCCTCTTCGCGCAGAGGGTGGTGGTGCATCCCCCCTTGCTCTCCCCCCGGCATCAGACCGAAGCCGGACTGAGAGTACACCAGGCTCTGGCCCTCAGATGTCGCCATACCGGAGATGTGCGTTGTGGCTGTGCTGGTTCGCCATGCTCTGGCGTCGTGATGCGCCTGCTGGTGCGCTAGGTGAGGGTGTCGCTGTTGCTGCTGTTGCTGCTGCTGCTGCTGCAGACTGCTGGAGTTCTGCAGCTCCTCTCGGTCACTGTCATGCAATACGGGTTTCACGTCCTGTTCTCCGAGGGGACTAGACGGCCAGGGTGCCCCGCTGTCACCGTGAGACAGCGCCGTTATCCACTGGTGCGCGTGGCTGAGCGGATGCCCAGCGCCCGGTAACGTGCTATAGTCGTTCTGGAGCAGGGTGTGCGCGTCCCTGTACGCTGCCGCCTGCTGCATGCTCCCGGACTCCGAGTGCGGCGGCGGCGCGCTGCTGGGGGTACTGAGGACGCTGTAGTGGTTGGACGTTGCGGTCGCCATAACTATCGGAGCCAGAGTGATAGCTGGAGTTAAAAGGAGGCTGCCTTTGACAGTAACTCTTTTGCGCCACGGGGCAGCTAGGCGTCTCTCTCCAGCATCTCCCGGGCGCTGTGCCAAGGGGACGCAGAGGCGCGCACCTGTGGTCCGCCTCGCTCCGCTCTTTATTGGCCAAGAACGGTTGACAGATGTGGTTACCCCTGACAGCACCCCGCTCATTGGTCACGGGAGATTGTACAGAAACCCCAATCACTCTGCCCAACAATACAGGCAGTCCTGCAGGATGCTAGAGTACTACAAAGTGGAGGGAGAAATCAGGCAGTGTAAACACAGAATAGGCAGAAGAACCTGGGTTGTACTAAAAGAAAAAAAAAGGGGGGGGTCTGACGTTTCTGTCTTTGTTTTAAAGTACTTTTATAACCTTGATCTGGGTCACTGGGTCACAAGTGTTGGATTTGTGCGTCAAAACGCTGCGTAAAAGTTACACACGAGATGAAGACTTTAAATATTAATTATTGTAGGATAGTCATCATTCCCGTTTTAATCGTTTTTTTAAACGCAACTTTCAGAGAGCAAAATGTTCAAAATTACCAAACATTCCGACCACGTCTGATTCCACGCGCGTGAAGTTGGATATCTGGAGGTTATTTTGCGCCACGAAAACAAAGCAGCGATCGTGACGAGAAACTTCCAGCTGCCTCTCTGCCCCCAGGACGCTGTCCAGAGAGAGGGGCTGCGTGCTTCCAGCTTCTGCCCCGTTACCATGGCGAACGCAGTGAATGGAACAACGACGCCCACGTCACAGCTGCAATTCGCTCCTTCTTTTCGTTCCGTTCCAAAGGGCTCATTGGGGCCGCGCTCTCGGCCGACGGGACAAATAATAGGGAGGAGGGGGCGGGGGGCAGAGGAGAGGAGAGGGCAAATCGGGGCCGAAAATAGAGGAGGCTTACAAGAATGGATCCCTCAGCCTGCTCTGAGCCCACTCCACCCTACACCACCCGCCCCCACCTCCACCTGCCTGTTGGGTAAACTTTGAGATGTGGCACGCGAGGCTTGGCTTTTCAGACAGCAGGCCTCGACCTTTAATGTGCGGATGAGGAACAAAATGTAGAAAATATTTCCTCCTTCAGCAAATTAGTGCTCTCCAACATGAGTTTTAAATGGTATACCCACAAGTCCCATAAATACCATTTAAAATATCCACTTTATTGCACTTTAAAATCTCTTAGCTGAATAATTAATGCAACTTTAGACTAATCCAGAAAATTCCACACTTATTTGACAGCTAATGTTACCTGTAACTATGAAGATTGAGCTTTTAAACATAATCTGATGCACTGATGTTTGATTAAAGCTGTGCTGTAATGACGATTTTAATGTATATTATATTATAAACACTACATTGTGTACATTTTGAAGACTTTGAATTCTCCATGAAAGTGTTTTTAATGGAAACTAAGCTTTCACTAAAGGCTTTCAGTACCTCGTTTATCATTGTAGGACAGGATCATTAAGGTGTTGGGAAGACAATATCAGTTAAGTTAGTGAAAATTCATCAAAGCACTATTTTTTTGCAGCATCTGCTGGTCCTATCTTTAAATTAATGCAATAATATTGAAATTAAACTATTCTTCATTCTGCTGAGTCCCCCTGAAACCCTATTAGACCCCTCGGGGGTCCCTGGACCTACTTTGGCAACTACTGGTATTTAGGAGATGTGATTTTATTGGCTCAAAGTGGGGCACTGACTGTAAGACATCATAGCTATTAGGAGGTTAAAGGAACCTCAAAGGACCAAAAAACATCAATGTTTCACCTTCAAACAGGGATGCTGTGCAGCATCATGGGCATCAAGGAACATCTGTGTAATCTTTTATATTTAAATATATATATATATATATATATATATATATATATATATATATATATATATATATAATAAATTTAAAGCCAGAGGGACTCTAAGGCATGCAAAGAAAATAGCATTTATAAGGTTATTGAAGACCACAGTGACCTACAATAAAATTTCGTATAAGAACTGATAGGTTAACCAATAAATCCTTCAACTGATTGAGCCGAGGATGCATAGACATAAACTGACGCGCTCAGATTTATAGGGATCGAAAGAACACTGGCTTATGATTAGGGTGTAATTCGGAGAATTACCAAATGTGTCGCCAGGGGCTCTGGCAAGCCGTGTGTTGAGAGAGGCAAAACATATTACCCTAATAGACTAATATGCAAACTACTGGCTGCCCAATTACAGGACTTAATAACGCATAAACGATGCGGGTCCTGTTCTTACAAGACGAAGAGGTCGTTGTTAATTCAGTCAAAGGGCCGGCTATGCTGTCAACACAGGCAGCGCTTTTGCACACACATGCAGTCTTCGTTTCCCTGTCTGTATTCACGAGTGAAAGTTAATGATGGAGATTCTGAGCGTTAAATTAACAGTAATTATGGCCCCAGTGCTGTAAAGATTCAATTTCTTCCCAAGTCTAATGGGCCAAAGTGTCCCTGTGCGCAGGCACAACTCTTTATGAGATATTTATGATTGAATGATTATGATTGAGATGGAACGAAAACAAACACGCGCACGGAAAAACCCATAGAAGAAAGGCATCTGTTCCTTTTTTACATTTCCTACATTTTTGCTGTATTTGAATTTGTTTTTACTCTCTCTGTTTATTTCTTTTTTGGGTGTAGCAGTGCAGCAGGAGTACTACATTAAAGGCCAGCACTTTTTGAATCCAGATGTGAAAAGCCTTTTTTTATTGGCTCCTGTGTAAACAGTACCACCCGCTCTCCCACACTGCTTTGAGAACGAACAGTTCAAGTGTGAGGTGAAGCCATTAATGTGAGCGAATGTTTGCAAGCACACCAGTACTCTGGCTGCTTTCACTTTCTCTAGACCAGTATGTGACCAGCCCATGTCCCTCCCCCTGTGGGAACTCTAACACAGGGGTAACTGGGGCAAGGGGGGCTCCTTTATGCTGCCGGACACAGGGAGATAATGGCCATTCCTCCACAGCTGGCCCACACAATCAAAGGAAGAGGGGGCTCGGAGGATTCCAGCTTTAACCAGCCCATTGTCTGGGCTAATTACATCTGAATGCAAGACTCGGAGAACCCACCTCCCCCCTGAGCGAAACCTGAACAGAATACCCCAAACAACCCTTCAGAGATGAGGGAGAGTGCACAGACACGGGGCACACACACAGAAAAATATAAACCCTGGACTAATTCATTACCCCTAAATGTAAGCACACAAACACTCACACGCGCACAGACACACACTCAAGCCTCGTTCATTACCCATACACACTCTTGTCCCCAGCAGGCTCTTATCGTAGTTTCGTGTCTCTCACTCGCTCTCACACACATACTCACTCAGATGTGGCACTCAGCATTAGATCAGATCTCAGCTTGCTCCTCTCAGAAGAGATGAGGAGGTCTTAGAGGACTTAGGTTGAATGGAAAACACAGACAAGAGCCATTCCCCAATGCACCCCCAAAATCCCAATCTACACACTCCCTCGCGCCCCCAACCACCAGTGCTCAACTCCATCTGCGGCCTGAAGTACGTGGCCTGGGCTCTGTTCGGTGCGGTCTGTTAAAACTACATGTCAGGAGGTGATGTTTTAGTGTTTTCGGTTGTTTTTTGGGGGTTGGAGTCAGAGAATACATCCAGCTGGATTGATATGGATTTCCTATGATGAGCACTGCATTGAATGCTGGTGTTTGAAACAAAAAGAGCAAAGACAGAGAAAAAATGTGTTGCTGTGATGGCTTATACTAGAAAGTGCAGGTACAAACACAGTAAATGGCTTTAAAAATGTCTGGAAGAGTTTACTGCTTGCATCAGAGATTTTGAATGGATGTTGGAATTTAGGCTGAAGCTCTGAAAGAGTTTTAAATGCAAGAACCAAAAGCAGCTGAAATCAGTCAATGATCATTTGCTCCGAGAATTTAAAAATGTAAATTTTTATCATGGCATTTAAAGCAGTTGGTGTGCGTGTGAGTTGAATTGTGAAGGATGACGGCTGTCGGTTTGTCGTTCAGAAAATTTACAGATGAAAGCCGTTAAAATGTCAGCTAATCTGTAAACGATGACTGCAGATGAAATTTAATCTGAAGTCGAAGTGCCAAAGATAGTTTGGACTAAATGATAGAAATGTCAGTTGGAGTATAGTTGTGTAGTGAGTTAACATGCAGAGGCTGAATGCTGTTTATTAAACTTTAATGTCAAGTTAAGGACTGTTAATCTGCTGGTGTGCATGTGGGCACTGAAAATGCCAGATGAAGTGTGAAGGATGAAAGCAATTGAAACCACTACCGCAGATAGTTTAAGTGCATCGTAAATAGTTGTAGAGTCAGTTGATGTGTAGTCACCTGGAGGGTTGAAACATGAAGCCAGTGCAGAAGTGCCAAAATGCAGTTCCCTGAACGGCCATTCGAGGCTGGCACCAAAACTCATATCAGTGAGTTGGTCGCCTTAAATATCAATTGTAAAATCTTCAACTAAATACCAGCATTATCCATGTTTACAGCCTAGTACCAATCTATAAAGATAACCTGCTCATTTAAATTTTATGAAAGCTTAAACGTCTGCTTTATTATTACGGGCATTGCAGTTTTCAGTTGCAGACTGATGCCGACTAGGTACCTTCTGCTGAACCAGACCTATCGAACATATTTGCAGGGTTAATTTAATTTGGGTCATTTTGCTGCAGTCATCTAGCAAATAACATTTAATTCAGTTTTTTATATAGAGCCAAATCATAACAACAGCCACCCTGAGGGGCTTTATATTGTAAGGTAAAGATTGTACAATAATGGAGAACAAACTCCAACAATCAAACGACTCTCTCTGAGCAAGCATTTGGTGACAGTGGGAAGAAAAAATTATTTTATAAGGAGGAAACCTCTGGCAGGACCAGGCTGCCATGACTGGTTAGGGTGAATTAGGGCGTGGCTTGCTGTGCAAACAGTCATACCAACAGCTCATACAAGAAGACTATAATAACTTAGACTTTGGTCCTTCCATGCTACATATACAAGCATATAGGGAAACAACCTTTCTCAAGAATTCCCTGTCTTTGGAGGAGGTCTTGTTTTTTTCCCAGCTGATGAAAAACTGCTGCAGATGAGCCGTATCTGAAAGTCAAGTCTTTAAGAAATATGAAGAAATACATTAAAGGCATGACACAAGACCCGAGACATGCAACTGACTCATCAGTTGATCCATTGACTCTTCAGTGAAACCTCATCAGAAATGGTCTCAATACAAGGTGGACTTCTAAGGAAAGAAAACAGGGAGACAAGGCAGAGAAGAGTTATACCAAATTACACAAGAACTGGCAAAAAGGTTTCTTGGACCGGTTTCTGAATACAAATTCGAAATTTTTGGTACAAGTTGTTGCCAATATATATAGAGGTCAAGAGAGAGGTACAAGAGTGAGTGTCTGGAAACTGTCTGATTGGCACCAGATTAATTTTTCAGCATGACAATGACCCCAAACACACTGCAGTACACAAACACAGCTGGATCAAAAAAACAAACAATATCTTCCCCCAGAGCTTGGACCTCAAAATTACTGGAGCAAGATGGAATAAAAAGGCAGCCAAAATCCAGTGAAGAGCTTTAAATACCCTTTAGGAAGCCTGGAAAAACTATTCCTGAAGACTGCTTAATGAGATGACGAGAAATCTTGCCTAAGAGGTAAACAAATCACTGCGCCAATTTTCAATTTTTCTAGCAAAATACAAAGAAATGAGGGGGTAACTCAAGATTTTTGCACAGTGCTAATGGTTTGCATACATATAAACAGCCAACTTCTCTTTTCCTAGCTTGTAAGTACTGATATATGGACATATACACCAATTTCCATGGACACGTTTCACATTGTGCATTTCTGTACGTGTGTGTGTTTATGTGTGTAAGAGGTGGTGTCAGGGTTGGGAGGTCTCACTGGTGCTCAGTTTAGCATTGATTTATTCTCTTTCTCCAATTTATTTCCCCTTCGCCTGATCTGCCTCTGGGAGGACAAATGGAGGAGAAACACCAAACGCAGTAAGTATCTCACACACACATGCAGACACCACTAGCTGTATTTTACACAAAAAGTGACAAATGTTTCAAAGTACAGAAATACACTCAAATACTCAAATTCATATTTCTGTATAGGGGGTGGAAAGCCAACACACACATATAGTCAAATACCTCTAAAGCCTAGATCTCGATTTCCAGTGTTTCTGTGGTGGACCAATCAGACTGGTGACCATTCTGTGGATCTATAAATTCACAACACTCCTCAAGTCCCAAGACACCAGAGCTACTATAAGACTTCCCATGTTGTCCCATATAACTGTCTTCAGAGAACCTATAAAGACATAAAGGGACGCTCCTACCTCTAGCTGAGTGGTCATAATTCACCGGCAGGTATTTTTACCGTGACATTGCTGTCGAGGTGCACAGATTCATCTCTCCTCCTTCTTTAAAATGTCCTACACAAACTCCAGTCAGGGGAAGCAGTCGTATTTTACCAGCAGCTACTTGTCACAGCCTGGTGTAATGGTTTGGAGGTGTAGGGTTGTATTGGAGTGTGTGGCCTCGTGGATACAAGCTTAAAGCCTCGTGTCACTTCTGCTTTGGGGGGTGATAACAAACCTCTCCCTTTTCTCCTCAAGCAGAAAAAGAGCACATCAGGAAAAGGGGGAGTGCGGGACGGGAGAAGGGGCAGGTAGGTCGTTAAACCCACTTGAAAGCTCAGCGCCTTGATCGATAGTCTTGGGCCAAGCAGGGATTAAAATCAGGCTAAGTCTGTTCCAATCAATACTGATGGCTAACCCTGGGGTTAAAGCAGGAGTAAATCTCCATAAACGTCCATACACAAATCTGCACTGCGCCCTACAGTACAAATAAATCTACAGCTATCCATGCAAATGGACACACAATGGGTTACTGTGTGAGCACAGTCGATATGAATGAGTCCTGTATAGGCCTTCAGCGAAGACAGAGACTGGTTGTTTGTACCTGGGTATACACTGTTTATGTGAAAGATTGAAGTAATAAATTGGAGTTTGTCGATGAAAATGAGCAGAGTGAGTAAAATGCTTATAAAGAGGTGCAGAGTGTTTAAATTGAGAAACAAACAGCAAGTTTCCGTGTTTGTGTGTACACACAATCAGAGAATGATTTAAAGAGCTGAAATGTATGACTGACTGCTTTGCACCCTAACCGAGGAGGGACATTGCTGTCTAGACTGATCTTACAAATATAGGTCTCTCTATTGATTACTAATACAGATCAATGCAGGTATTGACAGGAAAGGATGTTGTATTTCGATATTCCAATCAGCTAATTTTTCTAGTGTAAAGTTTAATGTCTCTTTCTTAAATGGTTATCGGTTTCCTCTAATCATTGGGGACAGATCACAGACCACAAAAAAACAGGAACCAACAGAAGTAAAATTGATAAAAAAACTGATAACTTTTGCTATAGTAGCAATAGTTGGGGAAATATTTTATATTAAGTCAGGAGTTTCTGAGGGTTAAAGACTATGTTCACGGTTGGGGTGGGGGTGGATGGTGGGCAGCCAAAAGTGACATCGCATCAGCTAGCGTGAGCCGTGATTTGGTGTTGTTTCAGCTTGTCATACACTTTTTTGGTTTTTGTAATGTGGAATGCGCCAGGTTGAAGACACCATTTTCTATCGATTTTTACTTTTATTTCAATGATGTATCAGTACAAGAACTCAGAGACTCTCAGATTATACAGAGGGAGATGCTGCAACAGCTTAAAAAGATTAAACTTTCTGGAGAAAACTTTGGAAAAAAATCTCTTTGCAATTCCTTCTACTCCTATATCAGCACTGATACAAATGTTTTCTTTGTGTAGTGAGTCCAAGTGTTCAGGAGAAGATTACAGTTGTGATGGGACTATGGTGATGTCATTGTTTGTGTGTGAAACAGCAAACATATCAATTAGGCCATTAGATGAGAAGACTTTATGGTGAGTCTCATTTAGCAGTTATTTTCACATTTAGTGTATACTACTATGTGTATATAGAGATATTAGCTTTAAATTGTGTGCTAGTATACTTTTATTTGCTATTTTCGATACATTTGGGGATTCACAGTGAAATGTGCAGATACCAGCTTCTTACTGGGATGTCCTTAACAGTCAAAGATTTGAAGGTTGAATATTGTAACCTTACTCTGATCACAATTTCAGTATAATTGGGGGGGGCAAACAACTTGCTAGCCAATGCCAATGCTAGCTAGCTAACAAAAACTTTGTTTTTATCAAACATTACTGTTTAATGTGGTGTTGTAACATGTCACTGTCAGTGAAGAAGAAATTAGGTTTATGAGTGGTCAAAGAGTTAGCAAGTTGCAAATGTTTGCTAATGCAGCTAGCTTAACAATCCATGAGATGTTGCTGTTATTATTCGCTATGAGTGCACAGCTAATTTGTGAAATTCAGACCTTAATCTAGTAAGTACTGAAGTTTCTTGATGTCATGTGTGTTTTGCTTGAGATACCCACCATATTGGAAGTGAAACAACCACAGGCCACTAAGAAAAATTTCTTATTTCAAAGAAGTTGGAAACAAGTGTGTTGGACCAAAAATATCCTTAGGATTGCTTTTGTCGCCAGCAGATTGCCCATTGATTTCATGGAAAATTCTGACTTGTCTGCAGATATTTGCTAATTACTAGCTAAGCAGTGGTAAAACTTCAAAAAATGTTAACAATTAAATTGAGACAGCCACACCTTTAAAATGTGCTTGGTGCAGTTCTGAGGCACAACTTTTACAAACCGGATTCCAAAAAAGCTGGGACACTAAACAAATTGTGAATAAAAACTGAATGCAATGATGTGGAGATGGCAAATGTCAATATTTTATTCAGAATAGAATATAAATCATGGAACAAAAGTTTAAACTGAGAAAAGTTATCATTTTAAGGGAAAAATATGGTGATTCAAAATGTCATGGTGTCAACAAATCCCAAAAAAGTTGGGACGAGGCCATTTTCACCACTGTGTGGCATCTCCCCTTCTTCTTACAACACTCAACAGACGTCTGGGGACGGAGGAGACCAGTTTCTCAAGTTTAGAAATAGGAATGCTCTCCCATTCTTGTCTAATACAGGCCTCTAACTGTTCAATCGTCTTGGGCCTCCTTTGTCGCACCTTCCTCTTTATGATGCGCCAAATGTTCTCTATAGGTGAAAGATCTGGACTGCAGACTGGCCATTTCAGTACCCGGATCCTTCTCCTACGCAGCCAAGATGTTGTGATTGATGCAGAATGTGGTCTGGCATTATCTTGTTGAAAAATGCAGGGTCTTCCCTGGAAGAGATGACGTCTGGATGGGAGCATATGTTGTTCTAGAACCTGAATGTATTTTTCTGCATTGATGGTGCCTTTCCAGACATGCAAGCTGCCCATGCCACACGCACTCATGCAACCCCATACCATCAGAGATGCAGGCTTCTGAACTGAGCGTTGATAACAACTTGGGTTGTCCTTGTCCTCTTTGGTCCGGATGACATGGCGTCCCACATTTCCAAAAAGAACTTCAAATCGTGACTCGTCTGACCACAGAACAGTCTTCCATTTTGCCACACTCCATTTTAAATGATCCCTGGCCCAGTGAAAATGCCTGAGCTTGTGGATCTTGCTTAGAAATGGCTTCTTCTTTGCACTGTAGAGTTTCAGCTGGCAACGGCGGATGGCACGGTGGATTGTGTTCACTGACAATGGTTTCTGGAAGTATTCCTGAGCCCATTCTGTGATTTCCTTTACAGTAGCCTTCCTGTTTGTGGTGCAGTGTCGTTTAAGGGCCCGGAGATCACGGGCATCCAGTATGGGTTTACGCCCTTGACCCTTACGCAAAGAGATTGTTCCAGATTCTCTGAATCTTCGGATGATGTTATGCACAGTTGATGATGATAACTGCAAAGTCTTTGCAATCTTTCGCTGGGTAACACCTTTCTGATATTGCTCCACTATCTTTCTGCGCAACATTGTGGGAATTGGTGATCCTCTACCCATCTTGGCTTTTGAGAGACACTGCCACTCTGAGAAGCTCTTTTTATACCCAATCATGTTGCCAATTAACCTAATTAGTGTTAATTGGTCTTCCAGCTCTTCGTTATGCTCAAATTTACTTTTTCCAGCCTCTTATTGCTACTTGTCCCAACTTTTTTGGGATTTGTTGACACCGTGAAATTTTGAATCAACATATTTTTCCTTTCAAAGGATACATTTTCTCGGATTGAACTTTTGATCTGTCATCTACCTTCTATTCTGAATAAAATATTAACATTTGCCATCTCCACATCATTGCATTCAGTTTTTATTCACAATTTGTTTGGTGTCCCAACTTTTTTGGAATCCGGTTTGTACTTTGAAGGCAAATGATCTCCATTTTTGCATTTTGTGTAAACAAGACGGTGTGTTCCAGATGGTTGCCAGTTGGTTGGAGGTCAGTCTCTAAGACTTGAGCTTTAATTACTTGACCCTGCACTATCACCATGATTGTCACACATCCAAAATAGCGGAAAAGTTAGTCTTAAGAGATTGTCTGCAAAATCTCAATACTCTGTGCAATACACGAAGGTAGGAAAAAAGTACCCAAAAGAGAGAAAAAGTTATTTTTCTACTGCTTTTACACATTTTTTTCTCTATCTTGTTTACATGTTAACAACTAAATTTAACACACCCTTACAAAAATCTGACAGCTCTGTCTAAAACCCCTTGAAACCAAAAAATACAAGCACATTGTCCGCTTTTCACTTAGACTCCAATGTGAAATCATACTTTTTTTTTTTTCTCCCCCCCCACCGAACACACAACACACAGTTGACAATATTTGGCACAGTCTTCACAACTCAGCTCTCTTGTGTTCATGTGCTAAAGCATTGTCTGTCAAAATGCTGAAGCGAAAGGATCAGTTGGCCACACTGATGACTCACAGGTGCAAACACTAGTTACTAAATTGGTCAATTACAAATCAGAACAGAGGGGCGAAGGTGAGTTCTCTTGCTTTGGAGATGAAGGGATGACAATGGTGCACAGAGAAATGGAAGGAGAGGGTAAAGAGGAAAAGGGTATAAAAGATAAAGAGGGAGTTGCATTGTGAAAACAGCTGGGTAAGTTTGGTGAATGGAAAGATGGACATTTTTTTTTTATCAACAAAAATGTTTGAGGACCTGCTTTTCATTTGGTTTTGCAAGGTTTCTGTTTACTGCCTTGTTGTGATGCCTTTTGTTTTAACGAGTGTAGTTCAAGAAGATTAAATTATCTCACAGTTGAGTTTACAAAAAAACATTTTAGATTTCCAATTTAGATACAGGACAAAATATATGGATGTATATTTATAATGCATATTTCATATATTTAAAAGGGGTTAAAAAGGGGACTCCACATTTATTCTATGAAATGTGCTTTTATTGTGGATCGTGTCACTTGCATGCATCTCATCTCTTTACCAGAGAATCTAGCTGCCTTTAACCCCTGTGTCCTCCATCACTCCTACGAGCTGTTGGGGGTTGTGAAACGAGGGCAGAGGGAGGGCTATTCAATAGACTTCTTACTTTTGTGTGTCTTTTTTAAACACCCAACAAACACACAGGCCCCCCCCTCCAGTGCAGCACCCACGCCAAACCCAGATGCAAAGGCTAGAGTTTGGGCCAAGTAACATATATTCCCCTGAGTTTATAAGTAAACCAGTGTGTGATGTGAGAAGCATCAACCACATCTCCTGGTTTTAAATCATTTGTGCTGAAATCAGTCACGCTGCTATGTTGAAGTGAAGTGAAGTGATATGTTTTTATTGATTAGCATTCAAATATCTCAGTGAAGACAGAACAAAGATTTACCACAAAGCAAGAATGTTCATGAAGTTAAGGTAAAGAGGACATTGTGTGTTCGAATGGATAACATGTGATAGAGATGGTGTGAGGCATGACTACATTTAAAGATCTTTTCCTGAAACTTACCCAAGATGCATGTCCAGAAATCGAACCAAGATGGATAGGGGTAAGGCCTTGGGGAGCAGTAATGGTTGTTCTCAGTGTGGTAATCAAACTAATCTCTGTCTTGTTCTCTTACTTGTTTTCTCTTTCTAAAGCTCTTTTAAATCAAGTTTTTCTTTTTCTTTTTTGCTTTCCTGTGTTGCCTTCCTTACATGTACCTCCAATTTTTTTTCCCTGAGAATGAAATCTTCAAAGGATTAGTCCCCCAGTGTTTCCAGTCTCTAGTTACCATGGGATACAGATGTGCTCAAGTTCATTACAGTGTCTCTCAGCATGTGGAATTTCATAATGAACAGACAAATTCACTGTCAAATAAAACATGAAAGCAACGTGGTATTTGCCAAGAGGATATGTATTTGTGGAGTAACTCTAATATTGAAGGCTGTACTCCGATGTGTAACAGCTTATTTAATGAAACAATTGTGCATATGCAACCATATAACTGGAAATTTGAAGACAAGGTACCAGGATTTCTGCACGGATTAAATCTTATCTGATCTTTAGCTTAGTCGCAAGTATACAATTTGTCTTTATTCACCAATTTAAGTAATAACTTGAAGTACAGGCTGGAAAAAGAAAGCGAACTCCTGAATTTGCAGAAGCTTGTTTGGCAGAAAGAAACTGCAATGAAAGTTTCATATAGCTGCTTGCAAATGAGGAGTCATTTCGAACCATTCCTCCCTCTAAAAGTGTTTCAGTTCATCAATATTTCTGTCATGCCTCAACTGAACAGCCCTCTTCAGGTTATGTTGCAGCATATTAATGAATTAAGGTCAGGACTCTGACTTGGACATAGAAAAAACAGGATTTTTTTTTTTCTTTCAACCGTTCTATTGTTGCTTTACTTGTGCTTTAAATGTGTGCTTTAAATCATTGCTTTGTCTACCCAAACTCTGCGGAGCTTTTAGTCAGAGACTGCTGCAATGACATTCTCAGATTTAGAATTAATTGTTCCCTCAATGATTGCAAAGCAACCCGACTGCACTATATGCTAAACAGCCCCAAACCATCATGCTTCCTCTACCATGCGCCATAGGTTTTTTTCCCCTCCAAATGGCAAAATGCCAAGGAATCTCACTTTTGTCACAGTAATACACAAAACCTTGTCCCAGGTTTTGTGTATTACTGTACCCTAACCACACAACAGCATCCCAGAGATGCTGTTGTGTGGAACATCCATGTGATTTTGTGGTATCTGCCACTAACAACGTTGTTATTAAGTGTCTTTTTTATAGTGGACACTGAATCAAAGATTTGGGGTAGTTGTAGAGATTTCTGGCAGTTATTGTGCTCTTGATGTGATCTTTGCAGGATCACAGGCATCTTTCTCCTTAGCTACACTTTCCAGTTCCTCCTGGGGATTCCCGAGTCATTCCCAAGCCATATGAGGAACATAATTGCTCTGACTTGTGGGTCTAACCCAGGTGCCCTTTTGAGGTGCCCAAACCACCTCCAAAGGGACGGGCTTATGAGGATCCTAATCAGATACATAGACTACATCAAATGGGTCCTTTTAACACGGGTTGAGAGAACTACAATTTACCACCATATAATCTGGTAGTAAATATATTATAGGGTTACCTAGGCTACCAGAACTTGGAATGTCCCCTAGCGACTAAACACCAGCGACAAAGCAGTTTGCTTCCTGTGTGGATGGAGCTTAATTTCATCTCCTGCATTGGAATGCCTGAATTCAAGTAATGTTATTAGCAAAGATATTGACTGATCAGAAAGACTTTAAAAGTAGAACTTTTTGTGTGTTATTAGTGAAATTGTGTTTGTCTGTAAATGTGATTTAGACAAAGATTAGGCTCATTTTACGAGTAATTAATGCAGAAATCCTGGTAATTCTAAAGGGTTCACAAACTTTTCTCTTGCAGCTGTCTCATTATATGATTGGCAGATGCACAAAAGCGAAGAAATGAAAGCAAACATTGCATTTTTTTGTGAAGGAATACTGCTTTACACGCTTCTCCTCCATGCATATCAAATATGCTTTAGCAATTGAAAAGCATAATTCAGGGTGGAGGGAAAACAGAGGAGGCACTCTTGGAGGCAACCTAGCCAATTAATTTGCTGCTCAGATCTCAAAGCCTCACTGGAGAGGTGCTAGGCTACATACCACCAGGCTAATTTGTGTATTAAATATATGCATGAGGCTAATTCAGTTAGTGTCGTAGCCCTGTAGCTGTGGTGAGTGCGGCGCTAGCTCCCATTAGCGATGTTTCTGCCTCCAGTGGAAATCAACAGAAGTCGAGGCCGATGCCGCTTTTTGCATAAAGCAAACAAAATTAAATTTGCTTTGCTAAATCAAAGTGTAGTGCCAAATGTGGGACTCTCTCGCGCTCTCTCCCCCGCTGTCTCTGCCTCTCTGTCTGTCCGTCTGTCTGTCTCCTTTTCTCTCTGAGGGATAAATTACTCCAGTATCATAAAAGAGTAAAAAAAGAGAGAGGAAAAGAGAGATTTTAGTCAAGTGGGATTCCCCCTCCCAAACAATCCCGGCATGCTTTTGCTTACTGAGATGCGTCTCCAGCGTGTTGTGAGAATTTCTCTGATTTCGGCTGTCTTGCTCTGCATGTTTCCCTGTGTGTCTCTGGTTGTACGGTGCATGCATTTAAAGGATTTGTGCGTCTCGATCAGCATGATCTCACAGGAAAATTCATATTTATTTGTCAGGAAAATTAAAGTCATGTTCAGCGTGTGATGTGAACAAAAACGGAACAGACCATCTGGGCGAGTTATGTTTATTTATTTTTTACATTAACATTACAAAAACCGTGTTACAAACCATATCCAAACCTCATTTTAACTTACAGTTTGTCTTTTGACGATGAGTTAAACTTAATTTTAAACATGTTTCGTGCTGAAAATTAGACGTGATGGATTCTCGAGAATGGGATTTAATCATGTGGTCGTGTGAGAATTAATTTATTTTATGCAGTTTTTATTGTTAGATTCAGGTGCCACTATCAATATGTGTAAAAGAGTGTGACAGAGTGTGTTTGTATTAGTGTGTGTGTTTGTGTGTGTAGGAGACAGATTGATAAGGAATGAGAGCTCCTTGCAGTATACTGCAGAGCTAGTCAGTTAAAAAAAATGGGGGGGGGGCTTGGCTGTTCCTATTGAACTTGACCTGCGGGCCAGATCAATGCATGTTTGAGTGTGTCTGTGTGTGTGAGAGAGACAATCCTGGGGTGTGTGCATGTGTGTGTGCGCAGGTGCGTGTCCACGAGCGTGAGTGCGCGCTGCCAGATCAATGTGTCTCCGTGTGCCACAGAATGAGAGAGCACACTGATTACCCAGGGGGTGGCGGGAGGGAGGTGGAGCGGGAGGAGGAGGTGGGAGGATGGAGGAGGATGATGATACAGAGGGGAGGAGTGGAGGGGAGTGGAAGGGTAGGAGGGGGGGGTGATGAGATTGAGCAGAGGACAGAGCTGAGACCAGGATCAGGAGAGAAGCTCAGCTCATTTCATTTTCATTTTCCCTTCATTTCACTGCGAGCTGTGCCGGGGCATTCCACGCGGATGGGGTGCCAAAAATTTAGATCCATAGCCAGATGGCATAGATCAGTCGGGAAATAGCAGCACAATCTGAATGCGATGGGATGGTTTTGGGGGGGTCAGTGAGCCATGCTTCTTGAGTCCTCTTGCTGTGCTCTTTTTCTTTTTTCCTGTGTCCGTTAAGCGCCTCTACATTAATAAACTCTCACATGATCAGAGAGATGCAGTTTATATGACGTAGACATGAAATTCAACCAGTCTCAAGGCCACTGACAAGATTTCTTCATGTGTGTATTAAGATGTTTGCTGTCTGTGTGCCTTGTCTTGCTTTTTTAAAAAAACGTTTTATATAGTTAAGAGTATGAAGGACTGTGTAGCAGTCCTCAGCACTGCAGGGGCTCCTCTCATCTCTGTGTACGTGCATGTGTGTGTGGTGTGTGAGTTCTGTTTGCAAACCCCTGCCCGTGTCCAATCAGCACGTAGCCTGTGTAAAGTGTATGTGTGTGTGAAAGGCAGACAGAAGAGGCTATGAGTGGAGGTACGAGGTGATCTCCTGCCTTCTCTCTGAAGGGTTATACTTCATTTTCATGTTTGGATGAGAATGTACAGCTAATAAAAAATCGCACAGCAGCTAAAGAAATGTTGGCATTTTCACCACTTGCGGAGAAAATGAATTCCCAGATTTTTACATTTAATTGAAAATAGTCACACAAATGCCTTTTTTACTAAACAATCAATTGTAACAGGAAGACTCTTATTTTCAGTGAAAAGTGGAGCTCTCCAGTGTCTGCGTCAGGCGTTTCAGTGCACACTGCCAGAGAATTTTAACTAAACTCAACTCTGACCCCTAAATATGCCGGCTTTTATGACTGTGTCCAATGCTGTTTTAGCTTTGACAGGCAGTGAATTGGGCAGAGTGATGGTATCAGCTTTGCTAGGGATGTGAAAGAAGCTGAATTCGAGAAAGCCTCATTTTTTTTCTGCAGGGACTGAACAAACAGGACAAAAAAGACAAAAGAAAAGTTCTATCTTACCAGCAAAAAGTTTTAGATACCTCTATGCCTTACGGTTTATGGGAACCCGTGGTTGACCTTAAATAGTACAAATGTATCTTGCAAACAAGAGAAAAAGGAAAGAATCATCTCAAACTCATACAAAAATAACCCTTTTCAGGCTTTAAAGGATGAATTAACTTGTCCAGGAAAGAAATGCAAATAATTCTTAGAGATGCCCTAACTTCTTAAAACCTTCTGTTGGTGCAAGCACTGGAACAAACTGTTACTACGCCATCTGTGCTGACCTCAATCACAAATGTGATGTTGAAGTCAGATTCCACTGTTAAGTGCAGGATTCAAATACTAGATCCTTTTTAAAAACGATTTTCATGTAAAGTTGTGCTGCTATGAATTTTTTTCAACAAATGTGCATTTCAGTGTAAAGCAAGCTCTTCGTGACAGTCTTTAAAACTTCACTTTAAACAGCTTGTAGCTTCAATGAACAAAACATTTAATTAAAATCTCGGTAAAGTAAAATTGCTATGCAACTTACCAATTTCAAGTAAATGTGCTTGTTATTATTATATAGCGCTTTTCTACTCAAGCACTCAAAATGCTTTAGACAACATGCCTCATTCGGCTATTCACGCAAACACTTTTTATGCCTCATTGCTTTCTAGCTAGCATCTTGCCCAAGGATACTTTGGCATGGTGCAAAAAAACTCAGCAACCTTCCAATAAATAGACGACCCGCTTAACCTCCTTAGCTACAGCCACCCTTCTTCATTCAAGTTCTACCATACCACTACCATTACTGGGTTATTAGCCAGTAACCTTTACCAGGAATGGAAAACATAGATTAACACTGAGTGACATTACAACCCCGTGTCATCTGTGTATCTGTAAGTGATACATTGCAACACAATAACCTGCATTACATTACAGTATCTGTGCAGCTGAAGAAGAAAAGATAAACAGCATTGCTGTGTTAGCCTGTATTAATATTGCTATTTAATTAAATGTGTTAGCTCAGTTATTTAGCTTCATTTTCTTTTTCTGCAAGTTAACATTGCATTGACTCATGAAGATGTGACTGTATTTGTCTGCAAACATTTATAAAAATAATAAAATCGGATACTGGTATCAATAATTGTATCACAAGACAGATTATTCGCTGTTTAACACATATGTCCAAAAAATGTTTTTTAAGATTACGAAAATCATTTAAATAAGCAATAATTCTGTAATTAAACACATTCTGCACCCGAAATGAGACCCCATCTTTACACAGTCACTGATGAGCTGTTTAATATTTTAAAGGGACTTACATGTTCTGCAGTGATCACAAGGTGACATGTGTTTTTTAAAAAATAATAGGTTCTAATGGTACATTGTTGTTTCATTGTTATTGATGCACGTAAACTAGCGATAGCAAGGCTAACCTACTTGTTTCTACACAGCACACCTGTCCTCTCTTTTTCAGTCAAATCAGCATCATTTCTTGGCTAATCGCTAGCCTTCTTACACTAATGCGTGTGCACTGTGTTCAACTTGTTTCAGGTATATCTCAGAGATTATTGTGAACAACCCAAAGTTAATCTTCTGAACTCCTATAGTTTCTCTTTTTCTACAAAAACCTAGAGTTTTGCCAAATTCTAACTTATAAGAGTGAAACTATAGTGACTTCCTCTTTAACATAAATTTGGCTAACATACATTTGGCTGTTATAAGAACTTTCCGGTAATCTCTGGTCTGCACTTTCCAATGCAATCTAAGATAAATAATAAGCCACTGCATGAAGTAAGCATCATGTTAAACATTAAATAAAGCATCAAATAAAGCATAACCTAACCTTACCTAATCTGAATAATGTTTAGGACAATATATACAAAGCAGAAAAAATATTTTACGTTAACAACATCTTGATAGCTGGTACACAAAATTCTTTATAGCTGTGACAACAGTTGGCATGAACGGTGGCTGTGGCCATGTGCTCGTGACGGTAGTTCTCACACACTGGAGTTGTTTAGTTCCCACAACATTTGACCTACGTCATACACACACACCATTCATTCATACAGAGTTTCTTAAAGACTCAGCTGGAAATCTGGAAACCCATTGGCTGTTGTTAATGAGATATTACATAATGTAAGTTTGAGTAAGAACTGGAAAAACAGAAGCATGTATTAGGAGGGCAGTGCTGGATTTACAGGTAAAGATGTGACTGTGTACATGACAAATAAAAGGAGTTTAAAGGTGAGTGAAGATTCAGGACGTAATAGGGAAGGGACTAATGACTTAAATGTTAAAGCATAGTGGCGCATCATTTCAGACATTACCAGAGACATTTATATTGAACAGAACTTACAGATTGTTGTTTTTTGACATTTCTAAAAAGAAGCTTCAGAAAATCTGATCAAATCAAAATCAGAAATGTGTGGAGGAAGCGTGTTTTCGAGGCTGTTTGACGATCTGATGAGCAGTTGGGACGATGGGAACTTTGTTACAGCACATTTCGCTTCTTTTGTTTAATGTGACTCAACATTTTTCTGTGAGGCTTGTTGTTACTCTGAATAGAAGTTATGGTGTCCATATGGTATGAAGAAAACTGAAGATGCGTGTCACATGTAGGCTAAGGTCAGAGTTACTTACATCTGAAATATCAAGTAAAATGCAAGCTGTGATTAAAAAAAAAAAAAAGAAAAAAAAAGTTGCCTATAAAGCAAACAGGGAACACGTGATTTGAATTTGAACTCTCTTCCAAGGTCGTCTCCTTGTGTGTGTCACATTGCTCCTGCTATTCTATTTGTACATCACCCCTTTGAAGGAACATTCACAACACAAGTGCCTGCACATTTGTAATTCCACTATGGACCTCAAACTGGGACAGAGAGCAAACATTAACTGTTGTGTCCAGCCGAATACGTGACCCGTTATATGTGGATGTTCGTAATTGCCCCTGAATAAACAACTGTGAGTAATCGAAACTGAAAGACCAAATTAATGCAGAAGCAGATGTTAATGGACAGTTCAGTTGCAGATTATTATTATTTATTTATTCATTTTTGGTCACAGTGATTTCCCAGAACAGACTAACGATGAGCAATGAAATGCTGTCGACTGAGTGAAGACGGCAACCGCCGGTTGTGCGGTCAACTTGAAACGACATCAATCATACGCAACCGAAGAAACACAGACAAAAAGTGCAGACTGATGTCCACTTTTAAACTCCGAACTACAGCTGTAAATCATAACAAAGTGCTTTAAAAATACTACTTTAAAAATTAGCTCTACATTCAATAAAAGAGAAAAGTACAGTTTGCTTGTTGCTGACTTTAGCTTTATCGAAGCTGTTATGATGATCTCACACATTGCAGCAGTAGCTACATCCACGTGTGATATTAGGACAGACACACACATACACACACACACTGCTCTCTGTAACCCCGGCCTGTGTAGCTCTACCCCAGGAGGAAATTGAATTGGAGAGTTGACCCCGCGTGACACAAGGCAAGCACCATTGATTTTTATTGAAACATGAGCCATCAATACCGAGATTGCGTTTGATTCATGGGGTTTCTTTGCCCGTGTTTCCCCAGCGAATGGTGCAGGCTGGATTTGATTATCACTTAAGTCATCTTGTTGTTGTAATTTCAGTTGTGGCACACATAAATGAATCCAGAACCTCATGAATTATATTAGAGAAACTGTTTCATTTCAAGCAAATTAATATTAGATATTTAAAAATAAATAAACAAACAAATTGGCTCCACTTTCAGCGGCAACAACTATTGTTTTTGAAAGTGAACACTAATGAAATTTGAAGTTTATCGACCAGGTTAATAAAGGTATTCTATACGGACTACGTAACAGACCTGAATACCTATACAGACGAAAACAGTCACACCTTAAAGTCCTAGTGGGTGTTGTTTGAGAGTTTTGATCGTATCACAGAATCTTTATCAAATCATTTACATTATTATTATTACATTTGTGAATTTGATTATTTCTTTTCTTAACATACAAACCGCCCCCGTGTTTTTCCTTACGCTTTAAGGCTGTTAAAATGATCATATTCATCACTGACTGACACAGTTGGCTCAGTTCCACTCTTCATTAACTCTACATTATGAAAACACTGAGAACCTGGAAAAAGTCCAGATACACAACATACGACTTACAGGTAGCAGGCTGCTTATGAGGATAAGGAACGTAAGTGTTACAAAACCAGTGGTAAACCGTGATACACTTTCTCTGCTGATTGTTCTGAAAATATTAAAATTGGTCTGAAATATTAAATATTAAATATGCTGATCCAGAATGCTGCAGTGAGAGTACTGAATGGGACTAGAAAGAAAAGAGCATATTTGTCCCACATTGGCTTTTCTTCAGTGCCTCCATGCTAAATCCAGAATCAAATTCAAAATCCTTCTTCGCAAATACAAGATCTTAAATAATCAGGCCCGTCTTGTCTTAAAGCTCTCATAGTATTGTACTGTATCACTCCATTAGATCATTTTACTCTCAGACTGCTGGTTTCCTTGTGGTTCGTAGAGTATTTAAAAGTAGAATGGGAGGCAGAGCCTTTAACTTCCAGGCCCCTTTTCTGTGGAATCAGCTCCCAGTTAAGGAGTCAGACACCCTCTCTACTCTTAAGATTAGGCTTAAAACGTTCCTTTTTGATAAAGCACACAGTTAGGGCTGGATCGGGTGACCCTAAATCCTCTCTTAATTATGCTGTAATAGGCCTGGGCTGTTGGGGGCTTCCCATGAGCATTTCTTCTTCCTACCATGTGTTTTCCCTTCTTGTGTGTTTACACAACACTACTATATTTAATCATCCATCATTTTTCATCTCTATCTCCCACAGTGTATCTTTGTTTCGTCTTCCTCTCCTTACCTCCAACCGGTCTTAGCAGACAGCTGCCCATCCCTGAGCCCGTTTTACCTGAGGTTTCTGGTTTTTGAGGTTTCTTCCTGTTAAAAGGGAGTTTTTCCTTCCCACTCTAGCCAAGTTCTTGCTCATAGGGGGTCATGTGATTGTTGAGGTTCCTTTGTAATATTGTAAGTTTTGTACCTTACAGTATAAAGCTGTTGTTGGGAATTGGCACTATTTAAACAACAGGATATCCACAATTTTCCCCACTTTATCCAATTCAAGAAGAAGGGCTGGAGCCTAATTAAGCTGCGATAGGACAAGAGCTGCAGTACACCCTGGATAGGTTGCCTGTTTCTCACAGGGCTAACATAGAGAAACAGACTTGCCTTTAGACTGTGGGAGGAAGCCAGAGTATCCACAGTATTTCAGAAACATGCAAAACCAGTGTCAGTTTTAACCCCAGTAAAATTTCTCTACTTATAAACAATTTGGTTGGCTCCATATATTAACAAATGGGAGGATCCCCCAGTGTGTGTGTGTGTGTGTGTGTGTGTATTTCATTGTACTGGTGGGAAAGCTGTGCCCTCCCTCTCCCACACTAGAGAGCTCTTTTGGTTTAGGGAGGGTGAAAGTGTTTATAGGTATTCACTAATGTGCTAACCAACTCACAGATTCGTATGAATGACTTGCACTGTCCTAATGTTACAGCGTGTGCCTCTTCTTTCATACACTGCACACTGTGTTTAAAGTGATAAGTAAATGTTAATAGGCCTGGCCTGATAACATCTTTTAAAAATAAGACATCTATTGTGAAAAAGTGACCGGGGTGCTCTTTTGGACGTCAAGACGAGGATGATATGTTCAGATACTTACACTGCATGCTTTGTCTTGGCTGCTGTAGCACGTCTTATCTTCAAGCTAAATACGATCACCTCTTGTGCCCAGAGTCACACCCTTGTTCGGATGATTTGAACACGGTCACACGCAATCATATGAAATGTTTTAATGGGATTTCAGTCATTGGATGCTGTGACCTGCTTCACAGCTGACCACTTAATTCTATCAGGACTCTGGACAAAGAGCATCACTCTGCCTCTTGATCACGGTTATGACCACACAGCTCACAGCATTAATGAGCCCTTTACAGGCAAAATCATGTGCACATTCATGAGCACATGGACACAAAAACACACACTAATGCTTTTATATGAACTAATTACAGACAAACACATTTGATCTGCGCTCAGGTACTTAACAACGCGCGCACACACACCCATACTCGCACACATTTGACTGATGAAAGCCAGCACAGTGCGGCTGTGGTGGTGCATACTGATGCCTAGCCAAGAGCTCCCCGCTGGGCTTAGCTTGATCCCAGTGTGCCCCTGATGGCTTGGAAACTCTGAAGATCTACTCTATGGTTAACCTGCAACATACACTCAAGTACGTGCATGTCCACACACACACACACTCCTCACAAAGCTTCAGTATGTTTTATTGGGCTGAATTTGGCTTTCGGCACACAGCCACAATTCATTGTCACCAGAAAACAAAGCACGAGCGACCTGTGTGAAGCTGTCAGTGCTGCTCGTAGCTAGGACTTTTTTCCTCTCTAACACACACTGATAGACACTCATATTTCCTGCGGTAACAAGCGTGAAAGTGGCCTCATAAATCCAAAGTGATTTTACAGAGACCACATCAGTGGCCTAAAGGAGATGTATTATGTAAATAAAACAACATGCCGTCTGTAATGCTGCCTTGTTGCTACCAGCAGATCATAATGACTCAGTGGGAGACCTTCAGTTGAATACAGCAACAGTTCGATTAGGTGTACATGAGTGTGTGTGTGTGTGCAGGCAAGCCCCCACGCAGACACACTCCTCCACTACATGATTTGATATTTCATCATAAGTCTGTATCCCAGCGTGATGTGCTTCTTTGTAGCCTGCTATGGTCCAACAATCTGTGAGCGGAGCACGGGGGAAGGCAGGGCCGGTGCACTTCCGTGGTGTCACGCACAAACACACAGGCACCAGTCACACTGTTTATTAAAGGTGAAAGAGCGAGGAAGCGTGTGTGTAGGTGTGTGTTTGTGTACAAAAGCTTGCATGCAAACACCAAATGGACTCGAGCACAGTTGGGTCTTCGCTGTGGGCCGCAACAGCGCAAACATGACTCAGATTCGCATATTCAGTCATTCACACACACATCCACACACACACACCTACGCGCGCCCTAACGCCTCGCCCAGCTCCGACCCGTGATGGATTGGCTGCACTCCTGCCGTGACAGACGAGCGATGGATGGAGAGCCGAGAAGATGAAGGGAAGAAAGGGATGGTGGAGGAGGAAGAGGAGGTGGGAGGGGTGGGGTGAGGGTGCGTGCGTGCATGCGCGGGTAGTGTTGGAGGAGAGAAAAAGAGCTGAGTGCAGTGGTCTTGGTGCCAGGGAGGATCTTACACGGGGGCCAAGCAGATCATTTCCTCCTCGGCAGCACGTGTCATTTCCTCTAAACAAACAGCCCTTCTGTGGACATGAGAGAGGCTGAAGGTCTGCCCTGTCAATCTCTCCCCTCTCTCCTCTGCCTCTGCCTCCCTCTGTCCTTCTTTATCTCCTCTATGAGCCTCTCTGTGTGTGTGTGAGTAGGAGGAGTGTGCATTATTTATGCGTATTAGTGCTGTGAATGAAAGAGAAAGAGCAGTGTTTGTGTTATGTTGAAAACTGCTGTGAACATCTGGGGGGGAAAAAGCAGGTGTTTCGAGTGTGAATGGCTGCTAAGGTGCAGAAATAAGGTAAAAGAAAAAAAAAAAATTGCGCTTCTTAAATGTAAGCATCTGTTTCTATATTTTCTTTGATGCACTATGCAGGATTAGTTTAAAAGAAAGAAAATGTGTGTGCAGGTGGTGCAAAGGTGACCAAACAACCTTTCATTTGCTGCATCCTGCACCCCTATCCTACACCTACATCCACATTTTCTCCCTTAATTAATTCACTTTAAAAAAAATGAATGTAAAGATGCCTTTGCATTTATTTCAGCGAAGCGTAATCTGTATGTATGCGTGCATCACTGCAGAAACTTCGGCTGCCGTGTCGTCTCTGCAGTAAACAGCCATGTTAGGCATAGTGTCACACACGATTTGTGTTTTCCAGTCAGGAGTGTGCCTTGTGTGCTACCCGCCAATTTAACTTGCTCCTAATTATGCACTTAAAGACGTAATTAGGCCTGCTTGTTCGAGTGCTGCACACAGAGACATGACAGTAGGCCACATCTGTGGAGAGGGAAGGGTTCACCCGTGGTCAGGCAAATATGCAAACACAGATGCATTTTAGTGAACATACGCTAACGTAACATACAATAGAAAGTGAGAATATTTGCCCCCTTCCTGATTTTTTTTTAAATTTAATTTTAAATGTATTTATTTTTGCATTTATGTCACGCGAACCTTCCCAGGAGTGGCCAACCTTCCAAAACTACTCCAAAAGCGCATCGGTGACTCATCCAGGAGGTCACAAAAGAGCCCAGAACAACATCTAAAGAACTGCAAGCCTCACCTGCCTCAGTTAAATTTAGTGTTCATGACTGGGCAAATATGGCATCTATTGGAGAGGTCCAAGACAAAACCCACTGCTGACCAAAAACACCACATTGTCATCTCACAGGATAACTTGTTGTAATTGATGGAACCATGAATTTTTCTCTCTACCAGAAAATCCTGAAGGGGAATGTCCGGCCATCAGTTCATGCCCTGAAGCTCAAGTCACTCGAGTTATGCTGCAGGAAAACGATCCAAAGCACACCAGCGAGTCCACCTCAGAATGGCTCAAAATAAAAAAACTGTTTTGGAGTTGCCTTAAATCTGATTGAGATGCTCTAGTATCTCCTTAAACAGGCTGTTCATGCTTGAAAAACCTACACTGTGGCTGAATTAAAACAATTCCGCAATGTGAAAGACTCACTGTCAGTTTTCACAAAAGCTTGATTGCAGTTCTTGTTGCCAAGGGTGGCACAACCAGTTATCAGGTTTAAGAGGCAATTACTTTTTCCACACAGGTTTTGGATAGCTTTTTCCCTTAATAAATGAAATCATTATTTAAGAACTGCATCTTGTATTTACTCGGGTTATCTTTGCCTAATATTTGGTTTATGATCTGAAACATGTTAACTGTATATGTCAACAAATCTGGTTTATCTGCTGTGGGTTTAGGTGGCATAAAAAGCTCATCATGCTCATCTCAATTTCAATAAAATCCACATTTATAAGTACACAGACCATTCATGACTTTCACAAGGCTTACACATAATGTTTGTCAGCAAATAACCTAAACACATAATTGTGAAGCACAATCAAGACGTTAAAACATCAAATGTGCCAAAAATTCCCACTCAGCAATTATTAGCATCTTTCTCATGTTCGTTATATTTAGAGCCTTGGTCTACTAGCAGCATTTTTAAAGAAATGCATGCACATGTTTATTTAATTAATCTTTTTGCTTTATTTTTTTAAACATGAAGTAATTATAGTCTTGTTCGGGGGGTGTTGGGAGGCTAAAACATTCCACAGATCTAAAAGAAACTGAAATAATTAAAAGCTACCTCTTTGACTTTACACAAAGTCAAATCTAAAAATATTGACTGAAGCAGATTTGAGTACTTAGCTCTTTTAGGCACAATATCTAACAATATCTAGCAAACCGCTTCAGTCAGCATGCCCTTACATATGCTGAGGTGTACTTTATACTTCTGACATCTTGCTTAGTGTTCCCTCCTCCTCCGTTCCTTCTTTCTGAATGACACTCTCTCTACAAAAAAGGGAGAACTTACCACCTTTAAAATAAACAAAAAAAGTTAATAAATGTGATCAAAATAAAGATACAACACCATGGGAAATCAGACACAACTGCACAGACGCACCTAATCATTACCTCAACAAGCATGGTGGGGCTCCGAGGCACCGAGCTACAAGAAGAATGAAGCACCAGCCTTCGTCTGAACCTTGGGATATAAGCAGTGTGTGTGTGTGTGTGTGTGTGTGTGTGTGTAGCAGCCCTCGCTCTCTAGCTGGCTGCTGCTTAAGAATCCAGTCACATCTCTTGCTAGCAGGCAGGCAGTAAGGCGCTTTCACGCTCACAGGTTTGCTTTGGTTGGGTCTAATACCCTTTCTCTCGCTCTGTATGTGTGTGTGTGTGTGTGTGTGTGTGTGTGTGTGTATGCACGTGAGCATATGCCTAAATCCGACTGCATGTGTGTCTTATACCCACCACTTCTTTGTTTCTTTACTTTGTGTTAACGTGCGACAGTTGTGTGCTCAAGTTTATGACGTGTGTGTGTGTGTGTGTGTGTTGGCTCTCGGCGGCACTGATAAACCCACTTAGACTCTCCCCTGATCTGTTCGCTTTGGGCTGGCAGCCCCCTGCCTTGGTTGAAACACACACACACATACACACTCACACACACACACACTCACACACTCGGAGCCCTCTGCTTTAGTTGCTAGCTGATCTGTGACAGCCTGCCACTCAAACGCAGCTCCGTTGAGACACTGCACAAAGGAGTAGAGGAGGCTGAGAGAGGAGGGAGGAAGGGGAAGAGGGAAAGGAGGTGGTGTTGGTGGTGGTGGTGGCTGTGGTATTGGGGTGTGAGAGGGGGGTATCAGTGTCTTTCTTCCGGGTGCCTGCTAGCTCCCGCTCTCTGGCTGTCTTCCTTATCTCCCTGCTCCTCACTCTCCTCCAACTGACTGGCTTTGGCAGCTGCTCCTCACTCCCCAACACATCTCCCCTTTCCTGCGCCTCTATTCCCCTCTCTTACTCCCCCCCCCTTTTTTTTTCCTATTTCTTCCTGTCTTTATTTTCCTACCTGACCAAATGTCAGTTCATCTCGCTCTCATTTGCCTTTTCAAGACAGGAGGACTTAGTGGAAGATGAAAGAGAATGGGAGAGAGAGGCAGGGCGCATCATAGAGACAACCTGCGAAGGCATTTGGCAATGAAAAAAAAGGGTAGTGTATGAAACAGGAAAACATGGCTTGTTGAGGGAATGCACTGAACTGACCAAAAGACAAACAGAAGCAATGAAGGGCAAAAGCAAAGTGGAGGAGCAGGTAAAAAGCTGTGCTTGTAAATGCACATTTTCGTGTGTGTCCTGGTTGTGTTACTGGAATGAAGCGAACATACAGTAATAATGAAGCCAGCAGCTTCCAGTGTTTGAAAATCCACCAAATACAAAAACAGTATAGTGTCCAACCTGGACAAATGAATTAAACACTATCTACACATCTATATTTAAGGCATATATTTGTGATTCTGTGTATATGTATTAAAGCCTTTTAGCATTAATAATAAATCACATTACTAAGCAAAGTGCTTGTAATAAATTATCACTGTCTCTGGATGCAGTTACATGCACATGTTCTCCCTGCTAATTGGAGATTTCAGATCGACTGCTTTTAGCAGTATTTTTAACACGCGCTGCTTGTTTACATCTGTAAACACACTTAAAGGTATTGGAACAGAGAGACAGGTTCCTACAGGTGATAAATAAGAGATGCATTTGTCTTCCTTAGTTGGTATCTTATCTGTCTGACACTGATCAGCAGCCAAAAGATGGCTATCGTTTTGTCTGTTCAGAGCAGTAGCTGCTAGAGTTTGTAGACTATTTATTAAGTAAATGGAAGAGAAACACTTCAGCCAATTTTGGAAAGGTCACAAGCATATCTCGGCTACTATCAGACCAGAGGAGCAGGGTACCACCTTTGGAAACATCTCACTCCCAGAGACTGTTTATATCTTGTAGCGTAACTGTTGAATAAAAATTATATAATATGATGCTTACGTTCCTGCAGCATCTTTTCTTGTCACCAATGTCTCTAACGTAGCTGTGATGTCTTTGTTGTTATTCTTATATTGACTGACAGGCACCACAAGACACAAATGAAATTTCCAAAAGGTCAAAAAATACCGCTACAGTACCCCACACATTTACATGAACACAGAGAACACTCAGAGATGAAGCAGCAGGTCAGATCGTTCAGATGATAGGATATTTCTTGTGAGTGGTTTACAAAAAGCTTTGCTTCACTCCTCTCCACTAGAATTCCACCTGTTCCTCTGGCTGAGATGTTTATATAGAGTGGATAATAGAGCGCTTTAGTTCTTTGTGCAAAATCGTATAATTAATGAGAGTACTGATGAGTTCTTCGAGTTTTTTCTCGCTTCTTTCATTGAATAAAAGTATATCACCTACCTGACAAACCATCCTAACAGCCCCCTGAGGCTAAAGTATGTGGCATTTCTCTCGTGAGTTGGTGGAGACCAAAACAGAGCGATACATGAATGATGAAAGCTGATAAACATTCGTATTCGTGCAGCTACGGCCCATTTAGAATTAACAGCAAACCTAACAGTCATGACCTGTGACCAGTGTTGGTCAAGTTACTTGAAAAAAGTAATCAGTAACTAATTACTGATTACTTCCCCAAAAAAGTAATCCTGTTACTTTACTGATTACTTATTTTCAAAAGTAATTAATTACTTAGTTACTTAGTTACTTTTTAAAAACACAATTTACAACCTGAATAGGTAATAAAGCGATAGATCTTTCAGCCCAATTCTACTTTTTATATGTAATCCATCATACAAAATGTAATCAAATGGAAAAGTCTCCTTTTTTAAAACTTGTTTTATTAGTTTTAATCTTTTAACTTTATGCATCAAGCAAAAATTAAATTATATGCAACATTCACTGACTTGAAGAAATTAGTTTAACATTTAAACCTATTTTCTGCACATTCCAGCACATAAAATAAAATATTTTGTTGTGTTTACACTCACTCTTTCAAATAGATGCAAGTAAAACACAGCAGAAAATAAATAAAGTCAAAGACTAGCGGTCCTGTTGCTCTATTTTCACCTGTAAAGCAGGAGTGGCGTAGGCGGAGGTTTATCCTGGTGCAGATGTGCCGCAGCAGTCAGTGGAAGAATCCACGAGTTTCTCTGTGAATTTCCCATTATGCCGTAGCGCACTCGGTGCTTGCTCGGAAGTTTAGAGGTTTTTTTCGCTGTAAAAATAAGTTTTTCTTCCCACGCACAACGGACACTAATGTTTTTGTCACTTTTTATGGAATCAGACTTAAAGTAAGGTCAGTACTTCCACGCTTTAAACGCTGCACTCTCATACTCTCTCCCGCACTCGATATATTATCCATTGTTGATCTGCACACAGCTGTTGTCACGAACGTCGCACTCGCTTATGTCACTGCCATGAGACATTCTCACAAAAAAAATCACGGTTTTAGTAACGCAGTAACGCAGCGTTCCTACGGGAAAGTAACGGTAATCGAATTTCGAATCGAACCGTTTTTGCAATAGTAATCCCTTACTTTACTCGTTACTTGAAAAAAGTAATCGGATTACAGTAACGCGTTACTGCTCATCTCTGCCTGTGACTGTGGGATGAAGCTGGAACGCTTGCAGAAGGATCCACACAGGACAAAATGAAAACTAGAAGTGCTCCAGCTGATCAGCGTGGGTTCCTCTGTGACTTTAGTTTTGTTATAATGAATAAATCCAAAGCGAAGCGTCCGCTTTGTGACGAACGTGATAATATGTGTGTCTGGCCCCGGCAAATCAGGTACAGTGCATCTTTAAAGGACTGAAAAAAAAGAGGAAAAAATCAATTTTCTCGTCAGCGTGTGGCTGCGAAAGCAACGCTACAGCAGCTTCTGCCACTGCATTTCATTAAGGTGAAGACTGTGTGAAAGTGAGAAAACAGTGTGTGACAAAACAACTGAGATAATGGAAGCTTCTATATACGAGGCAGGCCAGAGGGAGAGAGATAAAGAAAGATGCAGCGGGACAGAGTCGGGGAGGGGGAGGACAAATAGAAATAGAAAAAAAACGGGGCAGTGATCCCCAACGAGCTGGGATGGATGACAGGAACAAAGTTGGCTGTAGGTGGAGTAAAGAGACAAAAGATGGAGTTTTGCCGTGAAAGAGAAAGAGCGTGCTCAGCAATATGGATCCATAGCCCTGGGTTAGAGAAGACGGAGGGAACTCTTCATCAGCACCTCGACTGCCGCCAATATCGCTGAGTCATCATCGTCCTCTTTTGCTCATCTGCAGGATTCAAAAAAGAAAGAGAAAGCCTCCCCAACCATCACCTTGATTATTTCATGTCAGCCGTGTCACTGTCAGTATCATCACGTGCATCATTCACTATGAGAGAAAATCCAAACACTCACTTTTTAAAACCACTTTCAGATTGAATCAGAAATTGTTGGTGGAGTTCACCCCTTTAACTGTTCTTCCGAAAGCCTAGTGGGAGACGCCTGGAGCTATTGGGCATCTTTCCCAGCGCCAGCCTCGCACCTGCTCCTGGCAAAAACAGAATAACTATGCAAAACTCTTTTTCCACTCTTGCAGACTCCCTCTCCTTCCTTGTTTCTTCTCTCCCTCTTTCAGTTTTTAATTAAACAGAAGCAGAGGGCTGCGAAAACCTGCTACTAATTACACAGCCGCTGCCTCCCTCTCTCTCACTGTTTCTCTTCCTCTCTGCCTCTCTCCCACTCGCTTCTGTTTGCTCCTTTCCTCTCCATTCCCTTCACTTTTCTACCTCACTCTGAGCCGTGCTGGAGCTCCGCCAACAGCCTGTGGAATCACTTACCAGCTACCACGACGGGAGTGGAGGGGGGGGGGGGGGTGGCAAGAGAAGGTACGCTTGTCGGCGTGCGCGCACAAAAATCCGAGACATCGCACGTGTGCACGCGCGCGCTAAGATGCAGACGAGCCCATTCACAAGTCAAAATGTGCAAAAAGCATGCTTGCAGACACACACACGGGTCACACTCAACACATCTGAAGGTTCTTACCCATTTAGCAGCTTTGCTTTCTCCACTGTAACTGTGTGTGTGTGTGTGTGTGTCTGTTTGTTTGTGTGCGTGTGTGAGTGTGTGTGGCAGGCAAGAGGGTGATCAGCTCCCTAATGAGAGAGAACACTAATCATATTTCACACTGACACAAACACAATCACAACATCTGTATCTAATGCGGTCCGCCCTCTTATTCCTCCCCCACTCTCCTCCACTGAGCTTCCCTCCCCATCTCCTCCCCTCATCATCTTCACCTCAATCCCCCCACCCCCCGCCGGCTTCCCCCTTCCTCAGTTTCACTTTCTTTTCTCCCATCCTCATCCTCTCTCACCCCCCCCCCCCCCACCTCCTTCTGAAGTAATCAAGCAGGGATGCAGACTGACACCTCTCCCTCTCTCTTGCCTTTGCTTCATACCTTTCTCTGTCTCCATTCATCAAACTGCATACCTCCTTCTTTCTCCCTTCCGCCTTAATACAGAGCTCCCTTATTCAAACTTGCACTTTGAAGGGGTGGTTATCCAATCCATCATATAGATCATAACGTACACACACACACACACACTTGCCATGCATCTTGCAGGGGAGCATGTGAGTTAAGAGAAAGAGCAAAAGATTAAATGAGTGTAATGGGAGCAAACAATGGCAGAGATAGCATAAAGACAAGTATAGCGTCACATCCACAGAGGAAACACGCGGTAATGGCTGTCGGACAGAGGAGGGAGTGATAAAACGGGAGTGGTAGCTTGATGATAAGGGGAAGAGGGAGCAGATAGAGAGATAGCAGCTTTAGCTAAAGTAGCTGGACAGCAGGAGTGGGCGGGACACAGAAGCCCCCCTCTCTGCTGCAATCAAGCCTCTGTCACCATCTGGACGCCATTTTAAAACCATCAGCTCTGGCTCCCCATGTAAACAAGGGCGCGACCCCTAACATGCTCCCCTCCCTAAATGGGCTCTGTCTGGCATCTGCAGACCCCAAAATGGCTGACTTTGTAGGGTGAGAATTGGAGCCAGAATGGCAGACTGATGGTCATATGGTGGAAGGCGTGTTTTTCATTTGTGAGGCATTTCTGACTGCGCGCAAACGACGTAAAGTTGCTCAAAATATGTTTGTTATATTGCTAAACTGATAGCGCTGCAGGAGAGGTCTGATTCAAGATAAGGAAGCAGGTTCGGGATTATCAGGATAGCATGTCAGAACCAAGTGTCTCTCTATTCCCATGAACCGTACAGTAATTAACCTAGCATCATGCAAAAGTGGAAAATTACCAGTTGATTTGTATGCAGCGTTGATTTAAAAGGTAGTCACTAAAGGTAGTCCCTCCATTTAGTCAATATAACAGGTAAAATCATTTATTATTTCATTATTATTTGACATCGACTTTCTCAGTTAGTTAATAAACAGAAGGGAAAAAAAGAGGTGACACCTGACGGCTTCAAATAACCAGTTTTATCAAGCCACACTTAAAAATCTAATGTCTAATCATAACGGACCGGGAAGAGCAACAAATATTCATTTTGAGAAATCAAAACTGATAATTAAATTAATAGGTCTGTGCTTTTTTCTAATCTCAACTGACTAATCATGTAAAATGTTCTCTAAATACTATACTGTATATATATATATATATATATATATATATATTAGCAAATGTTACCATTAAATGACTCTAAAGTACTACATTTGCCAACATTAAACTTGTGTTTAAAGATTTTACTGTAATGTGCTGTAGTAAATAATAGGGGCGTTCGTGGCTCAAGAGTTGGCAGTTCATCTTGTAATCGGAAGGTTGCCGGTTCGAGCCCCGGCTCCGACAGTCTCGGTCGTTGTGTCCTTGTGCAAGACGCTTCACAAGGACACAACCTACTGGTGGTGGTCAGTGGGCCCAGTGGCGCCAGTGTCCGGCAGCCTCGCCTCTGTCAGTGCGCCCCAGGGCAGCTGTGGCTACAATGTAGCTTGCCATCACCAATGGGTGAATGTCTGAATGTACTGTAAAGCTCTTTGAGGTCCATAGGGACTAAGTAAAGCGCTATACAAATATAGGCCATTTTTACCATTTACAGTTAAATACAGTCATCTATTGTGTTGTCATTGTGATATTATTTTAGTATTCCTTCAGTAATCTCCAGAAGCAGTTTACTAGTGTAAGATGTATAACCACGCTTGCTCTTTTAGGTACCCTGAATCACTTTCTTGTCTTTCTTGAACTAAGACAAGACATCAGTCTTTGTCATAACTGCCCTGCTCCTCACTCGGCACTGTTATGGGAGCGCTGCTGTATTCAGCACTTTAGCAAACAGCCGGAAGATGAATCACTACAGAAGTCTTGGTCGTGAAGGTGCATTGATGGCTGAAGCTTAATATTGGAAATCACACATCACACGTCCACAACATGTGAGTCTAAGGCTAAACACAAGGCAAGTGAAATAAACATCACAATGCCATTTAATTAATGCTTTCAGCTTCAACAGCTTTTACATGCCAATCAGCCACCGCCTTAAATAAGAAAAAAAAAGTACTGTGGAGCAGCTTGGTTGTAATATTTGTTCCTTAAAGACACAATCACGGGTAGTCCAGTGCTGTATCACTCCTCTGGGAGAAAAACAAAATGTTTTTAAAATAGTTTTAACAAACCACCAAGAGAGCCGCGTTTTTCTCAAAAACAAATGTTAGCTATTGTGGCTGTCCCGCCAACAGGTTGACTTTATTTGGCATTTAGATTAATGCAAACAAACATGTAAACAAGCATTATGAATGGCAGATTATCAAGAATTATGATGCGCTTACATGGGTGTGGGACGTAGATAGAGAGATAGAGTCTGTGACAGTGAAAAACAGAGGGAGCATGTCAGGGGGATGTGTGTATTCCTGTGGGAGGCTGTGTGCATGCGTGTTTCCTGTGTGTGTGTGTGTGTGTGTGTGTGTGTATGTGAGAACATGAGTGTTTGCGTGCCTCAGAGAGAGAAACAGTTGAAGATCTGATGCAAAGTTCAGATGCATGCACACACACACATGTGCACGCGCACACACACAGAAACATATCACAGGCAGCATAGTGATAATGACATGGAAATGATATGGTAATGATATGGTAATCTAGCAACATTATTCTGCCCACCAGAGACTAGGAGGGAGAAGAACCTGCCACACACACACACACACACGCACACACACACACACACGCACACACACACACACACACACACACACACACACACACACACTGACAGAGAGAGCAAGCAGAGATCTATGCACTGACATGGCAAAGGAGAGTAAGACCAGTGTGGGGGAAGGTGTGTAACGTTAAAGTGTTAACGGTGAAAGGAAGGGTCTTTGGTTTGATTTCTTTATCATTACTTTGTTGATTACACAAGACTTTAAGTGTCTAATCTTTTTAATAAACTTCAAATTGAAAATCTGTGGTGTTCTGCAGAAAAGAAGTCCGACGAGCATTTTGACAAAAAAAATTCAATTCAAACTCCCGGTTGACTTATTAGTGATTGATTTAGACCTTTTATTCTGATTACCCCTGATGACAAATCCAAAAGCTCAAGCTGCTGTTAAAAAAGCACATGAGATGGAGCTGGGAGTTTTGGAATTAACTTTTTTGCTGAGCTGCAAAGGTTAAGAATAAACTATCATGCTAGAAACTTTTAATAATTACACACACACACACACAGTTACATAGACACACATACAGGCAGACAGAGAGTTATGTGAGAGAGCATAATGCAAATGTAATGTAATAGGGGGAAACAGACCTAAAAGCATCAACATAAAGAAGATGGCCATAAAGCACTAATAGATTATTTATTAGACAGGATGCGAGTATCCAGAATGAATACAACACCGCCACCCTCTGGAAAGACCTATCCACTACAATATTTCCAATGAAGAGTATATGCAATATACTGACTGTAAAAATAAAAAATAAAAAGAAATAACTGTAACTCCGAAGCCAGGCCAACCAGTATGTTTATGTATATGTATTAAGATAGGGTTGTCAAATTATAAAACAAATCTGACTGAATATCAAAATATTCAGGTGTATTGACTCTGATAAGATAAGATAAAATAACCTTTATTAGTCCCACACGTGGGAAATTTGTTTTGTCACAGCAGGAAGTGGACAGTGCAAAGTTATATAGCAAAAATTAGAATACAATAAGAATAATATACTGTACACAACTGTACAGAATAGAATAGAATAGAATAAAATACTATATACAGTAGAATAAAATAGAATAAAATATAGAAAAATAGAATACAAATGCTATATACAAGTGAGTAAAAATACAACTTTGTCAGAAAAGAGTATTGCACTTAGTCTTATTGCACATGTGTGGGTTTGTGTGTGTTTGATCAGCTGCAAAAGTCTTTGTTGTGGAGTCTGACAGCAGTGGGGAGGAAAGACCTGCAAAATCGCTCTGTCCCACATCGTGGGTGCCGCAGCCTTCCACTGAAGGAGCTGCTCAGTGCTGTCAGTCTCCTGCATGGGGTAGGAGATGTTGTCCAACAGAGATGAAAGCTTAGCCACCATTCTCCTGTCACTCACCACCTCACTGGGTCCAGAGGGCGTCCTAGAACAGAGCTGGCCCTGAAAGGAAAGAAGATTAATATTATAGTAATTTGGTGACAACTCTTTCAGACATACTATAGTTATTTAATCTCAAATAGTTATTTTATAAGCACTCTTTCAAAATACTTATCACAGACTATATAATATTTGAGCTATTTGTGTAAAAGTGATTAATTATGTCACTTGAGCCGAATGTAAACAAGATGCAGTGGAGATGAAAGTTTACCTAAAAACTCTAGTTTGAATCACATTGCTGGTTTCTTACAGAGCACTCAGCTGTATCTTGTTGTCTTCCTCTTTATTGTTTCTGTCTCAACTTCATCTGCTAATCACTAGGTGCTCTTCTACGCCAACATCACTGCTCCTTCTTTCCTTTCCTTTCTGCTTCTTGCTTCCTCCCTAGTTGTCAGTGTTTCCCTTGCTGCTCCTCTTTAAGTGGCTGTGATTGACAGGTGGGCTATATCCATGCAATATCACCCAGCGCACGTTCCTATTCCCTCCTGGAGCCTTCATCCGCCGGTCAAATTAACCTTTCGTGCCAACGGGAGGGGGCCCTGCGTGGGCCAATCAGCAGGTGATTAGGCCGGGGGTGGGAGGGGTTGGGGGTCACTGCGATGGGGCCATCGCAAGCCTGATTGGTTTCAATCAGCGACCAGCCGCAAGGACAGCTGGGAGCTGAGCCGCAGTGAGCGCTAATCAACGCGTCCCACAGTGAGGCATGAACAGTCACCGCGCACACATACACAAGCAGACCAAGATGTTGGTGTATACACACCGACAACACTTACCTCTCTGTGTGCACACATTCGCCCCGAGACAAGAAACACACACACAAATATACACAGTAAGACATGGGATGCAGAAATGAACAGTCAAGACCACAACAGATAAACAGAAAATCCCATAATGGAAAACTAGAGAAAATCGAGAGAGGGAGACAGGGAAAGAGGGGCATACTCAGAGCAGCCACAGAATCTCACAGTAAATTGAATGACTAATTGCATTGGATTCGTTAATTTGACCACTGGCACATCAGATAGGGGGCCCGTGACATTGGTTAGAAATGCTCTGTCCTACAAACCGCGACAAGAAATCTCATGTGATGTTTCAAATGTGGAACAATCCACATTCGCTCCGCTATGGCTGATGTCATGCCGATTCTTGTTCAAATATCATAAAGTACAACACTGACCAGTCACTGATCAGATTAAAAAGAAAATGTTGCAAAGAGCACCTTATTGCAACTCTTTGGTGGATCAGCTCAGGTTTGTTGTTTATGACAGTCTTTCTTTGGATGGTTTCATTGAGTCGAATGTCTGAGCTACAGAGGAGAACTACACTTACAGATGTTAGGTGCATTGGCCTCCAAGTCACCAGTAAAACATCGTTGAGATGTGGTTGAACAGAAGGTTCACATCAGCTGACAAGTCTGCAGCATCTGTATGACATTATTGTTGAATCTATGCCATGAAGACTGGAGGCAGTTCTCAAACCATAAGGGGGTCCAACCAAGTAAGAAGGTGTACCTTAAAAAGTGTCAAGTAAAACCTACACCCGGATTCAAACAGATAATTCCTACTTTATTCAAACTATGAAACAATGTACATGTATTATATAACTGGTTCACCTGTAACTGAGTTACTATTGGTTTTCAAAGTCTTATTGTGACCTGAATATAAGTAACAGGTAACAGAAAGTTATTCTATCATACATACATTAACTGGCCACTTTATAAGGGGAGTTGCTAGTTAAGACAAATATCTAATTCGCCAATCATATGGCACCAACTCTAGGCATTTAGGTATGAAGACATGGTCAAGTAATACAAAAAACAAACAAATGAGAAAACACCCACAAATATTTCTGAAAATGTAGCGTTTTTTTGTTTGTTTGGGTTTTATTTTTTTGTTTTAAATTTCAAATATTGTATAACAAGACAAAACAGCAAATGTGAATGTAATTTTTTTCACTCTTAATAACTGAAGCCTTTCATTGAAATACTAAATAAACAAACTGGTACTCTCTTTCTGGCCAGATACGTGGAAACACTTCTGCTATGATTTTGTTTGTAATTAACAAAATAAAAATGCAAACACAAATGTATGCATTAGTTTTTGACTACGAGTGAAAATTGTTTTCTTTACAAATAACTTAAAGAACTTATTTTAACATTCCACTCAACAACAAACAAATCCTCCCTAGAAAAAATTGCATTATATTTCTTCACATCAATATACTGGCCACAAGTAGGGGGAAGTGGGCCACAAGTTTGAGACCCCTGGTCTAGTACAACTAGACCAAGTATTAGCACTTTGCAGCTAATGAAGTGAGTTTAGTTCTTAGAGAGTCTCTTAACCTTCAGATGCATTTACAAAAATATAACAGAAGAAGACATGATCAAATTCAGTTAAAATGTGTAACAAATCTGTGATGGTAAATATTGAAAGTCATAATGTTGAAAGTCACCACCAATAAATATGAATTACACAAATGCAGAAAGATGCTTTCAATATTTCAGATGTTTTAGTTAAAAAAAGAAAAACATCCTTTTAAAAATTATCTTTTACTGTACTGTACTCTTTTCACCTTTAACCCCCGACTAGTCAATTATTATGTGAAAACTGGCCACTAAAAGGCCATCATCTAATTGAATGAATGTGGCTACACTGATTTAATAAATGTGTGAAGTCATCATGACATGATCATCATAACAACATGAAATCAACAGTAACTATGTTACCTCAGCTCCTAGCATGTTGATGTTCTGGAGTCGCACAAAGCTGGATTTAAGGAATAACTGTTTAAATTAAAGTTTTGAGAACATCTTTAATGCTATCTTGTCCAAATACATAACATGACGTCGTTGGGTTGGTTGCTGCTAATAGACTTACATTACTTAAGTTTAGCTAACTAGTGAACGAACCAGTGACTCAGTGAAAAATAAGGAAACTAAAAATAAAAAGCAGTGTAAAGGAGATCATTTTTGTACTGATCAGGCCTCCACAGTGAGTTGTTATGTTAAAAAAAAAGCCAAGGATATACTGTCCACTTTGTCCACTTTTACTCTCTGACAGTTAAGCAGTAAGTGGTTCCTCGTTGTTTGGCTACCTGCACTGAAACTGTAAAATCCACCTGTTAGCCATCATGTTAAGGCTTGTAAATCACTTTATAAATGAGGACAGTGTGCAGGAGAGCCTGTTTGAGTCCGATTTCCTGGTAGTTCAAGAGAACGACAAACTGGAGTCAGACACAGAGTATCCCTCCTTGGGCCAGGTGTACAAGCAGCAGAATCAATTGATGAGGCATTGTTACATATTATAATAATGGTCTCTTACACAAGGACATTCAAACAGTTTTACTACATGTGCATCACAAAACAAACATGACTCAATTTCTTACTGAAACATGGTCGGGAATCCTTGCAACAAAAAAAAGAAAAAGAAAAGAAAAAAGGAGTCTCTGAGGAAGAGATGCAGTTCGTTTTGGAGATCTTTTTTTTCTCTCACATCATCTCACTAAGTGGATTATTTCATATTAGAAGTCAGGAAAATCAAATGTAAGTGAAGAAGAAGGAATTTTTTTCCTATGGAGATGCTGATGGATGTTTTAAATTATAAAGTGTTTTAAAAACCTGAACATTATAGCTAACAGGTGGATTTTCTTTCTTTCTTTCTATTTCTTTTTTTTTTTTTTTAAATAAAACTGCCTGCTGCAGCCAGGGGCAGAACAAAAGTGATCCCCTTAGACTGTTTTTTAGTTTTAGTCTCCTTAATTTTCACGAAACTATTGGTTCTGTCACTAGTTAGCTAACATAAATTAATGTAAGTCTATTAGCTGCAACCAACCAACCAACCTGATGATGTCACATTCTGTACTAGCACAAGATGGCGATAAAGATGTTCAACAACTTGGTAAACAACTTTAAAGACTTAAAAATGCATAGACTCTAATATTTAGTCCCCTTTACACTCCAATTGTTTGAATACCTTTTTAACTATTGTGAATCATTTGATTAGTGATGGTGGCAAGCTATTGTATCTCTGTAGGGTCTTCTTAGTGGATTTCAGGTTGTTTTCAAGGACATTATTCCATGAGTTTGAGACTGGAAAGAGAGAGTTTGAGGAAACACAGGGCGGTGTGACTGAATTCCAGTTATTCTGTGACTCAACTGATGCAGATAAAGTAGGGTTTTCAACTCTGTTGGATGACAGCTCATCCTCACTGCCTTTGTGATTCATGGAATAATTCCTAATATTGCAACGGAACGCTTTCTCTGTGTTTGCTTCCTTCTTACACAGAATAATGTAGCACTTTGTGAAAAATTGACAAAACAAGATGCCGTAGCATGAGATGAGGATAACGATCATCTCCACTGCTGGAAGATATTTGCCTGTGACATTGACATAGACTGGGCCAAACATGATCCAGGAGATGAAGTAAATGAGCATTGCAAAAGTGATGAACTTTGCATCATTGTAACTGTCAGGCAACTTTCGTCCCTTAAAAGCAACACCAAAGCAGATGAGAGCCAAAAGGCCAATATAGACTAGCATGGCTCCAAATGCAGGAATTAGTTTCTCATTACAAAATATCAGTTTCATGTTGTCCTGTGTGATCTCTGAGTCAATGTATGGAGGACCGTGTAAAAGCCACATGGTAACAATAACCACTTGACCTGCCATGCAGACTGCAATAATGAGGTAAGGCTTGTAGAGCTTCTTCAGCACACTTTGAATGACCGGGTCAAACTCAAAGGCTAAGACGATCTTAAAGGACTTGACCATGATGCAGGAGACACACAAGGTAAAACTTAAGCCAAACACCACCTGCCGTGCTTGGCACTGAGAGCTATTGGGTTGACCACCAAATAATATAACACTAGTAAATGTGATCATAAGGGAGAGGAGAAGAATGATGCAGAGGGGGCCTACAGATGAGCGCACAACAGGGGTATTCCAGTGTGCAAGGAAGATGATCCCAACAACAATGGTAAGCACTGCTCCTAAAGAAGTAAAAGACAGCAGCACAATAAGATATACATCACCCCATTTCAGAAAATCAGTTTTTCTGGGTAAACACACTGAACTGGTGTTTTTGGAGTAATAGTTTTCTTTGCAAGGATGGCATGTCTCAGAATCTGGAAACAGAGGACAAAAGGTCATTAGAATATTTAACTTGGATTCAAATTCCTTGAGCTGTCAATGCAACAGACTGTGTAATATAAGCATTTCAAAACACTTGTTTTCATATTTTGCAGTTTGCAACACAAATGGAGTTTGGGTATTTTTTTGTAATACACACCGTTGGTGTTGGAATATTGGTTCTCAGCACAGGGTTCACACTGATAGCAGCAAGCAGGCTGGCCTGTAACTGAAGTCTTCCTGTAGCCAGGCCTACAGCTGTCTGTGCACCTGGAAGTCACATTTCCCTTAGAGAGGAAAGAATCACCATCATGGCCGTCAATTTTATTTACTGACCATATGAAATCATACCCCACCCCACCCCCACCCTTTTATTTTTAAATCAGTGTGGCATATACCATCTGTTCTTAGACACAAGGCTTTGCATGTTTTTACACACTAACATATACATAATCAACAGAAAAAGAGACTAAAGTCTCAATGATGGCAGTTTTTACCATGTGCAAACACTTAAGTTAGCATGTTAGCATATCAATATTTGCTATTTAGCCATAAACACAAATTATAATGGAACCCAGTACCAATGATAAAAGAATAGTGTAAAGAATAAAATAACTTGCCTGTGGAAGGTAAACACTTACTATGTGTCTCTGAAGAGCCTGTTGTGTTTCCTGTGAGGTGAAAGTCAGGTTCTGGTGTTCTATACTGTAATAGGCTAAAATGTTGTTCACATCTAGAGAATCTTGAGTTTGCTTCCACAGGATGATATCATATCCAGAGTTGAGGTCACCATGGTGATCAAATGAATAACTTTTTTCCTCCATGTGGAACGTTGCCTTCCGTAAGGCTCTTCGTAGCTGAAGTTTTGAGAACACAAATTAAAAATAATTTACCTGTAGCGGTTAGAAAAATTAACATTTATCGAGGATTGTGTTTCTGGCCACTTGTTCAATATCTAGTACAATACATATACACAAAAATATACAGTGGATAAAATAAGTATTGAACATGTAAACAGTTTACAAATTAAGGTGCTATTTACATGAAATTCTCACCAGATGTAACAACTCATCCAATCAACACGTGCAAAGAAATAAAATCTAGTGCTCTAATCGGGGGCTACAGTACTATAAAGTCATTACCACAAGATGCGACCTGATTATTCAAGAATGTGAATTCAGTTCTGGATTTAACATATATATAGAAAGACAGAAATATGGTCTCTCTTTCTGTTCCTGTTAGTACTCTTGCTTTGGCATTTTGGATCAACTAAAGACTTTTCAGGTAGTTTGTTTGGAAATCCTGCCTAGAAGCAATAAATGGATAAACTAGTTTTTCAGCTTCAGTCTGAAACAGGATATTTCTAATTTTAGCGATATTGTACAAATGGAAGAAAGCAGTCCTACATATTTGTTTAATATTCACATTGAAGGTAATATCATGGTCAAAAATGACTCAAAGAATCCTCACAGTGTTACTGGTGGCCAAGGTAATGCCATCCAGAGTAAGCATCTGGTTAGGTACGATATTTCAATGCCATTTCTTTTTTTATGGCTGAGTACAATAACCTCAGTTTTATCTGAATTTAGCAGGAAATGAGAGCTCATTTAGGTCCTCATGTCTTTCCTGGCATTCCTGCAGTTTAACTAATTGGTGTGTCTTATCTGGCTTTATGGATAGATAAAGTTGGGTGTCATCTGCATAGCAGTGAAAATGTATGCTATGCCTTCTAATGATACTGTCTAAGAGAAGCATGTATAATGTAAACAAAATTGGTCCTAGCATGGAGCCCTGTGGAACTCCATAATTAAGCTTAGTGTGTGAAGAGGACTCTCCATTTAGATGAACATAATGGACTCTATTAGATTAGAAAGATATGATTCAAACCACTGCAGCACAGCATCTTCAATATCTACAGCACGCTTCAATTGCTGCAATAAAATATTATGGACAGCAGTATCAGATGCTGCACTGAGGTGGAGCAAAACAATCACAGAAATGGCTCCACTGTCAGAGGCCATAAGAAGATCATTTGTAACCTTCACTAAAGCTGTTTCTGTACTATGATGAGCTCTGAAACCTGTCTGAAACTCTTCAAACAAACCAATTCTCTGCAGAAGATCTTTCGGCTGTTTTACAAATACTCTTTAAAGAAATAAAAGGAAGGCTGGAGATTGACCTATAATTAGCTAAGACAGCTGGGTCACGTGATGACTTTTTAAGTAACGATTTTGATTCTGATTAATAGTTGATCATGTTTAAGAATAAACATTAACAGTAGTACTTCTTTGAGCACTCTTGAAATGGGGAAAAGTTGATGGTTTGGAGAAAATAATTACAGAGGTTTCAGAAAAAAAGGTGCTAAAATGACCTGACCTGAATCCAGTTGAAAATCAATGGAAAGAACTAAAGCTCAGAGTTCACTGAACCTCCAGGATTTAACTGGTGTGGAAGAATGGGCCAAAATCTCACCTGAGCAATGCATGCGACTAGACTCCATACAAACTGTCATCACCGACGAAGGCTTTTGTACGAAGTATTAAAGAAATCTCAGTAAGCGTGTTCAATATTTTATTCCTGTGTCATTTCTCATTATTACATATAAGTTAATCTATGGAATTGGATTATGAATTATGGAAAGAATTTCATGTCTATAGCACCTATAGAATTATATATTTAGAATATATTTAGAAGATTGGTGATGTTTTCAATACTAATGGGTAAGTCAGGTCCTCTGTGAGACCTGACACGCCTCTGTGGATCATTTATGTGCTTCAGTATTAATAGAAAATAATGAATATAGTTTCTTAGTATTGAAAGATTTTCTAATATGCTGTGCTGTATGTGTTTATGTGTTTTTGTGTTTCTGTGCTTTTACCTCCAATGGCCGTAAGGGCTGTCTTTTACAGTTCCGGTTAGTACAGAGGTCTTTAACAGCTTGAGCTATTGCTTTAACTGCCAGCTCAATACTGAACACAGCATATGGATATATCAACTTCTTTAACTCTTCTGATGAATTCGTCCCATGCTCATTTAAAAAATTAGCCAAAAATGTGTTGTTGTCGTGGTGGTTGGGATTTTCATCAAGGTCATCGAGATATCGCTCAAACTTGGTTGTGTTTCCAGATTTAAGAGTGATCCCAAAGATTGTTCCTATGTCACTCAATTTGTAGTTCTGAGAACTCAGTACTTCAGGTGACTGTGACCAAATATCACTGGCCAACCAAACTTTCCCTCTGGCTTGAGGATATTTGAGAAGTTTCCCAAAAATATCTATCATACAGTAAGCTTTGGCAAAGGAAATAATAACACTAACATTTCTATTATCTATGATGCTTTTGATTGTAGAGTTAATTCTCTCTTCAAGCGATTCATCATTTAAAGCATCTGGAAGAACAGAGATGAAGGCGAAGCAGATGCCTTTTTTGGTTGCATGATGCCAGAGACGTTCAGTTATATAGCGACCGTATTCACTATCAGTTGCTACCACACCGACCCAAGTCCAACCGTAATGATCAAGAATCTGGGCAATGACACGAGCTTGGTGATCATCTTGTGGTACGGTCCTCATAAAGCTTGGAAAACGGGTTTTATCACTCAGGAAACCAGAAGTTGCACCGTAACTTATCTGTGGAAAATATCACAAAACACTATGAAGTGAAACAAACATTTCATATTCTGTCTGTACACATATATCTTAAGCGTATAACATAAGTGGTAAAGTATCTACAAAAAAACTTTTTTTTTAACAGTTTAAAGTCTTAATTAGCAAAATAGCTGCTTTATTAAGCACTGCAATATTTCTCTTGTTTTTTCTTTGGGCTGAGGGAGTACAGAGACAAAGTTACTGCTACTGTCATTTTTAGACTAAGTGTGTCTGTTTCACCTATTTTCAATTTTTGTTGCTAAGCTATACTATTTGCGTTTTTTGTTGTCTTTTTTTTGCTGTTCATCATATCCATGAATGCAAAATGTATCATCCAAATATTAGCTGCTAATGTTTGTACAATAGATTTTACATTTAGAGTTAGGTAACATAACCTCAGAAGTCGGTCATACCTCAGGGATGTACTCCAGATGGAGCTGACCTGTAACTCTTATGGATATCTCTGAGTAGTAATCACCAATGACAACTAGGACAGGTGGAGAGGATTGCTGTGCACAATCTTGGCGATTATTACCTACAAATGAATTAACTGATACTATTACCTTCATTTAAACTGATACACACACAGTGTTGAGGACTAACGGAATACATGTACCGGTGTTACATATTTAAAATACAAAATATGAGTAACTGTATTCAGTTACAGTTACTGCTCAAATAAGTAAAATACAGCTACTTTGTTGAAATACATGGGTTGCACGGCGGTCTTTTCTGTTTCATATGTTAGGCTATCCCTTCTCTAATTTTGGTAATTCCACGTATTGCCGGAAATCCAAACAAAACACGCAACACGAGGCTCTTATGTAAGCGGCTTGTTAATTTTGGTGGCATCAGTTACACAATGAACCCAGAGCCAACACAACAGAGCCAGCAGTGCACAGGCAGGAATGGATTTCTTACTTGGAAATTCCAACACCACTTCACAAAGAAAGGGATGGATGTAATCTGAGAGTGCAATGCAAACTGTCTGCCAGCAACCAAGCTGCTCTCAGCATGAAAATACTCCAACCTAAAGAAACACCTGGAAGTAAGTTCTTTTTTAAAAACTAACATTACCCTACTGCAGCTACCTTGTCATAGTTGTGGTAGCTACCTGGGTTATGTGCCACTTCAGTATCTTCGATGTACTATTGCTGTGTGATTTATTACTATTACTGAAGGCTGGATTACAGGCTGCATTACAACCTGCAGAAAGGAAACATTTTACTGATACAGACATTGTTTTCTATATGAGATCACTGCAAAAAGTGCTGTCTTACCTAATGTCCACCCTACTGTTACTAATTTTATATTAAGATTTAAAAATCTAGTAGATATTGCTTTCAGAACTGCACATGATTATTTGCGGCTAGCAGGTTGTTAATACTATCCATCAAGTCTAATAGTCTGCGGTCTCTGAACTAACATCAGCTAACGCCAGCTAACAAGCTAAAAAGCATGACAATATATCAAGTAATCCAAAGTATTCCAAATACATTATTCACATTGAGTAACTTAACGGAATACCTTACAAACTACACACACAAATAATGTATTAATCTTTACTTTTGTTAAAAGTAATTTAGAATAACACTTAATTACAAGCCAGAGAAAGTAATTTGCTACACTATTCGTTATTCGTTATTCGTTACACTACTACATTACTTCCTGCTGATTCTGTAAAATTACCTGAAATGCACGGTCTCATAATTACCAGTTACCAATATAAATATAAATGTACAACTTTTAAGAAAATGTTCACAAATGCCTAATTTAGTATCCATTATCTCTCTTAGTTGATGTGTATGTTCCCATGATGATCTCCAAAGAAAATTCAATTAGTAAGAACTATTGCGTGTCAAAAATTATTTTCAAATAACAAGGCAGATTTCTATCCCCGAGAGAACTCACTGTTTCTCATCATGAAGGCCTGGGTTTGTATCAGGGCAGTAGTAACGTCCCCACAGGAGTCAAGTATGAGGTATCCCAAGGTGAGGTTTCCCAACTCTCGCTTCTGATTTATCTCCTCCAGTGCGTGCACCATTATCAGAGAGTGGACCAGACGAGCTGTGCTAAACCTGTACAACACAATCAGATATATTATATATAAATATACCCTAATACAATGTGTACAATGATCAGTTGTGTGTGTGTGTGTGTGTATTACCTGTCACATGTCCGGTTTTCACGGCCATCATCATTCACAGTAACAGTAACGCTTTCATGAATCGGGAACAATCCTCCGATAATGATGTCACCTTCTGCTGTGGCCTCATTGGAGCATTTTGTACCAGAAAAGTGATGTGATAAAAGTGCAAGAAAGATGTAGAAGCTGACAGAATTTTTCATCTTCCTCGTGTGCTTCTTATGAGTGTAAATCAGTGAATCTTCAAAAACTTGCTCTGAAAAATAATTTGTGTGTATCTCTTCAGCATTCCTGCAACAGAAAGAGGTGTGGTTAAAGTTCTTGAACTTGAAATACTATCATTTCTTTCATTTCTTTTCTTTTCTTTTTTTGGTCACATGGGGTTCGATGTCACTGAGAAATGGGATGTCCTTTTACTTTCCATTTACTTTCCTTACTTTTCCTGGTAATTATTTTTGACAGGTTTCACAGTTGTGAGCTATAAAAAACAAGTGATTTATGAATTATTCGGACTGTAGCAGCTGTAGTTTTGTTACACAACATATATCCACTTTGACAAATCTGGTTACAGTTGAGTCGAAGCATTATCAGTGGTTGTACTGTTATGTAATACTGACATATTATGCATCTGATACTTAGCAAGACAATACCAGGTATTTTCCCAGGAGGATTAAAAATAATTCTATAGCAGACAAAGGAAGCAAAAAGGCTCTGATATATTAGCTGCCATGTATGTCTGCAAATCAAGAGTTTTCTTACTTCTGACTTTGTTGTCCCCACAAAACATTTGAGATTTTTATTATATTATTACAAGTAAAACTTTGTTATATAAATGATGTCAAATTCATATGTTTTTTTAAATTTCTTTACTTAACTACGTTCATTTGACAGCTGTTGTTGGTTTGAATTAGAGAATGTATAATTTTGTGCTTACACATCAATTGCCTTCCACTTTTCTTCAAGGACACCTGAGGGAGAGCCCATCCCAGCTGACATGGAGCAAGAGGCAGGGTAGAACCTGTACAGGTCACCAGGCTGTTGTAGTTCTAACCCAGAAAGGTAGACAACTGTTCATGCTCACAATTACACCTTTGCCCAATTCAGAATCACCAATTAATCTTCCCCCATACATATATACTCATATATATTCATCTTCCCCATACATATCACTGGATTGAAGCCATGCAAGCACATGGATGACATGCAAATTTTAAACAGAAAGGCCCCAGCCTGGATTCAAACCGTGGACTTTCTTGGTGTGAGACAGCAATGCCAACCACTGTTCCACCATGCCACCCCATTAAAAAGTTTCACACAATAATTCCTCAGCATTATTATGTCATATAGTTTAACACCTAAATGGCAAAAAGGTGTCACCCACTTGCATTTATGATTAGTCACTGTAGCCTCAGTTTACTGCTCTTTGTTGACTTCTACTTCTGTCTTCAACTGTAGTTCTGAGGTGCTTGTGCTACATTTGAAATTTGTATTTCAATGATACTGCGCTATTTTATATTTTAGAGGGCAATACTTTTTTAAAAATGCTAAATTTCTTAGAAACACAGAACTACTTCATTAAATACAACAAAAATACATCTGTGGTAAAAAAAAAAAAAATTGGGGCAATATCACGAAGTCATTGAATGCACATGTTTGATACTGTATGTACATTTAGGAAATAAAAAATTCTGATGGTAAAACTTATACAACATAATCCAAGACTTTTTTTTCTTTATTAAGTAGCCTATACACAATCTCACCATACATGAAACTAAACGCATTTAAGTAAAGGTTCACATTGTATAAGACATTGTATAATAATGAGAGTCTAACCAAATGCTATGGCGATGATCAGAGCAGCTGTCAAGAGATTTAACTAAGGCTGGCATATTACAGTCTCAGCAAAACAATAGAGTAACATGTAGCAAATCACCGGAGTTGGTGAAATTCAGCCCCGTTTTTTTTCCAAGTCAGTTTAATATTGATGACGAATCCTGCTAACATGGACTATAGATAACCTGAAAATAATAACCATGAATGAATATTGGAAAAATCAAATAACTTGCCAGTGGAGGGAAATACTTACTATCTGACTGCTGAGAGCATGTCTTGTTTCCTGTGAGGTAAAAGACAGGCTCTCTTGCTCTATACTTTAATGAGCTACGATGTCGCGCACATCCAAAAAATCTTGTATCTGCCTCCATAGGATGATATCATATCCAGAGTTGAGGTCGCCATGCTGATCAAATGAATAGTCTTTTCCATTCATATGTAATGTTGCCTTCCATAATGCTTGTCATAGCTGAAATTGCACAATGTGGAAAAAAATATTAAAATAATATACGTAAAACAGGCATGAGAAGCTTTTTAGCAAATAAGATTTTGAATATAGGATGTGTTTTTGGCCATTTGATGAATAGAAGAGCAACATCTACTCTACTTTTAGCTCTTTTCTGGGTTCCTGCCAAGTCTTAGCATTTATATGCTTCATTATTGATAGGAAACATAATTAGATAGTGTTAAAGGATTTTCTGTCAAGCTGTTTTGTGTATTTATGTTTGCTTTTGTGTGCTTTTACCTCCAAAGGGCTGTCTTTTACAGTTCCGGTTAGTACAGAGGACTTTAACAGCTTGATCTATTACTTAAACTGCCAGCTCAATACTGAACATAGCATATGGGAATATCATAATTTTTTTCAGAAATTCCTCAGTCAGAACATGGTATATTATGTTAAGGTGGAAATTAGCAAGGTAACTCCCTGCTAACTTCTAACTCTGTTTAACTTGATAAATTCTATTTTCATGGATGCCTGGATGCTAAACTTAATTGTTACACCTGGTAGAACCTCCACACTGATACTTTTATTAAAGATAAAAGAATTTAGACAGTTTTTAACTCTCAGTAATGTTGTAGTGTTTGTTTGACTTTGGAGCCAGTGATGTCAGACCTAAAGACTGGATAGTATAGATAATAATGGATAGATAATATATGCCTCTATCCAGTGTCATGATCCTGGACTCTTTCATTTTGTTGACATTTGAAATTCTTCTTTATTATTTAATATTCCATTTGGTTCTTAGTAGAGATGGACCAATCTGATATTACGTATCGGTATCGGTCCAATACTGACCTAAATTACTGGATTGGATATCGGAGAGAAATAAAAAATGTAATCCGATCCATTAAATATCAAAGAAGCACCTCACAAAACTTGCTACATCCCATATGGAAAAGATATATATATAAATCTTATAAAGTTTGTATCTGTCTTGTGTGAAACTTGTATGAAAGCATACAAGAGTGAAAACAGATATAAGATCCCTTGAAAAATTATATAATGAAACTTGTATGTTTTGGATACTTACTAAAACAATATATGAAAGCAATGAGAAAGTGGCCACTTTCATGAGTAAATCATATATGTTTTTACTATTTCTTTTTCGTATGGGATGGCATAACTCAGCTCATAACCGTAGGCGGCTGGGGCGTGTGAGACCTGTCGGTGGTCTGGTTGAGTATTTGTAGCCTCACTACCAAACCGGCATTTCATCTCCGAGAAGGTTATCCCAGAGAGAAGTAAAGCAACTGTGTAAGTTCATCTCTGAATGTTTGTAAAGCATTCCAGCGTTAAGCTTAACAACCGATATATGGAGCGACTGCCTCTCTCTCTCTCCCTCTCCTGCTGCTACTTCAATCGTGAAACTGATTAATGATCAGCTGATTGGCTTTTCTGTCGCAAGTCCGTCTCTGTTGTTTGTTTATCGCCCACTTCACGCCAGAAAAAGGAAACCAGCGGCTGAACAACAGCAGCATCATGCGGTGGGGGGTGGTTCCCTATTTTTTTTGCTGGGAGTTTCCAACCCTATTAGTTAGGTTGCTTACTTTTTAAAATACCAGAATAGGGAGGATGGAGTAGGTTTAAGTTTATTAGATTGATCAGTATTGCTGAACTATGAAATATTTTGGGTGCAGTGTATTTTTTGCATACAGGTATAACAGAATAGCTTTAATGTTTGTTTGTTTTTTTAAACTTGAGTATGAACTTATACAAAATGCAGCAAGATATTAAAAAAAACAGTTTTATTGATTAAAAAACATACTATATCGGATTCATATCAGTATTGGCCGATATCCAAATTTATGGTATCAGTATCGGACATAAAAAAGTGGTATTGTGCAATCTCTAGTTCTTAGTTTGATTGTTCATGGTTGTTTGATCAAGACTTTACTAAGAAACTTTTTTCAAGAAACTGTTTCAGTTCATGCTGATTTCAGTTAGCATTCTGCTTTAGGTTAGCTGGTTTAGTATCTTATTCTTGTTAGCCTTTCCCATCTGTGTCAAGTTCATTGTGTTAATTTACTCCCTGTTTTGCCTTGATAGTCTTTTTCACTCAAGCTTTAGTTCTGTTTCCATTGTCATGTCTTCTGTGATTAGTTTTTGGATTACCTGTGTTCCGAACCAGTTTCCACTTACCTCATTACTTTTTTAGTTTATTGTCTCTGTCTTCCTTTGTCATTTTTTGAGTCATCTGCCCCACTGGGTGCCATCCTGCTCTGAGCTTCCCTGTTTGTAATCTTTGATATTCCTTGATGTTTCCTGTTTTTTGAGACAAACTTTTGGACTTTGTTTACATCCTGGTTTATGTTGTTCTCTTTGAGTTCAGTTTCTGCCTTCTAGGAATGAGATAACATTCCTCTTCCAACATTCCAGGTCTCTGTCTGGTCAAATGTCTGGTCTCTATAACTCCCAGACATTTACAGGATGTTGTTTCATGAAGTGTGGAAGAATAGTGCTACACAGGGGCAAACATGGCTTTGTCCTATCTTTTCTGAGACATGTTGATGTCATTAAATTCTAAATGGCACAATTTTCTGGGTATAAATGCTTTTAGATGTTTTCAATGTTCTATTGTGAATGAAATACATAGCATCCCACATTCTGGGAATTTGAGGTTTATATAATAGACCCCAAAAAGCAGTCATACCCCAGTTGCCTTGTAACTGCTATGGATATCTCTGTAGTAGTAATCACCAATGACAGCAAGAACAATTGGAGAGGACTGGTGTGTACTATCTTGACTGACATTACCTGAAAAAAAAATGTAGTGGAGTGAAAGCAGAAAATAGCATAGAAATCACACTCTAGATCTTGTTTTAACATATGGCATAGAAACTGAACATTTAACAGTGTTTCCTGAAAACCCTCTCCTGTCTGATCATTTCTTGATAACATTTACATTTACAATAATTGATTACGCAGCAGTGGAGAGTGGACTTTATCAAAGTAGATGTCTCTTGAAAGCGCTGTAACTAAGTTTAAGAATATAATCCAGCCACTGTTATCATCGTCAATGCCCTGTACCAACACAGAGCAGAGCAGCTATCTGAACGCTACCCCAACAGAGGTCGATTATCTTGTTAATAATTTCACCTCCTCACTACGTACGACTCTGGATACTGTAGCTCCAGTGAAAACTAAGGTCTCTAATCAGAAGTACCTGACCCCGTGGTATAATTCTCAAACACGTACCCTAAAGCAGATGACTCATAATCTGGAGAGGAAATGGCGTGTCACAAATTTAGAGGATCATCATTTAGCCTGGAGAAATAGTTTGTTGCTTTATAAGAAAGCCCTCCGCAAAGCCAGAACAGCTTACTACTCATCACTGATTGAAGAAAATAAGAACAACCCCAGGTTTCTCTTCAGCACTGTAGCCAGGCTGACAAAAAGTCAGAGCTCTGTTGAGCCAACCATCCCTTTAACGTTAACTAGTGATGACTTCATGAACTTCTTCACAAATAAAATTTTTATCATTAGAGAAAAAATTACCAATAATCATCCCACAGATGTAATATTATCTACAGCTACTCTTAGTTCCATTGATGTTAAGTTAGACTCTTTTTTTCCAATCGATCTTTCTGAGTTAACTTCAATAATTACTTCCTCCAAACCATCAACGTGTCTTTTAGACCCCATTCCTACAAAACTGCTCAAAGAAGTCCTGCCATTGATTAATTCTTCGATCTTATATATGATCAACCTATCTCTAATAATCGGCTATGTACCACAGGCCTTCAAGGTGGCTGCAGTTAAACCTTTACTCAAAAAGCCATCTCTAGACCCAGCAGTCTTAGCTAATTATAGGCCAATCTCCAACCTTCCTTTCATATCAAAAATCCTTGAAAGAGTAGTTGTCAAACAGCTAACAGATCATCTGCAGAGGAATGGTTTATTTGAAGAGTTTCAGTCAGGTTTCAGAGTTCATCACAGCACAGAAACAGCTTTATTGAAGGTTACAAATGATCTTCGTATGGCCTCTGACAGTGGACTCATCTCTGTGCTTGTCCTTCTTGACCTTAGTGCAGCATTCGATACTGTTGACCACAATATTCTATTAGAGCGATTAGAACATGCTGTAGGTATTACAGGTATTGCACTGCAGTGGTTTGTATCATATCTATCTAATAGACTCCAATTTGTGCATGTAAATGGAGAGTCCTCTTCACACACTGAGGTTAATTATGGAGTTCCACAGGGTTCGGTGCTAGGACCAATTCTGTTTACATTATACATGCTTCCCCTAGGCAGCATCATTAGAAGACATAGCATACATTTTCACTGCTATGCAGATGACACCCAGCTCTATCTGTCCATGAAGCCAGATAACACACACCAATTAGTTAAACTGCAGGAATGTCTTAAAGACATAAAGACTTGGATGGCCACTAACTTTCTGCTTCTTAACTCAGATAAAACTGAGGTCATTGTACTCGGCGCTGAAAAGCTTAGAAATATGGTATCTAACCAGATTCTTACTCTGGATGGCATTACCTTGGCCTCCAGTAACACTGTGAGGAACCTTGGAGTCATTTTTGACCAGGATATGTCCTTCAACGCACATATTAAACAAATATGTAAGACTGCGTTCTTCCATTTGCGCAACATCTCTAAAATTAGAAATATCCTGTCTCAGAGTGACGCTGAAAAACTAGTTCATGCATTTATTACTTCCAGGCTGGACTACTGCAATTCATTATTATCAGGATGTCCAAAAAACTCACTGAAAAGCCTTCAGTTAATCCAAAATGCTGCAGCAAGAGTACTGACAGGGACTAGAAGGAGAGAGCATATTTCTCCTGTTTTGGCTTCCCTTCATTGGCTTCCTGTTAAATCCAGAATTGAATTCAAAATCCTGCTCCTCACATACAAGGTCTTAAATAATCAGGCCCCATCTTATCTTAATGACCTTGTAGTACCATATCACCCTATTAGAGCACTTCGCTCCTGCTCTGCAGGCCTACTTGTTGTTCCTAGAGTATGTATATATACTCTACTGCAATAGATGTAGGCTGCCGGGGGATTCCCATGATGCATTGAGTTTTTCCTTTCCAGTCACCTTTCTCACTCACTATGTATTAACAGACCTCTCTGTATTGAATCATATCTGTTATTAACATCTGTCTCTCTTCCACAGCATGTCTTTATCCTGTCTTCCTTCTCTCACCCCAACCGGTCGCAGCAGATGGCCGCCCCTCCCTGAGCCTGGTTCTGCCGGAGGTTTCTTCCTGTTAAAAGGGAGTTTTTCCTTCCCACTGTCGCCAAAGTGCTTGCTCATAGGGGGTCATATGATTGTTGGGCTTTTCTCTGTATCTATGAAGCGCCTTGAGGCGACATTTGTTGTGATTTGGCGCTATATAAATAAAATTGAATTGAATTGAATTGAATTGAAATAAGATAGAAATACTTAGATTAATACAAGTGCTTTAAATCTGTACTTCAATAAAGCATTCGAGTAAATGGCCACCCTTAAAGGCTGGACAAATGCATAACTCGCCATTGCTTCTGCAAGTGACAGACAATGGTGCCTGTAATCAGAGCTGCACACCTGTGGTGAGTGAAGTTATAATTACTCTATAATTACCGTTTGTGTCTTTGTTTTTCAACATGCCAAAAGATGTAAGCCGATACGCCTTGGTGTGTTTGTAATGTCTTTAGCCTTTCATTACTTTTTCAAACGTACTTTGAGTTTCATTTTCTTTCCTGCTAAAGCTTTGTTCTGAACCATTTACCCAAGCATGGATAATGTGCATTAATATCTTGCAAAACCAGATGAAGCATTTCTTTCAGGCCACCAGCTCACGGGTCATGACTCAGACATCTAACATGTTTTTTTTGTTCTTCTAGATCAGAAGGTGTCAAACTCAAATACACAGTGGGCCAAAATTCAAAACTGGAACAAGGTCGCGGACTAACATTAATATTTATTGAAAAAAAATCTTCCTCCAGATTTAAGAATGAATCTCTTCTTATGGACTCAAACAAGTTTTGCTGAAAAACTGAATATGGAACAAGCAAAGCTTAATACTAAACAATATATATATTAGCTGTATAATACTAGTAGGCCAGCTCTAATAGTAATTTGGTATGGCTTTGCGGGCCAAATGTAATTAGGCTGCGGGCCAAATTTGGCCCGCGGGCCAGAGTTTGACACCTATGTTCTAGATTATACTAAATAATATAAGTTCCTATTCAGTGTGTCAGTGTAAAGACATATTTCCAGTTGCCTTTTGTATACCCAATAATACTATTATATGTCACAGTTCTTAAGCAGAGCCACAGCAGCTTGTTTCATAATGATTTTTCCCTTTATTTTATATAATTTGTTAAAATGTGAATTGTGTTTAAGCCAGCTAACTACCCAAAGTAAATGTGTTTTATTTTCACACTTTTGCACAAGTTCCCGTTTTTGTATCCATTACATATCTTACAATTAATGTGCTATGTTCCTGAGTGATCCCAAAAATGTAATTAATAAGGTCTACTGTATATAACAAGAGACATTTCTCATCTTAGTAATTGAGTACTCACAGTAATTCCTTGTGAAGGCCTTGGTTTGTATCAGGGCAGTAGTAACTTCACCACAGGAGTCAGGTATGAGGTAGGTAAGCCTAAGAGCCTTTTGACTAAAACGTTTTAAGAGCTGTTTTATCTGCAATGTCTCTCCGAGGCTATATTTAACCAGGTAAAACCAGATTTGTTGCATGGGTTTCTCCTTTAGATATTCCTTTGATCCCCATTGTCTAATTTCCTAGCTGTCTGCTCGAAAAAAAACAAAAAAAACCCCAAGAGTGCTGTATTACAAAATAGTCCAAGAACCCTTGAATTTTGTATCACAGAATTACAAGGGAAAAGTTATGACTAAAATAATTCCCAAATTAGTATACTGCAACATGTTACAAAGGACTACACATTATGCAAGTATAGCTAGTATCTATAAGGTTAGCTGAACCGAGGAGGAGGAGACCTGGCTGAAGGCAAACGAGCCTGAGGACCAGGCTGACACGGGGGATCAGGAAAAGTTGAAGACAGCTTGGGCTCCACCAGGTTGGGGGGGGGGGGGGGGGGGCGCTCGCAGAGGAAGAAGCAAAGCAAAACCCACATTGACAATGCCTTGGCCACCGCTGCTGCTGTAGCGGACACCAGAGGCACTGCCTCAGGCCAGCGGGTTGTGCGGTCCACTATAGTCAAAAGGTGCATGAAACCTTGTGACTGCGGCAGAGGACCAACCAGATGTGCTGAATGTCTGTCGTAAACTCGGAAATGGCTGCCAACTGGCGCTGCTGGTGCGTGCTCCACGGGTCAGAGACCTTGGACATTGCAAACATCAAGGGTTTATGATCGACATACGCGGTAAAGCTACGACCCTCAACAAAAAAACAGAAATGCCGTGTCGCAGGGTGCAGGGCCAGCAACTCCCTGTCAAAAATACTATGTTTGTACTCACTGTCCCTCGTGCAACTGAAAAAGGTGAGCGGTTGCCAGACACCGGAGACCCGCTGTTCTAACACTGCACCCACCGCCACATCTGATGCGTCGGTGGTTGACGCAATCTCTGCCGACGAAAACGGGTGGGCCAGGAAATGCCTAGATGAGTTCAGGGAGCCAATCAACCGGGTTCTTAGCTTTTTTACCCTTCAAGGCAGCGTAGAATGACTGCAGCAGGTGCACAGCTCTGGGGAGAAAGCGGTTGTAGAAACTGATCATCCCCAAGAACTCCTGCAGTGTTTTCACCGACGTGGGACACGAAACCACACTTTCAGCGCAAATGCGTTGCCCCAGGAAATCCAGAACTGGCAACCTGAACTGGCACTTGGAAGGTTTACAATCAGGCCGTGTGCTGCCAAGCACTGAAAATCCTGACGCAGATGGGACGTGTGCTGACTCTCAGAACCGCTGGCCACCAATATTTCGTTAAGGTACATGAAGACGAAAGGCAAGCCACACAACACAGAGTCCATCAACCGCTGAAAAGTCTAGGCAGGGCCTTTCGGGCCAAACGCCATGCGCTAAAACTCAAACAGGTCAAAAGGGGTAATTACAGCAGTTTTGGGAACGTCTTCGGCACAGGAACCTGGTGATACCCCTGCACCAAGTCAATTTTAGAAAAAAATGTGTGTGGAAAATTTTTGGATATGGGGAATGGGGTAACAGTAACAGTCGTTCTCCGTGACATTATTCAAACAGCAAAAATCCACGCACAACCACCACCAACCATCTGATTTGGGCACCATGTGTAGTGGAGAGGCCCAGGCACTATTCGAGCGCTGTACAATGCCGAGGCGCTCCATGGCCGCAAACTCCTCCCGAGCGACGGACAGTTTCGCAGGGTCGAGGCAGTGTGCATGCGCAAACACCATTGCCATGTTCGAGAAATTAGGAACAGTCAGTGAGGGAAACTCAAAAAGCAAACGCTGAAAAACATTCCCCAAAGTCACTAAATTAGCCTGATTCAGGGGCTCAATGGCCCAAGTGAAACAGGGTATTGAAGAGAAGCACAGGGCATCGATTAAGCATCCATTAGCGACATCGACCAGCAGTCCATGAGCACAAAGAAAATCGGCACCCAAAATAGGCACAGAGCTAGCGGCAACAACAAAGCTTCACTGGAAATCCCAGCATGAAAACAAACAGTCACCAACCTTTTCCTGAATGTTGCAATGGGAAAGCCATTAGCTGCGATGAGCTGCGGCCCAAGGATAGCATGTGCTCCATCAGTTCGAGAGCCGTACCGCCACCCAGGCCTGAGATTCAGTCATCCATCCATTCAAACACACTGGTGATGGCAAGCTACATTGTAGCCACAGCCGGCCTGGGGCACACTGACAGAGGCGAGGCTGCCAGACACTGGCACCACCGGGCCCTCTGACCACCACTAGTAGGCAACGGGTGAAGTGTCTTGCCCAAGGACACAACGACTGAGACTGTCGGAGCCGTGGCTCGAACCGGCAACCTTCCGATTACAAGACGAACTGCCAACTCTTGAGCCACGATCGCAAACACATAAACACAGGCGGCACGAGAGCTCTCGATTAACACTTCTTTTATTGCTCATCACCACACAACTGAATACTTTTACCTTCAAAACACACCAACAACACTTCCTGTAAACTGAGTGTGAGTGGAGCCCTCCAGTGGTCCACCACAATGTCAAAGTAACAGGCAATGATCACTGAGACACCTGACTGCTTCCTTGTTCCTTGGGCATGGGGACAATAGTACCATATACAACTTCTCACAGGGACAGGTTAAAGATCTTAGTGAACACAACTGCAAGTTGGTTCAGCACCTTAAAATGAGTCAGGCTCCTCCCAGGATATGTCTTCTTTAATTACTGTAAGCCAACTTTGAGGCCTTGCCTTGCTTTCGAGCTATCATTTTTGGTCTTGGAATATGGATGATCTTGGTGGTTAAGACCATCAGTGTTCCCAAACTAAAAATGATGCCTCGACAACAAGGCGCGGCCTCTGAGCTGTCAGTAGAGAAGGCTACACATGCCAGAATAGAAGAGCTGTGTTCTTCAAGTGCTGTACACACAACACTCAGTCTGTCTTTTCAAATCAGTCCTGCTGCGGTAAAATGGATTCTTCCCTCCAGGCTTGGACAGTTTGTACAGCTGGCCATGGTCTATAGAGGTCTATATGATGGAGTTAATTCAAGATGAGATGGTCAGGGAGGCTAGGGTGTCAAGATAGGATAGCTTTATATGCTGCTAGGATGCTGGTGTAAACCTGATCGTCATATTCTTTTCCCTTTTTCAGAAATGTATATTGTTATACAGTTTGGGCATTACAGCCTTTCACTATGCCTAATTAAAGTCTCTTTCTACAATCACACCTACTTCTGGATATTTGCTCAGCCTGTTGTTAATGGTATCATGCAGAGCTAACTTAGTATTAGCTTGTAGTGGAACATAAAGAGCTGTGATTAAGACCGCAACTCTCTTGGTGGGTAGAATGGTCAGCATTTCAGTACCAGATATCCAATATGAGGAGTTCAGTGCATGGTGATAATGTCTGTAGATGTACACTGGTCATCATTAAAATATATGCACACTCCTTTTCCTTTGCTGTAAAGTCAGTAAACCATAGAGATAATTGTGTGGGAAAAACCCAGTAATTCAGTAGTTCCTGAAACACCCAGACCAGCCCATCTAGCACCGACAACTGTGGCATGTTCAAGTCACTTAAATTTCCTTTCTTCCCCATTCCAATGCTTGGTTTGAACTTTAGCCGGTGTCTTGACCATGTGTACCTAAATGCTTTGATTTGCTGCATTATGATTTACTGAATAGATATTTAACTTAAGCAGCTGAACAGGTGTACCTAATGAAGTGGTGAGTGCAAAAGAGGCTTTCCTGATAATCCTTTCCATGAGTTTTTCACTTAAGGTTTTTCCTTAGTTTTGGTATACTATTAGTACTTTTACTCAAGTAAAGAATAATTCAAATATTTTTGTATTAGTTTCTTTTTTAAAGTAGGGCAGTAAAACATATATCTGTCACACTAGAAAGAACGGGAGGCTGGCCACGCGGAAGGCAGTGGTGGCGACGACCTCGTTTAGCCTCCCTCGATGGCGATGACATCCAGCTAAAGGCCTGGAAAGTGGCCGGCAAAGGCGAGGTGGTTCAAGCCGATCTGGACCAGACAGCGGCGTGGCAGCTGCGGATGGTGACGCTATAGGTGACGGTGTAAAAGCTGCAGGCATTGGAGCAGGTGTTGGCACTGCTGGCAATGGCGAGGATGAAGACGCAGAGGCTGGACCAAGCAAGGCTGATGCTGACGCTGAAGCTGCAGGCGTGGATGATGCAGACGCTGAAGCTGCAGGCGTGGATGATGCTGATGCTGAAGCTTGTTTGAAGATAAACGTTTAATTTATACCACATTCAAGGATTCAAAGCGTTTATTGTCATATGTACTTAGAAAGCATTTCTCTGTGCAATGAAATTATTTGCTGTCCACACAAAGATGCCGGTTAATATATAAAAATAGTAATGATAAATAAAAACAGTATAAATAAATAAAGACACGAATTTAAGCTTGAAATGGATGTGTGTTCAAAATATCTATGAGCTTAATGTGCTGGCTTAATATGCCTGATGTGCACAAATTATTATTATTATTTATTTATTTTTTGCCTGTCCCGTTTGGCTCTTTTGCCATCAGAATTATTGTCTAAAGGCAAAGAAAGATGCCCAACGGATTTACTTTACCAAATGGACCATCCCAGCCTTGCCACAATGGTCTATTTGATTCTCCTTTTAATTGATTCAAGAAAGAACAACCATACACATATCAGGTATAACATTATGACCACTGACAGGTGAAGTGAATAACATTGGATTATTTCTTTATTACAGCATCTGTTAGTGGGTTGGATATATTATGGAGCAAGTGAACATTTTTGTCAAGCCTAAGATTTGAGCTTGTTTGAGAAGGACCAAATTATGATAGTTTGACGACTGGGTAAGAGCATCTCCAGAACTGAAGCTCTTGTGGGGTGTTCCCGGTCTCCATCGGTCATTATCTGCAATGCATTCTCTCATAGTTACCATTTAACAATATACACCTGAGACTAAAGTCCCACACACCAACACAAATCCTGATCCTAATGAGGACACATTAGTAGTAAGGATTTAGGTATGAACACAAGTTGAAAACAGAGCGAAAATGAAAACCAGCACATAGAGACATTTTAAACCAATCACCACAGTGATTCTACTGTAGCAACATGAACACATAGAAATGGATGCCGCAGTCTGACTGCTCATCAGTTTGTTACCTGTTGAAGTTCAGGATTTGGCTGAAACACTGAAAGAATGATCAATTACAAGGAATTGAAGTACTCTTTAAGAACCGAATACACTGAATACAAACAGATGATAAAAAAAATTCTAAAAGTTATTCTCTTACATATACACTCACAGGCCATTTTATAAGGTACACCTGTTCAACTACTTGTTAATGCAAACATCTGATCAGCCAATCATTTTTCACCAACTCTAGGCATTTAGGCATGTAGACATGGTCAAGATGACCTGCTGAAGTTCAAAGCAAGTATCAGAATGGGGTATAAAGATTATTTAAATTACATTGAACATGGCATGGTTGTTTATCTGAGTATTTCAAAAACTGATAATCTACTGGGTTTCCCACTCAACCATCTCTATGGTTAGCCAAAAAGGTTCCCAACACTGTCCGGAAAAGAGTTAACTGATGAACTAATGAAATGACTGGTGAGTGTATATGTCTATTTCTTATATATAGTCACTAAGCCTTTAGATACAAAAATATAACAGAATACATGATCAAATTTAAATATGTAACAAATCTGTGTCAGTAAATCATCAACATAATGTTAAAAGGCACCAACAAATACGCCCTACAGAACTGCAGAAAGATGCTTACAAGTTTTCAAATGTTTTACATTTTAAAAAGTTTTCTTTATTGTGTCGTATTCTTTTGACCTTTAACCCTCTGACTCAACGAGTCAGTGAGTCCAGAATAATAGAACAATAAATCTGCAAGATAATGATGATTTGAAGAATAACAAACTGTCTGTAAGCTTACAGCCATACCACTCTGAGCAAGCAAGACTGGTGAATCTAAATTGTCCACAGGTGTGAATGTGAGTGGTTGTTTCTATGTGTTAGCACTGCATCTGGGTGGTGACCTGTACGGGGCTCAGGGGGTCGGGAAGCATATCTGTAACCGGAAGGTCGCCGGTTCGATCCCTGGGCTCTCAGTCCTGGTTGTTGTGTCCTTGGGCAAGACACTTCACCTACCGCCTACTGGTGTTGGCCAGAGGGGCTGATGGCGCGATATGGCAGCCTCGCTTCTGTCAGTCTGCCCCAGGGCAGCTGTGGCTACAACCGTAGCTGCCTCCACCAGTGTGTGAATGCAAGAGTGAATGAATAGTGGCATTGTAAAGCGCTTTGGGTGCCTTGAAAAGCGCTATATAAATCCAATCCATTATTATTATTATTAGTAGTAGTAGTAGCACACCCCGCGGCCCTGATGAGGATAAGCAGAAGAGAATGGATGAATGGATAAACAGTCTGTAGTGGCTTTACAAGCATCCTCCTGTGGACCAGTCAATCCATCTACTTAAAAATGCAGAATGCTGTCAATTCCTAAAATTGTTGAAATCAACTAAATATTATCAGTTTTGGGGATTTTTACATGAACAGTGTGGACCAGACACATTACAATTTGTTGGAAATTACATATTTTAAGACACAAACTAATTGACTGAATCAGAAAATAATGTTCTTATTATCCATTACTTAAAACGTTAGTGGCAGTCCTAAAAATGCACAGACTTTCATATTTATTCCACTTTGTGCTGCAATTCTAAATATTATGTTTCCTTCTTAATAATTGTGAATTATTTTATTAGTGATGTTGGCAAGCTTGAAATTCTCTTTAGGGGGTGTTAGAGGAATTTAGGTTGTTCTGAAGTATGTTTTGCTGTGGGTTCGAGACTGGGGAGAGAGAGTTTGAGGACTCACTAGGATACCTGGTGGAACTCCAATCAGTGATTGAGTTTGAAAATTGGGTATTTGGGAATGACTCCAAAGATAAAGATAAAGTAGGGTTTTCAATTCCTTTAGATGACAGCTCATCCTCACTGCCTTTGTGATCCCTGGAATAATTCCTAATATCCCAGCGGAATGATTTCTCTGTGTTTGCTTCCTTCTTACACAGAATAATGTAGCACTTTGTGAAGAACTGACAAAACAAGATGCCGTAGGCTGAGATGAGGATAACGACCATCTCCACTGCTGGAATGTACTTGCCTGTGACATTGACATAGACTGGGCCAAACATGATCCAGGAGATAAAGTAAATGAGCATTGCAAAAGTGATGAACTTTGCATCATTGTAACTGTCAGGCAACTTTCGTCCCTTAAAAGCAACACCAAAGCAGATGAGAGCCAAAAGGCCAATATAGACTAACATGGCTCCAAACGCAGGAATTAATTTCTCATTACAAAACATTAGTTTCATGTTGTTCTGTGTGATTTCTGAGTCAGCAGTTGGAGGACTGTGTATAAGCCACGTTGTAACAATAACCACTTGACCTGCCATACAGACTGCAATAATGAGGTAAGGCTTGTAGAGCTTCTTCAGCACACTTTGAATGACCGGGTCAAACTCAAAGGCTAAGACGATCTTAAAGGACTTGACCATGATGCAGGAGACACACAAGGTAAAACTTAAGCCAAACACCACCTGCCGTGCTTGACACTGATAGCTATTGGGTTGACCACCAAATAATATAACACTAGTAAATGTGATCATAAGGGAAAGGAGGAGAAGGATGCTGATTGGGCCTACAGATGAGCGCACAACAGGGGTATTCCAGTGTGCAAGGAAGATGATCCCAACAACAATGGTAAGCACTGCTCCTAAAGAAGTAAAAGACAGCAGCACAATAAGATATACATCACCCCATTTCAGAAAATCAATTTTTCTTGGCAAACACTTTGAACTGCCTTTTAGGGAGTAATAGTTTTTTTCACAAGGATTACACTTCTCCGAATCTGAAAAGAAAGAAAACAAGATCATTAGAATATGTAAGTTGGATTCAAGCTCCTTGAACTGTCAATGCAATAGACTGCAATATAAGCATTTTAAAACACTTATTTTGGCTTTTATGTAATTTTACAGTTAACTGATACAAATGGAGTTTACTGTTTTTTTATAATACATACCAGTGGTATTGGAAAATGTGTTCTCAGCACAGGGTTCACACTGATAGCAGCAACGAGGCTGGCCCGAAACTGAAGTCTTACTGTAGCCAGGCTGACAGCTGTCTGTGCACCTGGAAGTCACGTTTCCCTGAGAGAAGAAAGAATCATGATTTTGCCAGTCAATTTTTTACAGTCTGTATAGTGTACTCTCTTTATTCTAACACACAAGTTTTTATATGCTAACTGCTTCTTAAACAACACAAGAACAAGAAAAAAAGAAGGAAGGAAAGTAAGTAAGAAAGAAACTGAGGAGCTAATCCAGGACACATAGTCATTCAGTTTTCAAGAAAAACTCCTTAAATTGAGTATTGACATTGATAAATATATGACAAATAAAACAAACTTATGTTCTTGCAGATGATAATGGTAATTTTCAAATACTTAGGTTATCATTTTAGTATGCCAATATTAGCACAACTAAGTATGATCAGATTACCTTTAATTTCATTCACAAAATCAGTAGAGAGACAAATTGTGACCTTTGACAGAGCAAGAGTTAATAGTTTAACCCAAAGTCTGTATCAAATGCCATGGTAATCAACAGTGATTTCTTTAAATATGAAATATCAATATTAGCATAGCATTAGAGTAATATTTAGTGAATCACCAGAATTGGTGAGATTCATCTTCTACACATCTTAAATATTTTTTTAAATATCAATTCAACATGGCTGATGAATGAACCACCAATGACTCCAACAATATATTAATCCTGCCAACACTGACTGTAGATAATGTGAATATCTAAAAATAAAAACAATGAATGAATGGAAGAAGAATAAAATAATTTTACAGTGGAGGGCAAGTTAAACTTACAATGTAAATGAAGAAAGCATGTTTTGTTTCCTGCGAGATGAACGTCAGGCTATTTTGCAATATACTGTAGCGAGCTACAATGTCATTTACATCTAGAGACTCTGAAGTCTGCTTCCATAGGATGATATCGTATTCAGTGTTGAGGTCACCATGGGGATCAAATGAATATTCTTTCCCATCCATGTTGAACTTTGCCTTCCATAGGGCCCCTCGTAACTGAAATTGCAGTGTGTGTGAAAATATTGATTAAAAATAATGTATCTAAAGTGGACAGGACAAAACATCATACACACAGATTAGGTACAACATTATGACCAGAGACATGTCTTTTCATCATAGGACCTATTAGTGGGTGGGATGTATTAGGGAGCATGTGAATATTTTGACCTCAAAGTTGATGTATTAAAAGCAAGAAAAGTTGGCTAGCCGACAGAGTCAGAAAATCTCCCAAATGTCAGCTCTTGTGGGTTTTTCGTGGTCTGCAGTAGTCAGTATCTATCAAAAGTAGTCCAACAATAGAACCAGTGACAGGATCATGAGTGGCCAAGGCTGACTGATACACATGGGGAGTGAAGGCTGGTAGAACTACTATATATACCCCATTTCTCCTGCGATCTTTTTTTTTTTTTCTTGAAGCTCCAGCTTGAGAGTTCTGTGGAAGGAGCTTTAGGGTTCTTGAGGTTTCTGTGCAGTATCTTTGCTGTTCCTAGGACTGTATTTCTCTGGACAGAGATCTCAGATGTTGTTCCTGGAATCTGCCAAAGCCACTCACCCAGTGTGGAGGTCACTGGCCCAGCTGAGAGAGGAGCTATATCTCCTAAAGCTTCGTTGATATTATTGCTGTAGATCAAGTGGTGTGGATCAGTGAACTGATGTCTCGTTCACTACTGGCATACAGCTTAATGTTATCCATGTAGAAGAGGTGGCTATTGACTACTCCATTCCATAGTCGGAATCCATAGCCAGTCTTTTTAATGATCTCACTGAGGGGGTTCAGGCCCATGCAGAACAGGGTGAAAATCCTTGATGAAAGGTCAAGTGGAGACTTGATGAAAACTTGTGCTATTGGCTTGAAGTTGGTCTCTAGTGTTGTTTCCCCCATCCACATTGTATTCCTGATGAAGGTCTTACTACATCAGGTCTTAATCCAGACTTTTCAGGATCCATGGCATGGCATCCAGGCAGTGCACAGTTTGGTGAGTATGGTCTTGTCTTATTGGCTGGTAGTTGCATGGGACAGGTCCCTTCTACTGTCCAAGCCTTCGTTTAGCCATTCCAGGTGTCTCTCGTCCATTGGCAGCTGGTTCATTTATGCTGCCACATGCTCGTGAAGTGCAGTCAGCTTCTTTAGCCAGTAGGCATGAATCATGTCAGGCCCTGGTGCTGATCAACTCTTCATACTAGGGACCCTTTTTTAGATGTCTGCATGTGTGATGGTCACTGGATCCTGTTCAGGGAGATGTGGTTTGCTCTTAAATCAACTAGCCACTGAGCCTTTTTTGGGTTGTGGCCTTCCATTTGCTTTATTGACAAGGCTGTGAGTCTTCGCCTTTAAGTTTTTAAGGCCTCAGGTATGCACAGCTTGCTGCAATTTTAGGCACCCCTTTCTTCATTATCACCTTTCTGCAGTCCTGCATCTTGGCCTCCAGTCTCCTTCTCCATGGAGGGTACTGCTCCTTGTGCTGTTCATTTTCCACCCATCTTGTACCAAGCATCTCAGTGATCACTGCTGCCATGGTGTAGATAAGCTGGTTGGTTTTGAGATCTGAGATCTCTGTCATATATATATATATATATATATATATATACTCTCTCTCTATTATATATATATATATATATATATATATATATATATATATATATATATAATAGAGAGAGAGTGAGTGTGTGTGTGCATTTACCTCCAATGGGGATGGGCGTTTTGTCTTGCAGTCTCTGTCAGTGCAGAGGTCTTCAACAGCCTGAGCTATTGCTTTAACCGCCAGTTCTATACTGAACACAGCAGATGGATATATCATAGTCTTTAACTTCTCTGATGAAGTCGACCCATGCTGCTTTAAAAATGTAGACAAGAATGGGTTGTTGTTGTGGTGGTTTGGATTTTCATCAAGGTCATCGAGATATCGCTTCAACTTGGTTGTGTTTCCAGATTTAAAAGTGATCCCAATGATTGTTCCTATGTCACTCAAAGTATGTTTTTTTGTATTCAGTATTTCAGGTGATTGTGACCAAATATCACTGGCCAACCAAATTCTCCTTGTTCCTTGAGGATCATTGAGAAGTTTTTGAAAAATATACATCATATGGTCAGGTTTAGCGAAGGACACAATGACACTGACGTTTTCATTATCTATGATGGTTTTGACTGTAGACTCAATGCTCTTTCCCAGCAAATAATCATTTAAATTATCTGGAAGAACAGAGGTGAAGGCGAAGCAGATGCCTTTTTGGTTTGTGTAGTACCAGAGCCGCTCAGTTATATAGCGAGCATATTCCCCATCGGTTGTCAGCACACCGACCCAAGTCCATCCATTATTATCAAGAATCTCGGAGATGGCACGAGCTTGGTGATTATCTTGTGGTACAGTCCTCATAAAGCTTGGAAAACGGGTTTTATCACTTAGAAGGCCAGAGGTTGCACCATAACTTATCTGTGGAAATAATCACAAAACATTGTTTGGACAAGTGAAACATGCTTTTCATATTCTGCCTGCATTCATTCTTTTACAGTGCAAGGATATTTATGGTTATGTTTTACAATAAGTTTGAAAAAATTAAGCACTGTATTATCACAGCTTGTTAGCTGAGTACAGAATGGAAAGGTATATCAGGTCATTTCATCCATTCCCTGAATAATAGTTGCTGCTGTTTGAATAATAGACTTTACATTCAGTGATAACTACTACTACTACTAATCATCATCATCATCATCATCATCATAATCATAATAGACCAAAATAGTCAGTCATACCTCGGGTATATATTCCAGGTTGAGTAGCCTTGTAACTGCTATGGCTATCTCTGAGTAGTAACCACCAATGACAGCAAGGACAGGGAAAGACTGCTGTGCACTAGTGTTACCTGCAAAAATGTATTCAGTGACACAATTACTGACATTTACATTAACTTATATTAAGACAGTAGGATTACAAACAATTACATTTACATTTACCTAAACTGTGGGCAAAAATCTTTATTTAGGTGTAAATTTGACTAAGTGTAGCTTTTCAGCATGTACATAATATTACTTTTATGAAACTACAATTAAGACAAAGGAATTAATCAAACTGACTAGCCAGAAAATTCTCATATTTTTCACTTTTTCCCCCCTCAGAGTACTCACAGTTTTCCCTCATAAAGGACGGGATTTTTCTCAGGGAGGTAGTAACGTCACCACAGGAGTCAAGTATAAGATATCCCAAGGTAAGGTTCCCCAACTCTTGCTTCTGATTTATCTCCTCCAGCACCTGCACCATCATCAGAGACTGGACCACGTTAGCCGTGCTGAACCTGCATGACACAATCAGATATGTTATATACAAATATACCCTAATTTAATACACACTTTGACACTCATTGCTAAAGAGTAACAGCACCTGTCACATATCTGGTTTTCACTGCCATCATAATTCACAGTGACATTAACGCTTTCGTGAATCGGAAACAATCCTCCAATAATGATGTCGCCTTCTGCTGTGGCCTGTTCGAAGGATTTGGTACCATGGTGTGATAAAACTACAAAAAAGATGCAGAAGCTGAAAGAATGTTTCATCTTCCTCCAGCTGTTCATCTTGTTAGTAGAAATCTTCTTCGAATAATCTCCAAAAACGTGCTCTGAAAAATCACTTGTGTGTATCCCTTCAGTGTGTTTGCAGAAGACAGAGCTGTGGCTAAGCCTCTTTGACTTGAAATAGTGCTTATCTTTTTTCTCTTTTTTTTTTTGGGGGGGGGGGGGGGGGGGGCTTTTTATGGTCACATGGGGTTTGATGTCACTTCAAGACATGGAATGTGACAATGTTATCGCTCCTTCCAGGTAATTATTCTGATAAGTTTCAGTGTGGTTTAAAAAAAGAGATATGAAGTATTTGGACAGGTGTTGTATTGACATGACTCATATCCACTGTGTATAAAGATAAATTGGCTTACAGTTCAGTAAACCAATCTGTTGGCAGTGCTGTTATATAATACTGACATACTATCCTACTATACTTGGCAAGACAATGCTAGGTATTTCCCCGAGAGGCTTAAAAATAATTCTATAGATGCTAAAGTAAGAAAAAGACGTAAGAGGGCTTAACTTATGTCTTATCTGTAACACTTGTTTGTGACTTTGACTGTGATCTTTAACCAGGTTAAACAAGATTTGTTGCACACACCTCTGCACTGCATGCATTTCCTGGTCTCTCTTGGCTGCTTTTCTGATTTTATTGCCTCAACAAAACCCCAAATTGTTCTGTTACAAAAGAACACAAGAAGAATATGTAAAAAAAAATAGCATCATATTAATACAAGTGAAAATGTGCTACTAAAAATAAATAAGGCTACAAAATATCCAAGCATAGAAAGTATCTAAGTTCATTTAACCTTAATTTATAGATTTATGTGCTTTTTGATACTCCACTGCATCTAATACTTTTACTTAACTACATTCACATCAATGCTGCTGTTAGCAGTCTCTTTGAGGATTTAAAAGTGTGTATTTACACATAAAAATGCTGTCCATCCATTTTCTTCCAAGTACACAACTCAGGGACACTTGAGCCGGAGCCAGTCCCAGATGCCACGGGGGAAGAGGTTGGGTGAAACCTGTACAGACTGCCGATCTGTTGGAGCGCTAACAAAGAAAGGTAGACAAATGTTCATGCTCACATTCACACCTATGGACAATATAGAATCAACCTAACCACCCTATGCATGTTTGGATTGTGAGAGGAAGCATGAGTACCGAGGGACAACTCAAGCACAGATTCCACACAGAAAGTCCCCGGCCTGGATTTTAACAGTGGACTTTTCTACTGTGAGCCAATGATGCTAATCATTATGCCGCCCCATTAAAATGAGTAATCATTAATAATGGGTAGTAATCCCTCAGCAATAATACAACATATAATCTGGCACTCCCTAGTTCCACAAAATATGTTGTATAATTTAATTTCTGATTATTTGTTGCTAAACTTTAAAAATTTTGCAGTGTCACTAAATGAATATGCACACACTCATTAATAGGTACACCTCAATATTGCCAGGTTGGACTCACTTTTGCTTTCAGAACTACTTTAATTCTTTGTGGCACAGATGAGATCCAACAACATGCTGGAAATATTCCTCACAGATTGACATGATAGCATCACACGGTTGCTGCAGCTTTGTTTGTAAAATATCATGATGTGAATTTCCTGTTCCACTTTAGATTGAAATCTCTTGACCTTGGATGCCATTTGAGTACAAAAAGTAAAGTGAACCAGTCTGACAAAGTTTAAGGCTTCTGATATGGTGCTTTATCCTGCTGAAAGTAGTCAGAAGATGATCATAAATGAATGGACATGGTCAGGTATAATACTCAAGTAGTCTGTGGTTTTTAATGATCCTCAATTGGTACCAAAGGGCCCAAAATGTGCAAGAGAAAATATCATCTACACATTATAATACCAGCAGGAGCAGCGGCCCGATGGAGCTGTTTTTTTCATGTTGTTCGCACCAAATTGTGATCCTATCACTTGCATGTTACAGTAGAAATAGAGACTCGTCAGACCAGGCAACGTTTTCCCAATCTTAATTTGGTGAGCCTGTGCGAATTGTAACCTCAGTTTTCTCCTCCTAGCTGACAGCGAAAAGGGGAAAACTGAGCCATGGTGTGGTTTTCTGCTCATATAGCTTATTTGTTCAGTGGTTCAATGTGTTGAACATTTAGAGATGCTCTTCTGCATACCTCAATTGTAACAAGTGGCTATTTGAGTTAGTGTTCCCTTCCTATGAGTGGAGAGAGTCATTCTCCTCTTACATCAAATTAAGTTGATGTAATTTTGCTGCTCGGCCATCTTAACTATGCCTACTTGCCTAAATGCTCTGAGATGCTGCAATGTGATTGGCTGATTAGATATTTCTCTTAACAAGCAGTTGAACAAGTGCTCCTAATGAAGAAGACGTAAAATTCTCGAAGATCAAAGTTCATTTTTTTTAATGGGTTAAGGAGCAACCTTATGCTACTGTCACACATATGAAAGAGGAAGTTAAACAGAAGTATCAGGTTATCAGTAACATTCTTGCATCTATCCAGTGCACTGAATGTCAGTTTCACTACATGTCTCTTGATTGATTCTGACAATATAACAATTACAAGTTTTTTTCTGATAACTAAATCCAAGTGCAAAGTACAAACTGGAAGAAGGAAAGTCAGATTTATTATTTTTATTACATATGATTTCACTGTTAAAAGGCACTGCTTTACTTATTTAAATCACTATGTCAACATGAAAACTGGAACATGGAGCATCTGACTGAAGTCGTGTCACAAAAGTCATCTGATGTAAAAAATCTGCCAAATCAAGCACGTGGAGCTACTTGCTGTGGTGACCGTGGTGACTGCTTGTGAATAAATGAGGAGCGGAAAGTATCTCCTTCTTTATAAGATGCCACAGTCCTGTTGTTCTCTGCTTTTGTTACTTGTCGAATATCAAACTTGAGCATTATTCTCTTGTGAATAACTTTGTATTAGCAACATAGACTGTATAAAAGGATAAGCATGCAGTCTGTAGAGAAATATGATGTGTATGATGTGAGTTTGAAGAAGTGGCTGTTGTTTGTGGCCTGAGCACAGTTTCAATTCTAGTGTGAAAAACCTGAAGTAGAGTTTTAGATACATTATAATTCCAATTGCAAAAGTGACTTACAGTACAATATCCCGCGGACACACTGAGGCGTCATGTTCAAAGCAAACTAGTTATTTCAAACAGTGCAGCACATGTTTGCATAACAATGACAATGAAAATACTTAAATTAAAAGTGAAACAGAATTATAACAGGCTGCCAATTTAAATCTGTTTACTTGTCGTAATGTTGGAGCTGTGCTATGTTTTACACAAACTAAGCAGCCATGCTGTGTATTTCAATCAGCAATATTGTTCACAAACTAATGTTAATAACCATTCATACAAACCAACTCACTCTATGTACTTCCCAGTTTTTGAGACTATTATCACTTTCTTTGTGCCATTTCTTTCCCACATTTGCTTACAATAGCATTCACACAACTGTAAGGCCTTAAATAGAGTCATGTCGGTTGAAAATCTGCACAGGGTGGATTTTCCTACCTGCTTCTCTGCAGGTTTTAAAGGTGTGACGGGACTACAGGACTTTTGTCATTCTTCAGATATTAAAAATAGCAGGAAGGTTTGTTCCACATAAAAGAAAAAAAAGATAAGACTTAACAGTAAGACGGATGTACAGCTTTTACAGACATAACTACAGCAGGTTGTTTCCTTCATTCCAGTTTTTAAACTTATTGGCAAGACTGCCCGCTTTTGATTGATAGGGAGTCTCAGTGTACACAGTGCCACTACTCTCAAGCACAACGCACTACACACCCAGTGTTGCAGGGTCCTTACTTATGCAAGTTTGGTCATCTTTAGATTAGTGTGTATTATGTTTTCACAAATTGATATTTTTAGTTATGCCAATGATACAATCCAATACAATAAAGATTAACTTTATAGGAATGACATGTTAGTTTGTGACAGATAATCAAGAAAAAGAAACAAAAAACAACATTTTTGTACTCCCAGCAGAGGTGTCTTCTGTACAACTTTAAACTTTGTCAACTTACACCTCTTTAAGTATGCATGCTGTTTTCTGAATCACGATTCAAAAACTAATGTTACCATTAGTCAATACTAAAAGACGTGGTATAAATACTTCCCAGTTTTAGGGGGTGTTTTCACTTTCTCTGTGCCATTGCTTTCTCACATTACTGTCATGTTTAACCAGTTCAGATATTTTCAAAAATGTAGTCCCTCCAGATATTTACGCATGTGGTTTGAAAGTCTGCAGTAAGCGGATCTTCCTGTCGACTACTTGCTTCCCTGCAGAGTTTGAAGGAATGACAGGACCCCGAGCACAAGCTTCTGCGCATACTCAGTTCATTAAAGGAGGGTAGAGACGGGAGGGGGGCGAAGTTTTACCAGACTTCAGTTATTTAAAGTAGAAGGAAGTTTTGTTCCACACAAAATAAAATAAAAAACCCATTGACATACCGGTAAGGCTACTCAGCACAAACCTTTGCGGATAATCTGGAAACCACGCCTACACCCGGTCTGAACAAGTTAATCAAGTTGTTTAGCGGATGTTGACGTAGCTTCGTGACTTGGAGTAGGTAAGCAAAGTTTTGTTTACCTTATTAGCACTAGCTAACGCTTTCGTTCTTTAACTATTTTTAACCATTGCTTCATTTCGGTGTAACCATTGCTTCGGTTAACCAGTTTACACTACGCGTTTGTTTAATTTTGAGCTTGGGTATTTTACTCAAGTTTAACAACAGCCTCTTTGTGTGCGTTCAATGAAACTGTCAAACAGCTGTTTCAGAGACACTTGTTTCACCTTGTGTTACTTGGAGAAATGTCTCAGTCACATTAAGACTTAACAACGTTGTCCCGCTTTTGCACTGTGAATGTACTCGTAATTTTTTTGTGCTAGCGTTGAGTAAAGTTCTTATCTCGTAGCCTATGTTGCAGTTTTGATCCGCGTGACTCAGCGTGGCGCATCTGTTTCAGTGAAGGTGGATCACTAGAGATGAATGCTAGTTAACATGGAGCTAAGTGGCTAAATGACACATCACCAGCATTACTTCACACGACAAAAAAAAGCCACAGACCTTATCAGGTTTCTGCACGCCTTTCAGAAAGCAGACTGCAGTACACGACAGGAAGCTGTCAAGTGTTAATCAAGCAGAGGGGAACGCACATGTACTTAGTTTCTCAGTCTAAAAAGTCACATAGTACGAACAAGTAATTGTATAAAACACCACCTACCTAACAACAGTTGATAGATTCAACTGTATCTAATATGAACAAGCTACAGAGACGACCCTGCTGGATATACAAACCTAATTAAAAGTTATGCATTTACTACACTACACTCTTACTACTTTTACTTCTGTTATAAGATCTCTGTAGTGCTTTTCTCTGAGTTATAACTAGTAGCTGCCACTGCATGCACAGACAGCAAAAACTGATTATTGCAACACGGTTCAAGTGTCCTAATCTGAGATATCCTCTGATTTAATCTAGAGCCGCAAGACTTGAAACTTGCTTTTGAAATGCTGAAAGTTGCAGAGTTGTGAAACGCTACGGCCTATTTGTTCGCTGTTGCTCACTTAAAACTCTGATAATCAATTAACTAATTAGGTCATTAAGTCAAATAGCAACTAATGTAGTGCTTCATAGCAAGGTTCTTACTGCGTACTACAGCTTCCTCCCACAGTCCAAACACATGCCTCTTAGGGTGGTGCTTCTAAGATGGCTCTTGGCATGAATGTGATCATAAATCGCTGTCTGTCTCACCCATGTGACAGACCCATACCAATATCTGTGACAGCTGGCATAGGCTTAAAAACTACTGAAACCTTGAATTGGATGAGCAGAAGAAAATGGCTAGATTATTAGCAAACATTGGCTGGTTTCAGCTTTTCCAGCATATATCCTCCTTTTACTCAGGCTGGACGATTCTAAGACTCTTACATCAAACGCCATTTATGCAATCCGTGTCCTGCTGTACTGTCAAGAGGACATCTTGTAAAAAAATTTAATTGTGCTGACACTTTTGTGGGGTTTGGGGTAAGAGAGAACATTAACTTTCATTTCAAAATGACGGGAAATTTGCAGCTTCCACATTTTATGGCCCCAAAGGAGGCTAAGTGATCCTTTCTTGCTAATATTATGACTCTTTTGCTTAAAAAACATTAATTAGTTTCCTCAATTTTAGAGTCTTATCTTTGACATAGTAGGATTTCTGTAATGTACAGTAATTTTACCACTTCCAAAACAAAAGTGGACGGCAGGACGTAAACCTGTGGCCATACTTCAAACTGTACATGTCCTGTATTTAAGAATTCATTTTAAATGGTACTGAAATTGTTTTTTAGCATGAAACATGAAAACAGGACAACTCTGCCCACAACCAACAAGACAGGTAGTCCTCTGATTTAAATCAAACAGAAACTAGGCAAACCAGAGAGGGGAAGGGTCCACAGCTTAATTAGGAAGTCCATCAGGATAACCCATGATCTTAATGTCCCTCTTAAGGGGATACTTCCTTAAACAGAATGCCACAAGCCTTCCTCAATCAGCTGAAACCATACGTGTCCTGTAGGGCTGGGTGATATGGCCTAAAATCCATGGTATAATTTGAAGCATGTGCGGTAACAATATATGTTGCGATATATTCTTTTCTTCTGTATACCGTATTTCCCGCACTATAAGGCGCACTTAAAATCCTTTAATTTTCTCAAAAATCGACAGTGTCAAAAATCTGTCAAAAAATATTTTAGAATGACTTTGTTAAGCTAACAAGCTGCACTGCTTGATGGATTGTCGGAGCATTACAGTTACCATTGTCAGGAGCTCGCGGAGTATTCTGGGTTTAAAACTCTGTTGGCTTCAGGTTCCAAAGTCAAACGAACACTGCGGCATCACTGAGAGTTAAAAACTGTCTAAATTATTTCATCTATAATAAAATGTTCAGTGTAACAATTAAGTTTAACATCCAGGCATCCATGAAAACAGAATTTATTAAATTTAACTGAGTTAGAAGTTAGCAGGAAGTTAGCTCACTAGTTTCCACCTAAACATGACATACCATGTTCTGACTGAGATATTTCTGAAAGAATTCAAACGTACAGCTCAGCTATCACTTCCAACGTAAATGAAGACAGAAAACTAAACAGCAGTGTCTTTTTTAGGGTTACTAAGTTGGGCTAGCTGGTATATAATGATGTGCTACGTGATCACTAGCGACACATTTATGTTAGCATAACATAAACACAGTGAAGCTGGATGATGAACGCTAACCTTTTTCCATTCGATAAAAGTTAACCAGAGTGTTCCTGATGTTTAGGGACAAATGCAATCACATGGCAGGATGCTGTAAATGGACCAAACTTCAGTCAGGAGAACAACTGAGATAATCCATCCACAATACTGAGGTTAGTCATTAATATACTGCATCATCATTAAATATTAATGAATAAATGGTAGGGAAATGGTAGAAGCACAGTTTTTGGCTTTCCTAATATTCCAAAACGTGCTTCATCTTCTCCCTACTACTGTCGCTCAGATAATTTGCAGATGATATTGCTTGCAGCCGCTGCAATGCTTTTGACCATACCATAAGCCTTTTGACCGGCTTGATGGTGGGTGGCTGTTGCTCAGGTGGTAGAGCAGATCAGCTACTGATCGGAAGGTTGGTGGTTCGATCCCTGGCTCCTCCAGTCTGCATGCCAAGTATCCTTGGGCAAGATACTAACTGATGCATTCATTGGAGTGTGAATGTAGTTTAGTTTGCACTTGTGTTTAGAAGTGCTTGTGTGGGTGGCTAATGGGTGAATGAGGCATGTTGTTGTATACAGCGCTTTGAGTACTCCGGGAGAGTAGAAAAACGCTATATAAGAATCTGTCCACTTACTATTTACCATGATGACACCATTAACATGCGCTATCGCGGTACCATTCATATGGTTTCTACTATATACCGTTTATACCGCCCATCCCTAGTGTCCTGTTTGGCAGTTCATAAACCAAATCCCACAGCCTCAGAGCCATTGCTTACACATTACTCAATAATAGACTTCAGGTGTTGTCAGTTTGCCAATGCTCCTCAAAAGCTGGTATGTACAGCAGTACTGTCTGGCCCTCCTCCAGCTCCTCTCCTGACATCACATCAAGTATGACTCCACTTTGACAGTTCTGAGTAAAATCCTGTCTTTACAGTAATTACATCATACTTTTTTGTGATCTAAAAAGACCTGATGTCTACTACTAAAAAGTAAATACAGTCATTAAAAATAATGAAATAATTAATTTAATTATTAAGTTAAAATAAAATTTAATTAAATAATTAATTACATTATGACTATTTATTTATTTTACTGTAACATGTTTCTCAATAATAGCAGTAATGGTATGGTGGTTAATTGTTGCAATTTCAAAGAAAATGTTGCATCCCTTATTCAAAGGTTTGTTAACCGGGGAAATCATTGTTCAAAAGTCGACACTCAAGGACCATTGGTTTGAGATTTGTTTGTGATCACACAGTTTAAAGCCTTAATGGTGGTACTCCCACAAGTCATCAGTAGTTGAGTTAATACGTCTTCCACTTCTGTGACTATGAGAGATCTCATTTTAATCGTGCAGTGCTGTTATTCTCTACAGAGGGACAGCTGGTCCATTCCAGTAATGAAATCACTGTGGTGGGAGCAAGAGTCCCACCTGCCTACAAACCGTAGCGATGGCGCTGTCTGCTTCAACTCCACACAGAGCACCGTCCTAAAAGGACTCGAATTTGGAGGAGTGCCAGCTGTCCTGCTAATCAACTTCGTTGTCTTTGTGGTTTGTTTCTGCCCCTTTCTGATCTACTTCTGATAAAGGGAGACATAATTACAAATACTTTAAAACTCAGTTCTTTGTCTTGTGAATACATTCTTTCCTTTTAATGTTTTAAAAGCTAAAGTAAATTCTTCTAATAGAGCAATTTAAGATATAATAGTGATAAATGGTCAGTTGTATTGCTATCCACAGGTTCTGCTGATCATCTTCACGATTATCAGGAAGCAGTTCTGGGACTACGGACGTTTAGCTTTGGTCGCAGACGATGACGGGTCAGTTAAGTTTGAGCATAATCTAAGCAGAAGGACATGTGGTGCACATACTACCCAGAATCTAGATTTTGAAATTGTAAACTGAATCTGCATTAGTCTTTGACACAGCCACTTTGTATATCAGGTTCACTGGCTCATCACGCCGCCGCTATGGACGTATGTCATCCACTGGGTCCATCATGGAGGAACCAGATTACGACACGGTATGTAAAAGAATGTCACTAAAAATAGAATTAATAAAGCATAAAACGGTGGTTGTACTGATAAAGATAAATGGTATTGTTAAGTTAAACTGACTTCAGTTAATACTCGATGTAGTAATGATCAAAAAACAGATTTTTTTGTTTGGGTTTTTTGTTTTGTTGTTGTTTTGTTTTTTTAAACGCTACCTTCTTTTGAAAATGCATGAAACCCACTAAAACATAAACAAACCATCAAATTAGGATGTGTGTTTGGGATATGAAGTGAGCTCAAGTTCCTCACCTAAACCGGTTCACAGGCTTCACTTAATACATTTGACGGCATATACCTAATAGCATTGTAGGCAGACAGTTTTAATCCACTGGAATGTTGGTTGTTCAAAGATATCAATATAATCTGCTTTGGTAACACTTATGCCCTTTTTGATTCCGTGACCATGACTTGCAATTGTAGGAAGTTGGTTTTAGTCTCAGCGTGTTTTTGAAAGGCGACGAAGGGCTTTACGCAGGTCTTCTTTGGGTATTTTAGAGCAATAACAGATCTCTCTTTTTGTTCAGGGATTCTGCTCTTGGCTGCGGTATATCTTCACAATAGAGTGAGTGTTTTTGTTTTTTCCTGTTTTAATCATTGTTTCACTCCAAAAACCTACTTTGTCATCCTTTCAATAATGAGGCAGAATATGTGAGGTGTGATTCTGTATTTGTATGCTTATGTCGCAGTGATGAAAAGATAAAAGCCAAGTGTGGCATGGATGCTGTTCACTACCTGTCATACGAGCGACATTTGATTTACCTGCTGGTGATTCTCACCGTCTTGTCCATTGGTGTCATACTACCTGTCAACATGACTGGAGGCCTTCTGAGTAAGTTTTAAAGTATACCCTTCACTCTTGTGTTTCAAGAAAAAAAATCAGCTTAATGGCTGAAGTTAAAAAATGTACTGATTAAAGATCAGGCGTGAGTCAAGCAACAAGAACTCAGGAGCTGAGCTGTCCACTTCATAATCAGTGATTTGTACCCACAGACCATTAAGCATGTTTTTTAAGCCATTTTTTAAAGGTTAAATTCATTGTTCTGTGATATGTGTCTATTCATATTTTTGCTAATTTTAAAATTTTATTTTATTTCTTTCAGATATTGACACACAGAAGTTTGGAGAGACAACTATTGGAAATCTGAAAAAGGGGTAACTGCTTTATAAAAGTATGACGTTTGAACAAACCCTGATACCGTAGGATGGTATTTTCTTGTCTTTATTGTCTACTTTGAATAACTGTCCTTCTGGTATTTTCTTGTAGAAACAACCTGTTATGGCTACACACTGTATTTGCAGTTATCTACCTGATCCTGACAGCTTTGCTGCTGCAGCGTCACGTGTCACAAATGAAGGGCACGCGCAGAGAGATAGTGAGTGTCAGAGCACTGGAGTAGACTAGAGTACTCAGACTAGACTGGATGCTATTTGATGTAAATTTATGATAATACATGGCTGGGATGTTAGTTTCCCACTATCCTTTTACATTGGATTGCATTTTTCTGTGAGAAGTGTTAAGTTGTTCCCCTTCTGATTTTCTTTTCCTAGGCCAGAAACACCTTGTTTGTGTGTTCCCTCCCCAAAGAAGTAACAGCAGAAGATGTAAAGACCCATTTTGTGTGAGTAAACAGAATTGTATAATAAAGATTATAATGAAATTCTGGTTTTGTTCACATTTTGTCTTGAGCATGGAGACAAGTAATTGTAACCAACTGTGTTTGTTTAAAGAGAGGCATACCCTTCCTGTCAAGTGTGTGCTGTCACCTTGGCGTATAATGTGACCAAGCTCATGTACCTTGATAAGGAAAGGTAAGAAAATCATGTGTGTATTTTATACTCTATCAGTAAGTTCAAATGTTTGACAGTTTCGCATTTGTTTTTCTAACCTCAAAATGTTCTCAAACACTATCTTGTAGAGCATATTCAACTTTTTACAAAAGTAGCGGACCGCCTATACCATAGGTGTCAAACTCTGGCCCGCGATACCAATAATTTGGTATGGCTTCGCGGGCCAAATGTAATTAGGCTGCGGGCCAAATTTGGCCCGCGAAGCCATACCAAATTATTATTAGAGCTGGCCTACTGGTATTATACAGCTAATATATATATTATTTAGTATTAAGCTTTGCTTGTTCCATATTCAGTTTTTCAGCAAAACTTGTTTGAGTCCATAAGAAAAGATTCATTCTTATATCTGGAGGAATAAATATATTTCAATAAATATTAACGCTAGCCCGCGACTTTGTTCCAGTTTTGAATTTTGGCCCACTGTGTATTTGAGTTTGACACCCCTGGCCTACACATTACAGCTACAAGAGCTGCACAGCCATGGCAACCCATATCATGAAGCTCATGGTGCACAGATTTTTACTGATGTTAATTTCACAGAAAGTGGGCAGAGCAGCAGTCAGTCAGCAGAGCATTGGCGACTTTTATGCAAATTCAAACATTAGGAAGTGTGACCCCGTTTTTTTTTTTTTTTTATGTACACATAGTTGTCAATCACTTCTGTGTGTTTTTTTTTGTTGATTTTGAGTTTGTCTTTTTGTTGTTCTTGTTGTTGTGGGGTTTTTTTCACCTCAGGATACGTGCTGGGAAAAACCTGTGCTACTATGAGCATGTCCTACAGAAAAAAGATCAACGTGTGTTCATCACCCCCCGTATGTGTGGCCACTTATGTTGCTGCGTCAGCTGTGTGAAGGTGAGCCAGGCCAGATAATCAGAGTTCTGCACCATTTTAAGTTCAGTATTATGTATATAGCGCCAGCTCACAATTACAGTTGTGTACAAAAGTAGGAAATTAGAGGACATTTGGGTCTTTATATCTTTAAGACATAGTAGTTTGACTAGTTAATTTGTATCATGAATAAATAAAGCTGGGTATCATCTGCATTGCAATGAAAATGTATGCAGTATTTTTTAAATAATATTTTAATCATTTACCCAAGGGAAACATATAATGTAAACAGTATTGGTCCCAACAACAACAGACCTGATCTCAAATTAAAATCTCATAACAGAGGAGAGAAGGAGTTATGTGGATAGATCAAAGTCACTCTGTGACTCCCTGTGTCATGCACAACTTGGATTAACTAGCTATCACATAGATATGATTCAAATCACTGCAGCATAGTATCTTAAATACCTCCGGCAGGTTCTAATCTCTATAGTAAAATATTATAGTTAACGGTGTTTAACTCTTCACTGAAGTCTCGCTGGAACTGTACAGAAATTAATCCACAGTCGGTGGATGCAAGAAGACCATGTGCAACCTTCACTAAGACTTTCTGTACTGTCATGAGTTCTCAGTCCTGACTGAAACTGTTCAAATAAACATTTGTCTGCAAGTGATCAGTTATCTGTTTTACAGCTGCTCTTTTAAGAGCTCCTGAGATAAAAGGAAGATTAGAAATCTATAATCAGCTAGGACAGTTTGATCAAGTGTAAGTAAAGCCAGTAAAGTAAAGATTTAATTACTGCCACCCTAAAAGCCTGTGGTATGTGATCTCTTAATAAAGATGGATGAATCATATTTAAAAATGAATCATTAATTAATGGTGAAACTACTTTGAGCAGTCTTGTAAGAATGTGGTCTAAAAGGGACCTTAATGGTTTAGAGGAAGCATTTATTCAAGTTAACTCAGATCAGTGAGAGAGAACGTCATAGTAAATATCAGCAGTTATTTGAGTTGCTAGTTCTAAGTTCTAATGGTTAAAGGAATGTTTGGCTCAACAGAGCTCTGACCACTCATTGGCCATCTGTCTGGTTTCAACAGATGTTTGCCACTCCCACAAGCACTTGATGACCCACTGTCATCAAGTGCTTGTTCATAGAAGGTTGTTGGGGTTTTGTGTGTTTGTTTATTTGTGTGTTTTGTTGTGTTTTAAGTGAGTACAACTCAATATTCTCTGTAATTTATGAGTTATTTGCTTTATGGTGCTTGTTTGTGAGTTATACCAGGAAGTTAAATATCCTTGATTTGTTGCCTTCCTTTTTAAGCCACAGTTTCCAGGGTCGTTTGCAGTGAGGCTTTAACACTATTAACAAGATAATCAGCCTTTGTAGGAGTAGAGTTTAGATGGTTTGCATTGTGTTTGCACATAATATTGAAGAAACAATGGAGGAAACACTTGCTTAAATCTAGTTACAGCGCTTTCAGAAATGTATTATCTGCTGCTTTGTATTCCAGTATCGTAAAATTAAATGTTATTAGACAATGATAAGACAAAAGAGGATTTTTTTTAAGGGAATATGTTTAAATGTTCAGTTTCAATGCTATGCAGAACAAGATTCATAAAGCATTTAAAGTAGTTGGTGAGCTTTTAGCTTAATCTTTGAAATATAATTAAAGATCTACACTGCAGAGTGCTAAATCTGAAAATGAAACTGATTCAGAAAACGTGTCGGTCTATTAAAATAACATTTTCTGTGTTTGTGTCTTCTCAGGTTGACGCCATAGAGCATTACCACGCTAAAGAAAGGTTACTGCTGGAAGAGGTGAGACAAGAGGCAGAAATAGCACCACACTACCCCCTAGGGATTGCTTTTGTCACCTTACAGACTGAGGCCATGGCCAAATTGTGAGTATTAGTGTAACCTTTTGAGGTCCAAATAGTCATAAGTGTAAACCCTAACCTTAACTCTGCCCTGTGTCAGATTATTTTCAAATTAACAAATTTACAAAAAAAATGCATAATTACATACATATTTTAATAGCCTAGGGTTAGTGTTACAGTTGGGGTTGTCACTGACGGTGACTTAAGTGTTCCTACTATCTGTACTATCATTACTTGCTGTACAGTATGTACTACTTTTGTATCTAATGGGTCCAACTGCATCGTAACTCATTTGGTGATTGACTGCTGTTTCCATTATTTTTATTCTTGTAAGAACAACGTGCCTTGACAGTGTTACCAACATTGCCATGCCAAGTGTGTCAGTGTTTTTCTGTAAGCAGCAATGTTCTGTGTGGTTTATCCTCTTCCCTGATGATGACCATGATCTCTTAATTTTGTTGTCATCAGATTTCTTATTCTGTTGACGTTTAGTGGGAAAATGCCTCGTGGAAATGTTTCTGAAAGCTAATGCCAACGTTAATTGCTAAAAGTTATTATTTACCTGCTGCAGCATTCTGAAAGACTTCAATGCAGTCAAGTGTGGTACCATGAGCAGCTGTTGTGGAGCGCAGCGCCAGCCGTCATCCAAAAGCCAAAGTCTGAAAGTGAACAAGTGGCGGGTCGGGTTTGCACCATATACAAGGAATGTTTACTGGTAAGATCTGAAATGCTAACCTTTCACACTGTATGCTCCCCATGCACTCCATAGAATTTTACTCATAAACTAATTTATCTATGTAGATGGACTAAGTGGCAACAATAACAAAATAATAATACAAAAAATACATTGACTCTGGCAAAATTGTTAGTAAACATTAGTATTTGTGGAATGTAGCAAAGTTCTCTGGTTTATTATCTTTCACTCCAAACTGTGGCAATATTTAGAAAAAAGGGAGCAGTCAAAAGTACCTTTATTTGTGTCAGCCCAGAATTTTACAATTTGAGCATCTAAGTTCTGCTTGTACTAACATCAAAGCCTATACTCTGCACATAGGCTACGTTCACACTGCAGGTGAAAGCGCATCAAATCTGACTTTTTTGACCCTTTTCGACCCAGATCAAATCCGATCTGGGTCACTTTTGTATGTGGTACTGAATCCAATACATATCTGATGTTTTAGAAAGCGACTGCTGTTTGAATTGTCATGTCGCATTAAATCCGTCTTTTACGTCACTGACACAAGACAGACGCCAATTATCAGCGCTGGAGAAACGCCCGATAAGACACTGCGAACGCTTCCTGGCCATCCAGTGTAGATGTCAGTGAAACTGTTGGGAAGACAACGATGGAGAAACATGAACATTTTATTTGTACTGTATAATCTGCAGATTCTGACAGAAATCTGCAACTATCCTTTGAAGCACCGCTCCTCTAAAACAGCAATAAGGATAATTATTAGGCCATTTGTAAATGACAAAATAACGTGATAACTTAAAGCAAAATTGGGAAACGTAAAGTCCAAAACAAGTCTTTATATTAATGGCCATCAGTCAAACAATACTGTTTGGTCTGGGTCTAAACAGAGCGCGTTATGTGTGACGTCTTCTTTTGCGCATGCGGGCCGCTTTCAGGGTTCACACTAGAGCACGTTTGCTGTCACATTTTATCGGCGTAGTAATTTAACTTTTTTTGAGAAAATACAGGTCTTATATAATGTTGTGTGCTTGCGTGCAGCAACATTTGTATTCTTAATGTATACTGTTCACATCAGAAACAGGAGACATTTATGAGGAAGTATTCAGGGTGCACACCAGCCTTTTCTTTGCAGTGTCTCTTTGTATGTAACTCTCCTGTTATTTCTGTTTTTCACATTTTTCCTAACCCACAGGGAAAATCTCTCAGTGCAGGGTTTTGTCTGGTACGCGCGCTATGTAGCGCTAAATTTATTCCTTTTCGTCCTGCTGACCTTATTCACGACCCCCGCTATCATTATCAACACCATGGATAAGTTCAACGTGACCAAGCCCATCAACGCTCTAAATGTGAGACTGGCACATGCAAACACAGTTAACCATCACAGGTTTGCAGCAAGTCTAAAGGTTGTTTTGTTGGTTTTTTGCCCTAGAGCCCCATCATCAGTCAGTTCTTCCCCACGTTCCTGCTGTGGGCCTTCTCTGCTCTGCTTCCTACAATAGTGTACTATTCTACACTAGGAGAGGCACACTGGAGCAGGTAGAAAGGACACACACACACACACACACACACAGAGCAGTAGTGTACTGATTGGTTTCAGAGGTAATTTGTTTTATTCCGCTGCCATCTGTGTCTCAGGTCCAGCGAGCAGCTGAGCATGATGCGCAAGCTGTACTTTTTTCTGCTCTTCATGGTACTCCTCCTCCCCTCGCTAGGACTCACCAGGTAATTTTTTATTACTGCCAGTTTGAATAAGCACCACTTTACAAAAAAACTAGGTTTATTGTCTATTCACTGAAACTACTTCTCAGTGTGTCGCATACAGCAAGAAATGGAGGAACTCAAACACTTCCATGTATCAGAAGCCATAACTCACTGTTGGCCTACATTTCATAAGACTCGCTGACAAAAACTATCCAAGTTCAGTCGCCACAGCCAAGTGTAAATGCTTTGCATGAAATAAATCCTTTTTATGTCCACATGTAGTTTGCTCAGTAAAATAAAAATTCCCCCAAGTGAAGAGATGTTTAATGGTGTCGGTACATGTAGCCAAGAAAACTTGCCTAACTTTCTGTGTTTTTGTTTAGTCTTGCTGTGTTCTTCCAGTGGCTATTTGACAAAACATTTCTCTCCAATGGGACAGTGAGATTTGAGTAAGTGAGCTATCTTGAAAGTTAATCGAGTTGAGATTAAGTCATCATTTCTCTGATATTATATAATACAAGCTTTACTAACATATTAATAACGTGCCTGTTTTTAAGATTATTTTGTACTGTGTTCTTTACATTGATTTAGAATATAAATTTTACATTTAAAGTATGGTTGTTGGTTGTTTTATTTACAGCTAGATGCTTTTCTGAGATTATAATGGTTTGGTTGAAGCTGACATGCTTAGACAATGTGTAATATCATACAAAATGGGTAAAGGTTTTTAAATATAGCTTCTTATGAACCTGGACAAACTATTTATTTACCGAAATTAACGTTTTGCCCTGTTCTTTTCTTTTGGTGGTCTCTGGTTTGATTACACCAGGTGTGTGTTTTTACCTGACCAAGGGGCATTTTTTGTCAACTACGTAATTGCAGCAGCCCTCGTGGGCTCTGCGATGGAGTTGTTGCGGTTGCCAGGGTTGCTGCTTTACGTCATTCGTTTGGTGATTGCTCGCTCTGCTGCTGAAAGGAAATATGTCAAAGAGGTTTGTAGTGGCTTTGGCTGCTATACTTTGCTGTAATTTCATTCTGTCATAAATCTACAACTGTTAGAGAATATATTGTTTGTGAATATCTTTCTGATTCTCCCCTTCGTATTTAGAAGGTGAATAACTTGTCAACATCGTGTTACAGAATCAGGCATATGAGTTTGAATACGGAGCCATGTACGGCTGGATTCTTTGTGTATTTACGGTTATCCTGGCTTACAGCATCATTTGTCCTGTAATAGTGCCTTTCGGTGAGTACAGAAGTGTTGCTCCACTAGATGTTTTTTTTTAAATTCATTTTTCTTTATTATCTAATAGTCTGTTGACTTTTCGGTTTTTAATTGCCTCTTTTCTGACTGTATCAGGTCTCATCTACATGGTTCTGAAGTACCTGGTGGACAGATACAACCTGTGCTTTGTTTACCTGTCTGCTCGCCTAGACCGCCAAGTTCACCTGGAGGCTGTGAATCAAGCTCTCGGTGCACCCATCATCTGCCTAATATGGCTTTACTTCTTTTCTGTCCTCAGAATGGGTGAGAAATAATCTATCCTTTTTCATAAGGGTTTCTCAAATTATCAAAGAGTCACGAGAGGCAGACTCTGTCCCAGCAGACACTGGATGATAGAATACAGAAAGTAGAATACCATACCATTTTAATTCATATCCATACAAACTGCCAATTTTTAATCCTCATAAACATGCTATCTGATGTGCATGTCTTTGGACTCTCGCATGCTAGCTAGCCAGGCATAGATGAGTCAAAACCTCCTTGCTGTGAGGCGGCACTGACTGCCACTTTTAAAATTCTGCAACGCAAATTATCCATTGTGTTTAACCCTAAACATGGCCAATAATGCTTGAGGGACATTTTCTTCTGACCTTTGATGTCCTGTCTACATTGTTTTGCTGTGAGAGTCACAGTTTTATCACTACGGTGCTAGTTCGCTTCTTTAAGTTGTTTTGAGTAGTTTGAGCGCACAACAAGGTTTATGGATATTTTATTGAGTAACTGAGTCATGATTTCTGCAGAGAGACATTGCTGCTGAGTTTTTAAAATGTTATTTTTGGGGAAAAAATCCTGCTACTTCAAGCATCGGAAGACTAGCTCTACGTAGTTGTAGTTCAAGAAAAGCCAAACGCAGCCAAAAATACAGGACAAGCTTATTTTGAAGATAAAATGAAAGTTACACAAATTGATTTGCCTCATCTGTTTTTAATGATAAATTATTCATTCACACTTAATGCTTACTTGAGTTCACGTCTTCAGTATTGAACGGTTATTTCAACCCAAAGGTACCCCCCCCCCCCCTGTCAGCTATGAATTAAAGTTTTCCATACCTGTATTTGAAATCTACGGAGCCCCTCTGATGACATGGTCCAAAAAATAAATAAATTGTGGCCACAAAATTCTACTTCGTGCCCACGAAATGCTAATTTGTGGGCATGAATTGGGTATAACGTGGCAACGAATTACGCATTTGTGGCAACGAAATAGATAACATGTGCACATCATATTGATACAATTCCTGGACAGTTGCATAGAGACATAAGCATAAGAGTAGGCTAAACCTATACACCATGGACAGAGACAGTATGATTGAGTTTTATTTTAGGCTGGGAATGAGCTACAAATGCATTTTGAAAAGCCTGCAAGGAACCATTATTACGGAGAGACATTTAAACAGCATATTGAGAGCCAAGTTGCTTTACAGACTAAACTACGACCTGGACACCGGGATCAATTTTATTGTCAACCAACTGCAAGGGCCTGGGAAGGATCACGGTTATCGGTCAAGCGTTTCGTGCCCACAAATTAGCATTTCGTGCCCTCGAAATAGTATTTCGTGGGCACAAATAAGTATTTCGTGGGCACATTATACCCATTTCGTGCCCACGAAGTAGTATTTTGTGGCCACAATTTATTTATTTTTTGGACCATGTCATAAGAGGGGCTCCGTAGAAATTATGTTTGCGTGTACATGCATTGTTTCAGGTTTCTGGGCACCCACATCTCTGTTTACTTTGGTGGTCCTGTGTATCACCATCATCATCTCTCTCAGCTATACCTGCTTTGGCTTTTTCAAGTACCTCAGTCCACTCAACTATGTGGTGAGTATTTTCTTGTGCGTGATCAGTACTCTGTTGTTTCTATGTCGTCCTGCACAATCAGTGCTCACAGCGTTTGCGTTCTCTCTCAGGTCAAGGACGAGGACGAGGATCCAGGAGAGGGCGTGGACGAAAGCACTTCGGTACTGTATTTGTTCTTTAAAATGTGCACATTATAACTAAAGCTCAGGCATATTTAAGAGGGGCCTGAACTTATGTCAACCTGCATGTCCATTCATTTGCCCTATTTGTCATTTGTCCTGTTAGTCATTAACAAGCAATGACTAACATAATGATGAATTACTTTGGCTTCAGCTGCCACAGAAAATGCAACTGCACTTAAATAACACGAAAAATTGGAGGATTATAGACCCGAGAGAGATAAAATGGAAGTCTACCCAGTGGATCCTGAGGGTTGTTCAAGTCGTGAACTTTGAGCCTTATTAGTAGTTTCTACACTTATGTTCAAAGCTGACTCCAGTTTTGTTTTTTCGAAACTGTATCTTTCCTTTCTGTCTTCACAAGGTCATACTTTGGCCACCACTTTCAGCATTGCATGAATCACATCACATAGAGTTAAGAATTTACAAAAATCAGTATAGAGAAACACGCTTTTCTTTTGTTTTCACTGCTCATCCATTTTGTCTTGGCTGTACGTTAACAGGTTTACCTTCCCAGAGTACTCAACCCTAAATCACCTGCCAGCATCCCACAAAATGATAATCAGCCGCCGCAGTCTTATGGGTCTTTTGATGACACTGCAGCCTGCAGCTTCATACCAGTAGACAAAAACATGGAAAAATCCAACAGTGATTCGAACCCTGGTAGTCAAGATGCTCCTTTGTCTTGATCATAAATTTGCTTCTTCGAGGTTTTACAGACAGTCCCGTTGAGTTCAGAAACCTTCATAGATCAGCACCTACAATGTTACAAAGTGGTAACTTATTTAATTTCTTCTATGTGATAAGTTTATGGTTTCAGGGAAAATGTGTTGTTCATTTTGAAATTACTATTTATGGGTGGGACTTTTATTGGATATCTAGAGAATACGTTTGACCAGTATAGACGGGAAACAAGATTTTAATATTATCTGTCATAAAGCACAACCAATTGTTTAAGACCTCACTGATAAGGACCAACTCACCATGTCATGTCAGTTGTTATTATGCTCATTTCACAAGCTTATGGGGTCCACTGGGATAGCTTTATATGGTTTAATGTTTCAATACATAAATTTCATACAATAAATTTCAGGAGCCTTCTCAAACACTCCTGAGCTTTTCTCTTTAATTCTCCCCTCCCGAAAAGCTCGGTCAGCTGGCATGAGGGAGGCAACTAAAGAAAAAAGTTTCATCTTTAGCTTGTTTAAAAGGAGCATTTTATACATCGCTGTCACCTTTCTAACTGGTTTGATTCTCAGGTGACGTCACAGCTGTATTAACATCTGGGCAGCAGGTTAAAAGGCTTTGGAGTGGCAGCTGGTTTGCATTACACCAGGCTGCCTTTGAGTCATTATTTCATGTTTGTTTGAAAACAGAAACTGGGAAATATTGTAATGAGAACACTTTGCTGTATGAGTACACGAAGAAAAAGGGTAGCAAATGTGCTAATGTACAAACCTTATAACCAAAAAAGAAAGAAATCTTCAGGGTCTTTGTTCACCCTTGCAGCCAGCAGCAGAATATTTGGCATTTTAAACTGACGGTTAGCATTATTAGCTCTGGCTGGAATATGATGGTGGGCAATGAGCACTTAGATTTATTTGAGGCAGCTGCTCATTCTTTGTTTAAAACCATGGCAAACCATCTACTAGATGGGCATTAATTGCTGTAGATATGTTAAGGAACAAAATGAGGGGGGAAGGGGGAAGACATGAACAAATGAATATGAGTCATAATATTTGCAAAGGAACACCAGAATTAATTTCTCACACATACTGATTTACGTCTGTTACACAAATGCCAAAGGGATTGATTGCTGATTATTGCCAGAGCACCTGCCAAGGGTCCCCTTAATATTGCACTTTTTTGTATCTTTCTTGTGTTTACTAAAAAAAATCAGTTTTTGCTTTTTGTAATACAATCAGTTCTACAGGAGGTGGGAACCAAAACAATGTTTTGATTGTTGATGCCATATACAATGTTGTATAAGGTCAGATAAAAATTCTTAAGCATTATTTAATGAATGTTATAAACAGGTCAATGTTTATCTGCGTCAAATGTATCTTTTGCAGCTTAAATTAAGCATTTAACAAAGAAACAAATTATTAAAGAAAACTTGTTCAGTGGCGGGTAAACAGAGTGTTGATTCTTTGGAGTTATAATAGATAACACGTTGTCAGATCATGCAGTTATTGGCAACACATTAACGTTCATAAGTCTGTTTTGTCATTAGGGGGCACTGTTGAGCTGCAGTGGGTTTGTGTGATCTCTGAAATATTCATAGAGCAGTAATGCACAATGCTACATAAAGGATTTCTAACTTACTCTGACATCGGTATGAGCCAGTTTACTGGGTGACTATTCCAGCAGCTCCACCTCCTCACCTGATCCCTCGCTATTGTCTCCTTTTCTGTTCCCTTTCTCCTCTTCTTGGCCTTTTCCCCTTTCTCACCACGGGTACCTGCCTCAGCTGAGAAAGACCACTGTTGTCAAATAAAAGGCTTTTAGGGTGCTGTAGTTGTTAAATATGGGTAATGAAGTGCTAAGCATCTAGTAGCTGTGGTGAAAGGAGACGTACGGACCTGCTGGACGAATATCAGCGCAGACTAACGGAGCCTCGCAGTAGCTCTTGAAGAACAAAAAATCTGTTCAGGAAGAGTAACTATTGAAGAGGTTTGGGACAACTACGTCCTTGTACATCCTGGCCCAAGAATCCAGTATAAATGTGCATGCATTTACTTGGAAGCTTTATACATCAGCTACTTAAGTGACGGTACAGATGATAAAAAAAGAAATGAAGAAATATTTTTAAAAAAAAAACTCCCCCTGAGCAATATAAATTTTGTAAGCACTGAGCACAAAGGTTACTGACTGTGCTTTACCCCAATGTCTGACAAAGATTAAGTATTACAAAACAGCCTCTCACATATTTACCCTTTCTCAAGTGTTCGTATTGTGTGAAAGTGATTAAGCAATAAAGTTCTGTTCTTAGTATTACTCGATCTCCAGTATGCTTAAAGTCATAACACAATTTTCAGTGTAACCTTTTTAATGAAAAGCTAATAGTGAGAAGGAAAAGGGGGAAACCTGCCTGAGTCTCACGCAAAGAGATTTGGAAATAGATCTGAAAAACTTGGAGAAAGTCACATGAGAAAAGCTGTAGAGGGTCAGGATGCAGGGGAACTAATAACTTGCACATATCCTCATGTGGCTCCAAAGATGAGCTGGTGAAATAAGATTAGATTTTGATATTAGACACCTGATATATCCTCTGTGCTTTGAACATGTAATGCATGGTCGCTGCTGGAGAAACTTGCCTTCTGCTAGCTCAGTGGAGCGGCAATAATGTTGATGTTAAAGGCTGCAGGAGCCTGGGAAGGAGCTCTGAGCGGCAGCCAGAACTACAGTGTACAGTACAAGTTTCCAAAACCACACACCAAACTCTGACCCGATGTTAAAAACACCACAAACTCATTGGCTCTTGCTTTGGCCCACATTGTGCTCGACTTTATGTCATGGGTGTGTGAAAGTCTGAAGTTTGATCCAGTCACATGCAAACTTGGGAGTAGTTTGTGGCATTTCACATGCAAGGAATTCACTTGGATTGTCACATATTCTCTTATTCTCATTTTCTTTCTCCTCTGAGTATTGAATTCAAACACTGCGCATAAAGAGAAACGTGGAAAAAATATAGTTTTGATCACATAAATTTGTTTGCTAAAGCTTTATTTATTTGGCGCTGTAATTTTCTAATTTATTTCCTAACAGTTACCAAGACGTTTCTTGGAAAACAGTTGTGTCATTTGGTACAAATTTCAAAGAAAATAATAATGTCTTTAGGAGAAATGCTTCATTTAAACCTGGGCAAATATTCCTCTTTTTTCACTTATTATTGGAAACCTATGCTGTGCCTGCGCATTACCGTGTGTCTGTTCTTACACTGTTGTTGTGTTTTTTTCCATGTTTAGCCAACCAGCTTTAACTAGCCCTCAAGGTTTGCTAGTAAACAGCTAAACAGCTTCTATTAGTACCAGCTGGGATGGCGGCTTAGTGGAACCATTTAAGCAGTTAATAAGGATCGTTCAGAAATTATCTGGATGACAAGAAATACTATTTTATTTATTTTAACTGGCATTAAAATTAGATTATTTTAGCTGTCTTGCCAAGACTTAGTTGGGAACTTTGATATCACTCTCAAGTATATAAGAAAAAGAATAAGCAAATTTAAGGAGAGTGGGTAAGCCTATTGATTATAGTAATTACTGTGTTTGAGTAGATTGTTGGGGCCCCTCATCAAATGAAAGAGCAGAGACTTAGCTTGTACTTGCACACACAATACAATTTATCCACTGTTAATCCAAACCCTCTCTGGCTGTTTTGTATAGGTGTGTAAAGCGTTGAACTCAGTGCCCTAAATGCATTCTTAGTATTGTTGACGTCTGTGCTTTTGTGTACCACAGATGCTATTATGTCACTTCCCTCCCTCTCTCTCAGTATTCACTTAATTGTGCACTCCCAGGACACTGAAGTTAAGAAAGAGCCGCTCTGTGTGTTCGGGTGTGTGGATGTATGTGTGTGTGTATCAAATAAGAATTAAGCCCATTTAGTGTTTTGAGGGTTTGGGGTCAGATTTCCTTCATGTCACCACCAAGATCGATGGAAGTGACCTCTGACTGCTGCAATTTGTATATAAACACAGTTCTGGCCAATCACAACATCTCGTGGGATGGTGCCAACCAATGAGAACCCCTGGAAGCATCATGCTCTGTGGCACTCCTATCTTTTGTCCGTCAGGATTAGTGCCATGGCAACGCTGGTCGCCTGGGAGGTGAGTTTCCCAGAGCAGCAGGACAAGCACAGAAGCAGGCCGCTTGAGTCCAAGTCTTAACTTCCTCTCTGGCCAAATGGAAAGCTGGACTGAAGCAGTGTGTATGTGCGTGCGTGTCATTCTGTAAGTCCAAAACTTCCACCAAGACTGCCAACTCTAATGAGGTGCCAATGTGAGCCACAAGCTCAAAGTGTGTTTTGTCTGTGTGGGTGAGTAGGTGGGTTGATGAGGGGCCGTCCTTGTGTGTTCTCTTCTCTGTGGAGCTCTCTGTAGAAAAGTCACCCCACTCTCATTCTCTTTTCTCTTGGTGGACTACATTAGCCAGAAGGGCGGAGGGCCAGGCAGCTGAAATCACCGCTGCTGACGAAGCATGTGACTCCAGACCGAGGCCCCTTTGTTTGGATGGTTACAGCCAACACACAGTCCTGGAAATGCAGCGTGACAAGGGAATAGACGAGCATGGGAATGAATGGACGGCAGTAATAATTAAAACCTGATTATCTCTTTTGTGATTGCTGAGAGGAAACATCTGCAACGGTCTGAGAGTTACAGCCCTTTGGCAAATAAGATGTTGACCACAAATGTGATCAGAAATGGGGTGAAAATCCAAAGACTTCAGTGCGGATCCACCATTAACTCCCAGGCTGAATTCACGATGCTTTCACAGTATTCACAGGGTGCGCACACACCCAACCGCTTCTATTTGATATTGAATTAGCTGAATTGGCAGTAATTCTACGCAGCTGTGAAGAGTGAGTGAAGTGTGAGCGCTGAAGCTAGTGTAAGTGAGATACTTGATTACAGTAAATCTGCTGTAGAGTGAGTGAACTGGACCCCACAATTAAAATTAAAAGTACTTCATGGAGAGGAGGTGGTAATTGAATGATTAGTGCATAAAAAAATTATTATAAATGTGACCAAAAATATGGATTTATTTTCTCATTGGTTATGACAGCTGGGTAAGAATAAAATATATATGTGCAAGGCTGTCACTTGGTGTTCGCTCGCTCGCTCTGTGGTATAGTATCGCTTCCTGTTCCTGCTCAAACACAGTGGTGTTTCTGAGTAGCTTATTTGCTTAGCAGTTTAATTAACAACTTTTAAATACATTCTTTTTTCACAGTATAATCTTCACGTGCTTCATCCGAAGCACACTTTCTGTGTACTCACTACCTAATTTATAGTATTCACTCACTGTCTCTGTACTGTTTCGCTAGCTTAGCTCGTAGCCGACGTGTTAGCACCATGGCTACTTCACCTGTCCCTTCTGCACTTTCTTGCTCATTGTGTCAGATGTTTAGTTACTCCTCGGCCTCCTTTAGCAGTAATGATATCTGTAACAATTGCACCCTGCTCTCACCCTTAGCTAGCCAGGCCCCTGTAGCTGGTGCAGCCGAAGATAGCGTAGGCCCCGCTAGCTGTTCCCCGGCAGACCCCAAGCAGCTGGGGAAAGGCTGGGTAACAGTGAGGAGGAAGCGTAGTCCTAAACAGAAGCCCCAGGTACACCACCAACCCGTTCATGTGTCTAACCGTTTTTCCCCACTCGGTGACACACCCGCCGGGGGTCAAACTCTGGTAATTGGTGATTCTGTTCTCAGACATGTGAAGCTAGAGACACCGGCAACCATAGTCAATTGTCTTCCAGGGGCCAGAGCAGGCGACATTGAAGGAAATTTAAAACTGCTGGCTAAGGGTAAACGTAAATTCAATAAAATCATAATTCACGTCGGCAGTAATGACACCCGGTTACGCCAATCGGAGGTCACTAAAATCAATATTGAATCGGTGTGTAACTTTGCCAAAACAATGTCGGACTCTGTAGTTTTCTCTGGTCCCCTCCCCAATCAGACCAGGAGTGACATGTTTAGCCGCATGTTCTCCTTAAATTGCTGGCTGTCTGAGTGGTGTCCCAGAAACGATGTGGGCTTCATAGATAATTGGCAAACCTTCTGGAGGAAACCTGGTCTTGTTAGGAGAGATGGCATCCATCCCACTTTGGATGGAGCAGCTCTCATTTCTAGAAATATCGACAAATTTATTAAACCCCTCAAAACATGACTATCCAGAGTTGGGACCAGGAAGCAGAGTTGCAGTCTTACACGCCTCTCTGCAGCTTCCCTCCTCCTGCTACCCCCCCAAAAACCCATCTCCATAGAGACTGTGTCTGCTTCCAAAAAGACAAAAAACAAACTAAAAACCAGCAACAAACAACTTAAACAATCACAAAGAAAGAACAATACAGTATCCACATCTGAACCAAAGAGTAAAACAGTGAAATGTGGATTATTAAATATTAGGTCTCTCTCCTCCAAGTCTCTGTTAGTACATGACTTAATAATTGATCAACAAATTGATTTACTCTGCCTTACAGAAACCTGGTTGCAGCAGGATGATTATGTTAGTTTAAATGAATCAACACCCCCGAGTCATTCTAACTACCAGAAATCTCGAAGCACAGGTCGAGGGGGCGGTGTGGCAGCAATTTTTCACACCAGTCTATTAATTAATGAAAGACCAAGACAGACTTTTAATTCATTTGAAAGCCTGATGCTTAACATTGTCCACCCCAGCTGTGAAACTCAGAAACCAGTCTTACTTGTTATCATCTATCGTCCACCTGGGCCTTACACAGAGTTTCTGTCTGATTTCTCAGACTTTATATCTAATTTAGTTCTGAGCTCAGATAAAATAATTATTGTGGGTGATTTTAACATCCATGTAGATGCTAAAAATGACAGCCTCAACATGGCATTTAATCTGTTGTTAGACTCAATTGGTTTCTCTCAAAATGTAAAAGAACCCACCCACCACTTTAATCACACTCTAGATCTTGTTTTAACATATGGCATAGAAACTGAACATTTAACAGTGTTTCCTGAAAACCCTCTCCTGTCTGATCATTTCTTGATAACATTTACATTTACAATAATTGATTACGCAGCAGTGGAGAGTGGACTTTATCAAAGTAGATGTCTTTCTGAAAGCGCTGTAACTAAGTTTAAGAATATAATCCAGCCACTGTTATCATCGTCAATGCCCTGTACCAACACAGAGCAGAGCAGCTATCTGAACGCTACCCCAACAGAGGTCGATTATCTTGTTAATAATTTCACCTCCTCACTACGTACGACTCTGGATACTGTAGCTCCAGTGAAAACTAAGGTCTCTAATCAGAAGTACCTGACCCCGTGGTATAATTCTCAAACACGTACCCTAAAGCAGATGACTCGTAATCTGGAGAGGAAATGGCGTGTCACAAATTTAGAGGATCATCATTTAGCCTGGAGAAATAGTTTGTTGCTTTATAAGAAAGCCCTCCGCAAAGCCAGAACAGCTTACTACTCATCACTGATTGAAGAAAATAAGAACAACCCCAGGTTTCTCTTCAGCACTGTAGCCAGGCTGACAAAAAGTCAGAGCTCTGTTGAGCCAACCATCCCTTTAACGTTAACTAGTGATGACTTCATGAACTTCTTCACAAATAAAATTTTTATCATTAGAGAAAAAATTACCAATAATCATCCCACAGATGTAATATTATCTACAGCTACTCTTAGTTCCATTGATGTTAAGTTAGACTCTTTTTTTCCAATCGATCTTTCTGAGTTAACTTCAATAATTACTTCCTCCAAACCATCAACGTGTCTTTTAGACCCCATTCCTACAAAACTGCTCAAAGAAGTCCTGCCATTGATTAATTCTTCAATCTTATATATGATCAACCTATCTCTAATAATCGGCTATGTACCACAGGCCTTCAAGGTGGCTGCAGTTAAACCTTTACTCAAAAAGCCATCTCTAGACCCAGCAGTCTTAGCTAATTATAGGCCAATCTCCAACCTTCCTTTCATATCAAAAATCCTTGAAAGAGTAGTTGTTAAACAGCTAACAGATCATCTGCAGAGGAATGGTTTATTTGAAGAGTTTCAGTCAGGTTTCAGAGCTCATCACAGCACAGAAACAGCTTTATTGAAGGTTACAAATGATCTTCTTATGGCCTCTGACAGTGGACTCATCTCTGTGCTTGTCCTTCTTGACCTTAGTGCAGCATTCGATACTGTTGACCATAATATTCTATTAGAGCGATTAGAACATGCTGTAGGTATTACAGGTATTGCACTGCAGTGGTTTGTATCATATCTATCTAATAGACTCCAATTTGTGCATGTAAATGGAGAGTCCTCTTCACACACTGAGGTTAATTATGGAGTTCCACAGGGTTCAGTGCTAGGACCAATTCTGTTTACATTATACATGCTTCCCCTAGGCAGCATCATTAGAAGACATAGCATACATTTTCACTGCTATGCAGATGACACCCAGCTCTATCTGTCCATGAAGCCAGATAACACACACCAATTAGTTAAACTGCAGGAATGTCTTAAAGACATAAAGACTTGGATGGCCACTAACTTTCTGCTTCTTAACTCAGATAAAACTGAGGTCATTGTACTCGGCGCTGAAAAGCTTAGAAATATGGTATCTAACCAGATTCTTACTCTGGATGGCATTACCTTGGCCTCCAGTAACACTGTGAGGAACCTTGGAGTCATTTTTGACCAGGATATGTCCTTCAACGCACATATTAAACAAATATGTAAGACTGCGTTCTTCCATTTGCGCAACATCTCTAAAATTAGAAATATCCTGTCTCAGAGTGACGCTGAAAAACTAGTTCATGCATTTATTACTTCCAGGCTAGACTACTGCAATTCATTATTATCAGGATGTCCAAAAAACTCACTGAAAAGCCTTCAGTTAATCCAAAATGCTGCAGCAAGAGTACTGACAGGGACTAGAAAGAGAGAGCATATTTCTCCTGTTTTGGCTTCCCTTCATTGGCTTCCTGTTAAATCCAGAATTGAATTCAAAATCCTGCTCCTCACATACAAGGTCTTAAATAATCAGGCCCCATCTTATCTTAATGACCTTGTAGTACCATATCACCCTATTAGAGCACTTCGCTCTCGCTCTGCAGGCCTACTTGTTGTTCCTAGAGTATTTAAAAGTAGAATGGGAGGCAGAGCCTTCAGTTTTCAGGCCCCTCTTCTGTGGAACCAGCTTCCAGTTTGGATTCAGGAGACAGACACTATCTCTACTTTTAAGATTAGGCTTAAAACCTTCCTTTTTGCTAAAGCATATAGTTAGGGCTGGACCAGGTGACCCTGAATCCTCCCTTAGTTATGCTGCAATAGATGTAGGCTGCCGGGGGATTCCCATGATGCATTGAGTTTTTCCTTTCCAGTCACCTTTCTCACTCACTATGTATTAACAGACCTCTCTGTATTGAATCGTATCTGTTATTAATCTCTGTCTCTCTTCCACAGCATGTCTTTATCCTGTCTTCCTTCTCTCACCCCAACCGGTCGCAGCAGATGGCCGCCCCTCCCTGAGCCTGGTTCTGCCGGAGGTTTCTTCCTGTTAAAAGGGAGTTTTTCCTTCCCACTGTCGCCAAAGTGCTTGCTCATAGGGGGTCATATGATTGTTGGGCTTTTCTCTGTATCTATGAAGCGCCTTGAGGCGACATTTGTTGTGATTTGGCGCTATATAAATAAAATTGAATTGAATTGAATTGAATTGAAGGGTGAGAAGTGAAAACAATGCCCTGTATTCTGCTGTGTTGTTTCCGTGTATGTATGTAATTGAGGTTTCTAACTCAGAAACCCTCACATTCTTGGATTGCAAGGACATACGAGTCATATGGCACAAATTACATAGTGGAAAGCTCAGCTGTCAGGCAATGTAAAGGCCTACAATGGGATCACCATGGCCAAGATTTGCCCAGCAGACTGTCCAGAATCTTTCATTGGACAGTAGCCAATCATGTTTTTCTGTGTAACTTAAGCCAAGTTCATGCTGCTTGTTCTGCCTAAGACTGCTGGATGTGAGCCAGGATAAACCAAACAACCGATGTTCGCTTAGTGTCTCTCAAACAAGATTTGCTTCATACAATACTCAATAAGGGGGGCAGTGATTTCAACACTGCTGAGTCTCTCTATATACTGTAAATACAGTATATATGCTCAGCCAATGTTTTAGGAACAGCTGTTCAAATTAATACAATAACGGAATCGACCAATCACAAGGCAGCAAGACAATGCATTTAGACATGTAGACATATTCAAGACATCAAGTATGGGGAAGAGAGGTGATTTAAGTGACTTTGAGCATGTTGATTTGAAACGGGTATTTCACAAACTGGTGATGTGCTGAAATTTCCCCAAACAGCCATCTCTAGGGTTTACAGAGAATGGTCTGAAAAAAAGAAATATCCAGTGAGGCCTGTTCTCTTGGTGAAAATGTTTTTGTAAATCCTTGAGGTCAAAGGAGAATGGCCATACTACTTTGAGCTGATGGGAAGGTAGTAAAAGTAATTCAAATAACTATTGGTTACAAAAAAGGTATGCAGAAGAGCAGCTCTGAAGGCACAGCATATCAAACCTTGAAGGAGATGAGCTCAAGCAGCAGAAGACCACACTAAGTACCACTCCTGAAGCTACAGTTCGCACAGGCTCACCAAACTTGAAAAAGAGAAGGCTGAAAATTGCCGCTCATCAATTTGATAAGCCTCGATTCCTGCTGTGACATTCAGAAGGTAGGGTCAGAATTGGTTGTACAACATGAAATTATGGCTGTACCCTTCCTTGAATCAATATGGTGATATAACAGTGTGCAGGATGTTTTCTTGGCACTACACTTTTAATATGCCGATCTGACTATTGTTCCTGACTATATCCAGTCCTTTATGACACGGCTATCCAACTCCAGTCCTCGAGAGCTACTGTCCTGCAGCTTTTAGATGCATCCCTACTCCAACACAGCTGAATCAAATGATTGGATTACCTCTTCAGCATGTCATGAAGTTTGGCAAAGGCCTGGTAAAAAACCATTCATTTGATTCAGGTGTGTCAGAACAAGGATGCATCTAAAAGCTGCGGGACAGTAGCTCTCGAGGACTGGAGTTGGACACCCCTGCTTTATAACAACTCTGATGACTTATTCCGAAAGATACTACACCATGTGAGAAAGCTCAAATATCTGTACCACAAAGAAATAAGGTCCTTCTGAAGCCAAAGGTGGGTCCAACCCAGTGCTTGCAAAGTTTATCTAATAAAGTGACCAGTGAGTGTTTGTATATTGTTAGAAATAAACTGGTATGAATACCAACAAATAAAAGAAGCAACAGACAGAGGCAGAAACACAGGAAGGGATCATCATTTAGAGTCAAACACTTTTGGTTGGAAGACGAAGACTCTTTGTTAATTGTTACAAGATGGCTGGGTAATTGTCATGGTGAAAGGGAAGGTGGATGGTTGCCCATGTATTTACAAAGACATTTAATGAGCAGACTGGTAAACAGATGACTGATCAGATGTGAATCAGCATGGTAAATGAAAGGAGTTGACAGCATAAGAAAGAGAAAACAGATTTAATTGTTCCATGTAATCTACAAAAGATGTCCCAAAGCTCTATATTACAAATAGAAGACAGAGAGAAAGTAAGTTATTTTGAACTGGAAAAAATAACGGTAGAAACTAAAGAGGAAAAAGGTTTGGTCTCTTCACAAAATTCTGACCTTTAAATACACAGTTTTACAAAAAGTGATTAAACCAAGCCACAGCAGCTTAGCTGATTGGGAGGCATCTCTCTATCAAAATAAAAACTCTTTGCTGCATCATCTTTCAAAAGCAAACAGATTTGACTGTCAAATACAGATTAGCACAACTGACTGCAAATATTCAATATGATGGCAAAAATCAGACAGCACACACTGACACATAGCACCCTTTCCCTCCTCTCCTACACTAGATTATGTCATGCCAAGACTGCCTTAAGCTTGAAACAGACAAATGAAGAGACTGTTAACTTTTAAGGCCTTAGATCCTGGTTGTTAAATTGCTTGACACCCATACAAATATATTTACACAATCCAGTAAACTGTGATGATATATTGTCTGTGAAAGGATGATATCTCATCACTAATTATGCATATTTAGTGAACTGTCATACACAGAAAATGACTGTGAGCCCAGGAAAAGCACACTAAGCTGGTTTGCTAGCATTGCTATTTTCTCCATGTGCCAATCACTCATCGAGTCAGAGAGATCTAAGCTTGCGTCCTACCAGATGTTTATAGTGCTTAACCAATTATATGCATAGTTTGGTCGAAATTGCCAAACCAAAGTCTCTGGTTTGGTTCCTCTGTATGTCTTCCTTTCTTTGAACTTAAAGGGTGAAAGAGAGTCAGTGCCTAAAGCGAGCACAGTCTAAACTAAATTGATTTATTATTACATTTATTGGACTTCTTATGATTTATTTTATACTTTTTTTCAAGTACTTGTTATTTTATGGATTTTAAAATATAAATATAGTAATATGATATCCTATATTACACCCTGCATTAGAATCATACCTGTGTCAAACTTTAAAATGATACACATTACTAATAATGTGTGTCTTTGTTTCATTACACATTAATAAAACAAGGATTATGACCCACTAATATAATGCATACTTTTGTACAATTAAGTAGGAATGTGACCCGAGCTGTACTTTAGCAACAGGTCAAAAGGCTAGTTTTGCAAAGCCATGCCACTTTTCATGTAAAACCATCCGTATGAGGGCACTTGAGCCTGAAAATCTGGCTGCATTATTGAACTCTGTGACACACCATTTAGAAAACCTGGAATTGTGCTTGGTCTTTTCCATCGACAGTATAAATAAAGGACGTAGCCACCATGACATCAACAGGTTGGCAGCAGACCATTTGAACTGAACTAGCAACCAACTTTGACAGGAGGGCTCAAGTCACTTTGCTATTCCAAAAAAGAAATAAATAATGGATTTTCACTGCACGCTTACAACCATCCACACACAGTACATTCGCAGTGAAATGTAGTCACAGTTTTCTCCCTTAGATTGCAGAAGACAAACGGGAGAGATTGATCTGGACCCTTGAAACCCGTCCATGACGCCAACGTTAGACACTTCAGCATTCTGAAGCTTCAGTGTATTCATTTCGCTGCCACCATGTTGCTTTTTCCAGCTAGAGGTTAATTTATACGAATGAGAGGTAGTAATCTGTATTCAAAGACTGTACAGGTGCAATGCAGTCATATTGAGTAAGTCATTATGAGTGGGACTACTAAATGACTAGAATTTCACTCACCAAAGCTGTAGCTTGCGCTTCTCAGGCTGCACATCCAGTATAATATAACCAGCAACTTGACCGGGTTTTTTTATAGATTCATTTTTCATTAATATTTTTAATCCTGCTGTAGGTACATACAGTTAACATGACACAGTGCTAGGTTCTAAACATCTACAGCAGTACTACTAATCAATATAACACTGATGGGGATTTTTTTTTACACAATTTGCCAATAATACAGTTTCATATGTAAAGAGCTGTTTTCAGCATTTTATTACTTCTTTTACTAAAGACGTGGCTCTTAAAGAAACACTCTCCACCATTCGCCCTACTTATATGATGGTAAATATTTAGTAACGTACCAAATATTTAACTATAGAAGCAACAAATTTTACAATTCCTCAGCCAGGAATGAGTGCAGAAAGGTCAAGGTGTCCAGGAATAGTGCTGCAAGCTGCAAGAGGCTGTCAGCATATGTAAAAGAATAACATATGGTAAAAACCGTTTTCTTTTTTTTAACTAACAAAAAATTGTGTGTTTTAATCTTGCCCAATTTGCCATGTTGAACAGTGGAGGAAATGTGAGGTTAAGACTGTAAATATGCTTTGTAATACTGTTAAATTGAACATTTTAACATTAGACTTTGTGGATCTGATCCATTTTAGAGCCAAATCTAGTGCAGAGGACATCAAACTGATTTTACATAATGGACCAAACTGGCTTTTCTGTCTGTGTAAAGAACACTACCCATTTAATCCCTTTAGATATCTCAAAATAATAAGAAAGAAGTGTCATTTTACCAGCATCTCTCAGTTTTTCTACATGCTATTGAAATACTGCGATGGTAATCTCCAAAAAGTTGATTCTGTTCATCTGGATGTAGCGTTTTGTGGGAGAAACGTTTCGTCACTCATCCAAGTGACTTCTTCAGTCTCAGCTGACTGCAAGTTTCTCCAATCTTATAAACAGTACATTTGCATAATGACTGAAACCAGCCCACTGAAGGAACAATGGGCTGGGAGGTCAGTTCCTTAATCTTAATTATGCAAATTTATAACACCTGGGTGAAAATCAAATCTCAGGATGTACCACAATTCACGGATCACATTAACTTGGTGGACCGACACATCAAATTCACCAGGGAGGATATGAAAAGTGGCAGGTTAGCCTTCTTGGACTGTGAGATTTCCATCAACAACCACTGACCAAAACCCACTGATCAAAGACCACTGATCAATGGCCATGAGTACCATTCACAGAGAGTTGGGGAATGGCTGCAATCACAGCATTGTAAGATGGCGAAAGATGTACCCTTAGGCCCCCTCCTCGATTCAGAGATGGTCTTTCCCTTTTCACGTAAATGGCCTCCTTGACTCCGCACTCAAACCAGCGTTCCTCCCTGTCCAAGATGTGTACATCCTCATCCTTGAAAGAGTGTCCACTGGCCTGTAGGTGTGAATAGACTGCAGAGTCCTGGCCTGACGAGGTGGCTCTTCTGTGTTGTACCATCCGCTTCACCAGAGGTTGTTTGGTTTCCCCGATGTATAAATCCTGGCAATCCTCCTGGCACTTAACAGCGTACACTATGTTACTCTGTTTGTGTCGGGGGACCCGATCCTTGGGGTGGACCAGTTTTTGGCGCAGCATGTTTTGGGGTTTAAAAGCCACAGAGACCCGTGTTTAGAAAAAATGCATCTCAACTGCTCCGATACTCCTGACACATATGGGATCACTACAGGTTTTTGCTTGGGCAGCGGTTGTCCTTCTCTCCTAGATTGGCTGGAGCTTTCTTTAGGTGCCTTTCCAGCTTTGACAAAAGTCCAGCTGGGATAAACACATTTACTCAGGGCCTTCTTGATGTGCTGTTCTTCTGCCTCCCTGGCCGCTGTGTCAGTGGGGATGGTGTTCGCTCTGTGTTGTAGCGTCCTAATGACACCCAGTTTGTGCTCCAGTGGATGATGAGAGTCAAACCTTAAATACTGATCCGTATGTGTAGGTTTACGGTACACATCAGCTTTTAGATGTCCCCCATACTGATGTAAATCTCACGGTCCAAGAAGGCTAACCTGCCACTTTTCATATCCTCCCTGGTGAATTTGATGTGTCGGTCCACCGAGTTAATGTAATCCGTGAATTGTGGTACATCCTGAGATTTGATTTTCACCCAGGTGTCATGAATTTGCATAATTAAGATTAAGGAACTGACCTCCCAGCCCATTGTTCCTTCAGTGGGCTGGTTTCAGTCATTATGCAAATTTACTGTTTATAAGATTGGGGAAACCTGCAGTCAGCTGAGACTGAAGAAGTCACTTGGATGAGTGACGAAATGTTTCTCCCACAAAACGCTACGTCCAGATGAACAGAATCAACTTTTTGGAGATTTACTTTCCTGGATGATTGAGAATGCATCAAGACTGCGATGGTAAATTTAAGAAATCTGTCAGCACAAATCTTTGGGCTTAAACTGTAAGAAACAAATGTGTAAAATTACAGAAAATATTACTGTCAGCATATTTCCCAGGCTGTGTTGTAATTAAAAAACAGAGTTTGATAATTTAGAGAAAATGACCATGGGTTTGCTCTTTATCAGCAGATAAAGCTGTAATATTTATCAAAATACAGTTAAAAAGTCCAAAATCTATACCCTTCTTCACATTTTCCAACTCTTCAGTGGGCCAGATTGGAATCTTTGCTGGGTGAGTGCTCTAGTGGCACTTTGTCAAACTTCAGTTTTTGCCCCATTTCCATGTTGGCTTCATGTTTTGTTCTGTTTTGCTTTGTTTGGAGGTGGGGGGCAGAAGTTACCTTTTGCACTTTTCCCCAACCAAATGTACCCATTTTACATGTTAATAGTCATATTACAAAACTTTTTACAGTACTGCAGCATGACCAGATCTTAATAAAAGCATTCACGCTGACAGGGTGTTTTTCTATTTAGGTACAGAGGCCAATTTAATGTTATTAGTAACACCTGAGTAAAAATGGCTTCTGTGACGCCCTGTGTAAAGTTTCGGTTAAGACACTTTTATTTGCAGCTTGTACAGAAAATAAATCAATCCGCCAGCAGCCAGGACACAGTCGTCTACTTGGCTCTTCTTCCGACATGTTTTTGTGTGTTAATACCTGTCCCAAGGGTTAAGACGGAAAGCTTTCATTAAATCTTCCCTCCGGCACAAACGTGACCATATTCAGACAGGTTGACATTTATACGTTTATGCACTTTATCCGCCTGCTTCACCCCGAACCGCTGCTGGCACGCACACACTTGAGTTGATGACGTCAGTCGCTCGTGGTCTGGTTTATGGAAACATCATAAGCAAACACGCCCGACATGAACTATGTTTCGTGTCTGTTTTAATCGTTATGTCCTGTAGAGGCACGACACACTTGGGGGGGGGGGGGGGGGGGGTTATTCAGAATAGTAAATAAACACGATGAGCGAAATAACCCTGCGTAACCATGGCAACTGTGTTTGTTGCCGTTAGAGTGCAAAGACACGACCTGGAGGGCTTTTTAGCTGTTATTTTAGCTAACAAATAGTCGAAAAAACACGTTAATTTAATTGAAAACGACTTTGTAAAAGCTTGTAGCTGTTACACAATGGACTCAAATTCGTTGTATTATTCTTTGGAGCTCGTTGCCGGTAGTGGACATATTTTAACCCTCGAGCAAAGAACCGCCCTGGAGTCTTCCTTAGTGCTCCTGAAGAAAAACTACAAGTTCAGCCGAGTGTTGTTTTGGGGTAAAATATTAGGAATTAATGCGGTTTATTTTATTGCTCAGGGGAGAGGAGAAGATGAGATGAAAGACAAAAAGAACCTGTATAGGTAAGACATCCGCTTCAAGTGTCTTTTTTTTTTTTTTAATTTTAGCCACTGTACATTTATTTAAGATCGTGAGATATACCATTTGGCTGCTATTTTGTGGTGTTATTTCCAGCTTGAACTGCATGGATTGGTTCCTACTTCCCCCTGCCTCAGACTCTATGATAGAGGAAGTGTCCAAAGCTACAAAGGGTCGCTTCATGGGAGACCCGTCATTTGTGTATGAACATCAAGAGATCCACAGGCAAGGAAAGGGAAATGAGCCTGTAAATGAGAAGGCAGTGGTAAGTGTGATGAGTGCTGTTTAGTAAGAAGGCGAATTGAATGACAGGATGAAGTGTTTTCCTGTTCCATTCAGTGTTACTGCAGTGTTTGATGATGCAATGAATTCAAACAAGAATCTACATGCAACCAAACTGAACATAATGTAAACAAACAAGACAAATGCAGAAGAGAGGTTTTTCACTGATTTCTTTGCTTTTTCTTTTTCTGGCTTATATTGGTTACAGTGACAGTCTGTTCTTGGTTACAGATAACAGTAACTGAGGAAAAAAGACTGGCAGTGTCCGTTCATCAGATCGATGCAGAAGTGTCTGTGGTGCCTCGTGGTGCCTTCATCAAGACTCCACGTGGTCTTGTCCAGCTCAACCGCAGCTTCTGTGGTAAATATGTATATACTGTGGGGGAAATAACAGTTTGATCCCCTTGCTTCACTTCACTTACAAAGAAATGAACAGTCTCTTAATGATCTGAAGGCAGTTGGGAGGACCACGGTCATCAAGAACAGCATTGGTAACGCACTGTAATGGATTGAAACCTTGCAGCACCCACAATGTTCGCCTAGTCAAGAAGGCACATGAAAGGCTTGTCTTAAGTTTGCCAGCCAACAAACGTTTGGCTACTAAAACAAGTGCATTGTTTCTGTTATTCCTTTTCATGTTACCTTTGGGCCAGCATGATGGTGAACCTTGATGTCATACAAAATGATATGTTATTGCATTTAGCAACAACAAATACAGTATTTTGTTGTAAGTATCTTTTGTAAAACATGGGCAAAATTGTGTGGTTGTTTTTTTTTTGTTGTTTTTTTTGTTTTTTTCCTTCTTCTTCAGGTCTCTCTGAGGCAGAAGCAAGGAAGCTTGACAATTTCCTTCACTTCAGACCATCAAAAAATATGAAGAAGAAATCTGTCCTGGACATGGGTAATTGGAACCCAGCAATGGACTATCTGGATGCACTCAGTGATGACATTCCTAAAGGTGACACTACAGAGCTTAATCTGTCCTGAACACACATATTTTTTTCACTGCATAAATTTAACAGTGCAGGTCTTAAGATTTGTTTTTAACAAGTATTTCATTTTCTGCTAATTGCTCTTATTTTATAACTGATCTCTCAGCAGAATTGGGTGGTGATTTGACGTTAACATGTGTTCCATTTCCTGTGCTACATTATAAGGGGTGATTTTCACAGAAAACACTTCAGCTGTTTGAAAACCATAACGGTCTTCTTCCAAGTGGAAACAAATTGCATAATTTTACCAGTAAAACGGTGGTTCAAGTGAGGCTACCAATAAACACAAACCTCTAAAACCGTCTGACATTAACATACCAGCCACATGGGAAGGATTTTTGGGAATATATGCTTAGAAGAATTTTCTCACATTTGGATGGGAGTCAAACTCAAACTATAATATCATCTACAGACTACTACCATATATCATTATGTGGCAATGTAGCAGAAAGCATGACATGATAATCCTGGTTGCACATTATTGGGGGGAAAAAAAACCCAATCACACATAGCAGGAAAACATCAACAGTGAACACTGTGCAAAGAATAATGTGAAATCAGACATGCAAAGTCATGTCTGCGAGGTTAGCGACTGGATATGCTCCAGACCAGAGTGAATGTAAAGAGTGTCTGGATTTAACAGGGTGTGTGAGGGAGAGAGAGAGACAAAAAAGGTTTAGCACCCTTAACCGAACATGCAGCAGATGTCTGACAGAGAGCTTCCACATGTGTACAAGGCGGTGTGTGTGTGTTCTTTGTGTTGATGCGGATGTCAGCTGCATCATGTCTAAAGCAGACAGCACACAGCTGTTTCAGTGCCACGCTCACTGCAGCGGATTGCATGTTCCTGCCTGAAAGGATAAAGAGTTAACATTTCTTAACGGGACACTGGGGGAAAAACAGGATCATGTATCTCCACCAAAAGACAGGTGCTTTCCTCTGAGACCCTAAGCTGGGCTCTCCCCCTTTTCCTTAACCATCCCACAAATCGCTTCCAGCTCCTGATTTACGTACGTTTCTCCTCCTGCTACGCACATTACATGCTGTTGGTTTTTTTACTTTTAGTTGCATCATATTTTTGAAATCAAATCCAGAAACAGGAAAGTTGCAACTTTAAAAAAAATAAAAATAAAAATTGGCCTTTAAACTCTTATGTAATCACATGTTTTCATAGTAGCAGGTCCAATTAAATCATTGTTTTAATTCCCTTGGTTCTTGGCGTTCATGGTCACACCCCGAACATACTTGGCAAACGGGTTAGACTATAGACAACAAAAGCGTGATTCACTGGTGTATCCTCTGGCTGAATAGTGTAAGATTTCCAAAGATTAGTGTTTAGCCTTTATTTCAGCTCAGCTTCACGGTTCTGTTGGAGAACATAATTTAGCAGCGTCCTTCTTTTACTATTAACTGTTTACAAGTCTTGTGTGTTTGTCTAGGATCTTGGAGTCTTCAGTTTGAGTTCGCAAGAAAAGTGTGCGTGCTTCGCAGTCTGCTGTGGTTCGGCCTGACCTTCTACCACGTGCCAATGACACCACAGCATGGATACATCTATATAGGTGACGGGACCAAGAATTTGGACCTTCCTTTCATGCTATAAAAGCTTTTTTTTCAAGCTGCATACACTCAGTAATTCACAAAACCAAAATCTGCTAAGATCTTGTCGTATTATAAAACAAATAAAACTAGGTTGGCACAGTCAGTTTAGTGCCTACAGACTTTTTGTTGTATTTACTTCCAATTCACAAAAACCGTGCCTACACAGTAAACACATGTTGAGAGGCAGAGTAAACACACATATTTTATTTGCACATCTGTGTTGCATTGAGTATACACAGTCACCATACCACCTACTTTGAAACTGTAACACTGATCAGGTTGTTGCTTGCATTAAGTTGTCAGCAGGTTTCCTTCAAGAGTCTTTTTTTTTTGTTTTTGAAAAGCAACAGTTAGAATAGATGTGTCGGGTGGGTCTGAGTGTGATTCATTAAAAGAGTGACTCAGCTTAATAAACAAAAGTTAGAATAAACACAGATGGATGAAGCTTTTAGGAATTGTTTCCCCCCCCCCCCCTCCCCCCCTCCTTTCTCAGAACCGTGTGACAACGGTCAAGGTTAACAGTCAGGGATATGGTGGTTTCATCCCTGAATAAATGGGCCCACCCACTTGTACCAATCTTTCAGGCTTTTGGTCCTTCAGTGTTTTATGTACAAGGGCTTGACACCATAACGCACATTGTTCTTTAGTATTGGGTGGCCAACAGGCATACGCTTCTTACACCACTTCAGTCCAGTTTTATAGATGGGTTTCACTGAGTCGATGGACCAGCGAGTCAGGTATCTGTACAACAAACAGAGATGCAGGGGAATTATTAACTGCACTGCGCTGGATACAAATACTGGGAAAAAAAAAAAAAGCATACGCAGACATAGATACATGCGTCACCTGTTAAGTTCGGGCTTGGGTCTCTTTGGGACATGGTCTTCTGGAAGTTTGGGTTTATGGTCAGGAAGCAGACCTTGAACACACAAAATAACAAGATGCATTTCTTAACTTCAATTTCTCAGTACTTGTATTAAAAAAATACTGTTACAAACTCTCAAAAGACAGTTATAAAAGACATAATGTACTGATGACACATTTATTTACATGATTTACTTCTCACTGTCATTACAGTCACCAAATTGCTGCTCAGTTTTCATTTAATGTAATGTTACAGCTGACAGTGTTTATCATCTGCGTAGTAGATAATAAACACGTGAAGCAGACAAATCCAGGTTGTTCTATAATGAATAAAAGACTTGAGGAACAAGCAAGAACAAGTTTACAACCCTACTATCATGTCTTGGTCCAGGTTGCACAATTATTTGCCTTTAGGCAGTGCCAAATTCAAACCTTTCATAACAAGCTGTGATGCTTTGTAAAATGAAGGTATAAACAGAACTCAAAAGTTTTAAAAATTATTTGTGCTTGATTTTGAAAAGTACAAAGAAAATGCAGTGTACTGCCAAAAGTATTCGCTTTCACACGCATATGAACTCGAGGATATCTCATTCTTAATCCATAGGCGTTAATATGACGTCAGCCTAACCTTTGCGGCTATAACAGCTTAAACTCTTCTCGGAAGGCTTTCCACAAGGTTTAAGAGCGTTTATGGGAATTTTGGGGCATTTCTTCCAGAAGCACATTTGTGAGGTCAAACACTGATGTTCCATGACCAGGCCTGACTCACAGTCTCCGAGTGCGCAGGCCAGTCAAGTTCTTCCACACTAAACTCACTCATCCATTTCTTTTTGGACCTTGCTTTGTGCACTGGTGAGTAGACCAGAAGGGGTCAAACTGCATTTAACCCATTCACTCAGTGAAGCAGTGGGCAGGGGAGCAGTGTGTAGGGATGGTACCTTGCTCAGGGGTACCTCAAGGTAGCTGTTCAGGGGAATCGAACCCCCGACCTTCCAATTATGGGGCCACCACTCTACCCACTGAGCTATCCCTGCCCCGTTGGGGAGTGAAATTGTCCAAAATGTCTTGGGATGCTGAGACATCAAGAGTTTCTCTCACTGGAACTAAGGGTGCAAGCCCAACTCCTGAAAAACAACCCCCACACCATAATCTTCCCTCCACCAAACTTTACACTTGGCACAATTCAGTCACACAAGTACTGGTTTCATGACAAACACCAAACCCAGACTCGTCCATCGGATTGCCAGACAGCATGGTGATTTAAGGCTTGGATGCAGCTGCTCGGCCATGAAAACGCACTCCATGAACCTCTCTACGCATTGTTCTTGAGCTAATCTGAATGCCACATGAAGCTTGGAGGTCTGTAGTGAGTACTCTGCAGAAAATTGGTTTGACCTCAGTGCAGTAAGTGCCTTAGCATCCCATAACCCCCACTCTAATTTTACATGGCCTATCAGTTCATATCTGAGTTCCTATCGTTCCAAATCACTTCCACTTTATTTTAATAATACTAACTGTGGAATATTTAGTAGAGAGAAAATTTCATGACTAGACTTGTTTTTAAAAACAAGTCTCATCCACCTGAATACTAGAGTTGAGGACACAGTAGCATTTGTTGACACAGGCAGCTAGAGCCATTCAGTGTCTGCTAGGCTCCCCCTCCAAATACAGGACTCACTGAACTGCATCTCTCTGCTGTCTTTTATTGGAATTACCAACAAATATTATATAATAATACATGTTGCTAGTATTCATCCATATAAGGTAACTGATAGCTCTGAAAAATAGTGGGTTGTATCACAATGACTATGTCAATGTTTTATATTAAAACAGGAAAAATGTTGGAAGGGTCCAACAGGTGGAATTTCTCACTCATTAGGAATTCATTAGATTCATTAGCAACAAGTCAGCATGATGCCTGATGATGATGATTTAAAAAATGCACATAAATCTTTAGGAGAAAGACTTAGAGGGGTTTCACAATTGTGTACTCAGGTGAAATCTCTCAAAGCAAGAGAAAAAGCCAAGAATTAACTATACTGTGATCTTCTGACCCCTCGTGTGTGTTTAATGCAAATACTCTGACGGGCTCAGAAAAAGTATGAAAATCATGATCAGTGTACACAGTTTGTTCCCTTGCCGTGCTTAAAAAACGACTGACTGCCAAACACTGAATTCCTTTGTTTCTTGTGACCTGTTTTGCAAGTGCTGCATTACTGCACCGACATTATAATCAATTCATTCCTGCCTGGCCTCTTAAAATGTCTCTATATAACTGGTATGTTACATTTGTTACAATTTGCTGCCCTCTTGGCTACATCTCTTTTGAAAAATACCATTTTTATTGTCATACATTTTTACCTTGCTAAATAAAGGACACATAAAAGTCACTCTGCTGAACCCAAGCTAAATAAAAATAGACTCAGACAAAGTGGCTATTAACCTTTGTATTTATTTTATCTGAGTAAACTAAATAACCCACTTACAGGTGGAAAGAAAGTACAAGGAGGCTTCATGATATATGACACGTGTCTAGAGCTGTGGAGGTGCTACTGATGGGTAACTTAAAAACTTAAAGCACAACAGCAGGACTTCCACTAACCTGCTCTGTGAGCCATCTGTACACAAATGGCAATCTTGCGGTGCTCTTCTGGACAGAGACCAGTGACTCTCCTGGGCAACATCCCTCCATCTGACCTGATAAACTGACTGAGCAACAAGACATCCTGGGAAGGGAAAATACAAAAAAGAAAGAGAAAATCAGGCTAATACACTAATATTAATAATAATGTCACTAATAACAGTGAAAGTATTTACTGTGTAGTTGTATTTGTTCTGCAGATTCCATCTGTAGATTGGACACTTGGCTGTGGGATTTGGAGGCTGTGCTCCGACTGGAACTTCCAGAATTTGTCCTTCAATCTAACAAAAAAATAAGAAGATATGACAGTTACTTTATCAGAATCAAAGCATTTTTATTATACTAATAGCATTTGTTATTTATTTACAAGTGCAGAATAATACTCCTCAACTCCAACATGGTCTCTCACTGCTGGTTACAGAGTTTATTACGTACTTATATTAGGCCTTAAAATACATCAAAATGTTTTGTGTAATTATCCAAAACAATGATAATTCAAAAAAAGTTTTGCAATTATTTAACTTCACAACAATGACATTTTGAATGGTTCTGAGCTTTACTTACATTTGTTGTTTTACCATCTTGCTTCTCCACCACTGCAACAAACATTATGAAACATCAGACTTTACATTAAATTTTAATTTTGCAGTTGAATTTCACTAATTCATGTATTAAATGTTGTTTTATTCCAAAGTAGGATGCTCTGAGACTGGATCCCAGCAGTCATGGGGTGAGAGGTTCTACACCCTGGACAGTCTGTCACAAGGCTAACACTGAGATACAGACCACCAATCACAATCATTGTGAGGTGACAGTGCCAACTACTGCATAGTGGAAACAAAAGTGGTTTCCACACTGACATTGTAATTGACAATAAAAATCCTAGATTCAAGTTTTACTAGTCTGTAATTGTAGATATAAACAGTGCTTTTTCATTTTAGTCAACAATCAATTTTACTCGTTCAACTACTAACTCCAAAACTATCAACAGAATTGATCTTTCAAACTATTTTCATTAACTGTTAAAGCTATTCCTGTAGCTTTAACACATCTAGTTAAAGCTACAGAAATCTTTCTTGATTCTAAGTGAGAACAGATGACTACAACTTCTTACAATGCAATATTAAAATCTTTACATTACTAGTTTCAAAGTAATATTTTCCTGTTTGATCCGTCTTGGGTCTACCAAATTCAAACTAGATATCTATAATTTCCTTTAATTCCGAAAATGAAAGAAGTTCATTCATTTTAACTAACATAAAGTTAGTTGTTAAAGATGAACAACTAATCTTTATATTAATGCATATTATATAATATTTATGCACGTGCTGAATTGTTAAGATTAAAGTTTAAGTTCGACAGTAATGCACACAGCATTCTGTCAATAAGACACTTTTGTAAAATAATCGTGACACAGAGTTGATCTGTGGTTGGTTTGGATGAATGTAGTACCTGTATTAGAATATGTTGTTAGGCTTATTGTTTTTGATTTTGGTAAAATGTGGATTTTTCAACGTTGCCGCAAGCTTACTGACATTTTTAAATTAGTTTAATGGTTTCTATAACTTTGTTAGAAAAAAGAAGCTCCTTGAAGGTTTCAGAAGTTCAGGAAATTTAACTGAAAAGTCAACACCTGCAGACGCCGCCGACTGACGTTTCACGCAGATGTGGTCGTCATCATTTAACTAATGTATTGTATCTTTATTGGAAAACACAACAGGAGAATAGCGTGTCCTATAGGTGATAGGAAATGAAAAACATGCGGTGTATTTAGCAAAACATGCTAGTTATCCCACAGACAGGCTAAAGCTGTAACGTTTGCACACATGTCTCACCTTGACGAATCCCTCTTTTCTGGGTAGTTAAAGCAGTAAGCTGGGGAACATTTATCGTCCTTAAAGAACTCAAGTTGGTGCCTCTGGATTCAAGTTTTAAGCCCGCAAATGAGGTCCAGAGAGACCTGAACACACTGCGGGCTGCCATGTTTAATTCTTGACCTTATCCTTCGTTCCTTCCTGTCTTCTTCTTCTTCTCCTACATTTTAATGGCGGTTCCTTCCTGTCTGTTATTCTCGCGAGAATAAAAGAGCGACACCGATGGCGAAAACCGCTTATTACATCTAAGAAGGACAAAAAAAGGGGGAAATCCCACAGGTTACACAACTACAGAAACATCATTGTACATGTTAGTGTATGACATTTGTTTGTTTTAGTTGTTTTAATAACTGACTTTAAAAGAAGCTTTATATGTTGTTACTTTTGGATAACCTTGTTATTTTTTTAATAAGCGACTTTTATAAAAAAGCTTTATATCCAAAAGTAAATAAATTTTCCAAGTCCAATGAGATTAATTCATAGATTTATGAACCTTCATGAAATGTAAGCCTATAGCCTCAAAGGATGACAAAATGCAATCTGAGATTGAAATCTAACTAATAGATTAACCCACAAACAACACAGCAGCAGAATATCAGGCAAAATTAAACACAAGAGAAAAATCAATAAAGACATGCCACGCTGATATGTATGCAATTTATCTAATACACAGGAGAAAACCAGCGAAACGGGGTAGCGTGCTTCAGAGATATTTTTTTAAACCCAGAGAGAGATCTAGTATAACAGTACAAGTCAATTGCCTTCAAGGAAGATTTAAACTCAATGTCCTAGAAGAAGGACAAATAACGCCTAGTCTAAACCGCAGCATGTGTTTTTGGATCCTCTCAATGCTTTTATCCTTTTGATGTTGTTTTTTAGATTTTAGAGATAGGGTCATCTCTATCCAAGCCGTACTCATCAGATGTAGAAGTATGAGAGACACCAACACAAGTATTGTACAGAACATGCCAAACATTTTGAGCAGAAAGCAGAAGATACAGGTAGACTCTTTGGGGACAGATAAAGAGGAAGATAAAGTATCTGATGTTTCATAACGTTAGCATCTGAACACTATGCCATTGTCCACTTACTTACTTTCTTTCTTTCTTTCTTTCTTTGCTGTTTTCTAAGCATTATCTCTAGGCTTTATCTGTTTAAAAAAATAGACCTTTATGAAACCCTTAACTGCTCCTACATCATGAGATAAGTTAAAAAAAACTTTCCTCGGGGTAAGTTCTAGCTTTCAAGCCAAGCTAGTAATAAGTGTTACAAAAAAAAAATCTGCTGCTTAAATGCACATTTTCGCTAATAAAATGTTCTTTTTATTATTCTTATTTATTTATAGGTTTGTCTTAGAGAGGTCAAAATAACCCAACAAATGGCCTCTATTTGTATAGCGCTTTACTTAGTCCCAAAGGACCCCAAAGCACATTACACTACATTCAGTCATCCACCCATTCACATACTAGTGATGGCAAACTAAGTTGTAGCCACAGCTGCCCTGGGGCGCACTGACAGAGGCAAGGCTGCCGGACACTGGCGCCACCAGGCCCTCTGACTACCACCAGTAGGCAACGGGTGAAGTGTCTTGCCCAAGGACACAATGACCGAGACTGTCCGAGCCTGGGCTCAAACCTGACGAGTCCAAATTTGAGATCTTTGGTTCCACCTGTCGTGTTTTTGTGTATTGCAGAAAAGGTAAATGGATCATCTCTACATGCATGGTTCCCACCATGAAGCATGGAGGAGGAGGTGTGATGGTGCGGGTGCTTTGCTGGTGACACTGTTGGGAATTTATTCAAAATTGAAGGCACACTGAACCAGCATGGCTACCATAGCCACTGCAGCAACACACCATCCCAAACCAGATGGGTTATTTTTCAACAGGACAATGAGCCCGAACGCACCTCCAGGCTGTGTAAGGGATATTTGACCAAGAAGGAGAGTGATGATGTGCTGAGCCAGATGGCCTGGCCAACTGGTCACCTGACCTACACCCTGACGAGGTGGTGACTGTTGGCAAACCATTTCAGGTGACGACCTCATGGAGCTCATGGAAAGAATGCCAAGAGTGTGCAAAGCAGTAATCAAAGCCAATGATGGCTATTTTCAAGAATCTAAAATATAAAACATGTTTTGACTTATTTCACACTTTTTTGTTTACTACATAATTCTGTATTCTGTAATTCCTTCACTGAGAATCTACAATGTAAATAGTCATGAAAACAAAGAAAACACATTGAATGAGAAGGTGTGTCCAAACATTTGACTGGAAGTGTAAGTGACAGTGAAAGTGTGAGGGTAAGTGTGCGTGTTGGGTTTATTGTGCTCTCTTTTTTCAGTGCATTACTTTTTATGGTCACTTCTGCCACCTTGCATTGTGAACTCAAGGCTGGTGAAGCTGCTCCAACTTCCAGACTTGGAAATCTGAGGGGGCATTCGAGTCATTCTGACTGGGAACTTGGAAATTTTGATGTCTGACTTCATGTGAAGTGCATTAACAGGCTCCTGCCATGATCAGCAAATGCCAAGCCTGGCACTTCCACAGTCTTGCAATGCCTCATCCTGTTTTGGTCAGTAACACTTGTTCTTGGGTTAACCAGCACCAAACTATTCTTGAGTCAGCCGAGACTAAATCTGCATCAGTAAGTAAGCCAAGCCACTATTCCCACTGAGTTGGTCATTACCTCTCGCCATCACAAATGAGTCCTCATTCTGACCTATCATGAATCAGAAGTGACTGTCTAATTCAGCCAAAAAAGTCAGCCAATGTCTTATTGCCCCTTGAGTTGGTCATCTTTGATGTACTTTGGTCAGAGACGACTAATGTCTAACATTCTGAGTTGGGCTACAGTTCCTGTGCCTCAGACTTGGCTGACCTGCCAAATATTCCCCAGAGGTGTCCACCTCCGTCACCCTGCATCCTGTATCTGAATCAGTTTTCCAATCTGTACACCCCTAAGTCTGCCTGTTGTCATCAACCCCATGCCAAGGACAGAGCCTGAGGAGCAGGTCTGCTCTGTCTGCGAGGCACTATAGGGCGGCTGGTTTCCAGCCTTCTGGTTATTTAGCATTCTGCCCTGACCTCCAGTTGTCTCCCCTCTGACAACTTCCCTTCCAACTGCTTGCTTTGCCCTCAGAGGGTCTCTGCCTTATGAGGGTTTTTGATTCCTATCCAGCCTCTAGATGTTTTCTGTCCTCGCCACCCTCCACTTGCCTTGGTCCTGAAGGGTCTACACTGTCACTGATTCACTGCTAATTTGGAACATCCTTCGGGCCATCCTTCATATGATCCCCCAAGACTTTGGACTCCTTACATGGGACATCTTAGAGTCCTCCCTTAGGGGCACCATCTTGGTTTTTCTATTATTTATTTTTGAAAGATCACTCTTCTTATGTATCAGTTTTCTTACTTCCTTTCTTTATTTGTGTGTTGTTTTGTTCTTGTTGCCTTCTCTAGCCTCATTCCCGTGTTGCTATTCAAGACATTTAAAATCCTTATTTATTAATGCAGCATGCCTGTATGATAGTATGTCCTACATCTGGGTCATTTTGAAATTAAACAGGATGTGAATTAAACAGGATGTCACTGTTGCATATTTGTAAAGGTTAAAAAAAATCATCTTTGAGGCTAAATACTTACAGCATTTTGACCAGGAACACTCAATGGAAACTCAAGGTTGCCTCAAGTTTTTGAGAAATATCGGATACTGCAGGCAAAAGACAGCTAAGTTTATATTTAAGATATTAGATGAAGAACTTTTTGTCATAACTTTCAATGTCATTGGACGTGCAGGAGAAGCAAAAACACAAGTGCTTGTGGTTCTTATTAAAATTAGAATGGGAGGCTGAGCCCTCACCTTTAAGGGGTCTCTTCTACGGAACCAGCTCCCAGTTTGGATTCAGGAGACAGCCATCCTCTTGACCTTTAAAATTAGGCATAATACTTTCCTTTTTGATAAAGCATATAGTTAGGTCTGGATCAGGTGACCCTGAACCATTCCTTAATTGTGCTGCATTGGGCCTAGGCTGCTGGGGATATCCATTGATTCAATAAGTGTTTCTTCTTCACTCACATTTTCTCACTCCCTGTGTGTTTACACACCACCTTGTATTTAATCATTAGTTATCACAACTTGTCTTTTGTCTTGTCTCGCTCCCCTCACTCCCAACTGCTCATGGCGGATGGTTGCCCCTCCCTCACCCTGGTTCTGGTAGAGGTTTCTTCCCATTAAAAGGATGTTTTTCATTCCCACTGTCAACAAGCGCTTGTTCATAGGGCATCATCTAATTGTTGGGGGGTTTTCTGTCTAGTAATTTGGGGTCTTTGCGTCTGTAAAGTGACTGTTGTTGTGATTTACCATCATATATCAATACAAATAAAATTAAGTGAATTGAGTCTAGTAGTTTGTTTTCAGAACAAACACATTAAAAACAAGCTTACGTGCAAAAAAACTGAGTAGCAAACTAACTTTTTTTTTTTGTAGAGGATTGTGATTTGGGACCATTGCACTTTAAAGTAGATACAGAGGCGTTTCACCCTACCAGTATTGTGTTTGTGAATGTTATGTGGTTAACTTTCAAAAATGTCTACCTTTTTCTTCGCATATTCAAAGCAGGTGCAGTCACCCATACACACACACGCACACACACAAATCACACAACGAGACACAGAAGACGTAAGCCCTGTAAATGTTTTATGAGAAGCTAATGAATTTAGCATGTTTGTTAGACTTCGTGAGAATCTGAATGTAAGCAAGTTTAAAGTGCAATAGAAATCTCAGCAGGGCCTCTCTTGTGCATTTCCTAAACAGTTGGGTTTGTGATCAATGGAGAATGAAGCATGGTGAAGACAAGTAGGTCATGTCGGAAGCATGCACGCCATCGTGGCGCCACGGTTTCACGGACAAAAATGTGAACAATTTCTCAAATGCCATCTAAACTGTGAGGCTTAAAAAAGCCGCACTCTGGGATGCAAATAGACTTCTGTGCTCATCTCGTCCACAGAGCTCAGAGTGTAGATAAATAGAGATTACGGTCACACTGACGGCACAAAGGATGCATTGTGTCTGTGATCAGGTCCCTCCGTTGAGGGCACTTAAGCAATCACATTCCTCAAGAGAAGCCCAAAAAATGTCATTTAAAGTGTCTGACCAGCTCCTCACCGGCTTTGATATTCAAATGAAACATGGCCCTGTACAAATAGGCGCCTTAGCTGAGGAAGAAGGGGGAGTAAATCAGATAGGATTTCCCTCACATGAAAAGAGCTTGTCTGACATTTTCACAGCAAGCGCTTAGGGACCCTGAAGCAATGTTGGTTCGATGTCATGGTGGGAAGTTATTGCTGTGTGGAAAAGGTTAGTGTTTTCAGCCCAGCTTTCCTGGATAAACTGCTAAAACACAGCATGGAATAAGCAAAGGAGATGAAACCAGAATGAGGAAGAGTGGGTACGGTCACTTCTCGCAAAAATAAATCCAACCCAGTCCAATGCATTCCCCTTTTACTGTCACGCTGGACTGTTTGTTTTGCTTTTAATGCTGGAAAGCCCCTGGTGATAGCTTCTGCCGAAGAGTCTAAACAAAAGGAGACCTCAAAGAGGGTCATATTAGCGATACCGTGGGATCTGAACAGTAGAATTTGAGGTGGCACCTTTAATACAAATCTGACCAGTAAGACTTTCTCATGTTTCATACTGCTCTGTGTATATTTCTCTCAGTGAGAACCAAGGGGTTTTGACAGAATAACTCATTCCCATGCAGATGGAATTTGTGGATTTTGGATTTGCTGCGTCCAAATTGATGGGCTCAGTCTGGTATGCAATTAAGGCATAGCTGTCACTAAGAGGCTTTCCTGGATGATTAACTTGTAAGGCCTGTTGCATCCAAGGAAGTCAACTGAACACAATTAGACCGTTTCGAGGAAATGAGTTTGGTAAGGTCTCTGCAGCTGTAAAATAAGGTAAAGAGAAAAGAAAGCAACTAGAGCAGGCAACTGGAAACAGAAATATAGGCTTTATCAACTAGGGAGCGGAGATCAAAGACTGGATTGGTTTCTTTCTGATGCTATGTAAAGGTTTCGTGCAAGTTACACGAATCTCTGCCCATCCAAGCAGCAACAACCCCCTCTCAACAACGTTACCTCTTCAAATCGAAAACCTCTCATTTATAACACCCCCCCACGTGTTTATCCGGGTGTACGTGCTAAACAGCACAAGATTCTTCAACAAATTCCACGCTCTTTGAAGAGGCTCTTTTTCCCTGTTTTTCTGACACTTGGCCAAATGCAAGAGCTGGCTTCTATCCCCCTCTCTCTCACACACACATAGTCAAACTATCCATAAATACACATGCACGCTCAAACACAATCACACGCTTGAGTGTGCATCTGTCTTTCTCATTTGAGCATACACACTCTATGAAAAACCTGTGGTCTTCTTGGCTTTTGATGCATTTTGCAATGCCGGTGTTACCCCAGGTCCTCGGCTCCTTAGGGATCCTCTTGAACTGTTTAAAAACAGTTTCGGCACTCTCCTCCTTTGCATTCATCTTCCTGCTGGGATGCAGAGTTTTTGTTTTAGTTTAGAACTGGTCCTGCACCTTCTGAAGCCAAGTTTCCTCTGGATGAGATGTGTTTGACTTTTTAAAGGGTTCGCCCATGGTGGCTATTAATAAGAAAGTCAGTTAAGAGAATGGGGAGAAGGATTAGTAGAATAAAGAAACAACAAACGTGTTTTCCATCAGGATCGATGCCCAACATTAAACAGAGTCCAGCCCTGGAATCCCTGTTACACCATTTGTTTTAAATAAAAGCAGGATTTTACACCTGTAGGAGCAAGAACAACAACAAAAAAGTAAACCAGTGATTTATTGAACCTCTGAAGGATGTTCTAATGTGATACGGGGTCATCTCATGCTGTGCTGATTTGTGCAGCACTACCCAAATTGGATTCCCACCATGGCTGTCGCTGCCTTTAACTTCCTCCTACTGGTGTCTGTTGCTATGACACCTGCAGCGGCATTCTCACATGGTTTCCAATCAACGTCTGAGGTTTTTGCTAAGAAGGTTGTCCACACGTTGTCACGTAACAAATGAGGTAAGCAGTACCATTACATGTGCATCCAAATTTCCTTTCATTAGTTTGCTGGAGTATTTAGCTTTGCCTTCATCATATACTTTTTTTCTCATAAAGTTGGTATGGCATATGAAGCAAACATTTAGTGACATATTTGCACATCAATCAGACTTGGAGGGAAGAGCATTTGCATTTGAAGCCATGTTTGTGTCCACACTGTGAACATAGATCAAACTCAATGTTCTTTTTACACTGGTTTAGCCTCTAGCAGCTCATTAGACCAGTGATTGTAAACCTCGGGCCAAAGTTATCCCAAACCTGTGATAACTTTGGCCCGATAGCTTTCCTTTGCTTTATAAACCATTGTCATTTATAAGATGAGTTGCCATGGTGCCTTTGCTTACAGTTTTTTCTGAATGCTTAAACCCTAACTGTGATTCTTATAGCACAATTTCTAAAACTATTAATACTTATAGCAAAACCACTCACTGAGTTTGCAAAACTAAAAGCACAAACACTGCTTTGCACTCAGTTTGCCATTTTGTAACACACACTTTGCAAACCTGTAGCTACAATCCACTGCACAGCACTCCTTTTGCAGAACTGTAAACACAACTCACTGCTTTACACTCAATTTCCAAATGATCAACACACTCCTAGCAAAACTATACACATTTATGGCTATTATTTACACTATTTTGCCAACTGTCTGGCACACTGTCACATGTAAAAACTTTTTTAGATAATTAGTTCACTTTGCAATCAGCCCAAGCACAATAATACAGGTAAGCTCTGTGTGTGGAGTACAATGGAGGGAGCAGGAAGAGTGAGAAGTAGAGGAGGCCGAGGAAGAGGACGTGGAGGTGAAGAAGTAGGATGAAGAGGACGACAAGGACAAGGAGGAACAAGAGGAGGACGAGGAGGGGGCAGAGGAAGGGTAAGAAGAGTAAGAAATAGAATTGCTGATGACATCAGAGCTACAATAGTGGACCATGTAATCAACCGTGGAATGACCCTGAGGGAAGCTGGCCGACGGGTTCAGCCTAACTCGAGCCGCTACACTGTAGCAAGCATCATAAGGACATTTTGAAATGAGAATCGGTTAGTACAGTCACTTTGCACTAAGATTTGTAGCACTGCCATATGCTAATGAGAAACACAGCAATACCATAGATGTAAAAATACTGAAATTGTTACTTTACAGAATTGCTAGATGACCAGATGCTGGGGGCAGAGGAAGCCTGTTCACTGCAGACCAAGAAACCCATATAGTCAATATGGCGATTGCAAATAATCCTATACTTGGAAATAAACACTTGTGTTTGTTTTGATGTGTGTAAATAAACACCAGTACTTGAAGTTTGGATCCCTCCATGTTTACAGACCTATGACAAAAGTATGAGCTCAAACTGACATGGCCTAGCTTGTGCACAGAGAAAGCAAAAGCCAGATGTGTTTTGTATTCATACCATCAGTGTGCAGTTGGCGCATTGTGTGCTTAGTAGATGATGGCTTTTGTGTACTGTTTGATACGAAAACACCATTTTTACGAAGGTGTGAAGAGTTAATCTAGCTGTGTTCGCTTTTGCAAGAGAACTACAATGTTTTGATAATTGATTGACAGGTTTTCTTATTTGTGTGTAGAGTTTTGCAAAAATAGCCAATAGTTACAAAAAATGTGCTTAAGCAATCAGAAAAAACTGTAAACAAACTCCTTAGCTGACTCTGGCAATTCACTATGTGCACGTTAGCATATGCTACTTCCGGAGCGGAAACTCCTGTGGGGAGCTTTGTTTCCGGTGTCCTATTCGCGCCTTGTTTACAGTCCAAAACAAGTTAAGCAAATGAATGAATCAAGCGGCGATTTACATTTCTATAGATGTCTCGGGCATTTACCCAATATATCTGTAAATGATGTTCATCGACTTGTCAATATTTTTCCCCCGCGCCTCAGAGCAAAATAGAAAAGGGATTCAAATGTTATATTTCTCAGCTGTCCCTCGTTTATCGCGGGTGTTATGTTCTAAAAATAACCAGCGATAGGTGAAATCAAGTAGCCAATTTTATTTTTTGACGGTGCAAAACGTTTCGTGGACATCGTGGATATACAGTACTGCACTTCAGAGTCACACTGCTAGCGATTCTGTACTGTAGAGGAGAGACGTCACGGAGGAGATCGTCTGCAGCGATCAGGACGCAGGACACAATGTGACGTAAAAAAAAAAAGCATGCAAACTTGCACTAAAAAATCCGCAAAACAGCGAGGTGAAAGGTGAACCGCGTTATAGCGAGGGACCGCTGTAATTTTGAAGGTAAGTCACAACATACCCTTCGTAAATACTAATGTATAGAAACCGTTACCAGCAATCATTCATTTTTTGTGTGGCTTTTTTTCACGGTTTGTTAACAAGCTGTGTAGGTGTGTACTTGACTAGCTGATATCAACATAACGGGGAAACATCTGGTTTGACTATTGTTTACCTGTAGTTTGAATGCTGAACATTTGCCAGTTTAAATCATAAGACCAGTCACTATACAGAGATACTCTTCTGAATGTGGACGATGTGTCTTCTGTATGCAGTAATGCAGTTCTGCTTGTGTTGAGTGATGTAAACAACTGATCGATCTAAACGCTTTAAACATCAAAATTGATCATTAGATTTTTATGACACAACAGTGGTGAGTGTTCCCACCTTCTGCTCTTTGTAACTTAACGCGATCTTTCCGTTTTTGAGTTTTGGACATGATTTTGGAGTATATCTTCACAGTAGCGATTGACCGCAAAGTAAAGCTACCGGAAATGCACAACCCCACATCCGGTCTCAAACCAGGAAGTTAGCATTTTCTCGTGCACAGGGTCAATAGTGACCCATCTAAGCATCAGGGGGTAGAGTCTGGTGAAGTTACACCCTTTTTCATAGAATTTTCACCAGAATGAACACCCAAATGGAAAACCTTCTAGTTCCTGAAATAAAAATATTTTAAGTAATATAATCAAATTTAAATTTTCTATGTACTACATTGTGCAGTTTAAAACATTGTGTGGCACTATGTTAAAGATAGAGACATGAAAATAGTAGCCCCCCATTTTATTTTATACTCAAAGATACTTTCTTTTCTTTTCTTTTATAGTCCACTGTAAAGTTCATTTTACTGTTGTATAAGATTTACCAGAAGAGGGCGCTCAGTCTCGTAGCTGACGCTACACTAGAAGCAGTGTTGCCAACTTAGCGACTTTGTCGCTATATTTAGCGAGTTTTCAGACCCCCTAGCGACTTTTTTTCAAAAAAAGATGTGAAAGCACATATCGCTTTTACTCTCAACAAGCAGCGGGTGCTGTAACGCAGTCAGTTCTTTTACTCTTTTACTCTTATGCTGTTTTGTGGATCACAAGGTTTAAAACTACTTATAAACACACAAAGTAACTCCACCAGAGTGCCTATTTCGGGTCACTTTTGCCGGTCCAAGCCTGGGTAAAGGAGCAGGGTTGGAATTGTGACATTAAAAAAACAATAATTGCTAAAATAAATTTAATTTGTAGTTCTAAATAAATTCTAAATGCATTTAGGACGTTTTTTACTCACTTTATGTCTCTTCCACGATGTTATTTCTCTCTCCAACAACATAGATTACAATTACATTAGCATGACCAATTATGCAAATTAGGCGATGACGTCATGTAGCGACTTCTAGCGACTTTTAGGACAGCCAATAGCGATTTTCCTTACTGAGGAGTTGGCAACACTGACTAGAAGTAGTGTCAGTTGTGACGAGGCAGCGTATGGCCCGCGCGCCAAAAAGAACTGATTGTCGTATTTTTCTGTCTTTACAGGTAAGCTGGGTGGTTGATAATATAAAACAGATGTTATAAAAGTGATAGGCACCAGTGGCGATTAATGATAAATGTCTTGTTTGTGGCGAATGTTAAGCTAGAGAGCTAATTTCCAAGTTGGCCCAGTTGTTAGCCTGTGCTCATCCAGTTGTTAGACTGTACCGAAAGTCTGTGAGTTCATTGCAGGTATTTTTTGGGTTAAAGCCACACGTGTTCATCCAGTTGTTAGGCTGTACCAAAAGTCTGTGAGTTCATTGCAGGTATTTTTGCTCATCCAGTTGTTAGGCTGTACTGAAAGTCTGTGAGTTCATTGCAGGTATTTTTGCTCATCCAGTTGTTAGGCTGTACCGAAAGTCTGTGAGTTCATTGCAAGAATTTCTTGGGTTAAAGCCACACTTAATATGTTTGCACAATAAGAAAAAATGTAAACTGCTGTATGTTTAGTTCATGAAGAGTGAATGCTATAGAAATATGTTAAGAAAAACCTTTATTTAGAAGAAATCTACTTTAATAAATACAGTTAATAAGACAAGTTCATAAATAGATTAAAACAGTAGTAAAAACAAGATAAAACTGTAATGAGAGTTTACTATTCATGTGTATAGTAAAATTTATTTTTGTGATTTAAGCAGATTATAGAAGTGGTGCATGTGAATATGAAACTGTTACTTGTATAAAGTAATGTTAGCTACACTAGAAGAAGCAGTGTCAGTGGTGAAGAGGCAGCGTACGGCCCACGCGCCAAAAAGAACTGGTTGTCGTATTTTTCTGTCTTTACAGTTTCCTGTAAAAATAAATATGTTGCACGGAGATGAGTTGGCCCATTTTTTGTAGTGTAGCTACCCTGTATATTTCCCCTGGTTATTCACCTCCTTACGACAGTGGCTCTGTACCCCTTGCAGAGTGTCATGCCTCACAATCTAAGAAACACTGCCTTAGAAAAGCCAGAGACATTCCTGTGATGGTAACATACCAACCGCGTTGCCAATCTTAGAAGTTGGTCTTCATTTCGATATCAAACACTCGTCTGTCTGTAAAGCGCTTGATTGTATTTTCAGTGATTGCATGGCTTTAAAAACTCTGTCCACAGACCTATAAACACCTGACAAAGTCATCAAAACAGCCTTTGTGGTAGTTCCTGGCACAGTCGGCATAGCCGTGACCAAATTTCGTCATGATGATATACACATATAGACCAACAGAATCAAGAGGGGGAAACAATACCATCTCTGGTGTGCTATTGTGGCTTTGTAAATGCTTTAAGGTTAAATTATGTTCACCAGCTAGTTCTTGGCACCGCCAAAGGGATTTTTGCTGCTTCAAAACTGAAGGTAGCTGCAAAAACCAAAACAATGAATGTGGGCTTTAAAAAGCTGCATCTGCACGCCTGTGACAGATTTGGCTCTGTAGCTTCCCTCGCCTTTGTAAGCCATTGCTATTTCTAAGGTGTGTTGCTATGGTTGCCTGTGCTTAAAAAAAACTTCTTGGGTGATGTTGACCCTGACTGCTTCAGACAAGGTTGGTCTCCAGAGAATAAGGTTTTGTCAGCCCTATATTAGACTTTGCAAAGTCTTGCACTTGTGTCAAAACTGCATATTTCATCACAGACGTTGTTACTTCAGAGTGCCTTCAACACGTGTCCTTCTTTCACTCTTTGTAAAAGGTGGGAAATTCGGGTCAAGCTCTATTGTGAAAGCAGACATTTTGATGTAACGTCTCTGCACTTATCAGCAAATACATAACCTGACATCACATCTTATTTCAACAAAGCATGAATTGGCGTACCAGCACTGCTTGCATTCCCTCTCAACCGCAAAATACAATGGGATTTGCAGCATTTAAAAGCATACATTTTACTGGAGCTGTGCCGGCTGTAGCCGTCCTTTATGTGAGCCACACCTGGCTTGTAAATAAACTGACTGTGACACAAGGTCAGTGCAGCCTTCCTTTAAATCCCTCATTAGTCAGTCGCAGTTTCTGTAAGTGAATGTGTTGAATAATATGGAACAAAAAAGAGAAAAAAAAAGCAGACTTCATTGTGGACAGGAGTCACCTGACGATCACCATTCCCCAGCAGGGGGCAGTGGTGATTGTCAGGTAAAGCGTTGCACTGCTGAGACTGCATTCTCACCTGATGTTCAGCAATACAGAGAAGCTGGAAGAGAAACCTTGAGGATTAAATAAGAGGCAAAATAAATGAAAGACGTGGTGGTTGTTATGGGGGTATTGACACAGTTTTCAAAACCTACTGGCCAACCTACTATTTTTTTAAACATTTCTTAAAAGAGAAGACAGTAATGGGTTGTTGATATTAACTGTATAAATGTATAAACTGTCATAATGATTTTCCTTCAAATATGTTTTCAGCCCATTTCTACCAAAGAGAAAGGTTACATGGGCTCCTTGATGAGGACCAAGGCTGCTGTCTTGTTTTCTCGTCCTTTCCCAGTTGGGGGTCATTTAAAAAAAACAACTTGAGACTGACTTCTTTTTTTCCTTTTTTCCCCTGTCTTTACTGCCACCTTTCTTTGTTGCAATTTTAACACCATCTCCAAATCTATGTTATCCTGTGAGAACGCCAAAACCATTCGTGCTCTATGTGTGTGTGTGCATGCGTGTGCGTGTGTGTTCAGTCTGTCTTGCCACAGTGACAAGAAGTCATACAGTGAACTGCAAAGAGTCAAGGGTTCCTCCAGTCTTTATGCACTGGGCTTAATGAGGGCACATTCAGTCAAACAAAGAGACATGATGCAACAAAAGACTGGACGTTGAAAAGAAGGCAAATCTGAAGTCCTTCCAACTGCCATTCACAAGTATGTATGAGGGCTGGGCTGTCTAACACAAGGCAAACTCTCCAGTAAAATTCCATCACTGGCTGACTATGAAAAGTCACAGAGGAAGAGCTATTTCTTTCCGAGTGCCGCTTTGTCGTCAAGCGGAAGGACACTCACATGTTTAATTATTTCCATTTATATCAAATGATAAGATTAAAGAGAGAATTACACTGAATGTGTGCATGTTTTCCTGTATGAGTCACAGTCACATTTTTTTCACAGGAAGTATCATTCTAATACATTTTTGTTCAGTTCTCATCTATAATAGGTTACCTCGTCACTGACGGGCTCTTATTTTGTTAGTGTATGTAACTTTTGTGCACTTTGAGCCGACAAGTGGTCATCAATGGGATAACCGCACACCAAAAGACCCTTTATTAACCCCAAATTCACAAAGATGGCTGATTTAAAAACATAAACACAAAGCAACCTGATTTAGGGACTTAGTAAGAGAAGATCATCATCCCAGCTCTCTTCTTTATCTATAGATAGACTCTGAACGAATCTGGATGAGATTTTTTTTTAGCTCATCTGGCCCAATGAGCTGATGCCATGGCGTCTGTTCTCCATCTTCCCTGATTTTACTAACACTAAAACACATGAGTCTTCATCCAAACTATGCTCAGCATCTTGTTTTCTATTTTACAGGCACTTTTCCATACACTGCATAACCTTAACCAACAGCTGAATACTATTTAATTCAGCTCATTTAGCAGAGTCGTTAACACAAGATTCTCAGTGCTAATACAGCTTGCATGCAGAAAGTGATAAAGAAAGAACTTCATTTAATTCCTAGTAATTTGATAGCTCAAAATTATACCAAAAGCTCACCATCTTACCAACATCAGTAATATGGCAAATACTACGGCACACTGATGTGTTCATATATTTACATGCTTTTAAAGGTCCCGATGACAACCGACCTATCCAGTCACTTTCTTTCTCCAGCTGCCACATTCAGGGTACATCCTGGATGTCTCCAGTGTGGCCTGTTTTAAACTTCTGCAGGGAACCTATGTAGAGCCGATGACATACCTATGTAAGTGTCCAAAATTGTCGCCCACCTTTGTGTTTCTGTTGTAACAACCCCTTATTGTTTTATAGCACCACTAGAGGGGGTTGACATATTATTGTAGTTGAGGGAGTCTCCTAGTGGGTGTGCGAGTATAGTCTGGCAGCCATTACATGCTGCTCATGTCTGTTCCGAGAGAGACCTCACCATTGTAAAGGGCTGGCACTGGCGCCTACCCATCTATGCACATGTATGTACGGAGAGAGTAAAGCTGTGGAGACCTGACTTGTATGGTTTTATGTTGCTAACATCAAATAAAGGTCTGTTGTTCGATTTAAGTAACTGGCCTAGAGTTATCTGGCTAACCTCCCACTGGACCTGCTAGCCGCTCCGTCCTCACCAGACTGCTATTATTAACACGTGATCATGTCCCAATGTTTTTTCCCTTGTGGAACCTCACCCTTTGTTGTGGCCAGTTTATTTTTATTTTTATTTTTATTTTTTTTTTTATTTTTTTTTGGGGGGGGGGGGGGGGGTTGTCATTTACAGTAAGAATACTGGACTCAGGACTTTTATAACTTTTATCGTGTTGAAAGAAAGCCATAATCAGTGTGCCACTTGCAACCATCATCATTCTGACAACCAACCAGTCATAATACCCCCTGAATGTTTGTGGTGACGTGCATGTTTGCGATCCGTCTTGACTTCTCTTTGAATTTTAATTCTGATCAGTTTGAGCAATACACTCAGCCACTGACAAGGTGACCTCACTTCCTCCTCCTTTCTTCACACATTACAATAACCTGTTGATTTTTGATGGATCATTAGCGAGATGAGACATTACGCTGATGTTCTTGGCACTCAGAGATCTGGTGTTGGACAAATAGTTTTCCTTGAAATATGATAATATATGCTGAAGGCTCTGTTGTAGTATGACATGTTTTGTAGCAACAGTGCTGGAGTCTTGATCCTGTGATACAACCCTTGAATTATTTATCTGTTCAGACCTCAATCATACAAACCAACAGGAGATGCAGCAAAGAGACATTAGGTCTCAGTTACACAACACAGTTACACAACAGTTTTAGCATTGCAGTGTGTGTACGTGTCGCAAGTTTGCTCTTCGTTTTACACGATATTGCAAACTAATAGACAGAATTTCAGAAGAAGCGAGTGCCCTTTGGACTGCACCGAGGTGATGAACATTTCTTTCTGTCATCCTCTTTTAGCTCACTCATTTTCCATCGCCCACTCTTTTAGTCATAACAACCACATCATGAGGTACTCCAGATGAGTTCAGATCACAAGTTTCCGAGGCGTCCTCCAGATGGTTCGAATACACATTAATGCATGATATTTATGGTTAGTTTTGGATTGGGTTCTTTTGCAGACACCAGCTCTTCATCCCTAACACCTCCACATGCAGCACCTCAATTCCTTTATAATCCATTTGACTAATAGCAAATGTGTCAGTGACCTCTGGAGTGCAGAGCTGCTCTATGTATTTCATAGTCTCTTATAATTCTAGATGCCGTTAGCACATTTTCTGTTTCTTTATACTTTTTTTGGTCATTTTTGGATTTATTTGGCCCTTCAAATAGGCTTAAACAGCCGCCTGACTTAGAAATAACACAATAATTCCCACAACAGAAAGGCAGACAACGCGTTACTGTCCGAGGGAAGATCCTGGAACAGGAACAAGTCAATGTTATGATTAATAAATCCCCCACAGCTTACAAAAATCACAGCAATGATGAAAGAACTTTTCCTAATCTTGCACATGTTTCAACATCGGTAAATAAGCACAGAGCTTAAAAGAAGGTGTAAGTTGTGTAAATCTAATTAGATTTGACTGGATCACACATTTTGTCCTCAATTAATGTTGCTGACATTCACAACAGCGGACTTTCTTTTCCCCACTGAAATGCTTGTTTAAAAAACCCGTCCAACTGGCAGGAACCCATTTTCAAATGTGGGATGTTGTCTCTTTGTTGTGGTAAGCACAATGCTCCTAAGCACTGGGAGCGCACAAGGGACCTACATGGAGGACAGAAAGAAAAGGATTAAAGAGAAACAGTAAAGTGCAAGAACAAACAGAAAGTAGTCTCGGCTGATTTAAGTCTCTGTATATCTGATGAACACCCTGTTGTCAGGTTCTCCCCATATACTCGTACATAAGAAAGAAAATAACACACAAGCATCAAAGAACCAGGACCCACATGTACCAAACATTTGTGTTTCATCTGCTCTTTTATGTCTTTGACCCTACAGCTGTTGGAGAGATGGGAGACAGTCTGTTGGGCTTTTTAAAGTGAGGATAATCGGCAGGGTCTTTTTCACTGTCCAGTAACAATATGTTCTGAGTATCCATGGATAATAACACAATTACCGTAGGAAAACAAGGGTGATACCAGAAATGAAGTGAGGATGAATCGTGCTTTTTCTGATCTGAATGTCTACATTAAAAAATTACAATCACTCCATGTTAACTCCATGTTCCCAAAATAGTTATTTCTATTTAATGAACCTCCTCAAATTAGTTAAGTTAGTTCAAATAAGTTTAGACTTTAAAGTTTAGAACAGTCCCTAAATAACAAAGCTTGTCACTGGATAATATCTATATCTGCAGCACATTTACCATGATGATTAAGGAGTTAGTTTTGCATCAATCACTTTACCTGTTACATGTTAAGAAAATGTATCTGTTGGCTTAAGTGTCAGAGTTCATCTGCTGCGGAACCACAGGAAATCTGAAAGATATTTGATCAGGGCAATATCTCTTTAAAAGACCAAGAAGAACTACTCCACACAGAGCCAAGCTTCAAATGAAAGCCACATAAAACACATGTCACTAATTTATATCAAATTTACATCCATGTGGACTTCCTTGACAGTGGGCCTGTGATTATAATTATTTGTACAATAATTAGAAAAATTATCCGTACCATTCATTTTCTGCTGCTTATCCATATCCAGGTTAATGGTTGCAGCAGTTGAAGCAGACCTCGCTCTACCCAGCCACTTCCTCTGTGGGGGCACCAAAGTGTTCCCAGACCAGCAGAGAGATTCTCCAGTGTGTCTTAGGTCTGAGATCTTCTCCCAGTTGCCCAAAACACGTCTCCAAGTAAGCATCCAGGAGCCATCATGGTCAGGCAACTTTCTCCTTTTTACTATGAGTAACTCCTGAATGTCCACATTCCTCATCCTCTTTAATGAAGGAAACTCATTTTCACCACTTGTATCCACCATATTTTTCTTTCAGTCACTATTCTACACTTGTCATGGGTGGGGGTAGGACCAGGTCGACCAGCAAATGGAGAGCTTTGGCTTACTGTTCAACTTTCCAATCACCATAAATCACTGCAGATGCTGCCACAATCCATCCCTCCATCTCCCCTCACTTAGTCCTAAAATATTTGAACTCCTCCACTTAGGGCAGAACCTCTAGTGTGAGCTGGAGGTCACCACTTGATGACATGAACAGAACCACATCATCCTCAAAACGCAGACCAAAGGTGACACCGTCAGCTCCTTTTTCTTCACCTAGAAATTCTGTCATAAAAGTCCAATTCCCAAAGGAAACAAATCTGACTTATTGCTGCCAAGCTGCTGCTGCAGTTGTACACCTGATACCCCACACCCCTGACACAACCTTGCAGGACACCCCCAGAGGACAACCCCACAGGACATGTGAGGGACACGGTTGAATACCTTCCCCGAGTCCACAAAACACATACGAGACAAACTCCCACGCCCCCTTGAGTATCCTCAGGAGGGTAAAAGAGCTGGTCCAGCATTCCACGGCCAAGACGAAGACAGCATTGTTCTTCCTCAATAACTTCGACTAATGGGCAGACTCTTTTCTCCAACACCCTGGCATAGATGTTCCCGGGCAGGCTGGGGAGAGAAATCTAATTTTGAAGATGGAACACACCCTCTGGTCCCCTTTTCTTGAAAAGAGGGACCATGACCCCGGCTTGTCAAAGGAACTCAGGGAAGAATCCACCCCCAGGACCCGACCACCAAAGAGTTTTGACTACCTCAGTGATCTCAGCCACAGAGCTGCGTCAGTTCTCCTCCTCATCCTTTGGCTCTGTCAACAACTCTCACTGAGGACAACTCTAGAGTGGAATAAAATTCAGCCCCTATCCAGGAGACTGGTTCAAGAGCCCATGATGTGCACTGAGGCGAGACCAACTATATCTAGCCAGCATTTCTCAAGCTCCTGCAAGCTCCCTAGCTTGGGTGATTTCTTCATGAGTGAGGTGAAATTCCATGTCCCTAAATCCATAAGCAGATAGGGATAAGACTGTCAAAGCCTCCATCCTAGATACCTGCCAATCAACAATGCACCCCAAGCCTAGTTTTTTTGAAAAAACTAGGCTTGGGGTGAACAACTTAAAATCCTTTTGGAGCCTTAGGTAAGTTTACATGTAGTAAACTAAAGCAGATGATTACCAATGTGAAGGAAAACTGCCATATCAAAACTACGAAAAAATAAAAAGACATCAATGATAAAAAGAAGAGTAAGTAAATATGATGCATCTTTTAATTGCAAGTTAAAATAGTTTAGCAGAATGTCTTGAAAAAAGTGATCTACACCCATCCATCTAAAGCTTACTATATATAAGTATATTAATTCTCTGGGACATTTCCACTCTTAGGAAGATCTGAGTTAGCAGTTAGCATAAAACGAGTTTACCCTTCAAACTGTCACTTTTACAGGTTGTTTCTAGTGAGACTTGGAGGTTTGGATAGATATAGCCTAAGAACAGGATCTGATCTTTATGCTTAGTCAGACTAACCAGCTATCTCCAGCTACTTATTACAGACATTAGAGAGGCTTTGAGCTACTCATTTCCCAGCAACACAGCCAACGTGTATTCTCTCAAAATGTCAATTTGTTCTTGCTGGAACAACTACAGAGCTTTTATAAGTCAAGCGTATTTGTTATTGCATGTGCTTGGATTTGTCCACTGCAGTTTGACAGTATGATTACCACATGGACCTCATATATATATCCCAGTCCAAAGGAACTCCCAAAACGCTGCCTCCCTGCAGCAGAAATGTAGCTCTCATCACTGGCCCGAAATGAGTTGGAGTGTAAACCTTGGGAGGCAGAGCATAATGTGAAACAGCTCTACTATATGTCTAATATAACTTACAAGGAAGACATACCGTTGTCATCAACTAGAAAATCATGTTTAATTTATGTGCTCTGGGCTGTGAATGCTGCTGTTCAAACCCGGACAGCAGACATCAGTCTCCGAGGATACTGTGAGAGTATTACCTGCTAGTCGAAGGAGATTTTTTTCCCCAATGTAATATCTGCTTAGCCTGAGGCAACAATGTATGTGCTACCATAGGCCTCCCATGCCACCAATAATAGCATCATTAAAATTTTATTTTGTGAAAATAGTTGCAGGTATATAGACTTATATGTAATATATAATATGTTTGTAGTTATACTGGGTATGGTTATTGACGCATATACGGCAGTTTATTCTATGTGCTTAAAGCATTTTATCTACAAACAGACACTGGACAACCATGAACGGCAAACTGAGGCTTCAGTACCTTACCCAAGGACAGGAGCTGGGAATGAACCATCAAGCTCCGGAGCCACAACCAAATAAATGAAGGCTCTTCTGTATCTTTTCAGTATCTTTCAAAAAATAAAAACTCCAATCAAAAATCTGTATATGTGTCTCTGTTTGTGTGTTTTCCCTTTTGCCTTTTTTGACTTGGCTTGTGAAGCAGATATATTGGTCTATAAATCCAGTTCAGTTCACCGCTGGTCAGGAAATTCAGTTCAGTTCAATAAACACTTGAAATGGCCCAACCTGTCCTCCTCCAGTGAGAAGTGTTAATGAAAATGAGCTCAGAAATAAAACATCTGGTATGGGTGCTCTGTTTTAGGTCACATTTAGTCCCGCTATGATATCTGACAGGCTACATTCAATGTTTCCAAACAGTTTTGCAGATAATTCAACAGAAAACTTGTCAGTCAGTGAGTTTTTGTTTTGCTGAAGAAACCTCAGGCAGCCTCCAACCTGACTATATAAAGCATATAAAACTGGGGTCTGAACAATGCCCTGGGATTTCAGCCAGACTGCAATCACCTTTACTGTCAGTCAAACGCAAGAACCTGGGAGTCTGTCCCAGGTCTGTCTGTCTGTTGAGAGAACTGTTTGTTAGATATTTTTGTGTTTTTAAATACATTTTCTCCAGAGACACACTTTAAACAGAACTGCTTACTTTATCATACTAAAGCTTTACAATAGCCAAAAATCCTTGTAATATGTTTATACTGAATCCCGCATACAACAACATGTTAGCAGCAGTACAACCTCAGTTATCTTTTGGCCCACACAGGGTTATGATTTTCTTACCTCATCCACAAGCCACGGCTGATTCCCCGCAGTGAACTAAGGGATAATGAAACTCACAATATCCCTTATCCCTACTGACTTATTAAGACATGCATGCAAGAATGTTTATGTTGTATTAAGTCATCATTGAATCAGTTTGGGACGTAGTAAAAGTTTAGAGGGACCTCACAGGGCCTGTGTCTAGGGGCTCAGCCTTCACAATTAGCCTTTAAACATGGACCCTGCATAGGTCCGTGATCTTTTCATGCAGATGGGGGATCCTCGCTCCGAGCAGAGCGCGCCTCTGTGGACTGGGGCCCTGCTGGAAATTAAATTACCTCTTTTGCAGAGGGGCATGTTGGTTGCTTTAAAAAAAACTGTAAGATTAATATTACTTTTCTGAAAGCCAGCGATAATGCTGATTAATAGACACGCTTGCTGTGGCTGTCGTAGTTCACGTTACATGCTTACTGAAACATACCACGCGGACATTGTGTCTGCATGGTATGGAAGAGAACATAGATTTTCACGGCTGTTGCTATAAGTTCGTGCCCGTTTGACCCCTTTAAATCACAGGAGTCTGTCTTTTCCCTGAACACATGTACTGTATAATAAATGTGCAGTCATGCGTCAAGTTTGTAGCATGTGGGTCTTAACATGCATTGTCAATGCTGATTTCGGCAGTGTGGAAAGCAAAACGCTGCTTTGTTGCTTGGGAAAATCTTTGATATAATTTATGTGTTTTGAGCTACAGTAGGAACACGCTTCAGTCCATCTGTCAGTCTACCGTTCTGGATCATGCTGAAACGCTTCAAACACAATCATGGATTGTCAAGAAATTTGGTTCAAACATTTGTGGTGGATCCTAATGAATCCTGTCATATAATCAATTTTCCTCTGTGTGGATGAGACTTTAAATATGGTGACAACATCAATCTTCAATTAGATTACAACACGGTGCAAAAGTTTTGAGCCACCTCTTCCAAGGAGCCAGAGTTTTTTTGTAAATCTGATAAAGTGGTCTTGAGCAAGACCACTTCAGCGTTCTTCTTTGGAAGTTGACTCGTATGTGACTGTTTTCAGAGGAATTAGTTTTTTCTTGTTAAGTAACTTAACAATGACCTGTGAATCATTAACCGTCCAAATGTGTGTGTCCACACATAACAAAATAAAATAGACAACTTACCAAAGAACCAGTTTTAAATTGTATCTTTAAATGTAAAGCATATAATTTTTATCACATTCATTTAGCTGAATCAAAAGTTATTAGCTGAAAACTATCCCACAATAGTGTGCAGTGTATCCTTACAAAACTGGAGAGTACTGGACATGTGACGGACAAAAAAACAAAACAAAAGACAAGATGAGGCACGCCTAAAGAACTAGCTACAGCAGATGAACAGTATCAAAAAGTCATGTTCTTAAGAAATATGAAGAAAAAATGACCACATAGGACCTGACACATCAGTTGATTCAACTACTGTTCATTGGAGCTGCATCAGAAACAAAAGAGTAACACTCAAAACAGTAATACACGACACCATCCATCCATCCATCCAGATAGATATTCTACCTGGAATATCTACAAATAAAACTTCAGCAACAACAAAAAAACATTGTCTCATAATTACTGATTAAAAATATGAACATTAGGCTGCATGCATAATCCATGCAATCTTACTTTCAGTTTATACATATACAACACACCCACAGTGATTCTACTATAGAAACAAATGGAAATAGAGGCTAGTCTACAATGCTGCAAACCTGACAGCTCATCACTTTGCCCGTTGAAGTTCACACTCTGGCTGCTGGGCTGGGGCATCGTTCACTCAGCTTTAACATCATTCTAGGATCTTAGCTCATTTTATGTTAGCATCTTGTCTTTATTGATTCTTTTGCACAATAAAAATACATATAATATCCATATCTCAAGTAAATTTGTAAAGTAAATTTGCATCCAACACCGGGAGTGATGAATCGATATTTCTGGCTCAGATTGTCATCAATATTTACAGAGGAGGTCAGAAGAAAGGCACAACAGAGAACGTCTACAACCATTGTTAAAACACGGTGGAGGCTCTGTCATGGTTTGGACTGCATATCAACCACTGGTGTTGGGAATCTTATCAAAAGTTTGGAAGTATGACATCCTATACTATCTGAAAAACATCTGATTGCCAAAGGCTTCATTTTTCATCATGATAATGATACCAAGCACACTGCCAGTGCGGTAAAATGATGTCTGGATAGAAAAACACACAATGAAACACGGTCACTGGAGGGCTCAACATCAACGAATGAGTGTGGGATCATCTTGACAGAGAATGGAACAAAAGGCAGCCAACATCCAAAGAACAGCTTTGAATGTCCTTCAAGAAGCCTGGAGAACGTTTTCTGAAGACCACTGAAATAAATTACAAGAAAGTTGCATAAGAGAGTAGAGACTGGGTTGAAAAGTAAAGGTGGTCATTAGAATTGTACAAGCTGTTTTGTCTTATCGAATCTATTTCTATTTATTGTTGTATATTTCAATAAATCAAAGCACCTATTTCCAATTTTTTTAGTAAGACATAAAGAAATGAGTGGTGACTCTTGACTTTTGCACAGTACCGTGCATAGGATTTGCTTGATATTTGAGAGTCAATTACCTAACCCTCCTCAGGCACCAACAGGAGATCACTTCTGTGTGAAAGACAGTGAATTAACAAGACTTATCCACTAATTGCCGGGTAAAAAAATTTAAATGAAATAAAAATAGCTATCGATGATGTTTTCTGTTGTTCTGTTTTGGTTTTGTTTGAAATGTTAGTTTTGACGATTGGGTGTTACTTATGATAACAATCTTAAGGTCTCTATGCGGTTGACATATTGATAACCGGCGCGATGTTAAACATAATTAGTCACAGTCTCCAGAAGATAAACTCTCTGACATAGAGACAATAATGTCTCTTGTAACCCCTGTCATTATATCTCTGTCAGGGAGCAAAACACCAGAGCTGTTTGAAATGCAGAAAAAAAGTTAAAAGCACGGGGTAGAGGTTTGGATGGATGGAACCAGACAAGCATTTAGATAAACAGTGAAAGGTCTTCAATCAAAACAATGACCACGTGATTTGGATTTGCCAGACATCAAACCAGCTGCAGTGAAACCTTCTGGGAAGGAGGTAAGCAAGAAGATTCTGGTTCCTTAAAACCTTAATCTTTATCGTTATTTCGACACACAAATGTGCTGCATTTGTGTAAAACTTACTCATAGTGTGAATTAAATGAAACAATTTCCCTCAATTTATCCATTTATCTTGATTTCCTTTTCACAAACAGCTCTGCTGTCTGTGTGTTTGGAAGCAGGACAGGAAGCATTACAATTTGTATGAGTGATGCCCTGATCTGCAGGCCAGGAAGCATTAGCATGGTCATTTGCTCTCATTATGGAAGAGTCACTGAATGACAAAACCACATCAATGCATCTTCAGTACGAAGCTACAAAGAGATTGCAGATTTCACGTCCAGACGTTTAAGCCAGTAAAATTGTGAAGGCAGCCAGATAATGATTCGGTTTCCCTGTCTGAAGCTAATTAGACATTTTTCTGTAATTGCATTTTGGCCTTCTTTCTGTTACGTGTTACACAGAGGAATGGCAGGAAAGCCAAAACTGCGTGGGAAAAAAAGCGCCCCCACATCACGTCCCCAGCAGAATGAGAAAAATGCTCTTTCGTGTTATGTTTCGACTGTGTCAGGCGCAGTGCTGTGACACGTTCCAGCTGTTTGTTTGTGTTGCTTGGGGATCCCAAGGACACTTAAGCTGAAAACTCCTGACAATGACACATATAAAAGGAAGATTCATCAAAGTCACTGCTCTCCTGTTTATTTTGGCTCGTCGCAGCCTCTATGTTTTTTTCCCCTTGTCATCTCAAATGTCTATCCTCTGTGTCCAAATGACACAGAGGATAGATGACCCAAACCCACTGGAGCTTCTGAGGGTACCCGGTGGTTTTCTGTGCTCCATCTGTTAATTAACACATCCCAATGCATACCCAACAAGATGGAGCATAACCCACATAGTGACATCCCAAGAACCTCAACACACAAGACCAGAATGATTGAGTTATTTACAAAGTCTCTAATTAACAGGGTTTGTCATATGGACAGAAATAAATGAAATGAAGAAACCTATAAAGATATCTCAAGATGGGAATACTTGTATATGCCTTCTGGAAAAGATAAATTATTTACTTTAAGTCTGAGCAGAAGAGGTCATGAATCCTCCAGTGCAGCACTCCATGAAAAGTTTTCTTAACCCATACATAGCAAAGTTTATTGTAGTTTTCAACTATGTCTGCCTGTCTGCCTGCCTGCCTGCCTGCCTGCCTGCCTGGTGGCGATACTACCCACGTTGTATTTATCTCCTGTCAGATGCTCCTCCTAATAATTCTGTCATTCCCTGGGGTCCCACCACCCAGACAGCATAGACCACCATTTCTTTCACCTCTACCCCCCCCCCCCCCCCCCCCCCCGCTCAACCTCAGAGACAGGGACAGCCTCTTTCCCCTCCTTACTCACCGGACTATATTCTCCTTCTCTTCTTTTCATCACCCACCACAACCCCCATGTGTTTGCCGCACCTCCTTCATCCACACCCATTTTCCTCTGCTAATTCACACATCTGGGAAGGGTTAAGCGTGTAGAAATGTTGGTTGTTAGGTTGCGATGCTTCGTAAAGCCAATGCCAGAATTTTTTTCCAGACACAGGAGGATCCATTCACCACAGAAAAGTGTCTGTTTCAGCTCCACCGGAGCCAGAACTTAACTTATCACAGGAGTCTTGCAGAGAAGTCAAGCCAATTTGTCTTGTAATCCTTACCATTAACCAGTTAAAAATGGCCACATTTGTGAGTTCTTAAAGGCTTAATGAAGCGTGACCATCAGGTCAGGAACTATAAGGAAGCTGTTGGAGACACACTGCAGTAATAGAATATATAGCTAGAGCCTCAAGTTTTGAAGTTTCGGCCAGGCTGGATTGTAGTTTGTGAGTCAAAACTGTTTGTTTGAAGACAATAGTGTTTTTAGTATTACTCTGTGTAGTCAGGGGCAGGCCCTCCAAGTTACATGCACTGTTTAAAAATCTGAGGATTTATTTTGAAGCCTGCAGAGACTTAAAAATAGTTTGGAAAGTTGGGAAAAGTGGCTATTTGCATTCTTTCCGAGAGTCACATGAGAAGATTGGTGTCATTCTTATGTCTGTTCTTTAAATATGGAGCTCTGGCCAATAAGTCACCGTCACAGCTGGGAGGACAGGTAGGTCAAAGATAAGAGAAAGATCTGCCAAGACAAACGTCTAAAGGCATGTCGCCTGTTCATGTTTTTGATTTAATATAATGATTAATGAGTTTAGCCGTTTGCCAATTTTAGTTTTGGGTGCAAGTTAAGCTAAGCATGCCTTGGCTGCATGCTAATATTTAAAGACAAGAAAAGCCACCTCAATCTTGGAAGGCAGTGCATAACCACATATTCCCCACTTGTCAAACTATATTCCCGGAATTTTATGGGAAATATATAAATCCTTGGCTGCAGATATTGCCACAACTAAACTTGATGATACCTGAGGTGTGATGCACTGGTTTTAGTTTACACTAAAGAACTGTGAAATCTAAGTCATCAAAAAATTACCTTATCGGCACATCTGTGTGCTTTTGGGTTCCAAGTTTTAAGGGTGGAAAAGCTGTGAGGAAAGGCAAGAGGCTGTATGCAAAATAGAGGCAGGATAAGAAATGTCAGGTGAGGTACAGGACTGGAAAGTTATGGGTAATTAAGAGGTGTATCCTGGACCTCCAGGTAAGCTTTACCTGGGTAAAAACAGGGGACCACCTAAGAGGAAATAAAGTCACGATGCTTAGCGATCTAACCTGAGGCTGCCGAGCACATCTGGTGAGAGCTGTGATAAAAAAAAGTACCTGTTAAATCCATTATCATTGCAGAGTAGCTTAAATTACAGCTAGAGTACAAGAAAAAGCAGCTGTGAGAGTGAGAACCTGTGAGAAAACTCCCAATAACACATACTAACACAGGCCGGCAGGTTTACAAGGTGAGAGATTGACTACCAGTTGTAAAACACTATAAGGAAGGGGGCAATGCTGTGTCAGTCAGCGTAAGGCAATCCTTATGTCACTAGGTACGAGAGGAAAGTGGGCAGTGACCCTCTGGAGATTTTCCTTAAAAGAAGAAAAAAATGGTCTGTGTGAGATGTAGCAAAGGCAGAAAGATCTGCAATTTGTGCTCAGTTCCATTCACCAAATATCTTTATCTGTCTTCCAGTATTTCTATTGTGGATGTGAGGCAGAGAAGAAAAGGTCTGAACTTGCACTCAGTAAAAGCTCCCTCTCTGGGGACGTGCTTTCCAGGAGAGAAATCATGGGGCCTGACAAGAGGCCAGCTTGGGACCACACTAAAGGGGGCCCTTTGGCATTTGAAGGATGGAGTGATGACAGTGGGACGTTGTTTGTGTATAAAAAGGAAACAAAGTGAAACAGCTCTGAACTTGTCAGCCCCTCTGCTTGTCACCTCAGAAAGAAATGTGCATTGACCCGGCACAGACAACTAGCCTGGTACCGCCAAACAACACTGTTCTAGTGTGCTGAGGTTTGAGTGTTCACCTAATTTGGTCTCCTCGGACTAAGGTTTGTTTGCGTGAATCCATTGTTTTAAATAAAAATAACAAAAAATCAGGTAAACAGAGACAGTTTCCAAATTAAATTTGATCCTGGAGTCTCTCAGGTCTAAAATTACATACACAAACTAGAAAAACAGCGATTTTAACCAGTTGCTAGTCTTTTGTACTTAAATCCAAGTCTTACTTCATTTAAATTGTGTTTATTTAAACAGTAGTTAATAAAAGAACCTCTGAAAACCCACTTTGCCATCAAAATGTATTTGCCCCCTTCCTGATTTCTTCATTTTCTGCATTTTCTCACACTTAAATCAAATGAAGACAAAGATAATTGTAAGAAATAAAAAATCATCATTTAAAAACTACATTTTGTAAGAAAAAGCAAACTATCCAAACCTACCTTGTTCAGTGTAGAAAAAAAAAACATTGCTTCCTAAACCTAACAACTGGTTGTGCAACTCTTGGCAGCAAGAACTGCAAACAAGCATTTGCGATAACTGGCAATAATTCTATCAAAGCTTTTGAGTCATTCAGAGATGGACTTTAGGATTATTGTCCTGCTGCATAAGCTGAGTGCACTTCAGGGCATGAACTGATGGCCAGAGAGTCTAACTTTCTGGTAAAGAGCAGAATTTCTGGTTTCGTCAATTACAACAAGTCATCCAGGAAGCAGCAAAGCAGCTCCAGACCATCACACTACTACCACCATGTTTGACTGTTGGTATGATTTCCTCTTTGTGAACTACTGTGTTAGTTTTACACAAGATGTCACAGGACTCAAACCTTCCAAAAAAGTTAAACTTATCGCTCCTCGGTCTGCAGACTATTTTCCCAAACGCCTTGGGGATCAACAAGATTTCTTTGGCAAATGTGAGGCCTGGAATTCATTAGATGTTGTTTTGGATTCTTTCATGACCTCCTGAATAAGTCTTCGCAGTCTTCGAAGGTTCAACTCAACTCTCATTGTGGTTCGCTGGATTCCCAATGGCCTTAGACATTGATTTGTAACCCTTTACAGTGTGATAGATATCAATGACTTTGTTTCTCATCTGTCTCTTTAGATTGTGGCATTATGTGTTGCTTTTTGAGAGCTTTTAGCGTTCTTCATTTTGTCAGACAGGTTCTGTTTAAGTGATTTCTTGATTCAGCAGGTCTAGCAGTAATCAGGACTGGGTGTGGCTAGTAAAACTGAACTCAGTTACTTTTACACACATGGCCCAGGTACTTGTGGATAATTTACTGCCTTAATAAGTAAAATAACCAGTTTTTATTTACTTTATCCTATTTACATTATCTTTGTTTATTAATATTTGTTTAATATTTGTTTGATGAAAGTGTGTGACATGTGACAAGTCAGGAAGGGGAAAAGTAAGTTTTTCACAGCATTGTAGTTTACCACCTGACAACAGTGTGGCATCAAACAGTCTTAATATAGTTTATGTTTAAGCAAAATTAATTATGAAACAAAGTTTAACAAAGTTTAAAAGCTGTAATGTGAAGATATAAATTTTAAAAGAAGCCGTTTTCCAATTTTTTTCTTTCTTATACTCATCATTCATATTCTATGAATAACCTGATGCAACTATAGCTGGTAGAGGTTGGTTCAATTTATGCAGAAGATTAGCTCTGGCTGTGCTTTTAGTTTTTTAAATCCAGCTAATCAGCTCAGATATGTTGAATTTGCTTTGTAGTACACCCCTCTGCAGACTTTCCTTGGCCTTTTCTTGGAGCTTTGATAAGCCCAGCTTCAGCTATCTTCATGTCTAGTGTTTTGGCCCACCAGCTACTGGAATCCCCCTTCATCTTTCTCCTTATCGTTATCTTCATCAGTTCATGTACCGGTTTATCACCAACTTATCACGATTAGGTTGTGAGTAATAAAGTGTTGCACACACTTTTATATTTCTTTCTTTTTCTTGTTTTACAAGTGAAAGAGTCACAAAGTTGAAGGCCAAATGCAACCATTGAAATAGTACTACAACAGTTAAAACCGTTAAAAGGGAAATTAATGTCTCAACCTACTGTTGTGTGGATTGTAAAGGTGTAAAGGGAAGATTAAATACAGGAGGTACAGTTCACAAATAAATAGTGAACTTTAATGCTGAAACACAATTAAACAAAGTTCAAGGAACCTTAGCACAAGGACACAACAAGAACATATCCTGAACTTAGCAGACAAAAGCATGTGACAGATCGCATAATTCACACATTAATTCATTGGGGATTAGACACAAGGAGGGTAACTAGAAACAGGTGCAGAAAATCAAGACAATCAGACAGGAAGGAAGTCAAACACGACACTAACTATCAAAAGAAACCAGGAAAAGTTTCTGCCTGTATAGTGAGTTAAGACTTGATGAAATAAGAAAATTGAAACCATTGACAATATTTTTACTTTTACTACACTGCTTGCACGCAGTGTAGTAAAAGTATTTATTGCACTGAAAGTCAAAAAAGACACCTAAAGCGGCTTTGTGGTTTAGTGACCTGACACAATTTATACAGTTGGACAAAATAAAGTACGCTCTCAAGGGGTCGAAGGAGGGATTCTTTGCCGTTTGGGATACATTGCTAAAACACTTCGAGAAAATTAGAACGATATCCACCTGATAGATGTTTGACAGCTGCCGTACATCCTTTTTCTGTGTGATTGTGACTAACTTTGTGCAAACTATTGCCCTTTAAGTGCACATCTTCAAATATGGTGAATTTCCTTGTACCTCATTTAAATTCACTTTATTCATTTATTTATTTTAATTTTTTCCCCTCTGGATTGGTGTCCAATATGTTTTTGGGGTGGGGTAAATATATAAAAAGGAGCCTTGTGGCCTTGCTATATGTATATCTTTGTACTACATTGTTGATGTTAATTTAAAAAAAACAACAACATTGACAATATTCAATAAGTCATACACACATTTCTAAAAAACAAAATATGTGTAATTTAATTTTTATTACTATTGAAACCATAAGTACCATAACTTAAAAACTCTTTTTAAATCTTTTCTTAATCTTAAGTCCAGTCTTCAGTTCATTTTCATTTATTAGCATTGTGTTAGCCTCTTAATAACTGTTTCATTTTTGCTATTCTCATTTTGGACAAAGATAATATATCAACAGCCACAGAGGCCAAGAGTTAAATATAAATCAGCCTGTCCCTTATTCACAAAGAGGTTAGCATAGTGGGCATCTCTGCATGTTTGTAATTGGAGATTTATGTCCACTCCTTGGATCAAACTGAGGATCTTTCAGTTGTTAGGTCAATGTGTAAATCAGCACAAACACTCAATGACACATATCTGGATAACAAACCTGCAGCTTCCCCAGACCTCATCCAGAGAGATACCGAGATGTTCCAAGCAAGCAAAGAAACCCCCTCGCTCTTTATATTCAGTTTGACAGCAATATGGTGACAGCCAAGTCACCCACCTTGAGGTTTAACTGTGGAACTTCACTAACCAGCAGGTGATGTCAGATGTTAGCTATATCTGTCTTATATACAGTCTACGGTCTCCCCCAGTGTCTCCTGCTAGTTGGACATGCCTGAAACACCTCCCCGAGTAAGGCATCCAGGAGGCATCCAGGTCAAATGCCTAAACCACCTCAACGGGCTATTTTCAGTGTGGAGGAGCATCAGCTCTACTGTGAGTCCCTCCTGAACGACAAAGGTCAACTTATTTCTAAGGTTGCCTCGATATTCTTCATAGAAAGCTAATTTCTGGTGTTTTTGTGTGCAATCTCTTGGTCACCACATACAGAAAAGTGTATGTATGTTGCTAGACCATTGAATAGACAACTTCACCTTCATGGTCAGCTCTCTTTTTTACTTGTACAAAATGTGAAACTGAAGAAAATTGAACAGGTTTCATATGTTTTTCTATGTTTGAAGTCAGCATGTGTATTTTTCTGTGTTTAACAACATGATATATGTCACTGTCCTATAAACACCACCCTCCTGGACCCATGTTGTTAAAGTCAAATGACCCAGTCTGGCTGGATGTCCTTGGGTGACCATTCAGCTGCATTTCCAGCAACCTGTTCCAGCCATGTCACGGCCCCATGGATACATAAACACGCAGCTCATTTAGCACCAGCAGAACCATCCTATCACCTTGCAGGGGCCAGTCCCATGACACATCTTTTGATCACACATCCCTGACGTTTGTTGTGATAATTATCGGCCCAGTGGTGTTGGTCATGGTCTGACAAGGTTAGAACTGTGCGACCCTGCTGGTTTTGGCAAACACATGTCGTACAGTCCACTGAAATGTCACAATGCCTTAACAGCACTACTCGTGAAAAGTACTTGTGGCATCTGCCAGTCACCTCTCTCTCTCATTCCTCACAGGGACACATCATGCACACAGGTGCACACACATACACACACTCACAGAAACACTGTACAAAAACCATTCTCAGTTACAGTTTGTGTTGTGGTGTTGACTACAGAGTCACCTGCGTGGTGAGGGTCCTGGCCAGGTGGAGCAGACGGCTGCCAGGGTCTATTTCAGTTTGATATTAAATAGAACAACCTAATAAGGCGTGAAAACAGGGTCTGCCACTTCAGCTGAATGGGCTTCTCTGCAAGGACTCACAATGAAGAATAGCTTTTTGATATTTAGCAACCCAATAGGATAGGTGGCACACACAAACATACAGGCCACGGTGTACTCAATCAACTCTCCAGTCCTTCATCTTACACTTACTGGCTTATTGGCCTGACAGTCAGCTGCTGAACTCATGTGAACAAGGGCTTCCCTCGAACATGCTGACTCATGCCTGCATCAAAAGAAAGGTTTGTATGTGAGCTCTTGTGTGGGGATATCATAATCCTTTACAGAGGTCTTTCCAAAATACTTTTCAGGATATTGTCCAAATGAGGTGTCGTTTAACCTCCTTGTGCTTGTAAGCGGCCCACCTGTGCTGGCATGGGAATCTACCCCTCCTCCTCATTTCTGTGAGGGACAGCAAAGGCCAAGCCAGTGTGGCATTTGTTTCGTGCTAATCCTTCTTATGAGGGACATAGAGAGAGCTCTTATAGCAGGAGCCAGCTTTGATCCCCAGCAGATGAAGACAAAAAACACTTAAGCTACTTAGACAGCCTCCTTGTTCTTTCACTTCCTTCTTCATCTCTTGGCTCATCCCTCGCCTCACTACACCCAAACATGTGTCAGAGGAGGGGGTCACTGAGGTTGTGCAGGGCAAGGCCCCAACAGATAGCACGCTGCAGATGTGAACGACCGATCTGACAAACTTTTCACAACACAGCCGCACTTATCGTATTTGTTAAGACTTAAAAATAATGAGCACGCACGCATGTCTGCATAAACATAAAGCAAAATAATCCCCCTGCAGTAGTCAGACACTCAACGTGTTTCCAAAGTCTGTGTACTAAATTAGCCTTTAGACTAAATAAGAAACAGCTGTGTTGAAAGTACTTACGTATGACCGTCGGGCTCAGTGAAAGAAATCAGGCAGCTTGTTTAATTAATTTGTCTTTGCTGTGATAAATATCAGAGAAAGCACATTTGAATTTAAGTGTGTTATCACTGTTTAGACTCTGCCTTTGTCTGGGCACAGTCTTTACAATCACTTAACTTTTGTTTGTAACTGCCACAGCACACACAGAGTGCTCTGATAACTATCGCAATCATGTGACCAATGCCAGAACCTGCTGACAAGGAAATTATCGTGTGTCTGTTGATGTTTGTTTTCCAACTCCAGTGACATGAAGGACCTTTGCAATGACCCTGGAACTAAAGCGCATACGGACACAAACATTTGTAACATTTTATTCAAACTCCAGGTGTTCAGTGCACGCATGCCCACCCACACACACACACACACACACACACACACACTCACACACAGAAAAAGCAGTTCTTTAATAATTTACACCCACTAAGCTCTGAATAGATGTATGTCCTTAATCTTTAAATCATTTTATTATACACACAATAAAGTTACCATTGATACAGATCTCTAGTTATCTTTTGGAATCTCGCTGTCTCTTACAAACACTGACACAAACACATTTTTGAACGAGTGGAGCTTCTGCTAGATCCCCCTCCTCTGTCACTCTCAGTAATCAGTCTGTCAGTGTGGTAATTAACCTACTGAGTAAAGTAAGCATGACTACTGAACTGCCCCTTCTCCGTCTGACATTGCTCTCCTCCTCTCTTGGAGTTTTTTAACCTCCAATCAGAGTTAGCACAAGTTGCTCATTTGCTCAGTGTGAGGGGTTTCGATGTCTTTAAGGCCTGGGGTTAAAATAATTACTTCACCAGAAATACTGGATTGTAACAAACCTAAATGTTTCATCTTGGTCGTGTTAGCTTAAACTCACAAAAGCATTAAAGTTATTCTTTGGCCACAAATTTTTATTACTTCTGATGTCATCATGTTCTCTAAAGTAGCTGATGGAAACAAAGCAGCATTGCTGAAATGAGCGGTCACATAATCTTACATTTTTTATCTTCTTCAGAGACGTAAAACCCCATATCTGAACCAGGCTGTGTCTGTTATAAGGATATAAGCTCCAATACTCAAACGTTGCGTATTGTGTCACATTCACAAACAAGACTTTGATACGCTGATGTTACAAGCACTCTGCTATGCAAGCATCAAGGTCTTGGATTCATCCTAGCTGATGTTCAGTGCCTTTACAGAAAGCACCAACAGCCATCCTGTTGGTGCTTGGTGTATGGCGGTAACCATGCCATTGCCATTTAAAAGATGTGGTCAACCAGTTGAAGTCATCTGCATGGTGTTGTTTGCACAAGCCATTTTTTTATAGAATCCTGTGCTGGTCATGTGATCATTGTATCAAGCTGAAAACCATCAGGCCTCTAGTTGATAGTTCCAGGTTTCACTGGCACAGAGCTTGATCTTCAAGTAGATGGATATCAAAGATCAGATCTTGTTCATCTTTCGGATTGACTGTTGTCACCATTCCAGTTTGACACTTGACATTTCTTTCCACGTCTCTGTTACTGTCGGTCAGACTGCCCAGGTAGGTAAATCCATTTACTTCCTCCAGCTGCTTTAATCTGATTGCCACTCCCCTGATTTGGGCCGCTACAAGTATATTCATGATCTTTACCTTAACTGCACTGACCCTGACACCATTCTTTGTGGCTTTTCACTCAAGGTCAGTCATCACAACAGCTTCATCTCATCCTAGGACTATTATAACTTAAACAGATAGCAACATATCTGTTGCATAACATTTGTTAGTGCCCCACGCATTAAACAGTATTAAAACAGGTTCAATGACATCAGTGTCGACCTCATCATTTTATGGATTGTACACAGTTTGCCTTAGCTGACAATGGATGTCTTAGAGGGTGACAATATGTAAAGGGTGATCACTCTTATTAAAATCAATGCACCTGTTACCTAAATTGACAGAAATCTAGGCACTTTTCTGGCCATTTGACAAAGAAAGAGTGACTCTATAGTGAAGTGGTTTACATTTTCACCTAAAAAAGCAATAATTCACTGGATTAATCTGGAGTGGAGACACAAATCCCATTGGGGTTCTTAGGTTGTGTCTGATTTTGGCTTCTCCTCACCTGTAGACGAGCAAAAGTGGGATTGCATTTTCTGACAATCAAATGGTATTTTAGCCTATTTGCGTCTCATTAAAATGTATCTACATTTTTAAACATTGACAGACAGCCGGAAGACGATATCTTGAACCTGATATCAGTCGTATCTTGGCATTCCAAGAAATCCTGGCAACACATTAAAATTGGCCTTTACCCCCAGAGGCTTAGCCAACAGACTAGCAGATGGATTTCTAGGATTCCAGGGTTATCTGTTTATCTATTAACATTTTGAATAGGAATAGTTAAAGGGTCATATTTACTTCTTTTTTTTTTAGATCTTCCTTTGGCCTGGGGGGTACACTTACAGTTGACGCTGCTGGACGCTTAGCAGGTGGAAACTAGCTAAAGGCTAAGGTTTAGCTTTTCACCTAACGGCTTGGATTTCATAGCTCATAGCGTTAGAGTTTTGGTTTACACACACTGTTCTCGTCAACATCACTTCCAGCAGTAGTAGCAGCAGTAGTGCAAAAAGCTGCAATAAACCTACCGTTTACTACTTACCAAGCGACAAATGACAACTTAGCAACTAGCTGATGGTGGAGCATGGTGGAACACTGAGCTGGTAAAGAGCCACATATTTCCCAAAGGAGGTGGTGGAGATTATAACCAGCATTCATCAAGTGGACACGTAACATGACACCGACTGAATGCCGGTCAGTCCGCTGGACATATAAAAACAAAACTGCATGCTAACAAGTTCGTAATATCATCTTACAAGGTGATAATGTTTTATGTACACAGTTTGTTCCTGCAGTTTCTCAAGTGGAAGCAAAATCTGTTCATGTCAGGTTAAGGATTTTATTCTTTATTATTTGCTGACATTGCAAGTTTAATGACATGACTGTCATGGCTATCAGTATCAGAGTCCTACATATCATTTGAATAATGGGGATATTTATGACTCATATTTTTGTGTCATATTTACTTTAAAACTGGCATATCCATGTGCCTCTCAGCCTATGAATACAAACTATGAATAATAAGAGGATGGATCGTTTTTGGATATGTTTTTATATGGGGTTGGCTGTAGCTCAGGAGATAGAGGACAATCAGAAGGTTGGTGGTTCGATCCCTGGCTGCTCCAGTCTGCATGCCAAATATCCCTGGGCTGGATTCTAACCCCACGTTACTCTTCAATGCATCCATCAGAGTATGATTGTGTGTGAATGTTAGATAGAAAGCACTTCCATAGAAAAAAAGCGCTTGTATGAATTGGTGAATGAGGCAAGTTCTGTAAAGTGGTCAAAGTAGAAAAGCGCTATATAAGAACCAGTCAGCTTACCATATAAACAGTTTCTTCTCATCTATATCTAGTTTGTTTTTTGAAGAACGCTGATCCTTGTTTCTTAAATGTGCGATTAAAAATATCACTTTAAGTATGGTGAGTTAGGTAAAGTTGAGTGTTTTTACAGAATTAAATGATTGTGATCATGTATTCCCTTACACCCACTTCAGTATAATCCACAAATTTGAGACTTGACCAATTACAAATTGGTTTTCTTTTCTTTCTTATTTCCCAGTCACACAAGCCTATAGATGTTGCAAACATCTGGCAACTAAAGGTCTCTCGGGAAAAATGAGCATCACTTGATTGGTTGAGGAAATTGGTATTTACTGCAGCACTGAAACTCTGCTTGTGTTTGCTTTTACTGCTTTGACTGCCAAGGTTATCTACAGTTTGCACGAAAGACGTCAACGTGTCAGCAAACACTTGACAACTACTTGCCAAGTGGTTTTAAAACAGTAAAAAAGTGCAACACAAACAGCAAATGGTGAATGATCACCTCTTGAAATGTGTTGGTTTCATCAGCCAGCCAGCCACAACTTTTGAAGACTAACATTATTAACATTCGGTTTGAGTCTGAGTTTTTCAAGTTTGCAGACAGTTTGTCTTCTGTGAAAACTATGGGTGGCTGCTGCAGTCAGCAATTTTTGGTGCAGCACTCTCTTTGAGGCAGTTTTCATGCAGTGAACCTCCTGCAACCACCGTTTTTCACTTGCTACCGGAGCTTACCAGGTGGTTGCCGATCGGTCTTTAGGCTTGTGTGACTAGAGCCTAACAGAGTACAAAATATTCACAACAGATTTAACTTATCAGCTGTCGCCATTCTGGCTTAAGTGCTCTTTGCAATTTATGTCTATACTCAGCTTATTTCTCTCGTATAATCTCCACCATTCTCCTAGTTAAACTCTCACTCATATCATATCAGCAATTTAAACATATCAGCTGACTTTAAACAATCTGCCAGGTCTGTTATTTGGACTATTCTGACAGAAAGCCGGTGGTGCAGAGATGTTCCTCCTAACCACAGGATGATTAATATTCTGAAAGACACACTGCAGTAATTAGTAATCAGAAGATTGTAGGATTCTTACAGATGTATTTCAAACCCTCTGAGTTGTTGGCAAGGCTTGGTAGAGAAAAGCTTGTAGTAAGTTGTCCTTGAAGGAAGAGTCATTTTTACAGCATTCATTGCAACCACTCGCCCCTAATAGACACGTAAGCATAGCCTCCCTGTGTAAATGAAGGTAAGAAAGAAAGAACTCACAGACACACTGTGGGCTACTTGCCTGTGGAAAATACAGAATGGAAAATGGACTGTCTTCACAGAGCAGTGAGGTTGTTCTTGGACCTGGCAGTGAGGCTCAGGTATAACGGGAAAGGATTCCTCAAGCATGTCTAAACACCAACCATAAGGAAACTTAGGGAGAGCCTGTGACAGATGAATGTGATGTGTTTCAACATAATACAGTATGATGTTGAAAGTACTGAGTACCATAAAATGTATAGCCAAAATTTTCATGTAATACTTAACACTAGAAATACCTCCATAAAGCTCCTTACACCACACCTTTTTATTCTCTTTTTTACAGTTATGATGTATTGTAAATGATTGTGCTGCTACATATTGTATCGTGTACTGTAGAAATGCTGTATTGTGATGCCACTGTTATCATGTTATCACGTCATCAGTGTAACTGTACTGAACATTTGGGTGGGGAGCGGCAATTCCCAGATGATTACACATGCAACTATTTTGCTGGTAAGACCTGAAATGAGTAAAGAAATCAACAGCCTATTTATGCAAGATAATTCATAATTTTATTGGGGGTGTTATATTGATTGGGTCTGATTATTGGGGGGTCATAACCCCCCTAACCCCCCTGGAAATTACGCCCCTGTATCACATGCAGTATTTTTATGTTTCCCCGCCCTTAACTTGTACTAGTTTATACTTGTACCACATGTACCACCGATTTCATCTGGTGTACGTGTTTAACACTTTTTGCAGATGAGCAAATATTATAATATGAAAAACATCAATCTTTTTCCCACCAAAAACGTTAATTATAGTGGCAGCTGTTCTTTGTGTTTACTGCTTATGGTATTAATGGATGTTTCCATGATGACCACGGGCACATTAGTCCAAATTTAGCAAGCTGGGATGCTGACAGTAGCATTTAGCTCAAGACTTAGTGGCACCCATGTCAGAAATGTGGCTGTATACTCTATATTCCTGGTTTCGTTTTAACATATTTTTTTAGTAATGTTTTCCAGACAGACAGAGCAAATGTCCTCAGTTAAACCAGGAATAATGTTACATATTCTCTGCATTAAATCCTTTGGTGGCCCCGTCAGGCTGACCCATTTCACAGGCCTTTTCCCACCGCTTTAAAATTAGATAATTGCTTGAAAGTATGAATTTTTAAATGAGCCAGACTAAATATTTCATGCCCAAAATAAATTCTCTTGGCTGAATCCTATTCTAGGTTAATAATGTGAGCTCACAGTCTGAAACTGTAACAACTTTGTCTGACCAGAGAGATCCAAACTTTATTTCTGTTCCCCTGTGGTTGCCTCCTATCCAAGTAGCACGATGGCTTGTAGCCAGTGCCACATGGGTACTTGAGAAGAGTGATGACAAGATTTACTGTAATTGGAAAATGGCTTTTGCTAGCGTTTCCCGAGGACCTGCCAGTAACTGCAGCCAACAGAGTCATTCCCTCTACAGGAGCACTATTTATACGCTTGCCATGGAAACTGATTAAATATCCCAAAACTGATATCTCCCATTATTTGATTTTAGTGCTTATGTAATGGTGCCGTCTAAAGACTGGTGATGGGAAGCCACACAGGAAGTTCCCATGTCAATTTGAGAGGAAAGGTGAAGAGGCAGATTCCACAATAAACAGTCACATTCATTCATTTCCCTGTGTTTATACGTGCAGTGACGTGCTCCACTGGCTGTTCAGGATGCCCTGCACTGCTGTTTAGAAATATTATCTCTACTGCCTCCTACGGGGGTTGTGGGGGGTTCTTTGAACTGTTTGTAGTGATTCCCGCTGACCTGTTTTTACAAGTTATTCTCCTCAGATCCTCAGCCAGGTTAAAGTATACAAGTAGCTTATCTAAAACCTTCCTCTACTTAGAGTTGGAGAAAGTTTCTCGAATTCCATAAAATTAAACCTCGCTGAAAGGAATGAAGATGAGGGCTGGTGATTCTTATCCTTTTTTAAATGGGAAACCATCCAAGGCCCTTCTTAGAGGGAGAAATTTAGCAGAAAGTCAAAATTCCTGAGTCGTGTTCAGACCTACATATCAGCACAGTCACAATGACTGCAGTGCAGTGGCTGATAACCATGTGCATGCTACAATTCTCTAATTCAGGAAAGGGGATAAAATGATTGCTATCATGGTGACATTTCAGAAAACGTGCACACACCAGTGCTCACCTTGCAACACAGCTGTTCAGTTTCTGCAGATAATATTAACACACCCACAAGAGGGCCGCTGGGTAATGGGTAATGTAAATTTTCTATGCTGTCAAGTTCCACTGGGATTTGCATACATGCACTATCAGCATATATCCAAAATTTATAACCGTGTAAAATGCATGACCCAAGCTCATATGGCCACAGTATGGTCGCAAAGATTGCAAAGATTTAATCACCGGGATATTTACTGCAATCTTTATATTTCCTGGAACATATTTTGTGTAAAAATTATGGGTATAAACAGTAACTTGAGCACAGCTGCTTGTATGCTTGCTACATGCACGAACAACCACAGTTCTTCTTGCGTGACTTTGTTTTTTTGGGGGGGGGAGATGTCTTTTTCAGTCATGTAACAAATACTGGATTTACATTTAATTTTGTTTTTCTGGTTCATTTTTTCTGTCTTTACATAGCACTTTTATAATGTTTATGTTATTTTTGGCTTTAGCATGTTTCCCCTCTAAAGGGCTTTTCTAACTGCTACAGGAGGCTAATGGAGGAACACCAAAAAGCTCTTTGGTCTTTAAAGTAAAAACAAAAAAAAATCTTTAAAAATGTATATATTAGAAGCCAAAAACCTTAACACGTGAAATGTTGTTTCACTTCCATTACATGTGTTTAGACTAAAACCAAATACACAAATGTAAACATTTACAGTACTGTTGTGTACTCCATGAGTCATTTAGGTGACTTGTGTAGCTCCAGTATTTCCTTCACAGGTCGATTTACTCCAAAGATCCATTGATATGTCTTTTTAGGAAGAAAGTTGCTGCAGTGATACAGCTTACTGGAATACATTTGTAAAATTGTTTCACGCATGTCATTTGATAACGACAACCAGTCTTTCCCATGCCTTTTCAAAGGTTTGACCTTGAGCACTCAGAACATCTGAATCTGTTCAGGAGTGCTACAGTCGAAAGAAGAGATTTCAATCTGTATCAATTTATATTTGGCAGAATAGCTCAGTTCTGGGACCTCCTAGGAATTACACAGAACAGAGATTCCTTAAAGCAGCTTGAAGATTTGCATCAAATGTAGAAAGGCTAGAGCTAGTTAAATAGTGTGACCTATGGACTGTGCTAATGGACTGTGTAGATGTTGGCTGGCATTGAGATCAGCTGATCTGATTGTGGCTGAGCTTGACTTCGTGGGTCCTCTCAGTTATGCTCCGCTCCTGGAGGAGGCTGCCAAAGTCTGTGCTTAAGGACACAAAGTAAGTGGCAGAAATACAACACTGACTAAAACATTTCCTAAGGGCATGCTGTGTCCAGTGGTTACACTTTCTAAAGGACAACAGCTGGACGAGTGCCCGAATCAAAAGAATATTTATAGATGTAACACATGTCTCGTGTCTGAGTGTTTAATACATACGACAGGTGGTCAGATGTCAGCATTTTATTATTTAATGGAGCTGTCAGAGACATGCAGGCATTACCCATGGTGTTTGCGCAAGCAGAAAAACATCAATCGCTGCGGCCTGCTGGAATCAAATGTCCAGGCGTTGTTGCTTTTACGTACGGTGGCCCTGAAAGGTCAAATGCACTGCAACCTAAACAATCACCAGCAAATAGAAAAATGCTGCAAAATCAGAACAAAAACCAAAAGAAAGTGAATTAAAGAAAATTTTGCATAGCGAGACAATAACATGATGGAACAGCTGCAGAAGGGACAGAAACCAAAACATGTAAAGGGTTGCATTGAGACATGCTTGAAAGTAGCACATGTGGTGTGAGTGAGAAAAAGATGCAGGTGTCTGTGAACTGATGATTAATATAATACTGTAATCATCATTGAATCAGACCAGTAGCAGCTTACCTCGTACTCTGGTCTCCCATCATTTTAGTGTCACAGACCAGTGGTTTATCTCCAATGCGCACTAGAAATAAGATGTTGGCATCTCAGCTTACCCAGTTTGAGTCATTGTTAACAAGAGATGGACACACCCTTAGTGGCACACGTGACTACACTTCGCTATGAGGTAGAAATCAGTAGAAATCAGCGACAATTGCCAACAGCAGCCGCAAGATGGCAGTAACATTAAGGCTGGATGCACTTAGTAATTCACAGGCGAGGAGCTTTATGACAGCACAGTCTGAGATGAAAGGAGAGAGCTCACTTTACTTTGGCACATTTTAATTTATCTCTATGTTTAGATTTGACAAAGCAAGCACTGCTAGCCTTGCTTGTCCCGATGGAACGCCACTGCTATAGGCATATGCTTGCCATTAGCCGTTTACTGTTAGCATGTTCGCACAGTTCTTCTGTGAGCTTTTGCATAGTTTTATGTATTTCCATTGTATTTCATTCAACGTTTTTTTTTTTATGTGCTTTTGCTGCATTTTCCTATTTGCTGGCGTTTTTATAAGTTGAGGTGCGTTTGACTTTCCAGGGCCACCGTACTTAAGTGATGTTAAGTGGGGTGGCTGTAGCTCAGGTGGCAGAGCAGATCAGCCACTAATTCGCTTGTGTGAATGGGTGTGATTGGGTGAATAAATTAGTTGTATAAAGCGCTTTGAGTGCTCAGAAAGAGTAGAAAAGTGCTATATAAGAACCAGTCCATTTACCATAATTTGCTTCTTTTTTCTTTTCTTTTTTTAAGGAAAATGGAAAGCAGCAATGACGGAATTTACAAAAGGCCAACTTCCCTCCCTGTTGTCCTCCCATAGCTATGAAAACAAATGCTGGAATTACAAGTCACTTTTTATTCATTTTACCACACTATGCCACTTGTTGTAATGGAGCTACTTCAGGGAGGAAAAAAAACAAACAAATTTTTACACTTGTTTCCTAAAGTTGGCCTCCTTTTTTCTCTCTTGCAGAGTGAGAAGGAGAGGAGGGTGTCAAGCCAGCCTCACATTTTCACTGCTAAAAGCACAGCAAACAGTGAAAGGAGAGAGACTGCTGCCGACTCTCTGTTTGTTTTACCAAGTCATCGCCTCCAGTAGATGACTTTGTCAATGCTTTATTTTTTGTGTCATATTTAAAACTCACATAAACATGCACCAGGATTCTTTTTGGTCCGTGTAAACAAACAGTGCTAAATATGAAGGGTTGGTGGTGTCTGCTTCTCTGGAATAGGAACATGACTTTATCTTTGCCCACTAAGCAAGTGCTGACAGTTAGGAGTAATTAACCTATGCCCCCAGGAGGAAACAAGAGAAAAATAGGCCTGGTTCAGGGTTTTTTTTGTAAAGCTCTCTGGAAACATTAAGCTGACGGCGTGGGAGGCCTCACTGGCAGCGTAGCCAACCACATCTGTGATCTGTCACTGATAATGATTCCTTAACTGCTCTAAGTGTCTACACAGAATGTTCAAAACTTCCTGAGTCAATTGCATCCCATATTATTCCCAGTACTGTATTTCCCTCCATTAAAAGCTCTTGCAGACTTTTTTTTTTTCTGAAATGCAGAGCAGGAGGGGAGGCATGCAAGGTATAAACACGTGAATACAGGAGACAGACACACACACACACACACACACACACACAAAGACAGAGAGCGCTTCATCCACTTTACCCAGCTTTGATCTCCTTAATGGGGTGCTGGCCTCCCTCCAGGTGGGATGTGTCGCCAGGGGCAACAGGACAAGAGGAGGCTGATAAGGCAGCCAGTTCAGACAAAACACACTCTGCATTGGCTTCCTTAAAGAGTAGTGCTCGGTATACTTAAGAAATGTCAATGTGAAATTGCAATAAACGGTTAATGTGTAGCATAACAAAATATTTCCAGTTGCAAATTTGGCAATGCACATGATTGTAACTGCTGCTGGATACTCATTTTTCCCAGCAGCATGCATTGTTTGGAAAATGGTTGCGTCACTGACAACTTTTAATATTACAAAGACCCCGTGGAAGTCTTAAAAAAAGCTCCTGTGGTGGTAACTAATTTCAGAGATCTGGCAAGCACTGCACTACCCAGTGGTTACAAAAGGGTCTTATTCTCACAATTTTTCAACTGAACTCTCCTGGACCCTGCTTTTTTCCCTTTTCTTTTTCTCCATCTTTGAACTCCCTGCCTGTTTCCTAACATCTCTCCTTCTATCTTTTCTTTCCATGGTCCCTCCCTTTATCTATCTCATGAGGCTTTGAAATTCTGCAGGATTAGCTCAAAGCTGTCTGTCTTCTTTATTGGCTGTGTGTGTGATATAGGGGCTTTTCTGTTCAATCTAATCACTGCCTATGCCTGAACACACACATTCACACATAAACACACTTAAACAAACACATGGGAAAGCCCTGAGGTTGATTAACTATGTGACATTTTTAAACATTTCAAGAATTTTTAATAATAAGTTTGGACCACGGTGACATGTCGTTTAAGGATATGAAATGTCAGACTTGCGACTATCCACCTGCTAAAACTCGCTGTCCTATTAAAGTGTGAATCCCAATTGGGTCTTGATTGAAAAAAAAACCAACAGAAGATCAAAGAGAGTATGTAGATTAATACATTTTGACGATAACAGAATAAATACCAGGATTACAGATTGTCACCTTTAACCTCTCATTTCTTTTCTATTGTTCTCACTTTCTCAGTTGATTCCTGCTGGCCACTGACAGGTGGCGAGTGTCCATAGCTAACCTAACCTATATTTCCTCATAAAACACTTCTGAGCAAATTAAAAATTTGAACCTGATAGTGCTGGATGATGGACGATGCACCAAATCTAAGAGTTAAAAGTGACAATAGCATGCCACTGAAAGAGCGATGAGACTGAGTGGCGACTTCCAGGGCTGTAACTAACTTTTTTCTAATTTTAAAACGTCATAGTTTACAGTTACCAGTGTAGCCAGGTGGATGCCAACACAAGAAGCTGGTCTGCTGGGATGACCGAACTGAACCTTGTGACCATGTCTGTGACTGTGTTTTTTGGAGTATTTTTATCTGGCAAATAATATGGCTTGCTGTGTGGTTAACTGCACTGAAAGCAAGTCCAAAAAGCCTGTGCTCGAGTTTTGGTGAGTGAAACTCTAGTATTTTATTTCAGCACTGCTTAGTCCTAATTATGTGAGTAAGTTCATGTATTTAGCAGTTTTCACGACATAAAAGTCCCAAAGAGAGGTACAACAATTCAAACATTATACATCAAAAGAGATCCATCCACGCAGACAGAATAAAAAAAAAAAAAACATTGAAAAGAGTATAAGCAGAAGGCCTGATTAAATTGAAGGCCCCAGTCTTCAGTCTCGTATAAGGGACAGCTAATAGATTTTGAGTTTGTGAGCGGAGACGGCGAGCAGCAATGTGTTTAACAAGAAGTTCAAATAAATAGCCTGGAGTTTGTTTATTCTATGGTCTTTATGTAAGTTTTGAAATTGTAAAAGAAATTTTAAAATCAATTTTTAAAAGTGTAAAGAGAATAAAAAGGATAATGTCAGATTGCTTGCTAGCAGGAGTGAGGCATCTGGCTGGAGCATTTTGTATTGCTTGGAGGCGTGACAAACATGATTTGTCTAAGCCAGTAAACAGGGTGTTACAATAATCTGTGCACGATGACACAAATGCCGGAACAATTTTCTCTAGTTCAGAGGGGAGACTAAGGCTTGCAATTTAGAAATGTTCCTTAAAAGAAAGAAACATGAGACAGATTTTACATGTGGGTCAAAGTCCAGAGAAGACTCAAAAATTACATCAAGATTGCTAACACTGGTCTTTGCAGATGAGCAAAAGAAAGCAATCGCTTGACTGATTCTTGAACGTATAGAGATGCTGTAAGGCCTCAGTCTTGTTGGAGTTTAAAACAAGGTAATTATTGGAGAACAGTAAACTGAGGTGAGGTGAGGTGAGGCTTAAAAGACATATACGGCTGTAGCATAGGAATAACAAGAAATGCTAGAAAAACATTGAATGATGTTGGATGAAAGGAAAATAACAAAGGACCCAAGACTGAACCTTGTGGAACCCCACAAGTTAGACAAGCGTGTTACACAAGCAAAGAAGAAGAATTTGCTCCTTTGCTCCAGAGAATCTCCTTTCAGATAAACAGGAGGATCCGAATTATTTATCAACAACAGTTTCTAATTAGCAGTATCTATTGACTCGTTTTCAAGCTACAGATATGTTAGTCCAATGAGGATTAACTATAAACTTAAAGTATAAACTTTAAGTATTAACATGGTAGAGGCCAAAATGCTGACCCATAGCTTCACCCGTAGAGCAGTAAGTGACATAATGGTGTCTATGACCATCTATTACAATGCAATTTGTGAAAGAGACTGCTGACATTGGAGTTCCTCGTGATCATATCCACGGTCACCATTATCGTCATTAAACTGCCTCATCATCCCCCTGTCCCCCCACCCCTTGCCGGTTCATCTCCATCTTTGCGGTCACTGAGATGTCATCGTGTGCTCAGCAAAATATTATTTTATTTTCCATAAAGCTTCCACCAAACACGTAAGAATAACAGCATGAGATGTTCCAGAGAAGGGTTAATGGGCCACATGTTAAAGCTCATGGGAAACATATTGCCAGCACGACAGGAGGTTTTCCTCACATTGATGGAGAGGGGCCTGAGAAGAGAAGAGGTGGGAGGGTAGAGCAAGGTTCACTGGTTCCCAAACTCCTGCAGAGCTTCAGTAGCCTTCACTGCCACCCTGAGCCTCTTCTCACCCCTCCTGTCTGGCCTCTTTCTTCCCCTTCACTGCCCTCCAGCACCACTTCCAAGCTTTTTGCCTTTCTTTTGTCCATCCCCACCACTAAATCCCCTTACCTACCAGCCTTAAACACACCCTTCAGGCCCCTCTATGTTGTTTCATCATCCTCGTCTATTGCCTTCCCTTTTCCCTCCCCTCACATCTTTTCCATGTTGTAAGTCTTTTTTTCTTCTGAAACATAATACAACCAAGAGCAATCCTTCTACATAACTCCCTTGTGTGTCTGCTTGCTCTCGGGGGCTCTCTCCCTCACATCTCTGGATTTTACTGTACGCAGTAAATTACATTAGATCTGAGACCCTGCTTTATGACTGAAGGTCAATATTGACTTTCTGGAAAAACAGCAAGGTGGGAGAGCAAGAGAAAGAGCCAGAGAGAGCAAGAGAGCAATGTTAGTTTGTTCTCGGAGCTTTTCTGCTGGCCTTTTTGTTTGAGCGCACCTCGCCTTTATGATAGTGAAACTGGCATGTTGTCAAAGTCAACATAATTAGACATTTCCTCCCTTCAGAAGACCCTTCTGCTGCTATTTGTCTGTGTACAGAAACAAGGCTGCAGGTACGCTGCACATCGATAAGTAAAATTTACTCTAACTGCAGTATATTTCTTTCAAATTTCAAACATTTAAAAAGGCACAGACTGCCAAGAGGACATTTAAAGTAGGGGGGGGGGGGGGGGGGGGGGGGGGGGGGAGAGAGACCTCAAGAATTTGACTGTACATTTCAAAATATAAATGTTGTTGTCTTACTGCTGGGAAAAAAATAGCACGAGTTAGAGCCTGAGAAAGAAAACTAATCAAGAAATCTGTCTCTTGAGGCCCACTTCACCGCAGCACAGAGCACAAATTCTCAGGCCATGTTCTGGCAATGTTGTCAAGGCTGTCATCTGTCTGCATCGCATACAAGTTTTAGCATGCAGCCTTTCTCCAGGTGACAAAAAGCACAGACTTGTGTGTCAACAACTGTGCTTCACTTCCCTACCTGGCCCCAGCAAGTCTGTTTAGAGGTGCAGGCAAGCAAAACCACACATTCACACACACACTCTAACAGCCTTGTAAGTTGTTCCCTTCCCTTTCCTTTTTTTTTTGGCCTCTTCTGACCAAAAAAAACATTTTAAAATTTCTCATATTAATGTAATTTATCCTTTATGCTACCTAAATCTTTATACAGTTAACAAGAATTTCACTATAAAACTTAATCGTTGGGCATGTTTGATTATTATCCCCATACCCGAGTTCAGAGGGGATTTCTTGTCCTGAGTTATGCTTTCACATAAAATCCACCTCCCTTTAACATTTAAAACAGCACATGGCTACCTTTCCCAAGCCTGGTTCTGCCAGAGGTCTCTTTCCATTAAGAGCAAGTTTTTTCCCCCCACTTTTGCTACACGCTTGCTTACAAGGGTTTATTATTGGGTCTTTACATTACAATATAAGTGCTGCATAATGTGCTTTTGCCTGCTCCCTTGTTCCCAAGGGGTCACCACAGTGGATGGATCCACATGTTGATTTGGCAAAGATTTTACGCCGGATGCCCTTCGTGACGCAACCCTCCCACTTATCCAGGTTTTGGACCAGGATTACTCTAGTTTGTCTCACAGATTGGGTTTGCCTCTCATCTTGGTCTCAAACCTGAGAACTTCCCCATGCAATGGAAATCAGTTACATACAGTTATAAGGAAACTCTTGTGCCATTCCCTGTTTCTACTGTGAATTTCTAAGTAACCGTTGAAGCGCTCAGTTACCACAAGCTCTGACTCATCTTTCTCACTAACAGACATTTATCACTTTTACTATCGTATAGGCACGCCTGTCTATTAGTCTGGAAATCTGTGAATGCATATAGCATATTAGCACAGGTATCCTGACAGACTAGCTTATCGTGTCATGAACTAGCTGTGTGGAGGCAGATGAGGACCCACACTCAAAACTCATGGAGACAGGAACTGAACTCAAAATCACTGCTTTATTGCAGGCCTTACAACAAAACAGAACTAAACTGGGAATACTAACAGAAGACCGAGGGAACACATAAAGACACACAGGTTCGGGGAGGAGACATTGACGACGCGACACCGAACTGAGGGAGACATGCACATAAATACACAGAGGGTTAACGAGGGAAGTGGGAGCACACGGGGAACACAGCTGACACAGATAATCGTAACGAGACAGGGCAGGAGTGAACACAACATGACGCATGCTGACGAGAGACTGTCAAAGTAAAACAGGAAGTACACAGAGGTTCAGACAGGAGGAGAGAGAGCACAGACATAACGGGCTGGGGAAAACATTAAATGAAACACAAGGAGGGGAAACGAGGGCTCACAGATACACAGAGGGGCACACAGGGGGTAATCAAATAAGGAACATCTTTAACAGAACCTAGGAACAACGGCATAAGGAACAAAATACAAGAAAACTAAGAATTCTGGGCCAACATGGCCCAGGACCATGACACATTGGGTATATTTAGAAATTACCGGATCATCTGTACTGGCTTTGGTTTTCTCGTAGATAACCAGTAAACCAGTGGTTTTCTCACTGTGGTTGGCTGTTTATTGAGTGAAAAGATCGCCTGGCATTTCACACACACTTGCGTAGTTATGTTTGAGGTCAAGAAGAGAGAAACTTTTGTTGCTTATCTTAGATGTTTACCACAGTGGTGCAAAACATGTGTTTTTCTAAGTGTGGATGTGCAGTAGGTGGTAGAGTTAACATCCTGGTGTGGTGAACTTCCTCAGGAGAGGGACGAGCATCCGCCAAGCTGATCAGGCTGTGCATGAGTACTTCCTAAACCATGGATGGTTTGATTGAATATTTGAGGTCTGAGGCCAAGATTACCTCTATTTCTGTCTGCATTGTTTACCTGGGTAAAATGTGTTTTCTTTTTCCGGGGCAGGAAGATCTAATCACAGAGGGAAGTGTTTTTAATCCAATGAGGGTGGAAATTTCTAAGCCACAGGGTGTTTTGTTTTAATAAAACGGAGCCACAACGTGTCTGAATGAGAACCAGATCATCCTGTTGGCCCTAATTAGTAAACATTTAAAAAGCTGAACAATATGTGCCCTACCTGTCTTTAATAGAGCATTTGAGGATGGACCGCCGTTACGGCTGACGAATGCTGACTGATATATTAGTGGTCAGTGTTTTATTTGACAGAGATCAGTGAAGGGGATCTCTTCCTTACTTCAGTGGAGGTCATCGTGAGGTCAAAGTAGCGCAGGGTCAGAAAGCAGTCCTTTCTCCTGCTGTGTCCTCAGCCATGTGTTGAATACTTGTCCCTTCAAAGAAGCTAAAGTATTAGCTTTCAACGAAAAGCCTCGGCAGCATCCACGGTACGGTGAGCTCCAGCTTCAGTCGGAAATAACTTGGGAAGTTGAGACTTGAAAAGGATCGTTGGTGTACGACTACAACATTTTATCAGTGATTTGTATTTCACAAAAAAGAGGCCAGTTAGACTCATGTAGTAGTATAATTTGGGTTATTTTAGCTGTTGAACTTAATTTCCAGACTCTCACCTTTAGTTAGAGGGTATTTAAATGAATTAAATGTAATTAGACAACTCTTTGTCCAATTAAAAAAGTGAAAAGGTGGAATCTTTCCAAGATCCTACTCTGCCCTTTGCATTTAGCTGTGGCTGTGAACCCACAACATGCTCTTTATACAAGTGAAACCTTAAAATGTACAACAACAAATCGCAATCGTAGATAATGAGAACATTAGGAAGCACCCAGTCAAAGTTTGTTTCATTCTGAGAAACAAAAAGAACCTTTGTGAACTCAGACATCCACTGAAGACAGCCGCGGTGAATGATCATAGGATAATTTGTCATGGTAAAGACAAGGCCCTTTGCAATATTCAGCCAAGTGCAGAACACTTTCCAGGACGTAGGAATATAATTGTTCAAGTTTACTTTAAAGAGACGACTTCAAAGGAGCAAGAACAGAGGATTCACCACAAGGTGCAAACAATTTGTCAGCCTTGAGCAGAAAAAAGCCACATTAGACATCCAAGAACATCCGAGAAAGTCAGACCAGCTCAGGAAAAGCACACTTTGGACGGGTCAAACTAATAATCAACATGTAACAGAATGCATGGGCGTGATGCATGGGCGTGCGCGCTTTCCATTGGCATCTGATCACTCATGTTAAAAAGTGACGTGGCTGTATACAGAGGTAGCTCTTTTTGAAGATCCCCGTGTCCTACTGTCTGCTCATTTAAGCGCAGCAAAGTTCATGTGAAATTACGCAACCGAAGTGAAATGTTGTGCAGCGATCGAGTCAACAAAGCTAAAAGCACAAAGAACCACAAACAAGCAACAACTGAAGCTGCGGCACAGACCTGACAAAGCATCACAAAGGAGGAATTGTTGCGTGCTGTTTGTTTGAAAGGAATTGTTTGGTCTGTGGGCTCGAGACATCACGCAGCCATTCCCTTGAAGGGATTGTCAACAAATTATTAAAAATTAGCTTTTTTTTGTTGTGTTTCCATCAATTTGCCTAACTACATCAAAACCTCTGAATAATTGTACTGCATTAACTGTTGAGGTGTATAACGTCTCAACAGTTAATGCAGTCATAATACTTGTTGTTCATTTCTAATCTGTAACGGAGACAAAATTATGTGTGTTTTTTTTCCCTATTTTGTTTTACGTAACACTGATCTTATGTTTTGACTATGAATTCATGCCTGCATGTTTTCATTCAAGGTTACCACTATTTAGTGTTCACAGCCTTTAAGTAAAAGACACTTATTCCAACCTGTGGGTTCTTCGGCATACAGCTTCTCATCATCCGAAAGTATGAATGAATTTAACAGGCTAGTAAATAAGGATTTTAATTGCCTCTTAGCACATGATGACCACATTTGTGAGAAGCTTAAGACGCTTGTGTTTACCTCCCGGCCAAGATTGAATATGCATTCTTCCGTCAATGGAGGATAGTGCTGCAAACACATATATGTTATGGTTTCAAACACCTTCCAGATGTAGGTGTACCCTGCAAGTACGTAAGCTGGAACACAAAACATGCAAACAAAACAGGTAATTACTCAACACTGGAGCAGAAGGAAAGTGTATTCTGCATATTTTTGCCAGTGTTGGTCATCTACCCTCAGTTTCTTCATCTGTGCTGAAAAACTGTTTCAAATCACTCCACTGACAGGAAATTTCTATTAACTCTAACAACTAACTCCAAGTGGCAGGACTTAAATTAATAGTGCATGCGTTCATTAAATGCACACACACACACACACACACACAAAATCAATGGCGCCAGCAGAACTAGACACAGGGAGAGTCTTATTTATCCTTTTTTTTCCACATACCTTATTGATACAACACTGCAAACACGAAATTCCATTTGTACTAGATACAGCCGAGATCAATGGGCAATTAAGCAGGATTTTCCGCATATGACAAAGGTACTCTCATAAAAACAGAAGACAGTATTGACCATAAGGTCAAAACAAGCTCCTACAATTCATAGCATTCCTGCCAGTTTGAAATTTACTTTGCATCTACTCATCATCAAACTTATGCATCACTACAATTACCAGGGCAGCTGTGGGTTAGTGCAAATCCAATCAGTCATGCTTCAGTCAACCTCTTTCTGAGACGTGTCTTCAAGCATCACAAACACCTGAAGCAGTGCTCGGAGCTGGCAAAAGATACTATGAGCAGATATCACTACTGACAGCATCTGTGTTTCCAGTTCCTCGTTGTAAAGTAAGCAGCACAAGAAATGGGATGGTTGCTTCTACAACAGGGACCAGGCCTGCGACTACTTGCACTTTTCATGGCAAAGTTGGTGCATCAAGAAGGCGATAAAACTGTAATAAGATGGAATCAGTCTGCCATCAGTATGTATGAGGTTTGGATGAGGTCAAAGTTGGTGATTAACTGTGATAAATCAACAAAACTCACAAATGTTTTGCCTCTACATGCACAGAAATTCACATGAACTTACACTCACACTTAAAAATTTAGAAACACCTCCTGAAATTGTGAAATAATTAGTGCAGGATGGACATTTAACAGGAATGCACCCAAAATGCAACCAGTTGAATCAAGTCCCCCTACTGCAAAGAGACACATCGTAGACAAACTGCAGTCATTGGTGCAGACTTACTGAGATGGATTGCAACATGTTGGCAATCTGTCTACTTTTATAAATTAGCTGCCAGTTATTTTCACACTTTCGCAGGTCTGTCTGAAAGCGATTTCTGTGAGTACGAGTTGGCCCACGATTGTTTGGAGACAGGTTGCCTCCTACCAGGTGATCTGTGCAATCACCTTGATGTTGAAAGTGGTCGTTGCAACTACTTGTAACTAAAAAAATGCAATGCAACTGCTGTCCTCTTTTCTCCTCTGCTGCGATTGAGCCTTTAAACTCCAGAAATGTGACCCCTGTAGGATGTATTTGCATATAACTTCATAAAAGGATTCAATCAAAAATGCTTCTGAAACATCTTAGTCAATTGGCAGATCCATGACCAAGGTAAGAACTACTGTTGAAAAAACAGTTTTTTGAATAGAGTGTGAAAATGAAAAATATAACAAAGTTTATAACAGATCAAGGCTGCTGGCATCAGTGGTTTCAAGGAATGTAATGACTGTGCTTCAAATCGCATTTAATTTGCTGTACCCTCTTGCATTACTGCACCACCCTGCATAACTGAGGACGTGTTTTTCCTCGACCTGAATGAATTCAACCACTTCCACTAACACACAGGGACTAAACTTGAACGAACGCATTTCACATTGGTTTGTTTCTAAAGCTGATGATGTAATTCAAAATCATATGCTTTTACAAAACCACATTTTGAGCCATAAATTCTCACCCTCTCTGCATGAACGCGTTTGGAGCCCACGCTTCTTCTACATCTGAAAGCCGTCTCTCCTGTGTATTGGTGTTGGCCCTCTGTCAGCTGTGGCAGGGGGAAAAAAGGTATTTACATCAGCTGATGGACCTAAACCACTGAATTCAATTCAATTCAATTCAATTTTATTTATATAGCGCCAAATCACAACAAAAGTCTCCTCAAGGTGCTTCATAGATACAGAGAAAAGCCCAACAATCATATGACCCCCTATGAGCAAGCACTTTGGCGACAGTGGGAAGGAAAAACTCCCTTTTAACAGGAAGAAACCTCCGGCAGAACCAGGCTCAGGGAGGGGCGGCCATCTGCTGCGACCGGTTGGGGTGAGAGAAGGAAGACAGGATAAAAGACATGCTGTGGAAGAGAGACAGAGATTAATAACAGGTATGATTCAATACAGAGAGGTCTATTAACACATAGTGAGTGAGAAAGGTGACTGGAAAGGAAAAACTCAATGCATCATGGGTATCCCCCGGCAGCCTACATCTATTGCAGCATAACTAAGGGAGGATTCAGGGTCACCTGGTCCAGCCCTAACTATATGCTTTACCAAAAAGGAAAGTTTTAAGCCTAATCTTAAAAGTAGAGATAGTGTCTGTCTCCCGAATCCAAACTGGAAGCTGGTTCCACAGAAGAGGGGCCTGAAAACTGAAGGCTCTCCCTCCCATTCTACTTTTAAATACTCTAGGAACAACAAGTAGGCCTGCAGAGCGAGAGCGAAGTGCTCTAATGGGGTAATATGGTACTACAAGGTCATTAAGATAAGATGGGGCCTGATTATTTAAGACTTTGTATGTGAGGAGCAGGATTTTGAATTCAATTCTGGATTTAACAGGAAGCCAATGAAGGGAAGCCAAAACAGGAGAATTCACCTCTCTTTAAACCACGTTCCAGACAGTTTGCATCACAGGCTCAGTGACTTCATATACAGGAAATTACTTTTTCCTTTTTCCAACTTTGTAATGAGAGCGGTGTCGCTTGTTTCTGTGCAATTATCAGACTCTGATCACAAGCCAGCTAGCATCTTCTCTGCTTCCTCTGCAACCATGGTGATCACACTGGCCTCCCTTGGTTTATAGAATGCAGCGTCATATTGTTAAGACTCCAAGCAGACCACACAAAGGCAACAAGGGTGTCGGTGTCCTCATTAAAACTCTGCCTGGGCAAACCAGAGACAGCCAATACGCACAGCAGATAAGACACTTAGTGGCCCGTTGAGATTTATAGCCGCTGCCTCGGGAGCACAAGGACAAAGCAGAGGAGGGCTGAGAGAGAAAATGAGTTCATATATTGTTTCATGTCTGGCAGCCAGATGAACAAACTGAGGACATTTAGGTATTTTAAAGGATATAAAAAGAAAACACAGGCGTGTAGACGGAGTGTGGACAGCACCGATGTCTGTTGTAAAGACTGTAATTGAAACTGAAAGGCTAGGCGGGGCAGGAAAATGATGGAGAGAAAGAAATGAGTAATGAGAAAATGAACTACAGATATGTGAAAAAGGGCTTTAAAATTTGAGGAAAATATGTCACTAACAAGATGTCATGTTCACAAAGTGCTGTGTTAAAGTGGTTCTCCTGTTGCAATAGTGAAGTTCCATATCCTGCGTCATTACTCAGGTTCAGCACGTCAACAGAGCAGCTAATGATACACTTGGGGAGGAACAGCCTTCTGAAATACTCTGTCTCTGAGTCATTAGCAAAATCTAGTTTTACGCAAAATGTCAAAGTTTCTTGTCAACACCAGAAATCAGCCTTGCTATAACCCTGGCCTGGTCTTTCACCTTGCTCACATAAATAACCTTCGCTCATGAGCAGAGGTCAGCTTTTCTGATCCACACCACTTTTGCCCCCTCTGCTCTTTTCTCTCTCTTTGATTTACATCCTCCCCGTATTAAAACCAGGGCATCCTGCTCTGTGAAAACATAGCATCTTAATTTCTTCGAGTAAATTTAAGTGGCGCGGGCTCGTTTTGGTGTGTTCAGTGTCAGGTTTTTGCAGACTCCCCAGTGTGCTGGCCCACCTAGTGTGACACTGCACCTCGTAAAGAAATCAAGCCAGACTTTTGGGAAAGGCTTTTCTCCCCCGTGTGAGTGTTGGGTTTCACTACCAGTCTGTGGATCCAGTCAGAGTGAGGCACGCAGCACTAACAGACACAAGGCAATTTAGTCAACTAAAGGGAATACACACACACACACACACACACATTTGTGCCTGCACACACTGCAAAGTTCCTCTGCTTTCAATCACAGGTACTCTGTCCAAACTGTATGGATATATATATTCTCTCCAGGAATGTTTTCTGTAGATTAAAGTCGGCACTGTTCTTAGTCTGATCAACGATGTTTGAGAGGAAACAAGTTTCGTGGTGAACTTGCATGGATTTGATCATAATTAGGAAAGCATTGTCACAGAAATGATGGTCACGTATTTACACAGTTTCCCAGTAAGAGGCCTGTTTAGGCTTACTGGCACTCTGAGACTAATGGCCAATTTTAAATAAGTTCTTTAGAATTTTGCTGTTTATTTGGAAACGTCTGGACAGAAACAGTGATCATCCTAAATTAACTGAGGCCGAAGAACAGACTGTGGAAAACTAAATATTCACTTTGGCCCTTTTTTTAGTCTTCTCAGGAAAAACTGAAACCTTGGCAATATTTCATCCTCAGGGTCTGGCCATCAGAGCAGGTGTGAGTGTTGATCATGTTTCTTCAGTCTCCTCTCTCAGCAGGCATCTGCTCTGCTGAAGCAGCCATGAGCAGCACACGACATGCACACCTACCACCTCCTCCTAACCCAAAATGTGCTGGCACTGTTTGCTTCCCCTTGACTCCAAGTAATTCAATAGATATCTGAAAAGTAGTGGTAATTTTAACCTAAAGTATGCATTGGAGTAGCTCTTCAGTGACAGAGTTGGTGGGGAGCAGCGTTGGACAGATGTAAAAACAGTTGCAGCTGCTTTCGGTTTATCCAGTTGTCCAAAAAGATTGAGCTGAGTGTTTGTTCACTAGTGGGAAGACAGAGAGGGATCACATTGTTCTGTTGACAGCCTTTGAGGCTGTTGCTGTGAACTTTGCATCTAAAAAAATTGTGTTTATTTATGCTGGCTTGACAAGTACTAAATTACGCATGGGCCGCTTCTGCTATGGTCATGGCGTTGCAGCCAATTTGAAGTTAAGTCACAGCATTAGCAAATTCAGTCTGGAGATCATGTTATGATTGGCTCACAGTCGCACCAGCTGAGACAACACCCATCTTTTAAAGTCAGAATGCACACATGTGAAGTTTCGCGGCGGCATTTTGAGTTGACAAAAATCTTCTTTTAGACCTGCTAATGTGGCTGCTACCAACATTTTCAATGATCTCTCTCTCACATACACACACACACCAGCAGTACAGGAAGCTTAGTATATATACTGCAGTATAATATGGGAAGTTACAAATAATTGACATAAGTTACAAAAAATTTAAATGGAAAACAAATGTGGGACTGGGGCATTATCCAAACATTAATCAAATCAAATTAATCAAATTAATGTTTGTTCGCTCATTCATTCTACATATGTATTCGTCCCTGTTTTTAAAAGGGATGAACATATGTGTATTCAAAAAATGTACAACATGTTTGGGTTTTGTTGGTGCAGCAGGAATGCATGGTTTTAGAATTTGCATATATGGTGTTGTGTTATTATACTTGTATTTTGGAAATGTATTTGTATTTTATACTTTCTTTAACATAGTGTGTACGTGCCCAGCTCTAACCTTGTACCTAAATGTGATACAAGGTATATTTCTTCTAATGGAATCAGTGTTAATGTCACTAAATCCATCTTAATGTTTTTACTTGGATAGGTTAATGGCTGTATGCATAGAAGAAAGTTTAACCACAGACTTATAAGTACTTAAAACTGCCTTTATGGTAGTTCTGGCTACCTGGGGTATCACCGGTACCACATTTTACCATGATGAGACAAGCAAGCAGTCACAAGTAAAGTATCAGTTTTACTATCAGTTAGCCGAGCCCTCTACACATTTTACAGGAATCCTTAACCAACTGTATCTTTTCTACTCCCGCAATTCCATTTTACCTACTTCTCTCCCTCCTTTTTATCTACGAGTTTCTTTTTCTGCAACTGTGTGTTAAAGAAAGACTAAATACATCCTGTAATTTTGCACAGTATAACTGAGTTTATTCAAGCAGAGCTTTGTTATGTCAACTGTCTTTGATAATAACTGAGCTGGAGCTTAGAAATGTGCAGTTATTGTAGGGTAATTTCATCAGTGAGATCACTGATTATTATAAATACTTCCAGGTTGCAAGAAACCTCTGTAGTGTGTATGATATCTATGCCATCAGACATAAAACAGCTCTGTAAACAAGAACCAACATCTTCTTTCCTGCTAAGATTGAACAACAACACGTGAAGTATTGCATAATGTCAGTATTTATTTTGCAAAAACTAAGCCAAAAATGGAGAAACAGTGTGTAAAAGACTAAGCACACCCTTACTGCTTCTCCATGAATAAAGAGAGCAGCCAGCTGCTTCTAAGCAAATGCAACTGATTAACTGTTGATCAGCAAGTGTGAACACCTCCATAAAAAGCAGAAGTTTGGGTTGTTCTGGAGCATTCTGGTTTGAACACAAGGAGGAAATACAGCAGCAATGATCTGTTATAATGCCATTTGCAAGCAATCTAAAGTCCATTATTCTGCAATGAGAAAGATTATTCACGAATCTAAAACATTCAAGGCAGTTGCCAATCTTCCAGGGAGTGGACGTTCCAGCAAATCAACCACAAGGTAAGACTGTGCAATGCTCAGAGAAACTGCAAAATATCTAAGACCTATATTACAGTCCTACATCTACAGGCCTCAGTTAGCATGTTAAATGTTAAGGTTTATGACAACAGCGCAATTAGATTAAGACAGAACCATTATTGTCACGGTTCTAGGTCATTTTGACCCAGCTTTTTCTGTTTCTTATGTTTTGGTGCTTTTCTAGATTATGACCTATGTTCTGATTAGTTAGTGATGCTGTCTAGTCTGTCTCTCTCTGTCTTGTCCGTGTCTTAGTAAAGTGTGTTTTGTTTCCTATTTTTACTTGGAAGGATCACGGTCATGTGCGATGTCGGTGTGTTTAGTTTTACTCCTCCCTTGTCTCGTTAGCCCTGATCTCTCCCAGCTGTGTCTTCCTCCTGTTTCTCATTCCCTGATTACTTCTCTGTGTCTATAAGCCCTGTGTTTTCCTGTGCTCTCTGTCGCATCATACCTTCATACCTCCCTGTGTGTTCTGTTTGCCTGCCTGCCAGTTTAGTTGCGTTCCAGTTTAGTTAGTTCTTTGTTCTATCTGTAATCCCACAATAAAGCCGAGGGTTTTTGAGTTCACCTGTGCCTCCGCGAGTCCTGCTCTTGGGTCCACCTTTTCCTGCCTGCCTTCACACAGCCATGACAATTATGGTTCATTTGGAAGGGCTGCGAGGATCTCCTCTCTCTAAAAAAAAATGTAAAAAATGGCAGCATGGTTTAGGTTTGCAGAGCTGCACAAACAGACACCTGAAACAATGCCCTTTGGACAGATGAGACTAAAGTGGATATGTTTGGCCATAATGCACAGAACCACACCAGTGTTTGGTTTCTGGGGAAAACCAAACGCAGCACATCAGCACAAACACCTCGGACCAGCTGTCTTGCACGGTGGTGGAAGTGTGATGATTTTGGCTTCTGTTGCAGCCACAGGACCTGAGCACCTCGCAGTCATTGAGACGACTACGAACGCTACAAACGTTTGAATACCAAAGTGTTCTGAAATCAAATATGAGACCATCTGTCTGACAGCCAAAATTCAATCGAAATTGAATCTGCAACAGAAAAAAAGAAAAGAATCAAGCTGCTGCAGGGGCTCAGTTAAAGTCGAGACATCAACCTGATTGAAATGCTGTGACAGGAACTCAAGAGAGCTGTGCATAAATAAATCATCACAAATCTCAATGAAAAGAGGCAATGTTGTAAAGAAGAGTGAGTCAAAATTGCTGTGACAAACTGATAATGTTATACAGAAAACCATTACTTCAATATGCTGCTGATAAAGGTGATTCAAGATACTGAATCATGGGTGCATTTAGCGTTTCACACTGATTCCTCATTTTGGCTTCATTTTTGTTCAATAATAATGCCACAGACTAATATGTCCTGCGTCTGGCTTTATATTTAAAATTATTTATTTCTGTAATTTATCTTGTATTTAGACTGAGAACTCCTGACCTCTCAAGTATATGCCTGTAAACTTATCTCACATACAGATGCTATTGCATTCACATCATCTGTCAGCACACAGACAGACACGGAAACAACTGCCAAACAGGGTGGAAGATTTCGGTGTTGATGCACCTGTTTTATCTTCTCGAAATCAGAACACAACCAGTAGGAAAAAATACCTGAACACGACTCAAGTATGAGTCTGGAAGTGAGTTTGATAGAAGTTTTTTTTTGAAGTTGTCAGAAAATCATGCAAGTGCTGATAAAAGGTCCTGATAAGCTTTCAAGCGTACCAATCAAAAATGTACTATTTCCGTTCCTACTGCCAGCATAGGCCAACAGAAGCCGGCAAATAGGCGTCCTCATGCAGGAGCACATCCAACCACAATGACATACAGAGACTCATATTCACAGTAATTTATTTTACATTCTGCCCATCATAACCAGCTTATTAAAAATGTAAACACTCTGATTGGTTGTTTCTTAAAAACTAAACTCTTTGTTGTTGTTGGTTCATACTATGTGTTGCAATACTGTATCATAATGATGTGATGTTTCCAACTGTTAAATCGAAACCTTTTCTTGGCTCCATTGTCTGTTCTGACTTTAAATCTTAAGCTTGTTTGCCTCTAAGTAACTGACCGTGTGGCTTATGTCGTTTCCACCAATTACTTAGTAGATTATCTTTATTAGTCCCTCAGCTCTGGGGAAATGACAAGCTTTTAGTCAATGAAACAAGTTTTTAATTAGATTACAGAACACAATATTACTAAAATGTCTTAAGGGAATGTTTTTTGTATGAATTTAATAATGTCAAGGTGAAAGGCAATAATTTCCAGGAAATACAAGCTTTTAACATCACCAGTGATGTTGCAGTAAAATGATGCTGAAGAAGGGTTCCAGCTTGAGCATCATCATCAGCGTCATTCCTTTCATTGACCCACGCCTGGACTGGTACATTATTCCCACCAGGGTCAAAGGCTAAAACTTGTCATCTGTGGAAGGAACAAGCTTCTATAATGCAAAGGTTTGTGAGTGTTCATGGAAAACTCTGATTAGAAAAGAGATAAATTGAAATTAAATTATCTCCACAGAGCCTCCAGTGTCACTGTGAATATTCAGCCTTGAAGCCTCCATTGTGTAAGAGGAAAAAACATTTAATTATGTCATATTTCCAGTCGACATGCTGTTTGAAGGAAGTTCGGTAAAAATGCTAATTTCTTTTCTTTCTTTTTTTTCTTTTTTTTTTTTTGGTAACTGACAGATATGAACATGTTGAAACAAGGACATACTTGGCAGTGTTTTTTGGAGGACTTCCACTTCTACACCCACAGAAAGACAGATGAGACAATAAGTTTTTGTCCCACACAACTTTAATCATATTTTCCTTTTACTGTAAACGTAAAAGGAAATAAGGAACTTACATGCAATATGAGTTAAATAAATTCCAAATTCACATTTGCATATTTTACTATTAATTCTCGTCTCATACGCCCTATCAGTGTCAGGAAGGAAGCATCTACCCATGTCGAGAGGCTTGAAACTGAGTCATGCAGCATGGCTCACAATTCATTCACATGTGAGTCATTGACATGCGAGTCAAATATGAGATGGACTCACATTTGAATACTAGAATACTTTGATAGACAGAGTGGATTGTGGTGTCCAGGTCTTGTGGCTGCAAAATAAGCCCAAATCATCACCCTTCCACCACTGTGCTTTTGTGATATGTTGAGCTTTGCAAACCTGCGCTGTGCTGCCATGTTCTTTTTACAAAGAAGAGATTTTCACCTGGTATCCCTTCCCAACAACCCATATTTGTTCAGTCTTTTTTTTCTAATGTTACTGTCATGAACCTTAACATGCTAACTGAGGCCTGTAGAGACTGAGCTGTAGTTCTTGGGTTTTTTGCAGTATCTCTGCACTTTCCAGAGGCTGAATTTGCTGGAAACTCCACTCCTGCAAAGACTGTATCAATGTGTTAACACACTTTACATTCTCCAGAAGTATAGATATAAGTGCTCTGATGATCAGTTAAACAAGTGCATTTGATTAGCAGCCGCTCACTGCTACTTCACCTCAGAATTCCGATGGAAGCAGTAAAGGGTGACTTTAAATTAAATGTTACCTTTTATAACAAATGATTTCTTATCTTACCTTGATGGAAGTGCTCAAGACTATCAAGTACAAATGAGCCACACTAATACCTGGAATTCAAATCTTTCCCTACATGTCACTATTCTGCAGTGAGCTATTTATGATTATTTAGTACTTTATAACTTTCCACTTATTATATTATAATTAACTGTTTTGGATTTTATGGCATTGTAAAATTATAATACCTAAAATTCTTTACTTCTTATTCACTGAAAATTGTGACGTGAAGGGAAAACTATCTATTAGCAAGTTTGGGCTCGCTTTTAAACAAGAGGAACTATAAAGTTTTGTCCGTGTTGTTGTAAATGCACAAATCCAGTCATAGCTAGGAGGATTCGGGACTAGCCATTTGTGTGAACATCCACATTAGCCATCACAATTGAGGTTCAGCAAAGGGATCATTTTCATATTCATCTAGGTTTTTTTTTCTTTTTCTTTTTTTTTGGACAAAACCACAGGGAGCTACTGGAGATGGACAAAAGAGCCGCATGTGTCTCCAGACCCCCGTGACCCCTGATCTAAATGGATAAATAGCGCTACAGGCCGCGGGGAAGCTATGTAAATTTGCCTCTTGCTTTGTCTCTCTTTTATATTTTGGGTCTGAGTGCTCGCACACTGTTGCCTGTTCGTGTAAACCCTCTCATAAAAGTGAGTCCTAGCACATTCAGTGTAAGGCCCTTTAAAAAAACTGATCATTTTTTAAAATTCATACGCTTGTTTGTGCGCACACGTGTGTGAATTCTCCCGTGACTGGAGAGTCACCACAGCAGTCACCGAATATTAGTATCTTCCCACATCAATCAGACTGAACGTTACTTCACAACACCAACAAACTCACGCAGCATGACTCATCACATGCGACAGGGGGGAAAAAAGTGTTTTCTGATGACATATTCTTTGTTTATTGCAGGGTACTCCCTTACAAACCGTCCAAACGGCAGGATGTGATCCTGCTGTGATTACAGCTGAAGGCTCAGCCTCTTGTTAAAGAGGGAGAGGTGGTATATCATTACAATGCAACACAATGTGCAGAAATAGCTGGTGTGTCAGTTCACGTAAAGGTTTATATATTTAAGAATTGACGTCTATTATCTTATTGTCTGTCCTTTGTTTAGTTTTTTTTATTTTATTGTTTCCCCTTTTAGATATCTACATATGGGTGTGCATGTGAATGTGTGTCACCATTGAATTTGTGTGTATTTTAGTTTCACACTCTTATGCTCAGGAATGTGGTGAATAGGTTTCTCCAGGGGGAGGAGTTGGGTGATTGTGTATTTTACCTGCCTCGTTTCCCTCGCGGGTTTGTTTCCATTCCTTTGATTCGCTGGAGTTCCGCCTCACCTTTTAAGTGGAGTGTAAACATGTCTCAGCAAATTCAACTGCTACTCAGAGTATCCTACATTAACAATAAATGAATCCCGCAATTGGCAGACAGTCATCAAAATGTTTGAAAAGTGCTTGGGGTGTGGCGCCAAAACACCGAAGTTTACAGAGACACTTTATGAATCAAAATGTTTATGATGCAATTGTCGACTTGTGTTGCATTTTATGGGTATGGCTCTTTTGATGTCACGGGAGTAAATACTTATGGAATGAGTTCACTCACAGCGTGCGTTACATGAGCCATCATGTGGTTTCATTAATGGCATATTTAATAACCGTGAGTATCACAATGTGAGAGGAATCTGCACCTGAAGTAAGACCCTAACAGCTGGCTGGCTTGCCATGAAACACTCAGAAAAAAGGCGAATTCATGCAAACGTGAACTTTTTTCTTTATCTATTTTTTCTTTATATTAGTTCAAACCAGAGGGTTGCAGTGTAAACATTTAGATTTGACTTTGTGTTTTTTGTGGATTTAAAAAGATTATTACAAATATGTAGTTTCACTCTAATGTCTGATAAATAGTTTGACTTTTATTTGCATTGGCTTTAAGGTGTTTGCATGTGAGATTTCGGCTTCCCAGTAAACCAGGCGATAACAGAGTTTCAACAGTGTATTCCTTTGAATTTGCCGCAAACTGACCACCAATCTAGGAACTTATCGGCTAATCTGCTGACGCAACTTGTTGGACCAACCAACAATATTTCTGAGCTTTCTCTGTATCCAGCAGATACAATTATTCCTGCTCTGTGGACTGGTCATTATTAACAGTGGATTTTTTTTTAAATAAATAAATCATTATTAGAGAATAGGGGATATTTTTAAGACTGCATTTCTGCAAAATACAATCTTTTGTAGACAATGCATGCCTAAACATGCCTGGCCAACAGAACTCACAGTACAAGCAAACTGCATGCCTTTGGCAGAGATCTTGTCACCAGAAATCAGTTTCTGGTGACAAAATCTTCTCGGTTTGCTTACAGACTGTGGATAGTCATGTGCAGATATCGTTGTAGAGTCCCAATCTTAAATATGGGACAATTTTATTCCATTCTTTCCCATAAAAGCTGTGGAATAAAGTGTTTTATGGGTTATCTTCAGAGGACTTCTTTAATGTCAACTTGCTGGTGGTGCTCACTAACATGTTCAAGATTCATGGGACTATGAACATCTAATAAATTTAAAGACAATATAGTTTTTGTATGTTTCAAATCAGTGGGCATCTAGCTCTGCTTCACAATGCAGTAATTAACCTGGGGTCACGGCCTGAGGTCACAGGTCAGTATTTGTGTGAATAGGAGCATTCGGATGAGTAAATGGGTGTGTGTTTGTATTTGTGCTTATGAGAATGCCTGTGTGGCCATCAGCGGGGCAGGATGAGGAGAGTTGTGGCAGGCCCACAGTGAAAGGTACACACAGATAAGCCAGTGTGTGCGTAAGGAAAGTGACTTAACTGAGAGTTTCCAAACACACCTGGGAGATGTTCTTGTAAGAGATAAAAGCTCGGGAGGGGGAAATCTACAGCAAATACCATTCATTTAAAAGCCTGACATTCAGGAATGGATAAGATTTGGCTTTGTTTTCTCTATGAGGAATTGCACTCTTCAGGATACTATTTAGACAGAGTGAGACAAAGTCATGGATGTAGTTTAAAGACATGTTAAACAGTGAGATTATTCTTGTTTAGCTCAACAAACGGAGATGAAGGTTCGCTTCCTGCTGCTTACCAACAGTAAACATTGGTTTTCTTTGGCCATGGCAGCACTCTCTGGTCAGCACTTACAATGGGAAAAAAAACTATTGCGCGTTAAGGGAGTGAATATGCATGTAGTGACGAATGCAAAGATAGCCAGCATCTGTGGAACATTTTAGTGTCTTTCACATCACATTAGTAAAGTCATCACGTAACCTTTGAACACAGAGGAACATTTGCTATCTAAAGAGCCAAGAGCTCATTAAAAGCACAATACCGGCAGTGATGGCAGACGCAGATGCTCTGTGGCTGTGTCATGATGACACTGACAAAAAAAAAGGGGAAGAAAGAAGAATCAGGATATGCACACTATATAAACCCTTTGGTGAGTAACACTAAATGTAAACTTAACTTTTCTTTGTTTACAGGAAAACGCCAAACGATACTTTTAAAAGGGGCCTAATGAGTGATTCTGGGTGTTGGAGAGGAAGTTACTGCAGTACTACTATAAATATAAAATATTTTAAATAAACCGCATCCTTAAGTACATTTTAAAAGAAAAATTGCTCTTGTTGTGACATCATACGTAACCTTTAAATGAACCTATCTTGGCCGCCAGTTTTCTTACTTTCCCTCTGCTGATCATTTTCAGGCAGCAGTCATATATCAGATGGGGTGGGACTCGCCCTGATTACCATTAAAATAGTAGTTAAGCTTCTAACATGTTGTTAAAGTTATGAAAGGGTGTATTTAAACCCAAACCATGATATTTTCCTAAACTAACTGGGTACCTTTGGTGCCTAAACCTAAACAAACTGTAACTGAAAACTAAACTAAACTAAAACATAAATATGTCAGTCAAGATTCCGTAAAGGTCTAAAACCCTAACCTCCTGGGTGAAAGTCCAGTATCTGACTACCTCATCCTCTGGAAATAGTCTTATATTGCTTACTTTCCCGGACGAAATATTTTCCCCTCGAAACACGAATGATAAAGCAGTGCATGCGAAGTTTGATCAGTTGCCCCAAATGACTTATCATCTGAGTCAGTCTGGTTGGAAATTAATAATCTCCACTTTCCTTTTTAAGGAAAAATTTCAAAAAGACTCAGCTGCTGTGTTTGAGATACGTTGTGGGTGAAGTAAGTGTCAGGTTGTCATAAAGAAGAAGAGTAGCTGGATATGTGTTGATACCTTTGATCCAAAGGTCTCTGTCTCTGTACTTTGACACTGATGATCCATCAGTGTCAAAGTACAGAGACAACCAGTAACAATGGTTAAAGTGTGCCTGTCAGACCTGCTGATAAGTGAGACAAACAAAATCAATGTCCCTGTGTATTAATGCCCCCGTCCTAGTGTAGCGATTCAAGGAATCATTACACTAGGATAGGGACATTAAACAGGACAAGCACATTTGACAGGTCCTTTGTCAAACTAGGATCTGTTTGACAAAATGAAGCAGATTATGTCACAATCTATAGGCACAGCTGAGGAATAAAGTCATTGAGATCTGTCAGTCTGGAAAGGGTTAAAAAGCCATTTCTAAGGCTTTGGAACTCCATGGAACTACAGTGACAGCCATTATCCACCAATGGAGAATACTTGGAACAGTGGTGAACCTATCCAGAAGAGGCTCGTCTATCAAAATTACTTCAAGAGCCTATCAATGACTCATTCAGGTCACAAATGAACCCAGAATGACATCTAAAGAATTGCAGGCATCTAAAAAAATAACAAAAATAATGATCCACAAGACTTTTTTTCAGTTTTATGTTTGCGAAAGAATGGGTCACTCTCAGGAGCTCAGTGACTTCCAGCGTCGTACCGTGATATGATGGCACCTGTGCAACAAGTCCAGTCATTCAGTGCTGTAAAGCACACAGCCACTGGACCCTAGAGCAGTGAAGACATCTTCTCTCTAACGGGCAATCCAATGCACGAGTCTGCCAGGAAAACGCTACTTGTCTGACTTCATCGTGCCAAGTGTAAAGTTTGGTGGAGCAATTTCATGCTCCTTACTTTGTGGGAACACTTTAGGGATGGCCCCTCCTGTTCCAACATGACTGTGCACAGGTACACAAAGCAAGGTCCATAAAGACATGGATGATTGAGTTTGGAAGAACTTGACTGGCCTGCACGGAGTCCTGAGAAAACCCTTTTGGGATGAATTAGAGCGGAGACTGCGTCTAAAATCAGTGTCTCACAAACGTACTTCCCATAAACACTTCTAAACTTTGTGGAAAGCAGTTCCAGACGAGCTGAAGCTGTTATAGCTGCAAAGGTTATTAAACCCTATGGATTAAGAATGGGATGCCACTTGGCACTTGTCACTTCATGTGCATGTGAAAGCAGATGAGGGAACACTTCTGACAACAGGTATCTGCACACTTTTGAATCCTTATGAGCCTGAAATCTTCAAACACCGCCTTTCTAGTGGACCCAGAGATTCATCTGGTTAGTAAGGGTGGTCAAGGTTTTAAAGTTTAGGCCCAAGCATTGTGAAAACTGTGTAACCTTGTTTTAAAATCTCTTAGTACTCTAAGTTTAAAGGTAGCTAATGCTTTGTAGAAACGTTTACCTTTTTTTAAATGTGTAGGACTAAATGTGTACTTGTTTTTCTGTGTTCCATTGAACTTGAAATCCATTTGAATTCTGACGACTCTCATGCATAAGTTCAATAAGGAAGATTTGTAATCCCTCATCCGCCCTCTTTCATGGGCGTTTAGGCTGCAAGTCTATTCTTGATATCACTTCATCTTTTGCATACTGTCAAACTCAATTCTGACATCATAACTCTTCTCCAATCATGCCTTCTGCGAACCAATCAGCCTCTGCTTTGAGTGCTTTAAATCCCAATGCTCTTCTGTCTTTCCTCCCCATCTCTGCTTCACCCTGGTCACTCTGAGCGCCATCTAAATCTCCATCTTCATCTTCACCACTACCAGCAACTGGATTCTGGGGTTCCCGTCCAAATAGCCTATTAACTGAATTCTGTTCGCAATAAGTCGTGTTCAGTTTCTCCAGTGTCCGTTTTTTGTATTAGATTCTAATTGTTTGGTACTTTTAACTTAACAAGGTTATTACAAGCCTCTGCATATGTCAAAAAGGGTAAAACTCTACAGAATGAGTTTATTTTAACCTAACTTTAATTCCAAAAACCTCTTTGTATGTGATAATAGGTTGGATTTGGGGCTTTTGAAGTAATTATAAAGACTAAACATTCAGACTGTCCAGAAAACATAAGAACTGCTCATTTTCTGTTTAGTTTCCACTGAGCAAACAAGAAAGTGACTTGGCCTGCATAGCCAAGTTCAGTTTGAGGATGAGAAAATACACTGAGGGCAGCAGCAGATTAGTGTGTTTCTGCCGTGTCTTACTCAATATGCGTTCCTTCAGCGCTGCTCCGAGCATACTCGAATATGATCAATGCTGACAGGGCTAGCCTGTACACTATATCCTCCTCTGTCTCTCCTATCTCTCTTTTTCCTTTCATTTTTCTTCTTCACTGACCAATTAGGCCCATGAACTCTTTGAACTGCTTGTCTGCAGAGAACGCAAGAACCAGCTCCTTACTGGAACTGACCAAGAGAGATAAACTGCGGAGAACAGATAAAAGTGTTAGACATATGCAGATGAATATGTGGGAGAGGGAAAGGGTTAGGAACTGCTGTGGTTTTTTTGCCTCTTCAAGTACTTGAACTTTTGCTCTCACTTGATCTTAGAGCTTCAATTTATCTGCCTATCCGAAAAAGAAAGCAGGATGGAGAAGGTGAGAAGGGGAACGGAGGCTGGGTGTTGGACGTGCGCCTCCTCTGTGTGGCACGCTCCTTACAGCTGGGCAGGGTTAACAGTTATGACACTGACATGCTGATAATAACTTATAAAGTCGCTTTAAGAGTTGACGGAAGTCATCTGTGCAGTGTCACGTCCAAGTGGCTATCAGATGTTTTCTTTCAGGAAATGGAATGACATTTGATAAGACACAAAGATTAATTGTTGTGGTGCAGGAAGCATAGTTGGGGAATTCTGTTAGACTGTTTCATGTTTGCAACACTTCTGAGAAACAGAAAGCAAATTAAATTACACACTTCCATGTTCCTGAAAGTTTTAACAAGGTTCCTTTTTTATCCACTCAACCGTAATCTGAGAGACACTCTCATCTGCACGTACTGCAGTCATTCTCCCGTCAGGCATGTAGCCATGTGAAACTGTGCACACACATATACGGCTGAATCACAGCGGGATGAATGTTATCGGAGCGCATTAGCGGGTGAAAGCGCAAGGGTTAATTCAAGGACAATTTATAAGAGATTGGTTAAGAAGTCAACTATGATAATCCAGACAGACACACCTTGCCGTGCCAATCACTCCCTTCCACGGCCTTACGAGAAGCTTGAGCTCTCATGAGCTTATTGCCAAGAAGCAAAGACTCACTACTAACAAATGGGAGTGTGCAAGGCAGAAAGGAGGAAAGACAACAGAAAGGAAGAATGTGTAATTTAGCAACAGGTGATAAAAGCCTGGCAGTCAGCCATTTGGCTTTAGGTAAAGAAAAGCTTCTGTTGCTTTATGTATTTAAAGAGTGCGGTTCATTGTTAGCCGCACTCAAAATCATTAGCCATCGCCTGATCATCCCATACCACTGCCTCTTATTTATATTTGTTAACTTGGATGTCCTTAAACTTTGTAATTGTTTTACTGTAATGAGCAAAAGTCTTGAGCCAGCTTCCATTACTTCATATTTTGCTGCGAAAATGCAAAATAGGTGCAATGAATTATTGAACAAGGAAATAGAGTATGCAGGGGAAAACCAGAGTTTATATAACTCTAATGGGCTTGAAAGTCAATATTTGGTTTGACCACCTTTACTCTTCAGTGCAGTCTGAACTCGCTTAGGCAATCTTTCTTTTAATTTCTTAAGATAATCTTCAGGAATTGTTCTTCAGGCTTCTTGAGGGACATTCAAAGCTCTTCTCTGGCTGTTGGATGCCATTCTTTCTGTTCTATGTCAAGACGATCCCAAACTGCTTCAGCAATGTTGGGTGAGGTCAATTCCTGACTGACTGTGTTTTTCTATCCAGCTATGCTTGTACTCCATTGGCAGTGTGTTTGGGATCATTGTCATGCTGAAAAATTAAGCCAATCTGATGGTTGCCAGATGGTACAGCACAGTGAAACAAAATCTGATGGTACTTTTCTAAGTTTTAGAATTCAGTCAGTTTCGACAAGATCTCAAACATCACTGGCTGAAATGTAGCTCCAAACCAATGACAGAGCCTCCATCGTTTTTTACAGATGGGCACAGACCATGACTGTTGGACCTCTTTCATGACTCCTCCATAGACACTGATGACAATTTAAACCAAAATTTCATATTTGAATTCATCACCTTAGAGCAGCGGTCTCCAACCTTTTTTTGCGCCACGTTTATGCCCGATAATATTTTCACGGACCGGCCTTTAAGGTGTCGCGGATAAATACAACAAAATAAAACTAGTACCGGTACTGAAAAAAGAAGATTTATTCATAACACACGTGAAAAGACCCAGGAAAACCAAGTTAACAAAAAAAAACGATAACAACATAACGCTAAAAACCGATAAAAACCCTGAAAGCCATACATTTCACACCCGAGTCTTAACTCTCACGGCCCGGTACCAAATGACTCACGGACCGGTACTGGTCCATGACCCGGGGGTTGGGGACTGCTGCCTTACAGGACCTGTTTGATCTTCAGTCTAGTTCTTGTGTAATTTGGTACACCTCAGCCCTGTTTCCCTTCCTTAAGAATAGCTTCTTGTCAGTCACCCTTCCACTGCGACCATTTCTGATGAGGCTTCAGTGAACAGCAGATGTTTCAGCTGAAGGGTTAGATGCATCTGTCATTCCCTGTGTCAGGACCAATTTAAACACAGAAAACTGGTTCAGTTAGGTGCCTTCTTTATGCTCGGATGATTCATAGGTCAGTGGCTTAACAAATAAAAAAGCATACCTCTAAAAATGGTCAAGTATAAGCAGTGGACTGAAAATAACTTAAAAAGCAGCTTTGAAATTCCTTAAGAAACACTGGAAGGCCACAAAATGACAAGAAACCTCAGAAGCACAATAAAACGATAATTATTTTGTGTGTGTGTGTGTGTGTGTGTGTGTGTGTGTGTGTGTGTGCGTGCGTGTGTGTGTGTGTGGTTAAAGAAACAGGCAAATCAAACTTCTGTTTTGTGTTTTCCAAAAAAAAGGAAGCGTAGTAAATCTGAATGGAGAACTTTATCTGAAAAAAGTGTAAGTGAAAACGGTTGAATATATCGATTGCATCATATACTAATGATGCAATCGTACCACACCGTTGCAGAATGAAAAAAAAACACTCAATTTAAAACTGCTGTGGTGCTCCTTTTATTTACTTTAAACTGGTCTAACATGGCAAGATCGGCATGGCTGGTTCTTGTGCTTTGCATTATTTTAAACAGTGTGATTAATAAAAAAGACACAGAAGAATGCAACAGATTAGCAGATCAACTTGGGACCTTTCCATCCCATGGCTTTTTGGGGGATATTTGGACATTGGGGATTAGGTTTAATCTACTATAGGTTTGAACTGGGAATTAAAAGTGCAACTCGCTGGACTATGCTGAAAAATGAACCTTTTGCGATGATTTCCAGGTGGTATTGTGTGCTGTATAAAAAATCTGACTGTATTTTCTGCATTCATAATTCATTCAGTTTTGCCAAGATGCTCATAACCACTGGCTGAAATGGAGCACCAAACCATGACAGGGCCTCCACCATGTTTCGCAATTGTCTGCAGACACCGATTTACCTCTGTACTGACCTCCTCTGAAAACTGATGACAATTTAAACCAAAACCTTCAAATTTCATCACTCCATAAAACCTGTTACAACTTATCTTCAGTCCAGCTCTTATGTAAAACAGTCCCTGTTTTCCTTTCTTAAAAATGGCTTCTTGATAGCCATACTTCTATTGAGACCATTTCTGATGAGGCTTCGGGGAACAGCAGATGGATCAACTGAAGTTCCAGATGCATCTCTCAGAGCAATTTAAAGACACAACACTGGTTCTTCCCTTAAGTTAAGAGCCTTTTTATGCTTGAATGATTCACAGGTCCCTGTTAGGTGGCTTAACAAATAATAATTATTCATCTAAAAGTGGTCAGATACAAGGACTGGACTGACAATGAGTGTAAAAGCGGTCAAACTTTGGAAGACCTTCGGAAAGCCTGGTGAGCTTTTTGCTATACCACATATGTGAGTCTACTGGTTCTCTCTAAGTAGTCTGTTCTCACGGCTCTTTTTTTGAAAGTTGAATGCTTAATTAGAGATTGATTCATTTTAGAGGGTTGTAAAGAGCAATGAAGCAATACCGAGGTAAGAGGCACACCTCCGGCTTCTCTAACCCAGCCTTTTTTTGTGTTTTTTTGTGTGTGTGTGTGTGTGTGTGTGTGTGTGTGTGTGTGTGTGTGTGTGTGTGTGTGTGTGTGTGTGTGTGTGTGTGTGTGTGTGTGTCGTGCACTTGTGTGGAAAACTACTCGTGCAGCTGCATGAAATCACACTGCAGTTCTCATGGCATGATTGCTCAGGATGGAAAAACTCCAAACACTCACCGGCTTAAAACAACGTGACTTTGGCTGTACTGTAAACAGCTAATTACTCTTGTGTCCTATCACTGATAAAGCCGCAGCTCATGGAGTGTTTGCTGGAGTATTACACCAGGCCGCTGTCCCCACAGCGCCGACAGGCATCACCCTGCTTTTGTGCTAACACGATGACGTTTGCAAATGTGCGTCAGTGTGCAGTTCAACGCAGGGGAGGCTGTTTTTTGTACTTTTAGGAAAGCACTGTTTCATTAAAAGTGCATGTGTTTAGCTATGCCTGTACCAGGTCAGCAGAAAGTGTGCACACACCAACTGTATCCACTGTAGAGACTGCACCAGCACACACAGGCGAATCCACACGCTCTGAGTCAGCAGAAACAGGAGCTCGGTGACACCGCTAATGAACCCAACTGTTATTCTTCAATTTAACTCTGAAGCCAGCCAAGGAACTCCTCTCAGGACTGCTACAATTACATGTCAGCCTTCTCCTCCTTAAAGCTGTCTTTCTCCTTATCTGTCATTCACTCTGCTTCTCTGCTTTCTGCTTTATCATGCCTCAGTTCTTTGCACTGTAAAGTCTCATTGTTTGAGGGATCTTTTTTTTTCCCCCCTTCTCCCTCATACCATTAAAGGCACGATAAGGTATGAACTAAAGCCGGCACATAGCTGCCAGGTTATGTCATTACATACTTATCAGCTCATTCCATTTCCTAGGTGTCTATCAATCTGTCATTGAGCTGGAGGTACTGCTCTTCCTCCGGTGGCCAGGAGAGGGCACAGGAAATCAGAGAGAATACATGGAAATCACACAAAGCAAGTCTTAAGATTGGGAAGACCTTAAAAATAAAAAGAGAAAAAGGACATTTTTTTCTTTCAGTTCAATAGAAATAAGAGGGGGAAAACATACTGTGAGCTCTGGTTAACTGTAGGGCACTTTACATTTAAATAAATCCTCTTTTGAGGTACTGAGGTGCTTCATCTGTGTTTGCATCATTCATTTCTTCAGTATTTCACTCAACCACGTGTATTTATTAGGATATTCTAAAATACCATGCAGGCTACTTTAATATATCCATTTTTGCTTGTAAAATCTATTTTCTGCTAATAAGTCATTGTTGTTAACTATTTGAAGGTGTGGCTTTTATTTAATTAAATAACTGCCATGCTGTCTTCATTATTCTTACTCAGATTGAGCCTTTTTGTGTTTACTGTGGGGTTTTTTGTTTTTTTAAATTGTCCTTAGCATCATCGTGAACGTCACTAGGGCGTCACCATCGGGCTGCTTCACCGGCTCAATAACTATATTCTCATCTTGTCTCCCCTTTCCTCCTCCCCCCCTGCTCCATCCGCGGAACAGGAGTGTTGGGGGGCAGGTAGCGAGAAACTGCACAGAAAATACGTCCATCGAAGAATATTTTGTCCAGGAAGTCACGACGCAAATACTTAGAGCTCAGGGATGCAGACCGCACCTGATATATGCGTCGCAGCGGATCACAAGCGGAAAACGTTGACCGGAGCACGCACGCACAAGGCTTACGTGTCCAGCCACACACGCTCTCCTACGTCGACAAGTTGGGTGCCCTCTCATGTCTAGTCACAAGGCTGGAAAATACTTAACGCGGTACCGTATTATAGCCCCAGTACAAAATTAAAACCTCACAAGATTATTGCGCCGGTGTGCGTTCACCGGTATTTCCCTCGCAGTAAACGATTCGGAAGTTGCCCCAAAAAGGAGTTCATTTGTTGCACAGATCTGCGCTGTAACGACCCCGTGATACGACTGTCGTATCCAAAGAGTTTTCTTTCTTCTTATTCACATGTAAAAGAAATACAAATTTTTTCTTTTTTTTTTAAAGTACAAATAGACAGGTGTTGTGGCAAAAAAAAACGTGATGTCTGGTATTTGCCTTAAAAATGATTTTTAAAAATCGACTAAAAATTAAAAATTAAAATTAAAAAACGATTAGCGGTGTTTAAGCTGCTGTAAATGACTTGTTGCATATAAGCTATCAACCATATCTCTAAACTGATATAGAGTCATTCTGACCCAGAGAGAGCATACCTGGCACACAGTAGGAGCTTCATTCAGGGTTTTTTGTTTTGTTTTGTTTTTGTTTTTTGTTTGTTTGTTTGTTTTTCCAAAGTGACTTTTACATATTCTTTTTTTTTTAACATGGAAGGCGTTTTACCGACTTTAAAAATATATTTTTCAAGGGAGCTGTGGCCAAGAGGGGAAAAGAAGTTTCATGAAATATCACATAGCAGTTCTACAACGATATTTTAAGTGACTAAAAAGGGATGGATTGGTCATAATGTAGAACAGAGGACAGATACAACAACGCAGATATAATGATATAAAATTGATAATTTGTCTATTTTATATATAACCCCTTTGTAAATCTCGCCTATTTGCCTATATGCAATATTACACATGTATAAGATCACTTTTTTTCTTTTTTGGTGGGGGCATTCTGGGCTCCTATTAGCGCAGAGCTCTATAGGACACACCTACCACATCATTCACTTCCTTCGTACCGCGATCTCTCCACACTATACAACAGACGCAGACAGAAGAGGACGCACTAAGACAAGAGCCGAGTGATGATACCGGGTTAAAGATAAATCAGCCAGAGCTAAAGAGACAAAAGTTGCTCGCCACGATTAAACTGACACCGCGGTTTTCTTTTCCACTGAACATCATCCTCGTCCACGGCTTCAAGTTTCAAATGGACAGACACTTGGAGACGCCTGGCTCAACAAGCATGGGATTATTTCTGTAATGTGGATTGCTACTCCCTTGCAAGAAAATAAAGATCTGCTGCGGAACAATGTGAGACGTTGTGCATCTTGGATTCTCGTGTTTCTGGATATCTTGAAAATAATTGGCAACAGTTGAGACAAAAAGAAGAAGAAGTAGTTAACACGCGAAGGATTGTATCCTTGGGACCAGCATGGATTTGCTTTTACAACCTCCTGCCCTTTCAGAGAAGTTTTAGCCGGTCCTCTTGTATATTGTCGTACTTGTGAACTTCATGCTTGAGAACAAAAAGCCACATTTGGCCTGCTGATTTTATTTTTTTCTAAACAAATATCGTCTGCCCCCTTGGATTGGATTTCAAACACCATGAACTTTATTGACAGTTTGACACTATTATTTTTGACGCTGTCAGCTGTCAAGGTGAGTGTCCCCGGACAGCAAACTGACCCATAGAGAACAAATTTAAAAGAAAAAAAAAGATCACATCTATTGAGCCATGTAGGGACTGCTCATTAATGTGTAGCTTGTCCTTGTCTTTCCTCTAGCTAGGTCACCGCTCGTGTTTAAACAAGCTCAAATGTTTTGTGGCTTTTTTTTTTTTTCTGAGGAGATTTAAACAGCCATTACGCAAAAGTGGCGTTGTATAAACATAACCCACACACACTCGGCGGGTGTTGCGAGCCTTTTTTATCCTGTAAATCTAACCTAAGTGTTTATTTCTTTTATTAAAACGCAGAAAAATCATCTTAAGTTTGCCGTTGGCTGATTGCAGGCCTGCTCTAAAAAACCACCTTGGAGATATTATTACGCTTTAAAGGCGCAGTGGCTCCATTCTGATTTAGGACTTGTGAGCAGGTTCACTACCGGCATACAAGAAGCGGCTCCAGTTCTCAAACTGGAATTCAACCCCTTGATTCCAGTAGTGACCGAACGTTAATTATCCCCCTCAAACCGAGATTAATCAGCCGATCTAGCTGCGGAATTGTAATGGCGCTTTAGTGCCCACTGTAGTAAATCGTTTTTATATAATCATTAATCAACTGCTGGTATGGCTTTGAGCAAAGGTTTCAAGGTGAAAAAAAAATACAACCTCAGTAGGAGGCTGCGCGTTTTCCTGTAACATGATTGGACTTTCTTGTAACACCACTTTCAAAAAAGCCTTTCGCTTCCTTTTGGTTTCCGGCGGCAACACAGCTCCTCTCGCGAGCATCTCAGCCCCGGCATAATAAAAGCACGAGCAGGCTGGAGTCCGGTGAAGTGTTCATTGAACTAACTGGATCACTTAATGACAGTTAGGCCTCTCAATCAACACTGGACTGCACGCGGATGAAGGCTAAAATGCTCGTCTATACGCCGGCATGTATCATCACTCGGTTTAAGAGCCGGTGCTGGCAGCTTGACACCCATACATTAATGTATAGTGCGCTTTTTTTGGGGGGCTGGGGTCTCTCGGCCCACAAGGTTGGACCCTCTCACGCCACCAGAAGGGGGTGGGGCCTGCTAACAAACCGACCTTCTTCATTTTTTTTCCTCTCCTTTCTTTCTTTTCTTTTCCCCCTCCTCTTTCCTCCTCCTTTCTCCTTTCATTAAGAAACAGAAAAGAGTTTCTTATCGCTAAATGCCGGCTCACTCAGCACAGGCCGTATCTCATGCAACATTGGTGAGATATTGCGTGAGTTGCGCGTGCTCCTACGTGGAAAAAAAATGGGAGAGGGAAGGGTTGTGCGCGCGCGCGCGTTTGAAGACGAGACGGCATTGTGCGTAACGAACGAATGGAAAGTTGCCAAAAAAAAAAATCCTTTGTGGCCCAACTGGTGTGGTGACAGCTACCCCCCTGTGAGGGGAAAGTAGCAGGCTGAAATTCTTGCAGGCTTTAATGGCAGCGGTTATTAATCCGTGCTGCCTGGAAGCAGTGGAGCCGCACAACAATAAAGGTCTAGTAACTGAAACTAAACAGCCAATCCTGAAGTTTATGAAGTTTGGTCACGTTCATGTGGCTGAACTTAGGTCAGATGGTTTGACACGCTGTGCCTCCGATCAAACATTTGCCCATATACGGCCTCCCTCACCACATATACATATAAGTTATAATTAGACTAGGAGCAGGCTGATTAAGGAATTGTATCTTCAGGTGTTTTATTTTGAAAAACTGCTACCCCTCGAATGAACAGCTGATGTTCTATAGAACCTTATTGTTATTAGTGTTAAAGGTTATGAATATTTAAACCCCTAAAATATCATTGCAGTCTATACCGTGTGTAGGTTGGCCTGTGATAAGAGGCGTGTTTCTGTGGTTTATGTTTCAACAGCCATGTCATAATGTAAATATGTCTTTTGCACAACTGTGGATAAGTAAGGGGCATGGAGAGGGTTATGCTAAGTTCTTGCACAATCTACTGTAACTAACGGCGTGCTTTTTTATTTCTTTTTTTCTTGCAGAGTGCCCACATACCGAGGGAAACAGAAAGAGGTCCACATAACGGTAGGTGTCCTACAGGGCACCGTGGGAATACAGTCTGTGCTGGGCTCCCTGGTTGGCTAAAAGCCAATAAAACAAAGGACTGGTTTGAATTTCACCTTGACATTAAAGGCAAATTATTGCCTCCTAGTGGACAACATTGTCATTTGACCCTATGGAGAGTCATCCGGGACCATGACTCTCCTTTTTTTTTTAAAGCTAAAAAAAATGAGCTGTCACATCTTTAAATCTTACCGCTGGACGCGTTCGTCCTGAACAGCATTCCTCCCCGTTTGAGGTTAAGCTGGTGAAATGTTATAGAGACCAGAGTCTTTTATAGAAAGGAATGTCACCCTCTTGGCCCAAAGTTTAGTTTTGCACAATCCCAGCATTGCCCAACATAAATTGGACAATCAGAAGCTGAACTTCGTGATGTTGTTCAGGCCCAGCATGTTTGGTTTGGCTTCCCAGAGGGTTCTCAGACTGGGGTTGTTTTAGGTCCAGCAATGCTCTGAGTGATGTTCTGGAGGTGTTGCCGGTCTGTGTGCTAACATCTTTCTCAAGAGCAGAACTCCTGCAAAGGCTCAGTGACGGGAGGTTGGTGTGTGGGGGGGAAATAGACTGAAGGTGAAAAGCACACAACAGGCTATTAGTTTACAGCTTTAGGCAATGTGGATACAAAAAATGGGGTGACATTCAAGACCAGAGAATATTCAGTGCAGGTGATGACGTCAGACAGCAGTGACTCCGAGTCAGGGTGCATCTACCCTAGGGGATACTTCTACAGTTACCATGGATATTTGGAAAGATGCTGAGATAATAACCTAAAAGTTTGACCTGTAGATGGCAATAGCGGTAAAGACTACCAATGAGACTGAAGGATATCGCTGACTGACATATGAAGGGGTGGTAAATACATTTGAGGGTCACACATATGTGGATAGGGTTTGTTAACGTAAAGTAACAGATAAACTGTTAATACTGTGATTTAGAGGTGAGATGGGCAAATGAACAGCTGAAAAAGTAAGCCAATATGGGTAAAAAAGTTGATGCTGTTCTCTAAACGATGAATGGTAAGCTAAAAGTAATTGCACAGATTAATTGGTAAGCTGAGAGTAGTCCGGATCTAATTAGCTCAAATAAACAAGAGCTGGTGTTGATGAAGGGGTTCTTGAGTCTATCTGAGAGGCCTTTGGTGAAGCTGGAGGGTTGGTAACGTCGCTCCTGAAGTGAAAAGTGAAAGGGGTTGGAAACACAACATAGAGGAGTACTTGTTAATTTCAGTGAGGAATTACATAAGTGTGTAAAAGTAGGTCAGTCCAGTCTTTATTTGATGGTAGACACCGAGCGCTACTCGATGGAATAATACAATATAAAACGTGTGTGTGCATGTTTATGTGTATGGTGTTTGTTGTGAGCCTGCCAATTTCTTTTTATTCACATCCCCATTTAGGTGTGTGTTCAGGAGTGACTCACTTATAATATGGCTCCTCTGCCATTTTCTAACTGTGTGCACTGTTACTCTGTCTCCCAGTGATCCCTCTGATGGAGGTGTACAACAAGAGTTTGTGTCAACCTCGGGAGCTTTTGGTGGAAATTCTGCAGGAGTATCCAGATGAGGTGGAGCACATCTTCATCCCGTCATGCGTCGTTTTAACACGCTGCGCCGGCTGCTGCAACGACGAGATGCTGCAGTGCACGCCGACATCCACTTATAATGTTACAATGGAGGTCAGCAACGTTATTTGGAGCAGTAATACTTGTGTTTTTATATTGTTTTTTCTTCTTTGGCTGTTATGCCAAAGAAGGATATGCCTGTATCCTAAATGTGGACGCTTATTCAGTTTATTTTTGCCCAAACGCCAGCTAACGCAAGCTAAGAAGGTGCACAGGCTTTACAAGTGTCTGTCCGACCAGCCTAGGGCCCTCATGGTACTTAGCATAAAAAAGCCCCTTCAGCCTGTCCAAGTGCACATAGCTCAAAGGCTGCTTAGGTGTGACCTTTGAGCACTGAACCCTATTGTAGCATGCAAAAGAGGCGCCCTATTTTGATTTTAATCTTTGCTCCTATGAGAGAGACTGTGCAAAACTGAGGACAACCGACAGGTGACAAACCAAAGAGGAGATTGGTGTCCCTGTTTTTAGATGGGCGGGTGCCCAAAACACTTAAAGAAGAAGCCATTTTTAACATCTTAAAACCCAACACATATCCTCTAAACATGAATAGTAGCTAGCTGAAATTAGCACGTCCCAGATCTTGGTTGTCTGTGAAGAATAGGGTGGAAAAAACATTTTTTCTAGAAACTTGTCCAATTCTCAAAGTTGGCAGCCATGACAGATTGAGATATCTTGAATTCATGTGGGGTTTTTCCTGTCATCTGCTGTTAATATCAAAACATCTGAAGGACACTGGATATTTAGAAATACGACACACCAACGTGTATTTCTTATTTTTCTCTTTCTTTTACAGATTAAAAGAATTAATCCCAGGAGGCAAAAAAATGATATTTTCATGAGTTTTACAGAACACAGCGCATGCGAGTGTAGGTAAGAAACCCTGAACACACACACACACATACACACACACACACACACATACTTACATCCACACAAAGCACAGCCAAACATCACTGCAGGCAAATCAACGTGCCTTTGTGGAGCAGAGTGGAAGTTGGCCAAGCACGCCATGTGAAGTTATTGTTTGAAGTTTTCATCTGACACATTCACCAGATGTGTATCACCTAAATCCATATCTTATCTTTGCTTCTTTCACTTCGCTGATTCTAAAAAGACCCGAGCAGGTTTGAACACATCACAGCAGACATTCACAATGCTGCTTACATTCATCTTGGTTCCATCGAGTACAATGCCCTCTAAAGCATTGTTTGCAATTGCGACATATGGAGGTCGCTCCTCGGTCCATAGTTTAGATATAGGTCTGTGAGATAAGTGTTATAAAGTGGCATTTTGCATTTTACTGGGGCAATATGGTGCTGCACAAACAGCACTGTATTATTGTTCGAACGATGTGCGCTGCAGATTCTGTCCATCTCAGACCCTTCCCTGTGCAAATTACCCCAGCTTCTGCTATGTATGCAAAGGCTCTGCATCAGTGGAAACTAGGTATATATGGCTTCTATTCAGAGGCTTTTATTCAGTGTTATATTTAGATGTGGCCTTGTCTTAGGTTTGATGGTTCACAAGTTGTCTCTGGACCCTCTCACAGACTGCCCAGAGATAAGGTTAACTGTGACTGAAATTACCACGGATCCAGTCAGTTTGCTGTTTTGCTTTGACTGGCAGAAATAGGTGAAACAAGTAACATTACCAACATCAAATGATGTCCCTCTTGTGGCCTAGCATCAACAAACACTATATAATCACTTTTTCTTGTCACCTTTTTTGCTGTTTCTTGTTGGACATGTGTAGTTTTCCATACTCGTGTCATTATGATGGCAGATTTGAGCTCTGTGTCATGAATTGGTAAACCTTGACAGAGCGTCAAGGTTTACTAATCCTCCCACGTTTCAGGAAACCCTGACAATAAAGCAAACATTGCAAGTATGAGTATTGGCCAAAGGCCGAGTTGAATAGTTCTTCTTTTTTTTTTTTTTTTAACTTTATCTCATGTTGAAGCCACTTGTCCATCAAACTTCCGAATTTGGGCAAAATATCCACAGGGAATTAGTTCTGCATGTCTGCAGCAGTGACGTCCTAGTTCACCATTTAGTTGAAGCTATAAACCTTTAAGACACCTTTATAAAAATTTAGATGGTGCTATGAATCCATTTAGTTCTATTTAAAAATTATGACTTAACTATCATTTACAGGAACTGCTTTATAGCCATTAAGTCACTGGGAAACTGCTATACTTTTCAGTCCAAAAACCAACTATATATGGCTACAAAGTGTGGTGGTTAACACAGTTGCTTGGCAAGCACAAGGTTATATATGTGTGTGTGTATATATATATATATATATATATATATATATATATTAAAGTACAAGTATAAAGTACATTAAAGGGTTGGTTGATAGCTTTTGGTTCTGTTTTAAGTTTACAACCCTTCTGGGAATCATCTGCACCTAGATCTCTTTTTACGTCAGTGGATCATTGTTTATGACTGCACATCAAAAGCTACATTGTCACTGAACAATCGCTGATGGTGCTGACGCTACATTTTAGCAAATGCTCACCAATTGGACTGACTGCATTTGATGTGATTGACCAGTAGAATTCAGACATATGTAAATGAGAAAGCTTTGCCAGCATATTCATAACCTACAGGTACAGACATACCTACTCTAAAAACCTGATCAGCATGCCCCTGGTTTGGAGAGGCAGACCCCTCTGGAAAAAAGCTGCTCAGTCCTATACTTTGTGTTTTTGTGACTGGTGCTTAAAACACCAGCTAAACTACACTTTAGCTATATGGCAGTATGAACTCTAGCTATAACCCAGTGTAAGTATTTAAAGGGTCTATCTTCCAGTATAGGGTTGGCTTTAGTACAGTTTTGTTCTTGTAACTACTCAACTTTTAAATTAAAACTAGATGTTTAGCTTGTAATTGGGTAGTTTTACTGTGTTGCTACTTGAAGTAAAGAATTTGGATCCTCATGCGTTATCCATCCTGTGCAGACTTGCTGTACTACTATGTAAAGCAGAAACTTGGCAAGTGGTCTATTACCTTGCAGGAAACATTGTTTCCTAAGACTTTGGAATAACTATTGTCTCCAGATATGCCAGCAACTCCACACTGTTATTGGCTGGGAAGTGAAGCAAACCTGTCAAAAATGTGTTTGTAGTTGTGTTTATGTGTTTTGTGTGGATCCATCAATGAATATAATCCAAGAACTGCACAATTTCCCAATGAATTGATTTCACTTGCCAGTTGCAGATGCCAGATACTTGAAAAGAAACTAGATTTATCATAGGTTCTGGTAAAGGACGGTGACGCAATGTGATGTGAAAAGATTCATGTGATTCCACCCATGATGATAATAAGCCCCCAGTCCCTGATGATCTTGATAAGTATCTGTTTACCGGGATACAGTTGCATGCTGTGATCTAATGTCATGTTGTTTTGTTTCTGCCTTTCAGGTTAAAGAACGAAGTGACAGAAAAGAAAGAAAAGTGAGTACAGCGCTCTTTCTGCATGGAGATTGTGATTTGGGTGGAAAACAATAGGGACTTGAGATTTGATCTTTTCCGGTTTTGCCTTGCCAACAAACAATCATTTGTCTGCAACTCTCAGCCTTCCCAACTAGTCCCCTACCCTACTATAGTCTCTTCTGAACATAAATGATGTGCCTGTTATTTTCCCACTCCCACTTCCTCCTTGTTTCTTTCTTTAATATAAAAAAAGAAACACAAAAACGCAGATAGAGAAGCCAAAAACAATAACATGTCATTAAAACCTCAGTGAACAAGCAACATGAGATCGTCCTATAGTGAGCACAAATTAACATGCTGCTGTCAGATAATAAACATTGGGAATACCAGCTAATCCCGCTCAGGTCAATGAGTGACACTTGATGAGTTCATTGCACTTGCAAACCTGTCCTTTACACCTTTCCCACCTTTTCTATCTCATCTGCATTCCTCTCCCTCGTCTTTGCTGTGTAGATGCCACTTGACTTCTGCAACTCTGGTTTCTGACTCCTCTGATATAGATAACAGTGTTTTTGAAGATCTGTTAAACTTTTGTGTTTATAGTTTATCTTAAGAGGGCCTCCCTTCGAATACTACAGAAGTCAGTGTGCTAAGGGTCATTAAACTCTTTAATCCTTTCTGTGAGTAGCCGTTGATATTTTTCCATTGTGGGGTTGTTGTTTTGGTTTTATGTCAGGTCGTCTGTCATATAGATAAGGGGTAGCTGCGTGATTTTCTTGAACTTTGCTTTAACTGTTTTTGCAAGTGTGGCTTTGGTGGCGTGTTACTTTAGGGTAACAGTTCATGTTCTTGTTTCTGATATTTTGATTCATGTTGGCTAACCTCTCTAAGGCAAGAGTCTCAGAGTCTGTTAGGATGACTCGTTATGTTGAGGTTGTGAAATTAGTTAATTATCAACGTCTCTGCGGAAATTGTGTGGATTTTACATTTGCTTCATTCTGTTACACAGACCTAGATGCTGTATTTATCAATCAGTCCTAAATGGGGCTTAGTTAGCCCCATTTATGACATGCAGTCTGTGATCCAGATACATCCCTGAATCAAAATGTTATTTTTAGCCATGCTCACAGTGTGGCTCTAGTGATAGCAATGACAGATTCTTTTCAGTTTGCCAGTCCATCCGCAGTTTTCCCTGAACTAAAAATTCTCTACAATTATTAGCGCGTTTTGTACAAGAACACAGTGATTGTTTCAATATTAATCTATTACATTCATGTTTAGGTGGGAAAAAACAACTAGTGGGTGGACAGTCTTGAATGTTGCACACATCCATTGAGTGGTGATGGTCTGCAGAAAATAATTTGATCCCTTCCAATAATTCATAAAGCGTCATCAATATCACCCGCTTTGGATTATGAATACGTATTTGTAAAACTAACAACATACCACCACCAGCCGCGGCTGGGCATCGTGCTAATTGGCAAATGTTATCATGCTAATACACTAAACCAAGGCTAAATAGCCTTTTACCTAGCTACACATCAACATGTTAGCATTGTCATTGTGAGCAAGTTACCATGCTGATGTTGCATTTAGCTCAAAGCACTGCTGTGCTAAAGTTAAACCCAAATGTGCTGCTAGCATGGCTGCAGCCTTCCTTCCCAGTCATTTTCATAAAATGAAATTTGGTTTGCCCATCAATAAGGTAGCTAGGTGTCAAGTGCAGAGTGGACACACGTGGAAAGAGACGTGTAAAATAAGGAAAGATTCAGTCAAATGAGAATCCAATTCTAATAATAGTCTAAAAATCTAAAATTCTTTGACAGACTGCACTACCAACAGCAGCAAAACCTTCAAGAAAAACATCTGTCGTACTAAAAAGAGGGCAACTTTATTTTAAGGTCACCCACTGAACATAAGTTAAAAAAAGCACCTATGTGACTGAATAATGGAGTAACATCAGGTTATGTGCTTTGATATGACCTGAGGTCACAGGACTATACAGCTCTGTGAAAAATGAAGTTTTCACGGGACTTTATACGGTCCTGTGAAAAACTAAGTACACCCTTTTTGCTTCCACAATGATTAAAAGAGTAAATAGCAGCCAAGTGCTGATAATGAAATGTACTTGGTTAATTGATAATCATTTAATCGAGTACATTTGCTGATTATCAATTAATTGATAATCGATTAATTAATATCTCTTTAAAAGTAAAGTTTTGGCAGTTTTCTGGTCTGGAACATTCAGCTGTGTGTTAACACAATGCCACAATCTTCCCAGGAGTGGACGTCCGAGTCAGCTCAACCCAAGGTCTGACCCTGCAATGCTCAGAGAAACTACAGACTCTACAGGCCTCAGTTAGCATGTTAAATGTATGGCTTGTTTGGAAGGCTGCCAGGAAAAAGCATCTTCACTCTAAAAAGACAATGGCAGCACGGCTTAGGTCTGCAAAGTTGCACCTGAACAAACCACAAGACTTCTGGAACAATGTCCTTTGGACAGATGAGACCAAAGTGGAGACGTTTGGCCATAATGCACAGCACCACATTTGGGGAAAACAAGCACAACATATCGGCAAAAACATCTTATATCGACTATCAGCCACAGTGGTAGAGGGATAATAATTTGGGTTTGTTTTCTAGCCAAAGGACCTGGGCACCTTGCAGTCATTGAGTCGGCCATGAACACCTCTATATACCAAAGTGTTCTAGAGACCGTGTGAGGCCATCTGTCCGACAACCAAAGCTTGGTCCTAACTGGGTCATACAACAAGGACAAATCTCCAACAGAATGGCTTTAAAAGGAAAGGTGCTGCAATGGCCTAGTCAGACTTCAACCTGATCGAAATCCTGTGGAAGGGCATTGGAGCTGTGCATAAATGAATTCCCGCAAACATGGATGAACTGGAGAATTGCTGTGAAGAAAAGTGGACCAAAATTTCTCCAGAACGATGTGAGAGACTGAAAGTCTTACAGAAAATAACTGCTTTAAGATATTGCTGCTAAAAATTGTTTGACAAGCTCTTGTATCATGGGGTGCACTTAGTTTTTACCAGGACTACATAGAGTCCTGTTAAAACTTTCTTTTTCATATCACTGTAAGTCTGACACTGCAGTTGTATCACATCTTCTGTGCATGATACAATTGCAACGCTTCTATTTATTTCTTATTCCTCCTAATATTTATAATATTTTGTATTTTTTCTTACTTAGAAAGTAGAATTAATGTGCTGTTTATATGCTAGCCATAAATATCAATAGATACTTGTAATCATGATTTTTGCTGTTACGTTTAACTAACAAAAGTTTCCAGCATAGTTAAATATACCTTATGCAGCGGAATTACATCTGACTCAGCTCGTTATAAATAATGCATATGAAATCCAGCCTATACACCAGCTGCATGCTTTGTAAGCACACACTGGCCTGTTCTAATTGTGGTTCAGTTTGTAACAAGTTGAGTCAGTGATAAAGAGTTGGCCCAGATAGACTAAAAGATGGTTTTGGTAAAGTCCAATTTTTTTGTATTCAGATCATCTGGGAAATTTCCACCCACCATAACCTTCAAAGTACAATATGCTTTCACTCTCTGCAGAGTCATTGTACTTATTATTTAAACATATATACATATCTTTTGAGCAAAGTTTTGGGCAGTGAAGGAATTTAGTCTCGGAATATGCGATATTAATCATATTCACACAGTGAGCTGCTTTTACTCTGGCTGTTTCTTGAGAAAGTTGTTGTCTTGCTTTCTAAAATCGTTATTTGTAGGTCATTTAACTCATGATGGAGTTACTTTCTCACTACGCTCATTCATTTCACATCATATCTCATCGTATTAATTGGGTCCAGAGAGCCTTGTGTGAAGTTAGAATCCCATATAAGCCAATCAGTAACAAAAATGAAAACTCTTAGCTAATAAAATGATATACATAGTTTTTTAAAAAACCAAAAACATTGCGATCAATTGATGTTGGCTTAAGCAATTATCATTCAGAGATTTAAGCACGTCACTCTCATCAGTCTCTCAGGCATCTCTCTGCCTTGTTCTCCTATCTCTCTTGCAGAAAATCCCGGACAGGCAGGAATAAAGGCCAAAAGAGAAAACGAAAGAAAATCCCTGAAAAAACAATTCATGATGCGTATGTCAGCTCTGCCTTCTCCACCTACCTGCACCTGAGTGTTGCGCTTCTTATAGTTAAGCTAATCTGGGAGGAGTTATTTTGCCCCTTTTAATTTGTACCATTTAATTTGCTTATCGGCCCTATCGATTAGCATGTTGCTTCCGTGTGGTGTCCTAACTTTGTCTCGTCAGCCATGTCCTAAATATTCCGAATCTTAGACTGTATATAAAAGACATACACAGTTTTTAGGTTTCAGGAACTTCCACTGTGGAAGCTTTTCAAACCTGTATTCTTTCTGCTGGCCAGCAGGGGAATTTTTTAGCTATCCAGCTTCTTAGTCAGATCCGTTCCTCGCTCGTTTGAACACACCGCGATGGCAAAAAAAGAAGTCTTTGCTAACGAGTGGGTAATTCATATTGGCTGTGTCCACCTTTTATCTACAGTCTATGTTCAGGATATTAGACTATGCCCTGTTTGCCGATGTGTTTTGCGAAGGTAGCTTCAGTTAAACTTTGAGTGATAACTAGGGGATACTTCAGACCACATACCAACTTGCAAGGAATAAACATTAACCTCAAAATCTCCAACTAATCTCCTCGTAATATAACCGAGGCAATGGTTGACTGATGTTTGAGACGAGATACAGCATTGTATCACAAAACCGACAAAAACCTGGGGTTCAAATTGGCTGTGACTTCTTGTCAGATAGCTCTTTTTATTATTGATAATGTCCACGTTTAAAGGAGTTCGAATAAACAGATCTTAGATCAGCTGCTAGCTGTAACATGAACCTCCTGTCTACTGAAACTGATCTCAGATCCACCAGCATGGCTTTGCCAACCGGCTCATACTGTTCTGGTATCTGTGCTGGGATCACCAGTGTTGTAATCATAGTCCCGTCTTCAGTGTTGAGTCTGTGCTGCTTTGCTGTGTCTCGTACCCGTCTCCTTTCCCCACTTTGTTCTTTTCATCTTTACAAACAGTTTTTTGTTTGTTTTTTTTTGCTGTCCTGTGCTGGTACTTTTCATGTTATGTGAAGATATGAGTGATGCTATCTATTGCTTTTTTTTTTCAGCAAATTGTTTAGCAAGGACTGTTTTTTTATTTCTTTGTTTGCCTGCTTTTGTGTCTGAAACCATAAAAAACTAATATTTTTATTCAAAAGTAATATAACGAGATCATGTTTCTTCAGTGTTCATACTGTGAAGAGATTCCTGTCTGTATTTTCACTTGTAATTTGTATATTAAGATGTCAATGAAGTATCTGGGGCTTCACACCTGCTGAGAAATGTAATTCAGATGACTTTCAGCCTTTGTTTTGATTTCATGTCTCTCTGTGGGAAACCTAGTCCTCAGCTTTCCTTCAATAAAATGAAATCTTTCCTAACAGTGCATCAAACAGACCCTCGAGTCTTCTTTACCACGAGTTTAGAGTGAGAGTGAGAAGTGCGCTGTCACTGACCCGCACTTTAAAACCATATGTTGCTTTGTGATGCATGAACTGGTCTCGAGCTTCGCTAACTGCATGTCTAACACATATCGTTCATTCAGGAGAGGTCGAATCAGCTAGGCAAGGATGGGGGTGGGGGGCAGGTTTATTTCTACTGCTTGACTTTCTGCCTGCTCTGAGGGATCCTGTGAGCAATACTATACAACTGTCACATGCAGCACAACTTGGCAGTGGCTCGGAGAAGCAAACTGGAGCATATGAAAGGGTTGACCCAAGGGCGACCTTTCTTATGGGTGATAACGGTGCACTGTGATAATCTGCCTCTCCTTCTTCCTCCCCATCTCTTTGTCTTGTCTGTCCAGTGTTTGTGAGCCGTGTTGTGATCAGTGCTCAGAGAGGAGAAAGCGTTTGTTTGTACAGGACCCTGCAACCTGCCGGTGCTCCTGCAAACACACAGATGAATACTGTAAAGAACGCCAGCTAGAGCTCAACGAGAGGACCTGCAAGTAAGTAACATCGGCAAAGTGGTTCACCCATTTGTTGGACTAAACGGAAAACCTGTGTGGAATTTATAGTAATGCAACCAACTTAAGATCCAAATATAGTTCGGTCAGATGACATCGGTAGCAAACATGCTCTAGTCACAACATCCCTGTTAGACTCCACTATGGAGGCTTTTGCAGGTTCTCTTCATATTCAGTCGCATGATTACTATAGCTTCTAGTACAACTATAAACTACTGTAATCTAATGTACTAGCACTGGAACATGGTTTGCATACAAAATTGTATGCTGTTTCTTGTAGTCTTACAGTCTTTTAAATGCAAAAACAGTACATAAAATCATAGACTGCATTTATAGCAACTGAGATGCCCGTAACCGGTTTGGGTATTACCAATTTGAAGGTTCAAGTGAGGAATTTTGGGTCATTTGAGGAACTGCAGTTTCTGGATAGATATATGTTGAACTGGCAAAGTCTGCAGTCTGCAGAAATTTGTTTCCGTGCCCTTTTCATTGTTTTCAACTATGATTATTTCAAAAAGCTGCATCCCTGCTTGCCCAGGACCAAGCGGCAAAGTGACTTAATTATTAATTCACTAGCTGGGACCACACCCTTATGTAGATGTGACAGCATATGGGGTTTGGGGTAGGCCTACTGGGCCAGACAGATCCCCGTGTAGTACCGAGAGGTGAATGAATCGGAACAGCTTGTAGGGCATAGATGGAGAACCGGAAGGGGAGTTTATGAGATAAGTTATCTCCAAATAAATGCCACCTTGCCTGCATTTGTGTGAGCAAGACAAAAGAATTAAAAATAGGCTGATTTTAATGTTCCCTATAAACGTTTATTGCGCTTACGATCATTTCTCTTTCTTCTTGTTTAGATGTGACAAGCCAAGAAGATGAGAGAAGTGGGGGCACCAGATGTACAAGATGAAGGAATATATTAGAGATACTTCACAGCACGCACTTTTTGACCTTTGAACCGTAAGCTCTTCTTTTCTGTGGAAAGCATTCCCCATGGACCGAAACAGAACAAAAAGAAGGACTGAACTGAAATTTCCTGCCACTGTATATCTGTGTGTACATAGACCACATTTAAAGAGAGAAAAAAAAAGAATATACAGAATTGTTGCTGCTACTGTAATAACTAAGCCCATGATTCGTCTAAAAGCAAAATAGGAGCTATGTGGTTTTGCATTTCTAACAGGCTTGCAGTGCAGGTGTAGTCTTATCGTCAGATCATTGTGTACAATTACTCCACTGGATACAAGTCTACTGTGGTTGTGTTTCAATCATAACATGCGAAACCTCTCAATCTAATATATATTTAACTGCTAAAACAGCAGGCAAGACTGAAGAGGACGTGGGTGTCTTTTTTTTTTTTTTTAAGCGATGGATGGACCTTTCTCAGACGACGTTTTGCCTTTTTTCTCCTCGTGATATCACTTCCTTCCCTTTGAAGACTGTGCAGCACTGACCTGTGCTTACATGGGTCACGTCTGTGATCAGAGGAGACTCTGAAGTGCCATATACTTTTAAAGGGATACTGGTCATCGATATAGAGTTTGTATGTATTGCTATGTCCTACAAGAAAACCACTGTATGATTGATTCCATTTGAAAACTGTGCCTCACGAAAGAGTACTGCTTTTTAAATTATTTTTGTCTGCATTGTTTCAGGAGTCTGTCAGCTGTCGACGTAGTTTTCTTCGATGTTGAACTCAATACAGAATCCAGTGATTATACAGCTTCTCTAAACCTGTACATACTTAATATCCCTTTACGCCATAGTTCATCCTAGATAATTTATGTTATAGAGTATTTTTCAGTATTCAGTCTACCCATATTTAATTTGGTCTATTTATGTATGCAGTGTTATGTACCTGTGGCTGTCCTATCTCCCCATGTGTAAGGTCACTGATGGCTACTCTCGTTTCTACGAAACAAAATAAGCAACAACAAAAAAATCATAAATGATTTTAACATTCCCTAAATTGATCATTTGTACTGATAACACCTCCTCCTTTTCAACCCGTCTCATCTAAGGGCAATTTCAACTTGTGTGTGTGTGTGTAAGAGTTAATGTCTATATGAGTGATTGAATGGGATACATCTGTGTGAAGTAAGTATTTAAGTATTTAAGTAAGTAGTGGACGTGTGTTTTGTACACGGCCCGAGATGCAAATATAAAAAACTACTGCTCGCAGCTCAGTATACAATACTACAACACTACCACCGTTTTCAAATCTGGATAACAATCTGCATCTTTCTGCCATCAGTCTTAGAGCCCTAATTATTAGATCCCTTTGTCTCTTCCTCACTATTAACATGTTTTCTTTGTCTGTGTAAACAGTAAAGCATATTTATTTTCAAATCATATTGTTTTATAAAAAATAAGAAAAAGGTTGCTGTGTTGTGAATGCTGTGTTTTTCGGAAATTTAATTGGGCAGCGGTGTTCTTCTGTTTTTGTGCGGCAAAGTGACATTCGCACCTCTAATAATAATGAAAGGAAGCCGAAGAGACGAATAAGAAACTCCTGCACATAAATATATATATTTTTTATGAGAGACCGATATTCAGTTCAATGAATAAAATGCCACCTTAAAGCACCATGCAATATCTTCATTTGTTAAATCTGAGTATAGACGGCTGCAGTGGGGAAGTAATTATTCAATTCACTGCTGAATTTGTAAGTTGTGCTGACTTCCAAGGAAATGAGCAGTCTCTAATATTTAATGGTAGAGAGAGACAAGAATCGTCCAAAAACTCAGAAAGAAATAAAAGTTGTAAAATTGATTTGCAAAAAAAAAAAAAGTTTCTTGTAGTTGGTCACCAGGTTTGTACATGTCTAAGGAGGGATGTTGGCCCACTCCTCTTTACAGAAACTCTCTAAACTCTAAGCTTCAGCTCCCACCACAACTTTTTCTGGCTGGGCCACTCCACAACTTTAATGTGCTTCTTCTTGGCCACTTTTTTGTTTTGTTTTTTTATTGTTTTGCTGGAAGACCCTTCCAGACCTTCAGTGTTCTAGCTAAAGGAACAAGGTTCTCGTCCAATAATTTATGGTCCATTGGCCCACTCCGGGTCAGGGACGAGACCCTGCCCCAAGTGGAGGAGTTTAAGTATCTCGGGGTCTTGTTCACGAGTGATGGGAGAAGGGAGCGGGAGATCGACAGACGGATTGGTGCCAGTACAGCGTCCGCACCACTGCAGCCGCTGTACCGGTCTGTTGTGGTGAAGAGAGAGCTGAGCGTAAAAGTGAAGCTCTCAATTTACCGGTCGATCTACACCCCTACCCTCACCTATGGTCACGAGCTGTGGGTAGTGACTGAAAGAACAAGATCGCGAATACAAGCAGCAGAAATGGGTTTCTTCCAAAGGGTGGCTGGCCTCCCCCTTAGAGATAGGGTGAGAAGTTCGGCCATTCGGTAGGTGCTAAGTGTAGAGCTGCTGCTCCTCCACATCGAAAGGAGCCAGTTGAGGTAGTTCAGGCATCTGACGAGGATGCCTCCTGGGCGAGGTTTTCCGAGCATGTCCCACCGGGAGGAAGCCCAGGACACGCTAGAGAGATTATATCTCTTGGCTGGCCTGGGAACGCCTTAGTGTTCCCCCGGATAAGCTGGAGGAGGTGGCTGGGGAGAGGGAGGTCTGGGCTTCTCTGCTTGGGCTTCTGCCCCCGCGACCCGGCCCTGGATAAGCGGAAGAAAATGGATGGATGGCCCCTCAATGCAGTAAAATTGTCCTGTAGCCTTAACAGAAAAACAGCCCAAAGCATAATGTTTCCACCTCCGTGTTTGACAGCAGGGATGGTGTTCTTTGGGTCGTACTCTGCATTTCTGACACGACAGGTCATTGATGCCAAAGAGCTGCATTTATGTTTCACCTGACCATACATCAGACACGGCTTTCTCCCAAGCCGTGTCTGAATCTCTGATTAAAGAGATTACAGAGACCAAATACTTATCTCACTCAGTGACATGCAAGTCAGTGTGAGAGTTTTAGTTTTTCTGGGGTTTTGGTTGATATTCTGTCTCTTTACATTAAAAATGAAACTACCATAAAAATTGCAGACTGTTCATTTCTTTTGAAGTGAGCAAACGTACAAATTCTGCAGGACATCAAATAATTCATTCCTCCAACTGTCTATCAGAGCGCAGAAGAGAACAACACCTAATTTGTGTTGATTTGTGTGATTAACAGTAAAGGCAAGATAAATGTGTTTTTTTGTGCAGGTCATGGTGACACAAATCTGGGATACATTATACTCACTCTGCAATAGTTGGTGTGATCAAAGGTACATACCTTATTTAAATTTAGCCACTGTCCCACTCAAGATTGTCTGTTGGTGCACCACTGGTCCATTTTAAGCTCTGCTGTTATTTTTAAATCACTCCACGGAAGTCTGCTCTGGCTGCTTGCACTCACACACCTGCGGATGTGCGCTGGATTTCCTCCAGCATGTCGAAACAGTGACCTCGTACTTGAATTTCAATTAGGAGAAAATGACATAATGAGTTATAGTGAAATAAACCATGTGAATAGAGCAGGTAGGGACCAAAATCTGCTGACTGCCAGCATACAACAGAAGAGCGGAACGTGTCCACAGTTCAATTCATTGCACCAAATATCCCCTTCTCAAAAGCCGACCCCCCATTTAGCTTTTAGGTCATGGTCAGATACTGGGCTGTCATCCCTAACATGAAGGTCAGATGACATCAGGTTTATGTTCACTATCTGCACAAGCTGGAGGTGCATGCAAATGCACACTTGCAAGTTTAAAAAGAGCCACCTAAAAATAGCAGCCACGCTTGAAGCGATCCAGAGGTTCAGCCTGGCCGAACTTAAATCAGATCTGATTTTTACTTTTATTTTACTGTTTTACAGGCGTAGTCATGGAGCGCATTGATTGCTTCGCATTCATTTCACTACATCAACATTTGGACTGCTGAATAAAGCCGCCAATCACTGTATTGATGGGGGAGATGTGCTGACGCAGTGGGCTTTATGGTTGCTGTATAATGATTGTTGCCATAATCACTTTCAAGTTAGCGTGTAAAATCCTTCCTAATCATTTTTTATTATACCATGTAGTGCTTTGGCATCTGATAAACCTTTAAACGCATGAATCTATTACGTAAATCAGCCTTCCTGGATCATATTTCATTGATTCGAAGAAACACTGCATCCCTTCTGCTCAGCTCTCTGCAACTGTTAGGCATTAACAAACAAATCCTCAATGACGACAAGGAATACTTCCAAAACAAGGAGTCAATCATTATCTGACTGTGTCTTTATATTGGGGGGAGGGGGGGTGCAGGTGAGCTTTCAGCTACACAGATATCGACTTGAGTCAACATCACTGGCTGCCACTTGTTAAATTGAACGGAATAAAGATTCTTGTTTACCTGCATCATCGATCTACCTTTTCATTGGCCCCACAGTCCCCACAGCAACTTTTCTTGGAAAGACCTTTTTAGGAACTCAAAAACATTACCTAGAAATAAAGTCCTAGGAACTGATTTCCTTTTTTTTGGCTCATGGTCTACAGTTCCCGTTTACCCCTGTAGACCCTTTTTCCCCCACTCTGCCTTTTAATTTGAACTTTTGGACATGCAGCTTGTATTTTGACACTTTATGCATGTGTTTTACAGCAAACCTGATATCTGCAGTTTCCAAATAAAAGTAGGCTGTCTATTTTTGCTCAGCTTCTCCAAATAACCATTTTGCCTCAATTTTTACCCAAAAGGGGGGACAATGAGCAGGTTTAGCTGTAAGAGCATGTATTAGTCAGTGACCCGTCAGCAGCAGCTGATGTCTAGGACCAAATCTAACCCCTATGAATGTAGATTAAGTGGCAGTTTTTGGCTCTTTGGACGTGTTTGTTTTAAAACTCTGTTCCACTTAGCCCCATTGCTTGCTGCTTGCTGGATTAGCTCCTGCATGGTGCTAATGCAGCCATGCAAAAGCTCTGCTCTCCCTGGCTCATGCTCTTTATGTGCATACCTAGATATAAAGCACACCATATAATCCCTGTAAATTGTGGGCCCCCCTTCACTGGGTAAAACTCCTACAAGAATGCCATAAACCATCTAATCTGTGATTTAACATGAGCCCAGAAAGAAGCAAGCAAGTTAGCTGCCTGTCCAGACTGTCCAGATGATTTAAACTTTTTCAGATTTTTATATGTTTCATAAAAAGACTCAGAGGGGAATTTGTTGTTTATAAGTATGATCTCACCAACAAATGGATAATATACAGTACTGTCCAAAAAAGTCACCTCTCATTTCTTTATATTTTGCAAGAAAAGTGGGGAAAAGATGTAGCGATTTATTGAAACAAAGATGTAAACACAGTATACAAGGCAAAAGAGTTTGTGCAATTCTAACAAGCTTGAATGTCATTAGTCATTGAATAATTCTCCAGGCTTCTTGGGGGACATGCAACAAGCTGTTCTTTGGATGTTGGCTGCCTTCATTCTGTTCTCTGTTGAGATAATCCCACACTGCTTCAATAGTGTTGAAGTCCGGGCTCTGGGGAGGCCAATCCATGACTAATAGTGTTTACTCCATGAGCAACGTATTTGCAATCATGAGTCCTTGCCAATCAGATGTTTTCCAGATGGTGGATCAAAATCTGAAGATGTTTTTCTGCATTCATAATTCCATCAGTTCTGACAAGATCTCCAACACCATTGACTGAAAAACAGCCTCAAACAACTACAAAGCCTTGTACTCACTGTTGTACTTCTCCTCCAATCTGCTCCATACATATTGATGACAAATGATGTTGCCACTTATTCTCTTTCCAGTTCTTGTGTAGTTTGGTATATCTCATCCTTTTCTCCCCGTTTCCCTTAGGAATGGCTTCTTGACAGCCACCCTTCCGCTGATGCAATTTTTGATGAGGCTTCAGTGAACAGCAGATGGATCGACTGAAGGGCCAGATGCATCTCTCAGGTCCAGTGTCAGGTCTTTGCTAGATTTTTTTTTCTATTTCTGCTGTTTAAAAATCAACTTGTTGGAACAAAGGTACCATTTATGCCTGCCAAGCTGTTATATTTAGCATTTTTCCTACATTCAGGTTTTACAACAGGCTGCTGGTAACAAAGTGCATAAAAAACAATTTAAAATTGGTTCTGTGGTGGGTAAACGCAACACATTTTCTTTTTCTTATTGAATGATTCACAGGTCAGTCTTAAAGTGGCTTAACAAACAAGAAACATTCCTATACAGTATGGACAGAATTCAATAAAAATTATTGGTCCTGATAATTGGTTCTGATTACTCTAACCACACCAAAAAGCAACAGGCAGGTAAACTGAAAGCAAAGAAAAGGTGTGTAAAAGCAGCCGACATGTGTGTGTACGTGTGTGTGGTTGGAAAACAGGCAAATCAAACTTTCTTTTCACATTTCCCCAAAAAGGAAGATAAGTAAATCTGAATGGGGAACTTTATCTGTAAGGAGTGTTTGTGAAAACAGTTGAATCTATCGATATCACATCATATACTGATGATGCAATCGAATCACACCATTGCAGAATGAAAGAAAAATATCACACTCAACGGAAGACTGCTCTGGTGCTCCTTTTATTTACTTATAACTGGTGCAACATGTCATGATCAGCATGGCTGGTCTTTGTGCTTTGCTGGATTTTGAGCATTGCGATTAATATCCGAGTCAAAGACACAGAAGAATGCAAAAGATTATCAGATCAACTTGGGACCTCGCCATCTCATGGCCTTTTGGGGGGATATTTGGACATTAGGGGTTAGGGTTAACTCACTCTAGGTTTGAACTTAGACCTTTCTTGGTGTGAGGCAAAAGTATTAATCACTGGACCACCTTGCAAATCAGATTTGTGCAATCTCTTTCTGATTCTAGACACATGCACTACTTTGGAGCGAACAAATTCTTATGCTGAATTTCCAGGGGTAGTTAGTCCTCGATAAATAGCTTTATCCAAACAGTTCTTCTGTGTCTGTTAGGTGGATTTCTGGTTGTCAAGAAAGGCAAAATAAAATTAGGTGGTTTGAAGCTTTAGAAATTTAGAATATTTGGCATAAAATAGCATGAAATATCTAACAGCTCGACTAGGTTCCCTTGTTAGGTGTGGAAAGCATATAGTAAGGCGTTCGCCTTACCTTTTACCCAAAAACATCTTCCTCTTGTGGCTTTATGTTGAAGGCAGCTAAATGTGACTAAAACAGCAAACCTGTTTTCCATAAAGTCAAAAGAAAAACTGTTGGTAGATCATCTTTATGGTGTGGTCACTGTAGGTGATATTTCATTACATACTGACAATCAAGTTATTGTTTACATCTGCTTTAATAAATAGTTAAACATTTCAAAAATTACAAAGGGAACTGAGGGATTATACCACTGCAGGCAATATTAAATGGGACAGTTTACCTGTTATATATATGAGTTAGTCTGTTATTTCCCTGACCACACCCAGAGAGTCATTATAGTATATGGTGTGACTAAGGCAGGGAAGTAACAATGCACAATTAAAAGCTATATTTCTTGTGCAATTTTCAAATCTAGGCATACAACAAATGACAGCATTGCCTCTTTACCTGAAATATATAATGACAGATTGATGAATATGAAAATGACTCAGGTTGAGATCAGTTTTCCACAGAGCGAAAATGGAGAACAAGGAAAGCTAGTGAGATTAAAGTCCTGCGAACCTTAAGACCTGAAACAAGAGACGTGCTTGCAAGCAGGTAAATCACACCACGCTGCTGATTTAAACCGAGAGAAATCATGACTCGGCAAAACCCCTCCCTGAGGCGTGTCTGCAGCGTTTAGGCCTAATATGTGCTCACTTACACGTACGTTGTCTTTAAGGCTTCTGATCTATATTTATTCACATTTCTAACTGACTGTCACGCTGGAAAATATCCTTCATGAGGCATGAGGCCAGAAACCGGAGAGGGAAGGAGGGCGTGAATGAGAGTAAGACTAAAATCAGTTTAAGGATGACTAGAGGAGCAGTGGAAAAGAGACTAATTGAGCTGAAGTAGGTGGTGAGATGCAGGGGTGAGAAAAGAGGATAAGGTTGGAATGGAGGCGAGCAGGTGTGAGAAGGTGAAGGAAGGGAGAGTGGGGCAGAGGGGGGAGCACACCCTGTCATTCATCTGTGGGTGTGTTTGAATGTAGAAGAACAAGAGAAACTGAGGGAACTCAGCGAATGTAATATGCTCACTGACAGAAACGAGGACTGTAGAGCTGAACTGGGCAAAGGTTGTGAGTTTTAAACTGACATCATGGCGTTACATTTATGAAGTGTATACTCGACTGGGCAGACTGGTCAATTGTGGTTTTGCCAGCCTGGCTCCAGAGCACCCACTCAGCTCTCACATGGGTGTAGTCCAGCTTACCCTCATTATGACAGCATTACCAGAAATACCCGTGCGTGTGCTGTGTGCGTGTATTTGTTTTCATGTACAAGAAAATAAATGCATCGATTGATCGATTCATTTTAGTGATTACTTCCTCTCACCGCTCTCTCTCTCTCTCTCTCTCTCTCTCTTTTTCCGTGCCCTACATTCAGATCTACTTTGAATTGCACGAAATGAAATCGTGCGTGATTGTGCTGCAACTGTGCTTCCTGTCTGTTTTTAATCAAATCAAGTGTGATATTTTTGGGACAACTCTTTAACTTAGGTGCTTCAAGATTTATTTTTTTTTGTTGTGAAACACTTAAGTCAATACCAGAGCAGTTTCAAACTATTATATCAATCTTCTTATTGAAACATTCTTTTAACTTTGCCCCTGCTCAGGGAGACCCGAGTTCAGGAACAATGAGGGATTCTGTCTTGCTTAAGAGCACTTCTGTAGGGCAGAGGGTCACTGACCCAGCACGTCTGCACCAAAGCTATCTAATTAGCAGTTGAGCAGTTTTGAAAAGTAATTTGCTGGCATTACAGTGTGTGCTGTATAACTGCGAGATCTGCAAGTGAGGAAGTGATGTGAGCTGGGGGAATTACTGCAGATCAGGCAGAAAGGAGCTCGATTTGTGTAGTGTTTTGTATTAGACAGGCCTGGCCTTGTTAGAGAATCCACAAGGGCTCAGTGTTAAAACTTGGCAAACCATTCATCTCCCGATCAACTGCAAATCACTCAGAAAACAGTAGAGGAAGCCGACTTTAAAAGGGATGAAATTTTAGGATTACGGCAGAGAACAACACTAATTTACTCCCTCATTCCTCCAAAAGAAAATCAGTGATTAAATCGTCAGTGACACCTGCAAGATTATGGTGAACATGGATATAAGGAGGCTCTCTAGTGAAACTTGACTCTTGTAATCCCAAAGTCCAAAAAGTAGTTTTGGCTTCATTTCTGTGCAAGCGTGTGCATGTATGCTGTCTGACTTCTTATCTAACAGTTTTTTGTTTTTGTTATATTGTTATATAAAAGGCCTTTCAAAACTTTATGAAAGGCAACATCTATCATCTGCTTGTGTGTCTGTAGCTGAATTAACATAATTGTTTATGCCTACAACAAAATGTGGGATGGGAACTAGTCACCCTAGTGACTAGTTCCCATCCCACATTTTATTAGTTATTTATTAGTTACACATTATTAGTTACACATTTTATCAGTTACACCCTTTATTAGTTACACCTAATCAATTGCTTACCACAAATATTGAATCAGCCACCCTAAGTCAACACATTTAGTCATCTAGACTTGGACTAGATGACTTCTTGATGTTCAAACTGAGCATCAGAATGGGGACCGTGCCAGTTACTTTGAACATGGCATGGTTGTTGGTGTCAAAAGACTAGTCGGAGTATTTCAGAAACTGTTGATCTCCTGGGATTTTCCCAGTTTCTAGGATTTACAGAGAATGATCCGAAAAAGAGAAAATATCCAGTGAGCGGCAGTTCTGTGGGAGGAAATGCCTCGTTGATGCCAGAGATCAGAGGAGAACTAGGCAAGCCTGCTTTGACCTGATAGAAAGGCAACAGTAACTCAAATAAACAGTTTTTACACCCAAAGTATGCAGAAGAACATCTTTGAATTCACAGTACTTTAAATCTTGAAGAAGATGCGCTACAACAGCAGAAAACCAAATTGGAGTGGCACTCCTAACAGCGTGAAATAGGAAACAGAGGTTACAGTTCACATGGGCTCACCAAAACTGGACAACAGACGATTGGAAAATGTTGCCTAGCCTGATGAGTCTCACTTTCTGCTGCTTCAGCCAGACACAATGTGACAGCATGGATCCATCCTCCTTTATATCAGTGGTTCAGGGTGCTGGTGGTGTAATGGATTTGCTTTCTCACGAAGTTCAAGTCATCTAAAACTGGTTTCTTGAACATGACATTGAATTGTCTGTGAAGGTTCTCAGTCATCCAGGTCATCACAGTCTAAGGAGCTTGGAAAGAAAAGCGTCTGGACTTCTTTAAGTTGGTTGAAGATGTTTCACCTCTCATCCAAGAAGCTTCTTCAGGTCTGGGGTCAAATGGTGGAGAGTCCCAGATTTAAGCCCTGTGGGTGTCCCCCCCCAAGAGGGACAATGGACACCCTAATGATCCTCTACCTTATCACACGAGCCCAGATGTGAAAACGGGTGTAGGTCACAATCAGCCAAGGTTTCAGGTGAGCTCATTGTGAAACCTAGCCCCACCCTATCATGTGATTTCCTGAGGTCAAATGGCCCAGGATGTGAATGGGCGTTAAGGCATCTGGGAAGGGATCTCAAAACTGGATTATAAATGGCAGACAGTTGGTGCCTTGTTGTTGGTGAAACATCTTCAAGCAACTTAAAGAAGTCCAGGCGCTTTTCTTTCCAAGCTCCTTAGATGACAATGAATTCACTGCACTCAGATTTCTCAAATGCACCTTGGGGAACATGCGTTCACATTATGGCTGTGAAGCCAACAAATCTGCAGCAACTGTGTGATGGTATCATGTCAATATGGACCACAATGTCTGAGAACTGTTTCCAGCACCTGAATCACTTCTGAAAGCAAAACAGGGTCCACCCTGGTACTAGCAAAGTGTACATAATAAAGTGGGCAAAAGCAATGCAATTTCCATAACAATTTGTAACTGTAAAATATAACTACATGACCCCACACGACTACCCTGAATGCATGTTTCTTCTTCCTTGAACTGTTACAAGATATCAGCTTTGTCTGTTTTCAATACCATCAGCAACTTTACTGCAGATGAACATTAGCTAGATCTTATTAATCACTACAGGACTCTCTGTCACCTTGCTAGCTACACTTTAACGCTGTTCTCAGCCAAACTGACACTAGAAACCACATCACACATTCACAACAATCCAAGTCTGAACACAGTGTAAATGTACTAATAACCACAAGACATTTAAATCATGATTTGAACTTTACATTCCAATAAAATGCTGCTTTTGGGGAAAAAAATTAAATATTATACTGAAAAAAGAGAGCAACGTAATGTTAATATTTGATGTGGGCCATGTGGCAACAACAATTCACACACAAGTGCCGTTTTTGCACATTTTTCATGCACACACTCCTCGAGAGTTATCCACCAAATTGGACATGCTATGGAAAAATTTGCATTCCCTGCCTGGTTGTCAGTGGTAACTGGACGTTGCTGGCTCTTGTTAGGTGAAATCAACAGCAAAAAAACAAAAAACTACTGCACCACAAACCTCCTAGTGATTTGGTTGCTAGCCAAAGATGCCTACAAACAGTTGCCAGCTTGAAGAGTCTATGGCCTTATTCACCTGGTCCCCCATGTCACCATGACTGTCACATGTCCAAAATGTCTAGAAATAATCAAGGCATCAGACCTCACAGATTTACTTAGGGCTCTGTACTAATAGGACTGCACCTTCACATCTTCCATCTACCACCACCTAGATTAAAAGTTCTGTCATTCTGCAGATATTTGCTTGTTTTGTGTTTGAAAACCTGGTTGTGAGACTGTCATAGCTGAGCACCAGTCACTCGGTGGGAGTTATTTGCTCATTTCTGTCAACCTTACCCTCCTTTTATAGTTGTTTAGCCTCCTTCTTTCTTCTCTATGACTCACTTTTCATCTTCCTCCCTCGGGGCAGACACTGGACCATTTTCGTCCTCTGGATGACCACAACAAACTTTGACCAGAACATTTTGCTGGTATCAGCTGCCCAAGACAATAAACATGCTGTGTAGTGTCTCCCTGACTTTTCCCACACTGAACCAAACTCCTGTCCCTCGTTCTACTCTCACTGGGCAACAGTGGTTTAAAACCAAGTATCCAGCAGCCAGTTGGAGATGAATGGATGAAATATGGATGGAGAAAATATCCACTTTGACTTACAGAGTTAAATAACATTCACTTTAAACACTAAACACGAGATCAGATCATCTCACAGAGGAGGATGGGAGCTAAGAGGATATCCAGTTATGTGCTGTGATGTGGTGTAAAACACCTACACACCCTTAAAGGCATTTGCAACCTGGTCATGACAAATACAGTAATTTTCCATTTTCAGACACACGATCCGCAGGTACATTAATTAAGCTTGATTAACGACGGCTTTTTAAAAATGTGAGACACCTGGCTGTGTTTAACAGCTAGTAGCCAAGCTACTGAGCCATGCCTCATTGCTTTATTGTACACGCTGGCTGGTGGTGCCGTTAATTAGCCGTGGCTAATTGTAGGTAACACGTCGCCCAGAAACACAGTGTCCTGGAGCAGCAGATATTTCAGAGAGATTAGCATTTAGAGGGGCCTGTGTAAGGTGAGATTTAGACATTCCCAGCGTGTTCTCTGTGAAATCGGCCTATTTCTGACCACTTAAATCATTAACATGTGATTACTTTCGTTTTACTTAGGCTTGCCAATCAAACCGCGAGTAAATGGGTGGGTGGGGGCATTTAACCAGAACTGGTTGCACTCTAAAAAAGGAATGATGGCATTATCATTAACATTGTAACAGCTAATGCAGTTCTCTATTTTAGTGTGACTCGTTACACAGTATTCTAAAGCCTACGTGTCACACCACAGCTAATACTTCATACCCATTACAAGTGTGATGTTCACAAGCAAATCCCATGTCTTATATTTAGCTCATATAGTGTGCAATCTTGTCGCATTATGTCTCACGTTGTGATCACAGAGTGTATAGCATATAAAATAATCTAACACCCTAAGTGGATTAGGTATAATCTGCTTACTGTGCCATATTCTAGGATTTTCGCATACGTGGATTGATAGCGACTAACAATTCTGTCCAAGAAATCTATCATCCAATCACTCAACATTGTGCTAGGTTTTTAAGATTACTTCAGCCTCAGAAGGTCCTCTGCTTCATCACAGAATAATGTGCTGCTCCCCCAAAAGAAAAACACCACCAGGTTATTACATGACAGAGAGCATGCAGGAAACAGTGTCTTCCAAGAAAGTAGAATAACGTAAAACCATTGCATTACAGCACAGATTACAGTTTAGCTTATGCGCATATCCGTTTGAGTATAAAAATAACAGGAAACATGAAGCATCTCAAAAACCACTTGCTTCCTTTTTCATTAAAGCCAGCTGAACTGAAAGAGTCATTTGCGTCATTACATCCAGCCACTGAAATTTCATAACTGGGATTTTTTCCACGTATAACTATAAAAGTTGTTTAGATGTCCCTTTATTCATTACACAGATCATTTTCAGGAGGCTGAATGATGGATACACATTTTTTGATTATGAAACAGTAAATAGACAGTCCTGTCAAGCAGTCTGTGTTCTGTGGAGCAGCTGTGGTTTAGGAGGTAGCGCAGGTTGTCATTCAGCCAGTTCGAAACAAAGCCTGCCTGGTCTGCATGCAAGTCAAATCAAAGTTTATTTCTATAGCACACTTTAAACAACCCCAGCTAACCAAAGTCCTGTATGAGCTATACAAAATACACATTATATGTAACAGTCACTAAATCAGCAATAAAGAAAAACACTAAAAATCAAACACAACAACACAAGTTAGACTAAAGCCAGGACACTGTGCTCAATTAGACCTGAGAGCAAGCAAGAACTAGTAAGTTTTTAACAGTGTTTTAAAATGATTAAGAGACTACGCAGCTCTTATGTGAAAAGGTAAGTTGTTCCAAAGATTAGGAGCCACCACTGAAAAGACTTTACCAGCTCTGCTTTTAATCCTGGATCTAGGAATGTCCCAAAACACCTGATTCGTAGACCTCAGTGCTCTGGTAGGACGGAGACTCAAACCACTGAGGCACTTAAAAACATCAATTAAATTTTAAACTGGATCCTCAAATGGACTTAAAGCGTAGTAAGGAGGTCAATACAGGTGTAATGTGATCATAGCGTTTCTTTCCCATCAAAAGGCGTGCTACTGCATTTTGAACAGCTTGTAGGCGACGAAGTAGTGACTGATCAGAGCAAACATATGAGTTACAATAGCCTAGACAAGCAGTAATAAAAGCCTGAACTACTCTGTTTGTCTTTACAACAGAGCTAATCTGTTGATTAAATTTTAAAGCACAGTCAAAATTCACACCAAGTTTCCTTGCAACAGAACAACAGTAAGAAATTAAGAGATGTGGTACAATGGCACTGTCATACCCATCTAACAGTATGGGTTGCCCAAATAAAATAATTTCTGTTTTGCAGTTTGTAAGAGAAGAACACTAAAAATTGACCCCGGTGTACCATTAGTGTGTGTACTTGGGCGTTTACAGGAAATGTGTAGTACAGAATGTAAAGGTGTCTCTTGCAGAAATGTGGAAAAATAGTATTTGCCGAAACACACCGTCCATTACCGTCACATCTTGCTGTCCTTAACAATCTCATTTTTTGATGATTTGATCATAATTATCGACAGTTAGGTATAATATGTAGCTTCATTTGGAAACTGTGTCTATGTCTTTGTTTCAAAGAATAGCATTATCAAGATATGACCATTGCAAAAGTAGCCAGTAGGTGTCACTGTGGAGATGGATGTCAGATTGTTTTTCTGGCACAGTTGCATCAAATGTTTCAGCTTTTCACAAAACCCGAAGCTTTTCCAATCACTAAAAAACCCTATTCCTGTATTAGGTTGTTTGTAAATGTCCTAAAAGTAGCAATAAACTAAAAATCCAGAAACTCCAGGGAACGAGCAGAAAACATATCAAGGACAAACTGACAACAGAAATGAGAACTGATTGGGGACGGCAAACAGCTGAGGAAGAAGACACAGGTGGAAGTAATGAACAACAGGTGAAAGCAATCAGGGATTGACAGAGCTAACACATGAAGCAACAGAAAATTAACAAGTAACAAGTAAAAGAGGAAAACTATCCGGAACACAGACCTAAATAATACGACTCAAGAAGTCAGTGACAGGGAGTGCAGAGCGAGGCACGAACAGGAACACTAGGGAGATTATTGTCAATAGTAATGATATACAAGAAAAAAAAAAACAAGACTTCTTACTAAAATGCAAAAAACACAGAAACTAAGGAATTAAAAGATTTTTTTTTAAAAAACACATCATGCCACAAACAGCTGAGAAACAAAGTGATTGACATCTATCAGTGTGGAAAAGGTTATAAAGCTATTTCTCAGGCTTCAGGACTCCAGCGAATCACAGTGAAACTTGGAATAGTGGGTGAACCTTTCCAAAAGGAGGAGTCTACCAAAATATCTCCAAGAATGCACTGATGACTCATCTAGGAGGTCATAAAAGAACCCAGAACAATGTCTAAAGAACTGCAGGCCTCACTTGCCTCAGTTATATTTAGTGCTTATGATTCAGCAATGAAAAGGAGACAAAAATGGGCAAAAATAGCATCCATGGGAGAAAATTACTGCTGACCAAAAAGAGCACAAAGACTCATCTCACATTTACCAAAAATAATCTTGATGATCTTGAAGACTTCTGCGGAAAGATTCTGTGGTTTGACCACACAACATTTGCATTTCTTAGAAGCTTTGTGTCCCATTACATCTGTCATAAAGCTGACACAGCATCTCAACAAAAGAAAATCATACCAACAGTCGAACATGGTGGTGGTAGTATGATGGTCTGGTGCAGCTCTGCTGTTTCAAGCCCTGGATGACTTGTTATAACTGATGAGACCATGAATTCTGCCCTCCACCAGAAAATCCTGAAGTCTGACCATCAGTTTGAGCCCTGAAGCTCAAGCACACTTGGCTTATGCTACAGGACAATGATCCACAGCACACCACCTCTGTCCACCTATGAATGGCTCAAAAAAACACATGAAGATTTTGGCGTGACTTAGTCCAGAATGCCTTTGCAGATGCCTTGAACAAGCTATTCATACTAGAAAACTCTCCAGTGTCGCCAAATCAAAACATTTCTGTAAAGAAGAGTGGGCCAAAATTCATCCACAGTGAAATGAAAGACGCATTTCCAGTTATCATAAGCACTTGATTCCAGTTCTTGCTGCTAAGGGAGGCAAAACCAGTTAGTACATTTAAGGGACAATTACTTTTTCACACCAGGCCAGGTAGGTTAGGATAGGTTTCTCCCTTATTAAATAAAATCATGATTTAGGAACTGCATTTTGTGTTTACTTGGGTTACCTTTCTTTGGTTTGTTCAATGATCTGAAATATTTCAGTGTGAGAACTATGTAAAATAGTAAGAATTCACGAAGGGGACAGATGCTTTTTCCCCGCTCCGTATTTATCCATTGATTTTCTTAACCACTTGTCCAGTTCAGGGTCGTGGGGGTTGGAGCTTACCCCAGCTGTCACAGGGCAAGGGCCGGGGTCGGCTGTCTGCTCTGTGGCTAACACAGAGTGACAGACATCCACCTACGTACATTTTAAGTTGATTAGGATCACAAATCAATCTGCGCAAGGATGTAAGAGTACCAGGAGAGACCCCACACAGACTTAGAGAGAAGATAAAGAAAAAACTACTTGCTTATTTAAATAATATTTAAAGACTATACTTGTATGGGTCTTCAAATAAAATATTTTAATTTTCTTTTCTTTACTGGTTTTCAAAGAATTCTACTACAAAAAAAATCTTGCATTTCAATGAATGTGACCGTTATGTTGAAAACTTGCTGGACTGGGCTGCGTAGCACAATGGAACATCTCGCAGCCCTGCAATTTGATCTGGACAGTAGTGGCAGAAATACCCAAGAAATACAGAAGATTGAAGGGTGAGCATGTTTACGCTGTCTGTTTCTGTCTGACAAGCTTACTGAGGTTTGTCTGGCAGTCTTAAGCTCAAGGACAAGCAGATAAGAGAACAGATATTCACACACACACACATACACAGAGAGAGAGAGAGCCAAAACGAGCATATATACACACACACTCAATAACATTAGAAAGAACTGAACAGTGGAAGTAGTGTGTGATCTCTGGAGAATTCCTCAAAGTGAATGTTCAATAGCAAACCTGAAATCCCCCTTTCATTTGAGCCTTTGTGAAGGTATATCATATACAGTAAGCTGGATATACCCTTGTACAGCGAGGTGTACCTATAGGAACTTCACAAGGAATTTTAAGTTTCATGGTGCCATTAAGAATACATGTCAAGTATAGTGTGAAAGTAAACAACCTATCACCAATCTCATGAGCCGTGGTGGGATTTCGCTTTCTGAAGTGTGCACAAAGACTGTATAAATAATGGAAGCGACGTGCACATGAAAGCCAGTTGCCAAAATGTAACTCTTTCCATACGAAGGGGATAAAAGAGAAATGAAAACATGCAGTGGATTCATAAAAGCAGCACCCCTCCTTACTCCTCCCCAGAGTGAAGCAAGGAGGGATAAATATGAACTCATTGACACGTGATCGTTCGAGCACCACATTACACTTCTCGCTTTCCTCTGCCCACTATCTCCACTTTTCCCTCTTGCTCTCATACCTCATGCTCCTACCACACCCCCCACATAGCGTATCTCATTTTAGCATTGACTATCTGTAAGGCAAGAGCCACTGTCACCAGATCCTCTAGTCCTGCGGAGTTCTCGGGAATGGTATGTGTTCCTATTTGGCAGCTTAGTTCACATCGACCTCACAACTAACAAACCGGGAACTTTCTGGAGGGTAAAGCTATAGGTCACAGCTTGCAGTTTATCAGTCCCATCCAAGGTACGCAAATAGGCAGTTTATGAAAACATGAGAAGGAATCAGTGTATCAAGGGTGCCCTATCAAACAGGTGCATGGTGGTTCATTTAAAGTTTTACATAACTGCTTTGCTTTTTCCACAAACCCCTAGTACTTCTTTCCAGCGCTTGTGTACTGAGATAATGTCAATGTTGCACCTCGGGTTTCAGGAGAATATGCCACACAGAGAGCCAGAAGTTTCTTGGCAGCGACGATTGCTTTGACTCTGCTCCAGCCGCCACAGGCCTCTGCTAATGCTACATACAGGGTTTACGAGCATGTGCACAGACACTTGCGGTGCATTGGAGGCACAAAAGACTGTCTGGAAGCATTTGAAGATGCCTACTTATATTTTATACAATTAGAAAAGGTGGTGGTGGAGCTTTGCTTTTTATTGGTGTGCAGAGCAGAATGTCTGGGAGTGGCAACAAGAAGGGATATTAAAGTTCAAGGTGAACACAGAGACAAGCACAGGATCGTTTAAAAATATGAGAGGCCATGCAGTTTAGCAGGGCACAGTCCCTATGTAAACTACATCGCCTCGTGTTACAAGTGTGGCTGCACTGATAAGAAAAATCGTTTTTCCTTCCTGCAAGATCCCTGTGCTAAATGACTGTTTGGGCTTTTGTTTTTTGTTTTTTCAGAGAAGCACACAAAAGCGTGCCAAGTCAATACACTGAGCAAAGATTCAGTACTGGTGACTTATGTAAAATATGAACGTAACCACGGTGACGTCACCAGCTGCTTTGTGGAATTCCAATTTTGAAGCGTCAACATTAGTATTTTGCCTGACAGAGCCAGAATTCATCATGTTTACACGAGAGTGCAACAGAGAGTGCTACTGCTCTTATTAGCCAACACTAGTACTAAATAACAGACTAATAAAGTATACAAATTTCACTCACCAAAAATGAAGCACAAATTTCTCTGCCTAGCTCAAAGAGTAAGTCATATTACTTGCCATTAAAAATGCTCCAAAAGGCACAAACACTGTCAAGAGCTCCAGTTTAGCTGCTCAAATTAGCGGAGGCGAGGCCTAGCAGACAGACGCTATGGCACACCTGTTAGCAGATGTGTCTCTAACTTGTGAATAAGTAACATGAAATTCAGAATTTTTTAAATATGAGATTAACTGAAAGAGTTGCATTCTTTGCAGAATATAAGTCCGCAAAGAAACACGCTGTGAAAATAATGAAGTTGGCACCAAGCAATGATGAGCTGGTCCTGATGGTTCGAAATAACAAAGGTTAAACTGAGATTTGGGTTTAGCCAATTCTCAAGAGAATGCAACAGAAGGGAGAAATTCTGGTTTGATACCGTGAGTATGAAGCTTTTGTCATTACGGCCCACTTTCGTATATGTTTTAGGATGTCAGTGGGTGAGCTCTTGTTGCTGTGTTTGGACCACATGGCTGAGGAGGGGATAGAGAAAGGTTAATTTTAGAGAACCAATTTTGATCTTACAAGTATGCTTATTGCCAATGGCAGAATTGGTAAGATCCAGTCGAGTCAGATCTGCTTTATTTGATCCCAAAAATTGGAAATGAAAGCCATGCGTTGGTTAGAAAAAAAGCATGTGGCACTTAATTTGCCCAGCCAAATTTACGTGCCTAGTATGAAATGGATGCATTAGAATACTGAGGAGTCTGAAAAATATTTTATATGCGAAATATTCATCAACAAACATTTTTACAGATACAATTTCGCATGCAGTGTGTAAAGGGCTTGACAAAGGCCAAACAAGTGAGTTTTAACAAGAAAAGAATTGTCACCCAAGAAATTTCAATTACACGGTTTGTGGTACTTCAGTTTCTTGGCTGCTAGTGATGGGATTTCCGGCTCGATTTAGAGAACTGGCTCTTTCGGCTCAGCTCACTAAAAGAGCCGGCTCTTTCGGCTCCCAACTGGCTCTTCAGGTTGTTTTGTTGCTTTAATTAATTTATCATTAACAACAATATAAAATTACACACAAAAGGAATTACGAATGTAAAAAAAAAAACGTGGTTTTATTTATATATATTTATATATAAATATATACGGTGGCCCCTAGAGACAAAACACATACAAACTCCAAAAAGCACGTACAAACTCCAAAACACATTTCTAGCGTTAACTGAACTTCCAAAACAGAGCTACCTAGATCACTTAAATTACACAATTGAAAGCATATGTGTATTGTTTGTGTATTTATACACAAGCACTCATATATATTCAAATCATTACAAAAAATGTTCATTTACCTGTTACTACCACACACCAAATCTAGTTGTTGGTACTTCCTGGCTTGTGTAGCCACTAGGTAACAAAAGGTCAACACTGCGCCTAGCATCCTGGAGCACTTCTGTTGTCTTTTGTACGTGCTTCGGAGTTTGTACGTGTTTTGGAGTTCGTACGTGTTTTGGAGTTCGTACGTGCTTTGTCTCTAGGGGCCACCGTAAATATACTTTTATTCATTCACTCCACATAAAATGTAATAAATAAATCATATAATAAAAAAACCCAACTATTTACATTTCAACTTTTAACTATTTAAATTTTCAGCTTTTTCCTTTTAAACAAAACTAAAGTGACACAAAACACTGCAAACCACAACACAATTAAATATAAATTAAAATATGAAAACAAAAAGAAGATGCACATTCTCCGTCATATGGGCCTGCATGAATAAAATTTCTGAATCCTTTATCATCCGCAACTGAAAATAGTTGTGGATGATTACTATACCTTTCTAATGTGATGTTGTTGTCCCTGGCTGTCTTTCTCTCTCTCTCCCTCCCGCTCTGTTCCTGTGCTACTGCGAGTGTAACTACCGCCCCTCCCCCCTCTGCCCAGCGCAAGCACAAGGTTCGGGTGCAGAGTGAAGCGGAAAAAAAAAAGAGAGAGGGTGAAAGACAGAAAAAAAACACGACTCCCAATGTCGTTCACTTCAAAGAGTCGGCTCTAAGAGCCTTTTCGTTCGCGACCGGCACATCACTATTGGCTGCAACAGAGAAGCAGTTGGAGATTCTCTGTGCTAATCTTAGTGCAGGTTGGAAAAACCTATGGTCTATGAGAATTCATGTAAAGGCTGAAAACATAGTTGGTTGCTGCAATTGTCTGATTTTAAAATTTGACTTGATCCAAGCAATTCCAGCTGTATTTTTCATTTTCCATATCCCATGTGTAGTCTTAGTGGTTAAAATGATAAGTCCAGTACTCTTGTTTTTTATTTGTTTCACTGACACTCTGGGGTTTTTTTTAAAATCCTTTAACACACTCCCTGTTTGTGAGTCTTCCTCTACTTGGGTTTTATTGACCGTCTCCTTTTGTTTTGGGTTGTTTTAAAAAAAAAATCATGTTATTTATCACATACTACCTCCAACCCACTTTACCCATTGAGCAATAGCTCAATTTTGACACCCTTCCCTTGCCCTTTGTGTTAACTCACCTCTACTCTGTCTCCTTCCCAGTTTTTGTTTACCTCATTTCGATGATGAAATCATGTGACGTCAGTGTAAGTCATACTCTTGAGGCTACTCTTAAGTGACTTTCTCCTTAGATCATGACCTCAGTCTGTGCACAGTGTTGGGTGGTCCAGCACTTTGAATGTTTGTATACAGACTGTCATGATGCGTAATGGGCTTTTGTGTCATCCCTTGACTTTTGAGTTTTCACATTCCCTTGGTGAATCAGCACAACATTTGGTAACGTTCTTGAAGATTGCTCACAGACTGTGGATTCCAGTGACAGTGGTGATCCTCTGACTTTAAGCGTCATGAGGTTTCCACATGGGGTTTTGAGTGAAATGACTCATCAGCTATTTTACCGATTAGCATTACATGTTGTACACTCACTCAAGGTGTGCAGAGGAGCGAAAACTTTGCTAAATCATTAACGTCTGGTGCCATCATCAGGTCAAAATCATTACTTTGTCTGCTTTTACTGTTAAATAAACCTCAGAGCCATTGAACTAAGTTGGGGATGCTCTTATATCCGGTCAATAGCCTTTCCAATTACTGGTTTATCTTAAATCACGAGTGTGTTTAAATGCAGCCCCACAGCATAGCTTTCATTTCTCTCACCATCCCTTAGTGAGGGAGAAGCAAAAGGCCAGCTACAAAGAAAGGCTGAGCAGAGCAGCAGAGGCCAAATATAGCCTGGAGTTGTGGCAGGGAAAATGGAGTGAGCACAAGAAAAGGTATTTCTTAAAAAGACTTTTACAGTGGCAACTATAAACCTTCCTAGTTTCTTTTTGGCATATCTGTGCCTTGTGTTGATTTTTTATTTTTAAATGGCACTCCATCTTTTTTTGTATATATTATATATATTTTGGGGGTAAACTGGTTAAAATACATTTTAAAGATTCAGGAGAACCATGCAGCAGTGCGTTTAAGGGATTCCATCTGCCTTCGACCACATCCCTAAAACCTCTTTTCCCTGCAGACACTGGCGTGGCTGGGCAGAAACACAGATATTCAAACTCACACATACACTGACATTCATACATACAAAGAGTTAACCCAGTAATTAGAGGTGCTGTAATTGTGACTTAGCATTGTAAACTGGCAGAGCAATGTTGCCAGGGAAGGTTTGTTGACTGTAGGATTATGACAGGGAACTTAAATGGTATGTGTTTATCTACATTCTACAGTGGTGAGAGTTGCTGTCTAAAATATCCACCAGGTTCTTGGTAATGGAGCTGGCTGTAAGGTTTCACTGGTCATCCTTACCCCTTTAGCTGGCACCTTCTCTGAGTCATTACTGCGTCAGTAGGAGAATATTAGATGTAAATATTACACTATGTCCTGCCCATCACGCTTTTGATTGTATAACATTTGTTTGTGTTTTATACATTTACCTCAAGCCTTTGTCTACAGTAATGACAGGTTTGGTGTGGTAAGTGCTAATTCTTATAAGAACAATCCACAAAACACTTGTGAAGTTACAAGTCAAGAAAGCATTATGTTGGGCTCACCTCCCTCATTCAGAAAGATGGCTGTTTCCCACAGGGAAAACATATTAGATTTGGAGATTGGAAACCTGGTGTTACGTTAATATAAAGGATAAGAGCTGGGGGGGTTGGCATGTAGTGATTAAGCTTAAGTTTAAGATAAGTAATTGGCAAAGTTAATCCAAGGACTAGCTTGAAAGTTAAAAGAAAAAAAAGGTGCCTCCTCCCTTCATGGTACTGACCAGTGACGAGAAACTTGAAGCACAAAGCACACAGATCTGCTATATCACTGAATGAACTTTTGTTTGAAAATCAGGTATTGTTTTTGTTTTGTTTGGGGGCGTTTTATCAGGTCTGAAATTGTTGTTTAGTTCAGTTGGCTTCCAAATTTAGCTCACCTTGAAAAGTCTCATAAAGATGGATGGATGTTAATTGTCAAGTGTCAAGATTTAATTGCATTAAAACAATTACAACTACTGTTTTTTAAACTGTGCTTTACTCATGACTTATAGCATGCAAGTGCATAATGTTACTTTAGTTTTCATGATTTTTATTCTTTTTTGCCTATTCTATTTTTTAACATATACCTTATTATCTATTAGCTACTTTTCTATTCATTCTTAATGATAGGTGAAGTTCACAGCCACACTGCCAGATTCAGTTTAGCAATCTTAAATCCTTAGCTATACTAGCTAGCCTACTCAGTTACTAAAGGAGGAGTGCCTGTAGGGACAAATGCTACGGAAGTTGCTATATTGCTTTACTTTATATAATATGGATATCGTTATATCCTTTTCTGTTCTTTACTTTATTAGCATTTAGATCTTATTCAGCCATAGGTTTTTTTCTTCTGTGATAAAAAAAAAGTGTTACCTTGTAAGTAAGCAGACCTTTTTTTCTTCAAGCACCTTCAAGAATGTATGACAAAGCAGTGAGGAAGTTGCAAGTGTTAGCATTATACTTAAATACAATTTTAAAATGTTTAAAACATGAATATGTGTTAAAAACATTGAGAAAACAGGAGTTGACAACTACATGGAATGGGATTTATGAATCAAAACCTTGAAAAAAAATCATAAAAATAGGATTTTTTTTAAAAAATCCCAACACACCATTAATATATGTTAAACTGATGATAGGTTAAATACAGATCAATAAGATAATTGAAAATAAGACTATAATACCAGATCTCTTCTATTTGTCTGCAAACCCCTACACAATTATAAATTGAGCAACCAAAACTGGCACATGGGTACATCTTAGGCCCCTGGAGGTTTTCATCTATATCCAATATTATGATCTCATCACGTTGTCTGGCAAACACCAGCCAATAAGCTAAAAGGACTCCTTTATAGCAACAATGCAAATTATCAACTTATAAAAGCATAACTTACTTCTCAGAGCATAAAAGGCTGATTTAGAAACTGATTTATAAATTATTCTTATGGCTCTGGTTTTTGCTGTTGCTTTCTAATATTTCATATGTCAACAATGCAATACCTGACTTGAAAGCTGGTGGTTGGGAAATTATTAACAGTTAGAGAAATGAGCCAATAAGCCACCTCATTGCTCTGTCCTTGACAAATTCTGATATGCTGTATTTCAGCAAAATGCAGCTGTTGTCAATGAACCCCCCACCCAAAAAAAACCAAGTAAACTATGTGCCCTGGGAATTAATGCAATTTACATAATGTCCTCCTATGTGACAAAAACAAGTTCTGCATGTGTGTGTGTGTGCACGTGCTTCTGTGTGTGTATCTGTATGTGTGTGACGGGGGTAGGGAGTGAGAGACAGGTGGTTGTAATGACAAAGTCAAATATTTGACACTGCCTAATTACAAAGGCAGTCTTGTGACTTTGTGCAGTCATATTTTCCATAGGTGTTGAAAACAAGGCTTTTGTTCTCTCCAAGTAAATGGTCTTAAACTACAGACATGAACGTCTATGCTGTGCTATACTGGTCTGAAACAGCAGTAAACAGATAAAAATGAAACCATATATTCTTTTCTCAAATCTCTTTCTCTACTTGTTTTCCAATTCCCACACACAAGCACAATAAATCCTCCCACAACACTATTTCCATTCATGCCCTTGCAAAATCCACATCATCAAAATCACACATTTCACAGCTATTATTCCTTGTTATGGCATTCTCAAACTCAAATTCCCATGTCCCAGATTTTCCCAGATCATTCACATGAGTGGCAGATCTGCAGATTTCTATCTTCTCCTCCTACTCTTTTTTTCGGTTCTGCTCTCAATAAACAGTGGCTGCTTTTCAGGGCTTCAAAGTCCTCAGAAAGGGGGGGTGAAAACAACATAAAGTACCAAGGTGACAATTAGGGTGCAATGAAAGATCTTGGTTGGTTGCAACATAGTCAGAAGGTCAGCCACATGTGATTTATGGGGCCTTGGAATGAAGACTACGATCAAGATATGGTATCCTGTGGTCAATCTATGCTTTTTATTTCTCTTCTTTCCAAGTTTTCCCTTTTGCGTTTGAGTGTCTAACAAAATGCCAAATTACAGGAGAGTGCTAACTTTCCCCGAAACAATAATTTCACATGTCGCCGTGCAGTATCTTTCATACTGTTGGCAGAGGGAAAAAGTGGACAAATGACCTTAAAAAATTGCACTGCAGTTTTAAAGCGCTCACAAGAGGCTTGCTTTTGCAGTGTCATTCCTCAGCCCAGCTACGGAGCATTGGAGACAAGGTCACAGCTAAAACTGACGTGACTCCAAATACCAGTCATTCATGTGCTTCTGTGAGTTCTGGAGGAACCACCTGAGTTATTTTGAATTATTTCCCCCGTCACTGGTCACTTAATACCCTACCGCCCCCCAGTGGTCATGGGGCAATTACAAATGACCTTGGGGGGGACATTAGTGCAGTGGCCCAGTTAAATGATAGGATAAAATAGGTACTTCCAAAAAAGTTTCAGTGTAAATGAATTGTGTGAAGTTGACACGTGAATTGAACTTTGTATTCTTAAGATTGCCTTTCCTCATTGCTTTGAAACAAGGTTGCAAACAAGATGAGGAAATAATTATACCAGAACACAGTAAACGAATGTGAGAGATGATAACGTGTTATAATCTTGCAAATTATTAGTGTGCTTCCTCAGGTCAGCAGCAGTCAAAGAACACAAGAAGCTTGAGATAAAGCAAATTGGATTGCGTCCCTGTTTGACTTAGTGCTACTATATGTGAGTCATTTATAGTCTTGTACGTGACAATGTTCACACATAACTATGACTTGACCCAAAATCTCAGTGTGACACAGAGTAGGGGACTTTTACGTCACAGTTTTGACAAGTAGTTCTTTTCTTCAAGACACACAAAGCCTCAATTGTACTCATAATGGAGTGAAAGCACAGCTGCTCACATGTCAGCTCCAAGACTGGGAACCATGCTGTCTGGTGAAAAAGACCCTGTAGTGCAGGTGGTAGTGAGGCTCCCCTGTGGGCATGTGGGCTAGACAGTACAGGTGGGTTCGTTGGTGCACTGCAGGTGCACATCAGCCCCTGCAGTGCCAGAAGGAATCTAATGATCTGTGCCAGTACACCAGGTGCTTTCTGCACTCTGATCCTTGACTCTGACGGATTATAAATTTCAAGTGAAGCATCTTCCTTCTTTCTCTGCCATTTACAGTGTTAATTAATAACAGATGCAGATGATACTTTTACTCTCCTTGCCTGGTAAATATAAATATTTAATGGCATTTCTACTTTGGACCTCTCACAAGATCTTGGGGGAAAAACGCATAACCACTTATATAGACACATAAGTACACACTGCACAAACATTCGCAGCAGCTCCATTAGACTAAACTGTGCCCACTCCTGAAAGTTAATGTTTAGACGCACTATGCCTGCAGAGACATACACAGCAGGCAGTGGGGGAGCTAGGCTGAAGGTCAGCTTCACATGTGTGATCTTTTTAAGTCAACAGTGAGCCAAATGACATGGATTTAAAGACTGGGGGTGGGGTGGGTGGTGGTCGGGTGACTCTTTGAAGAGTCTCTGCTGTGTGATCTTTTTGGGGCAACAGCAATCCAAATGTTATGAAGACAGATGATGATAGTCAATGTAGGTTAGCATATATTAAAGATATTTTTATTAATAGCTACGCTCCAAAAACTGTAGGAAAGTCAAGGTATCAGCTCAGTCTGATTCAAAATTATATTTGATCCAGTTTTAAGAATGTTTTTTTCATCTTAAAGTGGACAACAAAATCCACGAAAGCAATTGAGTGTTTTTAATGATGACTTTATAGTCTAATATACAGTATTTTAGGCATTCTTTTTAGTGTTTAAGTTCTATAAGTTAATTACATTTAAACATTTTCACTGCTTCTCTGTTGCTGTTGTTTTGGAGGGACGGATCTAAGAGCGATTGTCACTGGCAAACAAGTTGTTATTGTCTAAGTCTAAGAGAAAGTGGACCATATTACAACAGCTTTTCATACCTTGTGTGTGGAGGGGGGATTTGATTACCTGACAAAACTATTCCTTTAGGAACACTAACAATAACACACAATCAAAAACACCCCAATACTTATAAAATGGTGTTACTGGCAAACTTCACAAAAATTATCAAAAGCTAAAGTAGGATACTTTAGCTTTAAAGTAGGAGTTGACGTTTCCTATTCCTTCATCAAAGCTAAACGTGCTAAAAGTGTTACTAAAACAAATTCACACAGCACTATAACTTCTCTACATCACACATGTTGGCCAATGTGTTTTAACTGCACAAACATGCAGGCCATAATTGATCTGAGAACAGTGAATGCAGAGTCAGTGCCAGCTTGTCTAGCTTGTCTGCCTCTCATCAGTCACAAAAAAACATCATCTACACACACACACACACACACACACACACACACACACACAAATAAATTAAAAAGGAATTTAACTTAATTTAAAACTCTTAAAAAGCTGCTTACCCAGCTTTTGTTAATGTGGAACAGACAGTCCCATTGAACCTACATGCGCTACAGATCTCAGAGGAATTGAAGTTAAACCTGCTGCCAGAGACAATAGCCAATGGTGACCACAAGATTGCAGTAATTGAAAGGATTGCATGAACCGGAAGTGAAAGAAGCTTTACGGCAGAGAGATCGTTTTCACCATCCATGCCCGATCCGTACCGGAAACCCGATCCGTACCATGCATGCGCAAATCTTGCGTCACTTCCTCTTGTTGCCAACATTGCGACAGTTGAGTGACACGGTTAGCGCCCAGTTAGCTCATAGCATTTCTCAACAGCTCTGCCTCCTTTTCGACTGCCCGGGACATTTAAATAATGAATAATTTGTTTACAAACAAATTCATGCTTTTCTCCTCAACAGACAGCGTCCCCCGATTGAACAACAAAAATAAGAAGAATGGCACCTAATTACAGACTTAATAATACTGACTTAGTAATATGACACGTGAAGATTCATCAGCCAGATTAAGTGTTTACTGACAATTGACTGTCATAGCGGACATCATCATCACTATTCCAATCAATCCTCTGCACACAGACAAGCATAAACACACTCAACTATCACTAAATCAAATTTAACGCATACAGAAACATGATTTGTAATGATGCTAATTCAGTTTACAATAGGGCTCATTCGCTCGGTCAGCAAGTGGCAGTATCCTCGTACACTGGGGAGTAAACTGCCATTAAATGAACAGAAGAAGAAGAGAACATCTGCACATGCGTGGTACGGATTGGGGAGTCCTGATCCATAACTATCTTTTTATTTTTCATTTTTGTCTACATTATATTGAAATGTTTCATTGTTGCATATATTTTAAGAGATACCTATTATTCTTAACATCTTAACAGAAACTCTGATCCGTAACTATCGTAAAATGAAGAAGTAGACACCTTTCGCACATGCGTGGTACCGATCAGGTTTCCGGTACAGATCGGGTTTCCGGTACGGATCGGGTTTCCGGTACGAATCGGGTAGTGACACATCCATCCATTCTCATGGGGCCTGAGCCTATCCCAGCTGTCATAGGGCAAGAGGCGGAGTACACCCTGGACAGGTCGCTGATGTATGATGTAAAAACAGTCAACATTATTACATCACATGTTTGGATATTGCATGGATGAATGCCTGCTGGAAACAGTTTTTTCCTTCCTTTTTGTATTGTTAGTGCTGTTTGGAATTCTACAAACTTCTAAAAGTGTTACATTTTTGACCATAAGAAAGGAGTCATTGTGTATTCAAAACATCCGAAATATACGATATAGGAGTTTTTTATGACTCTTTCTGCAGAATATATAGTGGCTGTAAATAACTTTTATACATATTTCCCTACACTTCCAAAATTGCTAGTTTTAGTAAAAGTAGCAATACCGGAGTATCAAATCTCTTCACTGCAAATACTACTGTTTCATTAGCAAATTATCAATCAAATAATAAATGACAAAAGAACTTTATTTATCAGAAAAATATTCCCCCATCAAGGGATTAATATCATTGCCACAGATGTTATTTTACTGCTGCATATGTTATATTCTGTTTAATGTACAAATTTATTTTAATAAGCTCAAATTACAGACCCATGTTTTTTTGAGTATATACATTTTTTTTAATCACACCTTAAATAAAAGGTTTGAGTCATGTGTGATGTGTGACTGTCAACATTACAAGAGAGATAAAAACATTATTGAAAAATGAAGGTAGCATATTAGCAAAATACCTGGTTAAAATTTGTACATTAAGTGAACCAAGTGATCTCTCATTGATCTCTAATCTGCAACTGTTCAGTTTGTCTGCTCCCTTTCAGTCGATTCACTCGGTACAACAATTATGGGATATCACGCCCTCGCGTGTCCTGGCTGAAGAAACCTTTATTCACGCCTTTAAGGCAGATGACGTGTGATGACACGCGCACGGCCCCGCCTGCACATATAGCCACTGTCATCACAGTCATCCCTCAGTTCTTACGCTCTTCACCTCGCTGAGAACACCTCTGCTGAGTTGGGCTATCTAGCTGCTGTTAGTTAGCGCCGTTGTCTGCCGACTTGAACTTAGCTTAACTGCCGCTGTTGGTGGTAGCCTCACCGCGCAGTTGGTGTGTAGGCTGCCCGCGGAGCGCTAATGTCAAGTTTTCCTGTGCAGCATTTCGCTTTGCGTTTTGGAATGGACTCCAAACCGAAGTGAGCAAAGCAGAAATCTTCTGTTCACCCCTGTCCTCAGGGATGCGGTTTCTCTTTGCATGACAGCGACCAGAACGATGCCTACCCTGTCTGCCTGGGGATCGTCCACGCTAGGAGAACATTGACGGAGCCCGAAGCCTGTGCGTTTTGTTGCCAGCTCCGGCGCTCGACCCTGGAAAGACAGGTGATGTTTGTGGAAAAAGTGCTGGGACGCTCGGCTGTTGCGCGGCATGACCTTCTCATTTCTGAGTCTGGAGCCCCGGCTTCGTCCGAGTCCGAAGATGAGGATTATCCTGTCGATGTCCCCGCAATTAGCTGGGCTGACCACATGGAATTTTGACGGGTTAGCCGATGATGAGCCGGAACCATGCAGGAGCGCTGACGGGTTTCAGCCTGGGCTTCAGCCCGCCACCGCTCCCCAGGAAGACGATGATGTGCTGGACATCGGACATCTGCTTATCTGGCCCCGTCCAATAACCATGGTGTCGGCGGCCCTGCAACTCTGCCGTCCAAGCACTGCAGATTCTCTGCTTTGCAGCTGGAGAAGATTTATCGGGCTAAGGCCAGCACTGCTCGCACCATGAGCTCCGTCACCATGCTCCAGACGTACCAGGCAATGTGCCTTGGCGGAGCTCGGATCGCTGGTTCCTGATGACAGCCCGCTGGCACCTCTTCTTAACGAGGTCAGAGTCGCCACAGATTACATCCTCCGTGCGTCTCACTGTGCAGCGCTCTCCCTGGGCAGAGGGATGGCTTTGACAGTAGTGGCGCAGAGGCACCTGTGGCTGACCCTTTCTGACGTCCCGGATAGGGACAGAGCTGTATATCTGGACGCACCTGTGTCTGCGGCTGGGTTATTCGGACATTCACTTGAAGCTATTCAGGCTAGATTCGATCTGAGGAAGAAGCAGACGGAAGTTCTGCGCGACATCATCCCCAGACGTCAGCCAAAGCCCAATCCCGACTGGCAAGAGACCGGCGCCCACTGTTGAAGTGGGTGTGCCGCCAGCGAGAGCACATCCTCCGGCCCGAGCTCCACGCCAGTCGGCCTGGAGCAAAGGCTCACCCTTGGGCCCTCGGCGGGACCCGATGCCCAGGAGGAAGAAGTCTCAGCCCTCCTAGCTGTGGTTTCATGTGCGTGTGTGTTCATTAGCTGCCAACTCTTCCAACACAATCTAGAATTAAGCAACCAAACTTGGCACACACTTTAGCCCACTGAAGGTTCATATCTAAATCAGATATTATGATATGATCATGTTCCTTTGCAACTACCTAGAAATGGACTAAAATTAGTTCTTTTTTGCCCTCATACAGCAACTTGTGAAACCATACTATCAATTTTATTTCACAATAACATCTCATTTATACCTTCAAAAGCTGAATTATACATAGTATAATATAATGTCATCATGTTGCCTAGCAACCACCTAGCAATGAGCTAAAATGACCCATTTTTTGCATTTATGCACCTACAACACCTTATAAAAGCATCGTATCATTTTCATTTCATAGCCAACAGTATGAAAAGACCAAACAATACGAGCATGTACCGCAATGAATCTCAGACCATGAGAAATGCAAAGTAATGTCATGGTTAGAGCAATGAATGACTTTCTACAGAGAGTAAATAAATTATTAAAGGGATTACTTTCTAAAAGAAAGTAATGATCAGTGTGTAATATATTATCATTCGACTTGTTTTTTCTCCGGAAACTGAATATTTTTTAGTAATTTAAAAAAGAATCCAATCCGTTATTGATAAGAATAGCCATTGTGTTGTTGCATCTTATATTGCTTACAGAAGCAATCAAGCTTATTGGATATCTCAAATTATGAGTGATGAGCAACAACCTTCTTATGACCTCTTCAGGACACCCTTACTTGGAAAAGGGACAGTTTATAGCAGTGCTACTGTGTAAACAAATGACAGATTGTCAGGTCAGCAGGCAACAATTGGTCCTGGTAACAAGCAGCCCAACAAGCTAAAGGAGAGGGGATGACAATCATGAAGGCCAATCAGCTGAAGAATCCACCAGTATAAAAAAAGAGAAAGTTTAAATGCTGACAGACACAAACAGAAATAGCACAGAAAATCATGCACATGGATATTCACAGTTCAGACTGAAGGTTAGAAGAGAAGCATTGTTGACCGATCACGTCTCTATTTTTATTCCACCGCCCCCGAGAAACACACACCCGCACATGACTTCTTTTTGCCAACTAATCTGTTCAAAGTTTCTACAGCATCATGCTGCGTTTTATTACAGGGCTTTACTCCAAACCCCATTATCAGCAGCAGCTCAAATAGCATCATGTTACCTAACAAATTGTTGCTGTGTGAATGCTTATCAGATATCACCTGGAAATCTGTCAGACCTCTTTTAATGTGACCCTATCTAAATACACACATGCAAACTCACAAGAATTCCACTTGATCTTTCCAGTCTCTTCCAGCCATTCTACTTGAAGCCGGTTTGGACTAAACCCAGCAGCTGGAAGACTGTGCTCAGCTCCAGCACACCAGCCAGCCAGACTGACAGAGTTTTATTCTGCTGCTCAGAAAGGCATCGGGATCTGAAACCTCACACAGTGTATAAACCGAGGGACTGCAATGACCACACACACCTTTATAAATGTAAATGTGATCCAGGATATACAGTAGATGATTTGTGTGTTCAGCAAAAGGATCAAGTGGGAGAAAATTAGAGGTTAAGTGTGTGAATGTGAGTTCAAAGTCAAGAAGGAGAGATATAAAGTTAAAGGGAAAGAATGAGATCACGACTCTGTGTATGTGTGTGTGTAAGAGAGAAGCAGAGTGAGCAGTATTGGCCACAGTCTGACTTTGACCTACACAGACTGCCAGTAAGAAAGCAGCTGACAGTCTGTCCAGTTGGCATGCGCGCAGTGCTTCGGCAACGTGCAGCCTGCCTCGTACACAGAAACTGTTACCGGGTGCGTCTGTTACTGAGTCAACAGCAGCCACTGGTGGACGAATCCAGACATTCATTCATAAAAAATTCTGACTACATAGTCTCGTGATTACATCTAGAAGTATGGAAATCTACACTGTGATGAGGCATAGATGAACCAGTTTATCAGCTTTATATCCATTTCAGACATAACACATGAAGCAATTATGCACATATGCACTTCCTGAAGATATTGGCTATACATGTCTTGGAATACAACGGCACATATATAGAGTCTCCATACAGTCAGCAGGGCATCCTTTGCTATAAAAGCCATAAAGGCAGAACAGGGCAGAACAATCTCCACCGGGAATCCAAACTCATACTAATTTAATGGTTGACTACTTTCGGTCTAAAGGTGGAGGCAGATCAAAATGTTTTTTTCTGGGGCCTGAACACTGTGCTATGCTTTATGAGGGACACAGAGACCAACACAACAATGTAATGTAAGCCATTGTGACCAGAGCTGGAGGTATCTGGTCTTTGAGTAATGCATGAGCGAGTAAAAGTAGGAGGAACAAGGACGTCAAAGCGGCACCAGAGGCAGGAGTGGGATTGCAACACATGTCTGTTAAGTAATACCTTTCAAGCTTTCCATGATTGCTTAAAATAAAACCTGTGTGTCCAATCCAGGAAATGTCCACCGACAGGAAATGACGAATGAATGGTCACTTTAACCAAAAACTCTCGTCTAAACATTAAAACTTGAGAAGGCAGCCTGGTGATGTGGACTAGAGTTCTCTCTGGGTTTGAAAAAGATGGTAAGGCAGCAAATTTGCAGACTTTTTTTGGTGTCTGCAACAACAACAACAGCTTAATAATCTTTTAATACATTCAGCTGTTATAGTCAGTCAGCTTTAAGAGACTACCTCAACAGCAAATGAGAAAGAAAGCTAAAGACAAGAAGATATGTTTTCCCTCTGCCCCTTTTTTTCCTTAATGTGAGTAAAGGATGAATAGTTGTTAGCTGTTTTCATATGCACACAATGAAAATCAGACTTTATGCATGAAATTAAGGTTTCAGGTCCATCACATTTTTCTAATTATTCACCTTCTTTTCATAACTCTATCACATTAATGCTGTTCTATTGTGACATTATTCTTTACATGTCTGACGATTAAAAAGAAAAAAATAACAGGGGCATGTTTAATATTGTATAAAATGGCCACAGGAGCCCAAAAAAAAGGCATAACACCATGAGGAATGGAGAGGGAGCACGTAGCAATGTGTAGCTCCTTTTCTGAATTGGATCGGACGACAGCGTGGTGATGTCAGGAATCAGCCACCAGCCAAGCAGACTGGCAGCATGAGATGGGGTGATGATGTCATCAGGCTAATCTGAGATGCACGACGGCAGCGTTTCTGTCTCTGTGCACACAAATCGTACTCGCTGTCTCTGCTTCTCTAGAAAACTGCAGGTTTTTGTGTCAGCGCGCAGGCAGGAATGTGTTAGGTAACAGGGCAGACACAAAAGAGCCACAGCGTGATCACTTTCTTTTTCTGTAGCAGCACCTATTACGTTTTGAGCATGTGGCCCCCTTTGAGACCATATATGTATTCTGACCTATATCCAAACTCCCATCTGCATGCCGTTCGTACCGGCGCGGTCGTCAAATACACCTTCATCTGTATTGGATTTTGGAGGCGCGAGGCAGAGAGTGTGACTAGCAGCGGGACGGAAATGAGCGTGATGGTGAGGGAGAGGGGGGGTGGGGGACCAAGAGAATTGAATCAGGGCTGTTGGTGTTGCGGGGGCACAAAGATGAGAGTGGTAACTGCGTCTCTGCAGCTGTGGCCTACGTGAGCATCGGCAGGAACGCTCTCCTCATCTCAGCCCCCTCCCTCACTCATTCCCTCGTCCTCTTTCTCTCTTTCTCTCTCTTTCTCTCATCTCTCCCATTCACCCCCTCCTCTGCTCATTTGCACTTTCAAATAGACTTTTGAGAGGCCCCCCCTTCTGCCTATGCCCAAATCCTTCTTGCTCTGTTCTCTCATTCTTTCTATCATCTAACTCCCCTTCTTTCACAGAAAAACTGCAGGGACCTGGACAGTGAGAGATGCCGTGCTCTGCCAGGCAAAGGATATCTGAGATGACTGAATGGGGAAGAACAGAAGACAATGATCCGCTTTCCCACACGGATGCAACAGCACAGACGTACACAAAGCCAATCTAGCCTGAATTGACCTAAAGGGGAGGTGTGTGTGTGTGTGTGTCACCGTCATTCATTTCAATCCACACGCAGCAGCGTGCATGCCAATGCCCACAGTCACGTGACTACTTCAGTATCTTGAATCGGTGGGCAAACACTGGCTTTAAGGCCAAGGTCAGAGGTGATACGCGCAAGATTGAGCTGAAAGAGCCGAGCGGGAGGAGGAGGAGAGAAGGGAGGAGCAAAGATGAGGAGACAGAATGAATACAATGAAGGAATTAACGGATGATGCTCACTGGAAGAATTCAAGGACAAAATAAAGTATGAAATAAGTTAATACATTGTAGTACAAGTGTCCAAATTAGAGAAGGTGACGTCAGAGAGGAAAGCATAATCGAGAGAAAAAGGACAAAGCAGAATGGGCTGATTGTCCTTGCACTGTTAAGCAGGTGCACTTTTTGGCAGTGGCGAGAAGGCAGAGACAGACTGAAGAGCAGTGCTGACCTCTGCTGGCTGCATATAGGGTTGACTCTGAGTGTATGTTAGCTAAATTATGGGTTTTTCTTTGTATGTTCGGTGCCTTTGTCTGCCAACCAAATCTGTATGTTACATTTATGTATATAGGTACCAAACCACAAGGGGGTCCTTGAGTGATCATTTATTAATTCAAAGTTAAAAAGACTTCACATTGCTAACGATAGGCTATATTAGACCATAAGAAATGCAAAGGAGGAAGGCACAAATTTACACATTTAACTAGTTTTGACAGTTTTGTTACTAGTTAATATAGAAATGTATCTTTTCAAAGTTGGTTCACAGTAAAAAGGACATTTTCTCTTTGTCAGTTAACAGTAAAGATGTAGTGATGTAATTACTTCACAAATACTTGACATTGTCTTTTTTGTATTTCTAAAATTTAAGCCCAAAGCATTGTGCTGGGAGCTTAATTTGACTTACTACAACTGTGTTTAATTTATAAAGTGTAAAAAATACTAAGACGTAACAATGTACTTGTATTTCTTTTACTTGAGACATTTCAGGGTTTAAATTTCTTTATATTGAAAGAAAGAGGAACAATTAAAATATTTTTTTGTTTTGCTTGTTTCTAAGTTAATGGGAAAATGGGTCAATTTTAACTCATTAATGCCCAATGTATCATATTTAACACACAGTTTTTATGAGGTTTTGAGATTTTAACATCAGTGGGATATTTTTCCCCACTGCAAAATGTTAATGAATTGCACAATAAAGTTAAGCATTTTTTTTTTTTTTTAAACGCAAGAGTTAGCAATAGGGAAAAAATAAAAAGTCATATATGGAAAGTAAAATTGAATATTTTTTTTAAACAAATATGTCAGTTGGTTCAATAAACTCTCCATTTTCCAAAAAATTGAATTTTCTGGCAATCACTTCATAGCTCAGGTTTTAAGGGGATATAAAATGATTTTAACAGCCCTGCTTTAGATAACAGTAGAGTGAAAGTGCATTCAATACCAAGAACTACTTGATGACAGGGGTTTTTTTTGTATTATAAAAAAGAAATAAATAAATAAATTTTATAGAAAACAGAACTGGAACTAAACTGACCTTAAGAGATGTCACTTTGCGACTAAGAACTGGGAAGTGAAAGCTAAAAGTGAAAAACATCTTAGTACCTTTGAAAAAGCTTGTAGGAGCTGGCTGGAACCCATATTACTCATATGGATGTATAGTGCAAAAATCAAAGCACTCTGCTGCATATGTTTGTATGTACTATGTAGTTGTAGTTGTAGTATGTAGCGTGTAATCACTGAAAGGAAACCCGAAGAATTGAAATACAGCGTTTTCATTTATTTAGAGAATTTGATTGTAAATTGTTTACTTAGGTCACATAAAAACATATAAGTCATTAATGAGTTTTTTTCTAAAACTTGTTTCCACTTTAGTCTTTCTGAGCTGACAAAGACTGATCTCTAATAAAAAAAAAACAAAATCTAAGACAAGTGAAGACCTCTCAGTCACAGTGCCGATCTGGGATCAGTGACTGTGCTTTGGCACATCTCAGATAAAAATTTTAAATCATCATCTCTCTTTACTGTTGAGCACAGAAACTCTTGTGGCCCAGTTACTTTCAAGTGAAGATCCAACTGGAGATCACATCAACAAGAGCACATTTGTGCCATATACAGATGTAAAGTGGATGACCCTGAGTTTCAAGCATGTTCTTATGTGGAAGAGGCAATTGTAAAACACAGTTCAGAGCTATGCGCCTGCACCTGTGCTTAGATAGAAACAAATCATTCGATCATCAAGACATTACTACTGAGGCAAAAGACAAAAACGTAAGGATTACAAAGTTGGGTCTGTGAGTGGTCAGAGGAAAACCCGTGGAATGGCATTTTCCTCACGATCATCATAGACACGACCATGGAGCGTGCCCCCTTGATAGAACTGGCGGAGGTTGAATTTGGCAGGTGCAGAGACGTACCACATCACCACCCCTGTGGGGTTCACTGACACTACAAATTCAGTGGAGTCTTTGAGCGATGTGGTCTCATCTGTGAAGACATTGAAAACCTACAAAGAAGACGGGAAACAGAAGTGAATTTCTCTAGTAAGTATAAAGACAGACATCTTGCTGATAGAACACTTTTGGTCTCAGTGGGAAACCTTTGGTCAGATGTAGCTAGATTCTCATCATGTGTTACTTAAAGATCTGTTTTAAGTCCCTTGTTGTTCTCATTGTATATCCTACCACTAGGCCATATTAGTAGTGTTTGTATGCAGATGATATTCAGCTGTACCTTTCTTTTAAACCTTATGAATTGGATAAACTATCCATTCTAATGGACTGTCTTAAGGAAATTAATGGTTGGATGGCAAACAATTTTCTGCAGCTTAATACAGACAAGATATTGTTTAATTCTGGCTCCAGAGAGCATTAAGCCCCAAATTAGACAATTATTGGGATCTTTCTCATCCACTGTAAAACCTCTGAATCTTTGACCCCCTCTTTGCTTTCTTCACTTAAGAAATATCACTAAACTCAGGACTGTTGTCTCTCAGGGTGAATTGGAGAAGCTTGATGTCTTCGTCTCCTCCCAATTAACCTGTTGTAATGCCCTTTTTCCTTGTCTGTCAAAGGCTTCTATAAATCGCCGTTAAGCTGTCCAAAATGGTGTGATATTTTCTCATATCACCCCAATGCTAAAGAGTCTCCACTGGCTTCTAGTTAATTTCAGATATCAATTTAAAATCTTGACTCGTACTGTCATGGCCTTACGAGGAGAGGCCCCCACTTATATTGTCAAGCTACTTCACGCTAATTCTCCAAACTGGATCCTTAGGTACACTGATAGTGGTCTACTGGGGATTCTACACCTGTCTGAAAACCATAGAGGATTATGCCTTCCAAACCTTAGCGCCAAAGCTATGGATCTCTCTCTCTCTCTCTCTCTCTCTCTCTCTGATACAGATACTAATATTTGGTCAAATATGATAGCTATATTTAAAAGTCCAATACTGTCAATATTTGTTTTCTTTGAGACTTCAAAACAAAGAAGTTGCAGAGTGCCCCCTGGTGGAAAAAAAATATTCAAAGACAGCAATCCTAACAGGGTTGAAGGGTGTTTCACCCCTCTCTTTTCCTAATTTTCATTCAGTAGCTGTTATAATGCTGACACCAATAACTAATACCGGCCAACAATATTGCCCGCTAATAAATGGTTTCGACTCTTCTTCATATTGTGTATTAATAATGTTCAGAAAGATTCTACTGAATTTGTAGAGTGGCAGGGAACAGATGTCCAACTGGTGTATTATGGCTGAATTCCAAATCTCTAGGTCAGAGGGAAAGGAACAGCCCAGGGACTACACCTAATATCTTCTCCAGACTAGAAACCCATGTGATGAAGCCCAGGGGACACAATTGTTGGGCTGTTGTTAAATCTTGTTAATGTTAATGCATATACACCATACTGTCAAACTGTTGTCAATGTGGTGTATGTAAAGGCCCAGCATTACTACATCTCCTTTACCTTTTAGTGTGACTGCATTTGCAGGATTTTTTTTATCATGTTCAGCTTAAAGGGATTTTATATAAAACACACCCACAATGTTTTGTTGTTTTAGTCATTCAATTGATATCCTAAAAGACCTACAACACATATGTTTCTGTAAATCTGTCTCTTTTCCACAGCATGTCTTTATCCTGTTTTCCTTCTCTCACCCCAACCGGTCGCAGCAGATGGCCCCGCCCCTCCCTGAGCCTGGTTCTGCCGGAGGTTTCTTCCTGTTAAAAGGGAGTTTTTCCTTCCCACTGTCGCCAAAGTGCTTGCTCATAGGGGGTCATATAATTGTTGGGTTTTCTCTGTATCTATTATTGTGCGATCTACTGTACAATATAAAGCGCCTTGAGGTGACTTTTGTTGTGATTTGGCGCTATATAAATAAAATTGAATTGAATTGAATACCAACACCAGTTAAGCTCGCACAACTGCCCTGACCTGCTGCAGCAGTTTCAGCATTAGCATGAGTGACTATGCAAATTTTCTGTGCTTGCTTAGTGCGAAATAAGAACTGGAGCCAGCAGTTGTATCACATCCAGCTTGCCATCCTGACAGCTCCTTTTTGGTGTTCTCTTCCAGTATGACTCATTGGACCAGTGCCTGAGTTCCAGTGCTCCAACCATAATAACTACACCTGCTTTAAACAAGAAGTCTGACTGTCACCGAGGGCAGCTCTGATTTAATGTCACCAGCCTGCCCCCGTGATCTGTCCTTGTGTATGATGAGCTGGACTTGCAGTTGATACTTTGTTGTTGTGTAACTTGTTTTTTTGGTTGTCGTTTGAGACACTCGTCACACCCTGGAGACAGGGTCAGGTGTTACCTTCCACATTTCACACCACCCCAACTGATCACAGATTAGGAGTTGCTCCACTTGGATGATTTTGGTAGGTTAGTGCAGCACATGATTTAATTTTATTCACGTAATCCTAATAAAAGACTTGAGTCATGTACCGTGCTATAATGCTATAATATTTGAATAGATTTCAATCTTTTGTTTGTTTGTTTCTTGGAATTTTTCCCCCCGTTTGTTTTCTGTAGTGCTGTTTTACGTTGTTAACTTTGAAACTTCAAAAACAGGGAAGCCTGAGTCAACCTTGCTTGCCAAAATTACCCCTCTCACCTCGAGTGAACCAGGTCGAAACACGATACACATCCCTCCTAAGTCTATAAACGCATACCTTGTAGCTGCCTGCAGTGTAGTTGAGTTTGCTGAGGGAAGTCGTGTAGCGATAGGGCATGTCTGTGCGACGGCTGAAGAACAATAAAGCGCTGGCATTTTTTGACAGGGGGCGCCAGAACACTTCAATGCCACTTTTCTCCTGGGAGAAAGAACAAATGTGAACAATGAAACAAAAAACATTGCACAAAAGTCCACAAAAAGAGTCATTTAAAAAAGAAATGTATCTACTAAATTGTGCTTCACCTTCACAATGCGTCTTCCCTGGATACCCAGGGCATCCTGGTTGATGCTGATGGCCATTTTGTTCCGCAGGATGCTCTGGGCAGCGCTGGAGATGGTGCGGAGGTCATTAGACATGAAAAGAGGAGCCGCCATGATCGCCCAGAGAGCCATCTGAGAACGAGACTGTTCCATGCTGAGGCCAAAGTCGCCAATAATCAGCTGTGAAGATGAAAAATTTTCACACCAAAGAATTAAATTGGAGGCTGTAGTCTGTAGTACATGCAATCTATCTTTCAGTATGGAGGTGTAGCTGAATGATTTGTGCACAACAAATATATATGTAGAGCACTGAAGAGGCTTAAACAAGTCGTAGAGTAAGCAGGGACAGATTCTGTGGTTTGTTTTAAACAACTTCTGAAAACCCGTTTTTGTAGATGAGCTTTTGGTTTGGAATGAATCTCTGATCATATGTTAGATTTTGTGTTTGTTCATGTGTCTGTAAGTTCAAACATGTATTTGTGGCTTTTCTATTACTTATGCTATTCCCTAAAGCACTTCACATTTGGGGAAGATATTACAAATTTCAATTAAACAAACCATATCAGGGTCGTTCCACCTTCCGGGTCCTGCTGCAGGTGTCAGGGCGTCCTGATTTTCAGAGAACCAGTCAACAATGTTCAGTACACTGTCCCAAGAGTCCTGGATGTCACCATAGTTACGCCACAGGTTGCAGATCTCACCCAGCTGAGTGTAATTTACCTAAAAACACGCATCAGTTTCATATAGTGAAGAAGCAAATACTAAGATTCCCTTTTTTAAGTATTAGAACAGGATTTGAACAAAACATCAAAAAGTATTTTGGATTTTAATTGTACCTTAGGTGGCAGCCCACCCTGGTAGGCAGGCCAGCTGCAGGAATAGCCAATGGGACGCCCTGTAGCATTTAAAGCCTTTGACATGAGAGGGTAACCTGTTCAAAACAGTGAACAGGAGATCTCAAATGAGGTCCAATCAGCAATATCTTAATATCCACACAGAAAAGGTCCAGTCTTGTGTTTTTACCCTGCTCTTGCTCCGTGGCATTAGAGTAACAGCCGTCATATTTAAACATATCCACCTCCCACTCTGCAAATGTCTGAGCGTCTAATTCGATCTTATCCAGCGGGGTGCCAGGGTAGCCCCCACATGTGAGTTTGCCCATGTCCCCATAGATGCCCAGCTTTAGGCCTCTGTTATGCAAGTAGTGTGCCAGCTTTTTGATTCCTCCTGGAAACCTGAAAGAGTAATATCAAACACACACATTTTAAAAAGCCTTCAGTTTTCATTTTGTAACCACAGCATGATTTTTTTCAATCCTGTAATCCAATTTCCTTTTGCACTTTCCAGGGAAGTGAAAATTCATATTTGTGCTGACACTAAAACATACCTGCTATGAATCTCCTGAGTACTGTGTTTTGCTTTTCACATGACCGTATGACTGTCACACTACTTCACTGGCTGTAGGCCAATAACAGATATATGTTTACAATGGTCTTTGTGCTCACGCAGCAAATACTGCACCTCTTAGGATCAGGCTGCAGCCGTCCCTGATCGTCTCTTTGTTTGGAAGACCAGCAGTCATCTATGTTCACGTAGACGTAGCCGAGTTCCTTCCAGCCATCCTCCGCAAGTCTGTCTGCCATGTCCGTGAACAGATTCTCACTGGAAGAAGGACAAAGATGTTTCATAATTGTCTCAATCGCATTCCTATTTACACTGATACTGCATTTGAAGATAAGAGTGTAAAGAGCACTACCATATCTATTAGATATTCTGTTCAAACCAACTGCTTCTACTGGCCTTTGTTATATCCTGTTATTATATCTCTATAAAACTGAGACTAGATCATAATAGTTATAATACCTAAATACCTTTTAAGTTTTCAATACAATCAAGCCTGGTGGTACACATACTCAAAATTTTGGCTTACCTGATGCAGTTCTTTGGGTCGTTTTCACAGTCAATATCACATCGGTATCGTTCCCATGCCAGCCACCCCATGGGAGGGGTCCTCATCAGTCCATTGTCAAGGGCCAAAGTGGTCCCAGTGAGCGCAAAGGCAAAAAAGAGCACTGCAACATGCATTTCTGCAAATACAAAATTACAAGCTGAATCAGATGTCAGTGCAGTGTGTCAAAGATGAGCCAGAATAGTATGTCCAGAAGACTAAAGGGCAAATACAGGTTCATGATTGCAGCACGTGACGAATAATCACCTGACATGGGTTTGAACGCAAAACAACCTGCTCGGTGACTTACCAGTGAAATAGACTGATTGTGTCAGATGACCAAATAAAAACCACATGCTTATATAAACGATGTTCTGCTAAATAAAAGTTAGAATATAAAAGCTGTTCGCAACACGATCGTCATTTGGTTCTTGTAAATACGCAACACTCGATCTCAAGCGAGTATTTTGTATTATAAACACTAACTTGACGGTAGCTTATTACGTATAACTAATCTGGCATAGAACACAATTATTCTAGCAATTTTAAACGCAGGGAATTTAATACACGTTTAAATGATTTAAACGAAGGGATTTGCTGAATAAATGTATGAAATGAAAAGCTGAACTCACTGAAGTCCGATCACGGCTCTTGGAAACTGAAAGCTAGAAAGAGCAAATAAGACCAAGAGCTCAGCCTCCTGCAGTCCGATTCTGTGCTCTTGTCTCTGGTCTCTCCCTCACTTCTTTAAATAAATACTGTGATAAAAGAAAATCCGCTCGGTCCTACTGTAGGGGAATATACAAAAAAGTACACATGACAAGGAAGTGGGAGCCACGTGACAAAGGAACCCTATCAGCTGACCACAAAACAGGACGCGAGAGAAAAACCGCTGGGGAGACCGTTGATTACAGTGGTTCCCAAACTTTTTTTGCTAGACCCCCCTTTGTTTTACAAGGAAAATGTTGCCCCCCCCCCCCCCCCCCCCCGCGCGCGCCTACGCACGGACTAACGCACGCACAAACACATCCTCCAACCACACACCTGTATTTTGCTCCATTGCGGTTTATTTCACACCTCAAATATTTAGTAAACAATTAGGCAAATACAAGTAATCTCCAATAAATTACAGGTAGTAAGAAAGTAAACTACTAACTCTTTTATGCTATGTCCACAGCTACACGAGTATTTTTGAAACGCAGCTGTTTCTATGCGTTTGGACCTTTCGTCCACACGTGTTTCGAATCACCGAAAACGGAGATTTTATAAAAGTCCTTTTTTGCTTTAAGTGTGGACGAGGAATACAGAGTTCGTCAAAGGTATGTGCCTTTTTTCACGTCAGACTGTGCGCCACGTTATTGTTTACATGAGATGAATTGCAGAATGGCAGATAGAGACAAAATACTGTTAATCTGACTATCTTCAGTTTTTACAGGCTTACATACACACACAGTTACTGTCCCTCCCTTTAGAAAGGCAGAGGCATCACGGTGTGATTATTTTACATGTTGTTTTTTTTCCCTGTGTAATAATATTCAACATTGCTGTCAATACATTTTTCAAAAAATGCCTCTCTGTGCAAAATGGGTTTAAAAACATAAACAACTGTGGGATACTGTCCGTGATTTGAACCGAGGGAACAAATCGTAGCAGGATCAGCCTGATGTTATTTGTATCCTGCTGTAACTTTACTGTATAAAGAGCTAACATCTCAAAAATGTCAGGAGTAGTTAGTCATTACAACAAGTATTTGTGAAATACAAATCAAGAATGTGGGATACTGTTTGTCCATGATTTAAACAGCCCAGTGCTGCTCCAAACACAGGGAAAACCAATTATGCAGGAGAGACCTACCTTGGTACTTGTGCAGGTGAAACCAAAGGGAAGATATGCTTCACCATATTTTCTAGTCTTTGGCTTAGAATGAAGTTGGTTTGGAAACATATTCAGCTATGCTTCATCTCCTGCTTTGCGTTTGTGTGGGCGCCCTGTGCTAGCAGTGTCCAAATGTTTGGGGTTTTTTTACCCCTTTTCATACAGCGCCCCCCCCCCCCCCCCCCCCACACACACACACACACACACACACACACACTTTGGGAAGCTCTGGATTACAGTTTATTTACCTCAGTTTTGTAGCTAATTTGATAAATAAAAAAAAAACACCTATTCCAGTTTCGAACTGTTTATGTTTATTGAGGTGATGTTAAATGTGATCAAATCATTCATACATTGTAGTAGCCTTCACCTCTCATTTGGCGTTACAATCCTGGTGATGTCCTTGTGTGATGAACAAAATAACTACTGCTTCTTCCTTACAGCAAAAGTGTAAACATATCCACATCCAGCAGGAGGAGCACTTGGAATACAAAATTTGGAACCACAAAACCTGGATTTAGTTGCTTCAAAAGTTGCTAAAAATTCATAGATAATAAATGCTATAAGATAAAGTCTTGTGACTCTCACTTTGGTGAAAGTGCATTCAATACCAAGAACTACAATTGTCTTGATGACAGGGGGGGTTGTATTATATATATATATAAATAAATAAATAAATTTTATAGAAAACAGAACTGGAACTAAACTGACCTTAAGAGAAGTCACTCTGGGACAAAGAACTGGCAAGTGAAAGGTAAAAGTGAAAAACATCTTAATCACTGAAAGGAAACCTGAAGAACTGAAATACAGTGTTTTCATTTATTTAGAGAATTTGATGATAAATTGTTTACTTAGGTCACATAAAAACATATAAATCATTGAGTTTTTTCTAAAACTTTTTTCCACATTAGTCTTTCTGAGCTGACAAAGACTGATCTCTATAGACAAGTGAAGACCTCCCGATCTGGGATCAGTGACTGTGCTTTGGCACATCTCAGATAAAAATTTTTAAATCATCAGCTCTCATTACTGTTGAGCACAGAAACTCTTGTTGCCCAGTTACTTTCAAGTGAAGATTCAGCTGGAGATCACACGAACAAGAGCACATTTGTGCCATATACAGATGTAAAGTGGATGACCCTGAGTTTCAAGCATGTTCTTACGTGGAAGAGGCAATTGTAAAACACAGTTCAGAGCTATGCGCCTGCACCTGTGCTTAGATAGAAACAAATCATTCGGTCATCAAGACATTACTACTGAGGTAAAAGACAAAAATTTAAGGATTAGAAAGTGGGGTCTGTGAGTGGTCAGAGGAAAACCCGTGGAATGGCATTTTCCTCACGATCATCATAGACACGACCATGGAGCGTGCCCCCTTGATAGAACTGGCGGAGGTTGAATTTGGCAGGTGCAGAGACGTACCACATCACCACCCCTGTGGGGTTCACTGACACTACAAATTCAGTGGAGTCTTTGAGCGATGCGGTCTCATCTGTGAAGACATTGAAAACCTACAAAGAAGACGGGAAACAGAAGTGAATTTCTCTAGCAAGTATAAAGACAGACATCTTGCTGATAGAACACTTTTGGTCTCAGTGGGAAACCTTTGGTCAGATGTAGCTAGATTCTCATCATGTGTTACTTCAAGATCTGTTCTAAGTCCCTTGTTGTTCTCATTGTATATCCTACCACTAGGCCATATTAGTAGTAATTTTTTAAACAATTTCCTATCATCTGTATGCAGATGATATTCAGCTGTACCTTTCTTTTAAACCTTATGAATTGGATAAACTATCCATTCTAATGGACTGTCTTAAGCAATGTTCCCTCAAATTTTTCATGTGTCTGAGCGAACACACAAACTCCCTGAGCGGTCCCTTGGACCACTGTGAGCAACAGCAGACGTGGTCACTGTGGTCACGCTAGCATCGAATACATCCAGGTTACATAGTTTATTAAAATAATCAAATTACAGCATTTGTGTTAGACTACTTTTAATTAACTGCTTTAGCCCACTTGCAATGAAATTTTTAAAAAAATCTTGTTCATGACCTGTGTAGTATGTTAACACTATTGGATGTAAAGAATAACCTGAAATCCAATTTTGAAAACAAAACTTTCTTTTTTTTATTTTTTATTTTATAAAGCTTTGACTTGTATTATGAGTATGAGTCTGTGGTCTGGGAGAGAGTCCTGTAACTCTGTCTGCAAAATACAGTAAATAATGACCAATGCTGGGCAATTAATTATATAGTTACTTCTTCAAAAAGTAACTGAGTTTTGCAAACAACAAAGTTTTTTGCAGCTGTTTACCTAAAAATGCAGCCAAGGCGTTTTTTAAAATAAACATTTCAAACTATTTACAGAACAATCAGCTGTTCTGCATCAAATTTGATGCCACACAAATTATTTGTGCCACTCCAAAACATAATTTCTGTCCACTATGAGATAAAGGAGAACAACAGCCTGATACCTGCAGGCCTGACAACAGGAGATGTATCACACCTGTAACACCTGTAACATTCAGCAGTCGCCTCATTGTTCTGACACACACAACAAAACTATTGACTACACTACACACTAACTACACAAGATTTGCACTAAACGTTGCAAATCTCTCACATCTCAAAACACTGCTGTCACTCCTAAAACTTCCCCCCTTCCTAAATAACTAAATGCCATGTTGCCATATCATTTTTTGATTGGTCAACATGGTACATTTTTCCACCAATAGGAAAGGGTGGGGTTTTTTGGTTTTGTTTTTTGCTCACAGGTGGAGAGTGCTTTTGAGTGTTTTCCTTATAAAACGCCGTTTTTACCGTTTCTTCCTGCAGTAAATATAAACAACGACAGTATTCAGGAAAAAACAAAGAAAGATTGCAGATATTTTTATCATAACTCTGGTTTTACGTGGCCTATCAACACAATTTAAAAACTGGTATAAAGTCCACACTTTTTCCGTCAATTGTTCCATCTGTCCTGCTCACATCTTCAATGGTTGTACACGTTATCATTAGCGTGGCTTCACTCCACATCAGCCACGCCGCTTTACTAGCTAAAACACCGCTGTCGGCACATAAGGACGCTGTCTTAGCCTGTCAATGACGTCGATTAGTTGCATATATATATATTGGCTGGACTATGGGATAAGGTGGCATCGTTGTAATCCCATACGGGAGCAGCCAGTCACTTACTAACACTGCAAAACAGAATTGTTAAAGTTTAAATTTCAATTCAGGTTAGATTTTTTTTTTAATTTTTTATTTTTTGTGCGCAATGCAGATTTTCTGTGCGCAGAGACCGTGCCAGCAGTGCGCAATTGCGCACGCGCACAGCTTAGAGGGAACATTGGTCTTAAGGAAATTAATGGTTGGATGGCAAACAATTTTCTGCAGCTTAATACAGACAAGATAGATTGTTTAATTCTGGCTCCAGAGAGCATTAAGCCTCAAATTAGTACTATACTATACTATACTATACTATACTATACTATAATGCTATAATATTTGAAAAGATTTCAATCTTTTGTTTGTTTGTTTCTTGTATTTTTTGTTTTGTTTTCTGTAGTGCTGTTTTACGTTGTTAACTTTGAAACTTCAAAAACAGGGAAGTCTGAGTCAACCTTGCTTGCTAAAATTACCCCTCTCACCCCGAGTGAACCAGGTCGAAACACAATACACATCCCTCCTAAGTCTATAAACGCATACCTTGTAGCTGCCTGCGGTGTACTTGAGTTTGCTGAGGGAAGTCGTGTAGCGATAGGGCATGTCTGTACGACGGCTGAAGAACAATAAAGCGCTGGCATTTTTTGACAGGGGGCGCCAGAACACTTCAATGCCACTTTTCTCCTGGGAAAAGAAAAAATGTGAACAATGAAACAAAAAACATTGCACAAAAGTCCACAAAAAGAGTCATTTAAAAAAGATTTAAAGATTTAAAAATGTATCTACTAAATTGTGCTTCACCTTCACAATGCGTCTTCCCTGGATACCCAGGGCATCCTGGTTGATGCTGATGGCCATTTTGTTCCGCAGGATGCTCTGGGCACCGCTAGAGATGGTGCGGAGGTCATTAGACATGAAAAGAGGAGCCGCCATGATCGCCCAGAGAGCCATCTGAGAACGAGACTGTTCCATGCTGAGGCCAAAGTCGCCAATAATCAGCTGTGAAGATGAAAAATTTTCACACCAAAGAATTAAATTGGAGGCTGTAGTCTGTAGTACATGCAATCTATCTTTCAGTATGGAGGTGTAGCTGAATGATTTGTGCACAACAAATATATATGTAGAGCACTGAAGAGGCTTAAACAAGTCGTAGAGTAAGCAGAGACAGCAAATATAGACAAATATAAAATCCTGTTATTAACGTGTAAAGCTTATATAGCAGAGTTTCTGTGAATGTATCACTGTAGCCAGCCTCTCTGGTCCTCTAAACACCATCTCCACCTGCCCCTCGCTCTGATTTTTAAACCAGAGGTGATCGTGCTTGTGAGGTAATTGTGTCCAAACTGTGGAATGGCCTTCCTCAGCCTAACATGCATATAAATATGTTTATATTTGGGGGAGACAGTACAAATTTCAATTAAACAAACCATATCAGGGTCGTTCCACCTTCCGGGTCCTGCTGCAGGTGTCAGGACGTCCTGATTTTCAAAGAACCAGTCAACAATGTTCAGTACACTGTCCCAAGAGTCCTGGATGTCACCATAGTTACGCCACAGGTTGCAGATCTCACCCAGCTGAGTGTAATTTACCTAAAAACACGCATCAGTTTCATATAGTGAAGAAGCAAATACTAAGTATTAGAACAGGATTTGAACAAAACATCAAAAAGTATTTTGGATTTTAATTGTACCTTAGGTGGCAGCCCACCCTGGTAGGCAGGCCAGCTGCAGGCATAGCCAATGGGACGCCCTGTAGCATTTAAAGCCTTTGACATGAGAGGGTAACCTGTTCAAAACAGTGAACAGGAGATCTCAAATGAGGTCCAATCAGCAATATCTTAATATCCACACAGAAAAGGTCCAGTCTTGTGTTTTTACCCAGCTCTTGCTCCATGGCATTAGAGTAACAGCCGTCATATTTTAACATATCCACCTCCCACTCTGCAAATGTCTGAGCATCTAATTCGATCTTATCCAGCGGGGTGCCAGGGTAGGCCATACATGTGAGTTTGCCCATGTCCCCATAGATGCCCAGCTTTAGGCCTCTGTTATGCAAGTAGTGTGCCACCTTTTTGATTCCTCCTGGAAACCTGAAAGAGTAATATCAAACACACACATTTTAAAAAGCCTTCAGTTTTCATTTTGTAACCACAGCATGATTTTTTTTTAATCCTGTAATCCAATTTCCTTTTGCACTTTCCAGGGAAGTGAAAATTCATATTTGTGCTGACACTAAAACATACCTGCTATGAATCTCCTGAGTACTGTGTTTTGCTTTTCACGTGACCGTATGACTGTCACACTACTTCACTGGCTGTAGGCTAATAACAGATATATGTTTACAATGGTCTTTGTGCTCACGCAGCAAATACTGCACCTCTTAGGATCAGGCTGCAGCCGTCCCTGATCGTCTCTTTGTTTCAAAGACCAGCAGTCATCTATGTTCACGTAGACGTAGCCGAGTTCCTTCCAGCCATCCTCCGCAAGTCTGTCTGCCATGTCCGTGAACAGATTCTCACTGGAAGAAGGACAAAGATGTTTCATAATTGTCTCAATCGCATTCCTATTTACACTGATACTGCATTTGAAGATAAGAGTGTAAAGAGCACTACCATATCTATTAGATATTCTGTTCAAACCAACTGCTTCTACTGGCTTTTGTTATATCCTGTTATTATATCTCTATAAAACTGAGACTAGATCATTATAGTTATAATACCTAAATACCTTTTAGGTTTTCAATACAATCAAGCCTGGTGGTACACATTCAAAATTTTGGCTTACCTGATGCAGTTCTTTGGGTCGTTTTCACAGTCAATATCACATCGGTATCGTTCCCATGCCAGCCACCCCATGGGAGGGGTCCTCATCAGTCCATTGTCAAGGGCCAAAGTGGTCCCAGTGAGCGCAAAGGCAAAAAAGAGCACTGCAACATGCATTTCTGCAAATACAAAATTACAAGCTGAATCAGATGTCAGTGCTGTGTGTCAAAGATGAGCCAGAAGAGTAGTCCAGAAGACTAAAGGGCAAATGCAGGTTAATGATTGCAGCACCTGACGAATAATCACCTGACATGGGTGTGAACGCAAAACAACCTGCTCGGTGACTTACCAGTGAAATAAACTGATTGTGTCAGATGACCAAATAAAAACCACATGCTTATATAAACGATGTTCTGCTAAATAAAAGTTAGAATTTAAAAGCTGTTCGCAACACGATCGTCATTTGGTTCTTGTAAATACGCAACACTCGATCTCAAGCGAGTATTTTGTATTATAAACACTAACTTGACGGTAGCTTATTACGTATAACTAATCTGGCATAGAACACAATTATTCTAGCAATTTAAAACGCAGGGAATTTAATACACGTTTAAATGATTTAAACGAAGGGATTTGCTGAATAAATGTATGAAATGAAAAGCTGAACTCACTGAAGTCCGATCACGGCTCTTGGAAACTGAAAGCTAGAAAGAGCAAATAAGACCAAGAGCTCAGCCTCCTGCAGTCCGATTCTGTGCTCTTGTCTCTGGTCTCTCCCTCACTTCTTTAAATAAATGCTGTGATAAAAGAAAATCTGCTCGGTCCTACTGTAGGGGAATATACAAAAAAGTACACATGACAAGGAAGTGGGAGCCACGTGACAAAGGAACCCTATCAGCTGACCACAAACCAGGAAGCAATAGAGAGAAAAACCGCCCGGGAGACCGTTGATTACGGTTTATTTACCTCAGTTTTGTAGCTAATTTGATCTAAAACAAAAAAACAAAACACCTATTCCAGTTTCGAACTGTTTATGTTTAATGAGGTTATGTTAAATGTGATCAAATCGTTCATACAATGTTGTTTCATAAAAGCTATAGATTGTAGTAGCCTTCACCTCTCATTTGGAGTTACAATCCTGGTGATGTCCATATGTGATGAACAAAATAACTACTGCTTCTTCCTCAGAGAGGAAGTTCTATTATTAGAATTATTACAGCAAATATGTAAACATATCCACATCCGGCAGGAAGAGCACTTGGAATACAAAATTTGGAACCACAAAACCTGGATTTAGTTGCTTCGAAAGTTGCTAAAAATTCATAGATGATAAATACTATAAGATAGTCTTCTGACTCTCACTTTGGTAGAAAGTGGAGGTTCTTTTATTATTGCCGTTTTTCATAGATTTAATTAAAGACACGGGGACAAAGTACTGTATTTTGACAGGCTGCTAGTGTAACAGTGTTTATGTGGTATTATTCCACTTGCCACAAATGTCAGTGTAATGGGGAAACAGCGCCCCCCCTCTCGGTGTGGCGGGTTAGGTGAGGCTGGCTGCAGTAATCGCTGCCAGTCTGCCGTAGCCATACGAGAGGTGAGTTGTATTGTTCCGCACACGATATAGCTAAGTAGTACAGACACATAAAACATGTTTGATTAGTTGATATGCACCGAGTGTAATAAGTGCTTAGTGGACACATGTCCAACACCAGTTTTATGTACTTTTCATTTGTTTATTACTGTGTAAAACTGTATGCTAAAGCGGAATGCTAATGGGATGTTCTGCCGTAGTGTGCTGTGCGGAGCGGTGTGTGGCGAGCCATTTGCACTGATACAAAACCGTTGTTTCCATTCAGGTACATCATTTGTTGTTGCTGTTATTTTATTGTATATTAAAAATTGTAATATTGCTGCAGTAATCGCTGCCAGTCTGCCGTAGCCATACGAGAGTGTGCTGTGCGGAGCGGTGTGTGGCGAGCCATTTGCACTGATACAAAACCGTTGTTTCCATTCAGGAAATAAAGTGGCAACGATTGATCAGAGACTCCTTGTCTTTTTAAAAACAACACAACGCAGAGTCGAGGAGTCTGTTTGGGCCGAACTGTTGCAGCGGGATGAAGCAGAAACCGGTTACACTGGTGCCGTGACCCAAGCTCCTGCAATCCTGCGACCGCAACGGGGCCGTCTACTTCCTGGAAGGTGGAAAAGTCGCGGGAGACTGGCTTTTCTTAGTCCCGCCATTTTCTGCATTCTTTAGAGACATCGGGGTGGGGCTCTGTGGTTTTTTTTTTGGAGATAAAAAAAAAAAAAAAGAAAAAAAAGGGAGAGACACATTGCTGAGCCATGGCAGATTTTCCCAGTTTTGGCAGGGGAAGGGGGGCAGTTGGTTTTTCCCCTCTGCATTCATTTGGCAGAGGCAGATCAAGGGTGCTGACAGCCCCAGTTTCATCCACGCCTAAGCCTGTCCTTGCTGAGTTAAATGAAAACCCTATTGATGTGAACTGTGATGATCTACAAAATACTAGATCAGAAACCAGTCCCACAAAAGAGAATCTTTATGCAGAGATTGCAACGCAAATTGGGTTTTCTATTGGGGAAAGCATTGCCTCTTGTCTTGAATCTCGGTTGGGCTCTGGAGTGGGAAACAGTGTTTTTGGGTCTGCCAATAATGTGTTATCAGAACCCTCACTATTGAATGTGATTGTAAAGTCTGATGTTAAAGAACCTGTGTGTTTTAGAGGGGATGGCTGTGATACATGCAGTGTTCAGGAATGGGAGGAAATGATGATGACTTTTTTTAAGAGAAGAGGGGTACCTGTTGCTGAACAAGCTGATGATGTGCTAAGTAAACTGCTGGGGAGGGCACGAGAAATAGTCAAGGTGGGCATACGTAGTAAGCCATCTGTGTGTCTTGAGAGGGGCCCAGAGCCCATTTTTGAGATCTTAAAGCAGCACTTCAGTGACACTGCCTGTTCAAGCATGCCTTTAGCTGACTTTTATGCAACACTACCCAACTCAGGTGAAACACCGTTTGATTACTGGCTCAGGTTGAACAGAGCCATGGAGGTGACAGAAGACTGTCTGAAGAGACAAAAGAAGTCCTTTGCATATCTGACTAAAGAGCTGACTGCTATGTTTATCCGTCACTGCCCAGACTCAGAACTGTCTCTTATTTTCAAGTGCAAGCCCCTGCAGCAGTGGACGGTTGCTGATGTGCACGAGAAATTGCTGGAGCATGGCAAGGACCGGAAGTGCATCCCTCAGTTTAGTGCAGTCAGTGCCTTGAGTTTTCAGCAACAGGAGGTGAGTCCTAATGTGCAGCAGGCGACAGGCAACATTAAGTGTATTACACCATCACCAACCTCTACCCCAGCATCACTTACCGACCTTCATGCAAAACCACCTACTGATCGTCTTGATCATGTGATAGCCCTGTTAGAGAAAGTCCTGGAGGGGCAGCCTCGACAAGCAAAACTGCCTGCTAAGGATGATGTAAGGGTCCCCCGGAACCAAACACACAAAATTGTGCCTTGCGTGATTTGTGGTGACACTGAACATTCTACGTATCACCACTGTAGAGCCCATCAGCTGTGTTTCATCTGCCATGCTGGCGACCACACACGGGCTCAATGCCCCAGGGCTGTGTCTGTCAGAGTCAGGGGGCCTGAATCAGCCACCCAGCGGCTGGGAAACTAGATGGCCTACATGTGGAGGGGGCAAGTGTTAGGCCTGAAATCGCCCCCAAAGAGGATGACTTTGATGATTTAGAATCTGTATTTCACACTGTTTGTGAGGAGCGCCAGCTAGGCCGGAGACCCATTCTTCAGAACACACACAGACTAAAACAGCATGATGAGCTGTTCTATGACAATGTGACCCTGGGGGGCAAAGTGTCTGTTAAAGCCATGCTTGACAGTGGCTCTATGGCCTGCACCCTCAGCACCAATATGGTGCCCGAACTATTACATCATGCAGTGCTGCAGACCCCCACCTTGCAACCCACGGATGTCGTCCTGATTGGCTGTGGTGGTTCGAGGACCGTTCCATCAGGTGTGTGTGACATTATGGTGGAGATGTATGGCTGTAAAGTTGTTGTGCCGATGTTGGTGATTGCAGGGCAGAGTGAGGACCTCATTTTGGGCAGCAACCTAATGAGGTATCTGGGTAATCGCCTGAGGGAAGAGGGACATTTAGGAGAGGAATGCAGCAAGACCCTGAGTGCTGAAGAACAGCCTAATAAAAATCTGCTGAGTTCAATGTCAGGGGTGGTGGCCCCAGGGCATGTTGGTGATAAGATCGGAACTGTCAAGCTGAAGAGAGCTGTAACATTAGAGCCCTTGACAGAACACCTTGTTTGGGGCAGGCTGCAGCTAATGAATAATGGGGAAGTGAGCAGTGCTGTAGTTGTAGAGCCCACTGGGTCAAGATCTGGACCGAGGTCAGTTATGGTTGGGAGAACTGTAGCGCATCTAAACAGTGATGGGTGGCTTCCTGTGAAAGTGCTGAACCCCTTTGACAAGCCGATAACACTGAAACGGAACATGAAGTTGGCTGACGTGTTCCCCTGTGCAGCAGTGGAGAACTTCAGCCCCACTGGCTCCTACTGGCAACAGAACATGCAACGGTCTACTGGCTCAGCTTGGTGCCATGATGAGCAGAGTCTAGTTACTGATGTTTCCACTCTGCCAGATGATTCACCCTCACAGGAGGTGACAAGTGGTTGTAGCCCCTTACATGCAGTGCTGCAAAATCTGGGGCTGTCTGATATTGACATTGATTCATGTGCAGTTTCGCCGGCTGGCAAAGAAAAACTGGTTGGCCTTATAGCCCAGTTTGAGTCTATCTTCTCGAGAGACAAGCTGGATTGTGGCAAGGCTAACGGCTGCCTACATCGAATTCGAGTTGTGGATGACAAGCCATTCCGGTTGCCATGCCGACGTGTGCCGCCAACTCATTATGAAAAACTAAGACAGGCTCTGAATGACATGGAGGAACGGGAAATAATTCGGAAGTCTTGCAGTGAGTTTGCATCACCCCTGGTCTTAGTTTGGAAGAAGTCCGGTGAGTTGAGAATCTGTAACGACTTTCGCTGGCTTAATGCTAGAACTGTCAAAGATGCTCACCCACTCCCGCATCCAGCTGACGCACTGGCTGCTTTGGGAGGAAACGGATTGTTCTCCACAATGGACTTGACTTCGGGTTATTATAATGTGGAGGTGCATGAGGAGGACCGTAAATACACGGCATTTACGTCTCCATTTGGGTTGTACGAATATAATCGTATGCCACAAGGACTGTGCAACAGTCCGGCCACCTTCATGAGGATGATGCTAGGCATTTTTGGGGATCAGAACTTCCTCAGTGTGCTGTGTTATCTTGACGATGTTCTGGTTTTTGCCCCGACAGAAGAATTGGCACTGGAGCGCTTGCATATGGTGTTCCAGAGACTCCAGGTTCACAACCTTAAGTTGGCTCCAAAGAAGTGCCATTTTCTGAGACAGTCTGTGAAATTCCTGGGGCACATTGTAAATGCTGATGGGATACAGTCAGACCCTGACAAAATAGCATCCATTACATCCCTTGCAGAGGCAGACCTTATGGAAGAGGGTTCGAGTGTACCATCCCAACAGAAGGTCCGCTCATTTTTGGGGATGGTAATGTTCTACCAGCAATTTATTGAGAACTGCTCATCCGTCGCAAAACCTCTGTTTCGGCTGACATCTGGGGATAAAGGCCCTCGTGGTTCACGGCGAAAGCACCGGCTGGTGCGTAAAAAACTGTGTGAGGAGGACTGGACGGATGAATGCAGGGCAGCTTTCAATGAGCTGAAGCAGGCCCTGTTGGATCGAGTGCTCCTGGCCCATCCTAATTTTGAGGAGCCCTTTTTGCTCTCTGTTGATGCCTCCAGCAGTGGCCTTGGTGCTGTGTTGTCACAAGTTCCTGCTGGAGCTTCTACATCAAGACCGATCGCCTTTGCCAGTAAGACACTCAATCATGCACAGTCCAAGTACCCAGCGCATAGGCTGGAGTTCTTTGCATTGAAGTGGGCGGTGTGCGACAAGTTCCATCACTGGTTGAGGGGTCATCAGTTTACCGTGTGGACGGATAATAACCCTCTCACTTACATACTTTCTAAGCCAAGACTGGATGCATGTGAGCAGAGGTGGATCGCAAAGCTAGCGCCTTTCCAGTTTGACATAAAGTACATTCCTGGTCCTAAAAATGTGGTTGCTGACGCGCTGAGCAGGGAGCCCTTCGTGCACCCCAGGGCCTCACACCGGTTGATAAGGGTTCCATATAAGGAACTTCTGGCAGAAGCAGAGGCAGTCGCCACTGGTGGGGTTCAGGAGGCCTTCAGATGGACTGTTCACTCAGCTGATAAGGCCTCAAGCAATGACCAGCCTGTTGTTTCGCAGTGCACGGCTGTTGCACGGACAGGAATGCTGACATCTTCTGAGGTGGGAGCTGTCTTCCAGGCCCATTGTGAACATGAGTCCAGGGTGTGGCCACATGCTCTCCTTCTGCCCCAATGCTCGCAGACTGTGCTTACGCCAAACCAGTCTGACTCTGAACCCTTGTCGCATGATGACCTAGTGGGACACCAGCGGCGTGATGATGTGTTGTGCAGAGTGATCTCCTATGTGGAAAGGGGACGGAGACCCTCAAGGAGGGAGCGGGCAAGTGAACCGGTTGATACGAAGAGACTTCTAAGGGCTTGGGACAAGTTAACTGTGAGAGATGGTGTGCTGTATCGAGTCTCCAAGAATCCCATCACAAAGACAAAGACTTATCTGTATGTTGTTCCGCCAACCTTGCGTCTCACTGTACTGAAAGGTGTCCATGATGAAGCCGGTCACCAGGGACAACAAAGAACACTTTATCTGGCCAGGCATAGATTCTACTGGCCTGGTATGGCCAAACATGTGTCAGAGTATGTACGGTGCTGCAGAAGGTGTGTTGTTAGCAAGTCGCCTGAGCCAGAGGCGAGAGCACCTTTGGAGAACATCAGAACATCAGAGCCCCTTGAACTGGTCTGCATAGATTTTTGGTCTGCGGAGGATTCGGCGAACAAATCAGTGGATGTGCTTGTGGTCACCGACCACTTTACTAAGATGGCTCAGGCCTTTCTATGCCCCAATCAGTCTGCTAAGGCGGTAGCACACCAACTCTGGCATAACTACTTCTGCATCTACGGCTTCCCAAAGCGCCTTCACTCGGATCAGGGAGCTAATTTTGAGAGTGTGCTTATTGCCGAGCTATTGAATGTGGCAGGTGTCCAGAAGTCTCACACGACCCCATACCATCCGATGGGAAACGGCTCCTGCGAGAGGATGAACCGTACCTTGGGCAACATGATTCGTGCATTACCCCCGAGAGCCAAGCAAAGGTGGCCTGATGCACTGAAAGCTCTCACATTCGCCTATAACTGTACAGTCCATGAGACAACTGGCTATGCGCCATTTCTGCTGATGTTTGGCAGAGTGCCAAGACTGCCGATTGATGTGATCTTTGGCTCTGTTATTGAGCACCAAGACATCATGAACTATGATCGATATGTCCAGACATTGAGGAGGGACCTCAAAGAGGCCATGGATTTGGCGCAGGAGGTGGCACGCAAAAATTTGAAGCGTCACACAGACCTCTACAACCGGAAGGTGCGGGGAGCCTCAGTAGTGATTGGTGATCGTGTCCTTTTGGCCAACAAAAAGGGACGTGGCAAAAGAAAACTTGCTGATCGCTGGGAGAGTGTTGTCTATACAGTTTTTGACAAAAATGATGAGAGTCACACCTTTAAGCTGATGGATGATTCCACGGGGCAAGTGAAAGTTGTGCATCGCAATCTGATAATGCCAGTGAACTTCCTCCCCCTCAGTGGTGCTTCAGTTCAAGATGATGGAGACGAGCTTTCTGAGTCTGGCTCGCTGATGGTTGGATGCGATGGAGAAGCTGTCTGCAACTCATCAGTGGGCACGGCTGAATACAGAACGAGAGCTTGGGTGTCTGACTTACCGTCTGCAGTGTCCAGCGACTCGCTGATGACAGAGGTTACTCAACCAGAAGGCAGCATTGTGGATCAAGAGCTTGCCTGTACCAATGTTCCCCCTGTTGACACTGAGGAGCAGGTAGATGCCACCTCTGGTGGTCAACATTCTGACCTGCTTATGTCTGTGGCCCCAGTTGCAGCCTCCTCTGTTTTGGAGTTGGCAGCCATCACTGATGGTGATCAGGACAGTGAAGCTGCTATTGAGGGTCATGTCTCAGCCACAGTTGTTCCACCCAACGCAGACCCGACTGATGTTAGCGGGAAGGTGGGGACCCGTGCTAGATCGAGAGTGGGACGGTTACTTAAGCCTGTTTCCAGGTTGATTGAAATGATGCAGCAGAGACCTGTTAAAGTTTAAATATTGTTGATAACTGCAAGTTGATTCTATTGTTGTTGAAATGGGACTTTGATCTTTAGAATTGGAACTGATTATTTGTCATTGATTTTTCTGTGTCAGAGTGGTGTACAGTTATGATGTGATGAAATATGTAACTGGCATATTTTATTTTTTTTTTTTTGGAAGGGGTCTGGCCAACTTCTTCCTCTACTTCCTTTGGGGATAGTCCTCTGACTGAATTTTCTTTGTGACTGTACGACCTGGTATTACTGAACAGATTTATCACATGTCGATAGCTGTGGATTAGCTATTGGATTTTTTTTTATCTTGTTCTTTTTTTTTTGAGGATTGTTGGGTTTTTGTCCTCTGTGTTATGATGACTGTGGTGTACCTGTTTTGTTTTTTTTCTAGGATGTTTTTTTGTTTGTGGTGTTTGTTTATTTGAGTGTGCAAGTGGAATTCAGCAGGGGGGAATGTAACAGTGTTTATGTGGTATTATTCCACTTGCCACAAATGTCAGTGTAATGGGGAAACAGCGCCCCCCCTCTCGGTGTGGCGGGTTAGGTGAGGCTGGCTGCAGTAATCGCTGCCAGTCTGCCGTAGCCATACGAGAGGTGAGTTGTATTGTTCCGCACACGATATAGCTAAGTAGTACAGACACATAAAACATGTTTGATTAGTTGATATGCACCGAGTGTAATAAGTGCTTAGTGGACACATGTCCAACACCAGTTTTATGTACTTTTCATTTGTTTATTACTGTGTAAAACTGTATGCTAAAGCGGAATGCTAATGGGATGTTCTGCCGTAGTGTGCTGTGCGGAGCGGTGTGTGGCGAGCCATTTGCACTGATACAAAACCGTTGTTTCCATTCAGGTACATCATTTGTTGTTGCTGTTATTTTATTGTATATTAAAAATTGTAATATTGCTGCAGTAATCGCTGCCAGTCTGCCGTAGCCATACGAGAGTGTGCTGTGCGGAGCGGTGTGTGGCGAGCCATTTGCACTGATACAAAACCGTTGTTTCCATTCAGGAAATAAAGTGGCAACGATTGATCAGAGACTCCTTGTCTTTTTAAAAACAACACAACGCAGAGTCGAGGAGTCTGTTTGGGCCGAACTGTTGCAGCGGGATGAAGCAGAAACCGGTTACACTAGTACGTGATTAAAGATGCCATTTTAAATCAGTTCTTTGGTATGTGTAGAGGGTTCAAGGGTTCATCCCTTGAATTGGGTGCCTTTTTTATGCTTGAAAGATTCACAGGTCGGTGTTAATTGTCTGAACAAAGAGTACAAACAGTCCTGAGATAATGGTCAGGTAGGGTGACTGGGCTGAAAGTGATAACGTAGCTCATGTACAAAGAAAAACTCTGAAAAACGTTTAGAAAGCTTTAGAAAAAAAGGGCGAAAGTCAGGCTGCTTTGAAGCAAAATATAAGAGATGGCCCAAAACATTTGTATATTACTGTATATTTAACAGTTGTTTACTGTTTGGTTTTTGGTTTTTTTTTGCTTTTTTACACTGGACTATTGGGGTGACGCACTGACGCACGCAGCTTTTTTGTTTTTCTGATTGGCTCAGACCACGGTGTGTCAAACGTGACATCGAACAGGAAACGGTGAAACCTGTGAGCTGCTACACAGGGAAACATGGCAGACGCAAGCCTGGGTAAGATACTAAGCTGCAAAAACTACTTAAAATTAAATAAACCAGGGGTTTAAACAGTATATTAAAAATCCATACAGCAGCTACCTTTATGTAATGAACCCAAGGGTTATATCACACGGATGTAAAAACTGCAGGCATGCTCCAGAGCTAACTAAATGAAAACAATTGCAGACGAGGGTTTAATATCTCTCATTTGGAGAGAACGGTCTCTATTGACATAGACTTCAGGGTGGGTAGCTGGTCTGTTGAAACGTTTTTTTGTCCTTTTTTAGGTTTAAACAGACTTCCTGGTTTCAACTTTCTGTCGTCCACTCGTTTTCATTTTCCCTTTAAAGTGACAAGAGCAGGTTCGCGCATGTGCAGAACAATCTCCGCATACAAGTTAGCAAACTTGCAGTATCACAGTGTAAATGTGGCACATTACACATAAATAACAGCATTTAATCCACCCGGGGATGACCTCTTGCAAATAATGGGCCAACTGAAATAAACAGACTTCCTAGTTTCAACTTCCTGAAATTGTAGCTGTCAGATAAACAAGTGAAGTCAAACCTGCAGTTGTGATCACTGTCATCATGGGTATGAGTTACATGGTAATTTGGGGCTTTTGAAGATTCCCTTTGAACTATTTTTTCTACTGTGGAATGATTGAACAGCATACATCTTTAACAACTTTTAAAAACAAGAATTGAGTACAAAATGTTTACATTTCTTTTAAATTTTCTCAGATCCACACACAGTCAAAAGTACATACACACTCAAATATATATATACATACATCTCCACTAATATTACACTTCCACCACATGCTTTTGGTAGCAAGCTTCTGACACAATTCTGGCTGGATATTTGAATCTTTATGAAGAAATTAGAGTTCATTTCAGGTGGTTGGTTTACTGACACAGAACTGGAATTCAAGCATAGTCCACACATTTTCGACATGGTTGAGGTAGGCACTTTTAGAAGACCATTCCAGATTATTAATGTTAGCCTGCTTTATTCATTCCGAAACCAGTTTTGATGTGTTTTGCGGATTGTTGTCCAGTTGGAACACCCGATTTGTGCAACTTGGCAGTACCACTGGCAGTAGAGCATGATGCTACCACCACCATGCTTGACAGTTGGTACAGCATTCGTGAAAGCCTCACCTTTACTCCTCCAATTATGTGTCTTGTAACTGTGCGATATGGCTGTGCGATATGACCAAAATCTCATATCCCAATATAAGAATTCTATCTTCCCGATAACGATATAAATCACAAAAATTTGACATTTTCTGTAAATTCTGTGAATCTCGGGCAGCTCGACTTGCGTGAAGTGTTTCCAGCTCCGCGTCCTTTACCCGGAGTCGAGTGTTTTAACGATGCATGAAATGATACATTTTTAGACATAAATTGTAACGCTGCCGTTTTCTTTGTATTTATTACACGGCGTGCTGCGGGGAAAAGCCTGTTCTAACGTTTGAGTCTAAGGTTTATTTTTTAGCACCTGGCGGCTCTTTTTTTACTTCTCATCCGTAAATAATCTGCTCTTTCACGTGATTCAGTTTATTTTGAAAAGTCTCAACAGGATCTTGAGCTTTATTGTGAAAGGTTTATGTGGAACATAAAAAAGCGGACACGCGAAGGTGTTACCGTCGCTGTAGCTAACGACAACGCATAAAAACAGGCGCTTGTCCGTCTGTAGTGTGGTTATATTACATATAAGAGAAAGAGAGAACTTTAAGAAATTAATATAACCACTACAGTGACCATCAGAACGATGAAAAAATGATGAAAAACAGTTTATTTTGCAACACCACGAAACAAACAGCGTAAAATCAAACGATAGATGTTTTTATATCATCATCCGATATATATCGTTATATCGAACAGCCCTATGGCCAGATATCTCAATCTTTATCTCGTTTTGCCATAAAACCTGCCTCCAGAAGGCATTTGGCTTGTCCATGTTGGCAGATGCAAATTCTAGTTTTTGAACCAGGGTTTTCTCACCCATGGTGATGTAAAACTGACTTCACTGTGGATAGTGACACTGGTGACACAGTTTCCTGTTCATGGCAGGCTTGAGCCTTTGTGGTTCCTGGGTTATTTCTGAACATCCTAACCTATTTCCTCTCATCTGAGGGTGACAGTTTGGGTCTTCTTTCACACCTTGGCAAAGTGGTGACACTTTTTACTCTATACTTAGATAGCATTGTTTGAGCTAATGAACTTGAAATCTGAGGTTGGCTTTAACAGACCTCAACTTGTCAATCCAGTGGATTCTGTCAGAGAAATCATTTTTAAGCTAGAAAACAGAAATTGCTTGTTATAGTCAATCATGATCACCAACGAGAAGTTGATAGGCCTTTACCTTCTCAAGTTAAGACGTTCAGCACCACTTATTAAAAGATGATTGTGTATGTACAGTATATATTTGCCTTGTGTGGACTCGAGATTCAAACTTCAATTCAAACTTGTGCACCCAATTCTTGTATTTACAGTCATTAATAATGTATGCTGCTCAATAATTACACCCTGGAAAAAGAAATTGCTAAGTGCTAAGAAATCATTACAAACCCAAAATGATTATGACATGCTTTCCCATGATAAGTGGATCTCAACTTCTGACTACAACTCTATTTCCCCCCCTTAAATATAACAGAGAAGTAATGTAATGAGGAACAAATCCCTTTTTAGTTTCTAGTGGTTGTTTATGTTTTATGAAGTCAGGTAAAATTTTGTGGGATGAAAACACTTTTCTAGAAAGGAAACCTTATTCCAGATGACTACTAGAGTAATACAAACTGAATGCATATACTTAGAAGTGCTTACATTTGCTTTCAAGTGTAAAACAGTAGACAGTACTTGACTTAACTCCTTTTTTATTTCAGGTGTTTTTGGTGTGGTGTCAGCCCTCGTTGGAAGTGGAGCGGCAGGTTTTGTGTTCGGAGAAGCTGCATTATTTGCAGTTGAACCCACTCTGATTGAAGATGGCCTCCTGCTTAATGCTGCAACTCTGGCTGCTGGACGGGCCGGTTCCACTGGTGTTGCAGTAGTGACGGCATGCCTCGTGTTCACCTCGGTACTCTTATGTCTTGGAAGTGGTTTCCTCCTTGCTGCCATGGTGATGACACTGTTGAGTAAAGTTGGAGTGAGACTGCCCTGGTTAGCAGAGGCCACAACAGGAGCCTCTGTAGTGGTGGGTGCTGTCACTACTGGATTGTTAGCGGGCGTCCTTCCACCGTGGATCTACATTGTGGTGCAAGCTGCTCTGGTCCTTTTCGTCTACTCGTATTCCAACATTAACAACATGACCACAGCTCTGTTGATCATCTTCACCACTCTATACCTCAGTGTAGTGTATGGACAGTTGGGAGCCTTTTTTGGACTCATTAGCATGATTCTGACTATCGTTGTCCTCTTTGTCCTTCGAAGGCTACTAACAGTCCGTGTCCCTCGAAGACCCAAATCTAAAACTGGGTGCAAACTGCTGGAGAGAATATTCTTCTACTCTGTTTTTGTGGGGATTCTGGGATTTTTTGTGGGTTTAGGGGCAGGTGAAGCAGTAGACGGGTCAAAAGAAGAGGTGGTTGTGATGCTGCAGTCAGTCCTCTGGGTGGCCTATCTGTCTGCAGCGCTGCTTGGAGCTGGCCTGGGAACTGTGGCCATGGTCGGACTGGGTCCAGAGGTGGCTGGAAAGGTCGCTTTGGGAGTTGCTATAATGACATCAGTGGCTTTGAGAGCCATTCTGCAGTGGAGCTCCTCTCTAGGGGCCCGAGGCAGCACAGCAGGGACGCTAGGGGCGGCCACAGCTGCAGGGGTCTCACTTGGAGCCGCGAGTGTTGCAGCAAGACGGGCATTTCAGTCAAGGAATTCAACTTTAGCAGTTTTAGGTTCGGTCATCGTCGGTGCAGTTATGGCAGCAGAATGCCAGTTACTTAAAGCAAGTTCGTTCACCGCATCAGAACTTGTAACAATCACCCTTGTTGCGGTAGGGGCATTGTTCTGGGTGCACCAAAGAGCCCGTTCCACACTGAAGTGAATCTGCAAAAGGGCCTCCTCACGGGGCCTGTGCTAATAAAAGAAATCGGCATGGAAACGGTCACCGCAGCAGCAGCACCTATTGGAGCCGGGGCACTAGGGGCTGCAGCGCTGGGCACTGCGGCTCTGGGGAAACTGGGGACTGTGGGAGTCCTAGCGGCCATAGTGTTGGCTTTGGGGAGCGCTCTAAGCGGCATGATAGGAAAATCACCACCAACCACAAACACTCACAGAGACTGATTGACGCCTAAGTTTACATCTGTCTGTAAATGTTCTTGTGTTGCATTTTTGCAAGTAAAAAAACTTGAGGCAAAAACATTAAATGCAGTGTCATAAGGAATGGTATCTGTTATACAGATAAAATACTCGTGTTTTAATGTGCTGTTGTGGATACCAGTGTTAAATAAAAACATCAGAAAGCTTTCTTTTTTTATTTCAGTGACCTTAATCGTCCTCTTTCTTCTTCTTTTTTTCTAAGCTCTTCACAGTATCTCTGCCACATTTCCCAAGACATGACTGCACGCTGGCAGTTTCTTTGGTTTCGTCTTAGCAACAGTAACAGAGGCACTCAGAGAAGGGGGGGGCAGGAGAAAGACAGAAAATGATCAGAAGACGGAAGAGCATCTTAGAACTGATGTGTTTAGGCAGATAAAAGTAACCAGAGTAAAGCTTACAGCAGTCTCTCTGAAAATATTATATTTTGCATTGATATTGATTTAGTAGATCTACAACGATGACAAACCAGACTTCACCTGCCTGGGAACTAGAGGCGCTGAGAATCTCCTCTATCTTAAATGTGTTTTTGTATTTGAAGGCACTAACTCTAAATTAAAAGGTAAGCCACTTTTCATGGTGGGACTGAACTGAAGAATGGAATGGAGTTATTTTCTGATTTAAATGTTTTTGTGTCGTTTGGAAGAGCCTTTAAAAATCATGAAAACTTTGATCATGCGGTCAGCTGCAAAAAAAATCAAACAGTAATGGGGCACGTCACAACTTTTCCGTGGATTGTCACATTAGTGTTGTAACAGTATTCCAATAACCAAGAGGATTAATCTTTAACAAAGAAGCATGTCTCTGAACCGGGTCCGCACAATGGACACGGAGCAGTCTGCAGAGTACTCGGCCCAGGTTTCCAGTGATCCGGGCCGTGATGTGGGTCGGAGGCGTGAAGTGACCGTAGTGCAGTCCAGCTGCTGCCGCTGCCTGCCCCGCGCAGTGCGCCTCACCTTTACCCCCGAGTCGTTGGAAAGGCTCTATCAGAACTACTTCCGTCGACAGAGACAGGAGAACCTGCTAGTGCTGGTGATGTTCGCCGCTCTCTTCAACAGCTTCGTCATCATCATGTGTGCGGTGGTGTACACTGAGGACAAACTGGCGATGGTGGTGGTGGCAGCTGTGGGGCTGGCTGCGGACGTTGCGCTCTACGTGTTGTGCTGGTTGCAGAAACTCCCCGCATCACCTGTGTGGCGCGGAGCAGTGGCCTACATACTGTGGCTGATGGTCACCGTGCATGTTTTGTGTTACATGGGACTAAACTACGAGCGCTTCCCACATGCTAGTGACTCGGTGGGCTGGCAGACTTTCTTCATTTTCTCCGGCTTTCTAACTTTGCCACTGAACCTGGTGGCCCTGCTTCTCCTCGCTGTCCTCTCGTGCGGGATTCACACTCTGGTTTTGGGGATCACGGTGGCTCAGAAGTTTAAGGATGGCGCGCAGGGGGCGATGCTGGTCAGACAGGTAAATGTCTGGTAAACTCACAAGGAATAAAGCAGCTAGAACTTTAAAACGTTTGTAAATGCAAAACAAACAACAACAAAGAAAAGCAGAAAGTGTGATATTAGATTAGATTCTAGGGCAGTGGTTCCCATCCAGGACCCAAATTTATGCATGTTGTCAGTTTTTCTTTTTACTATAGGCTGCACCAGCCCTTCACCAGGCTAGAGCACTGGTACCCACAGTAAGACCATTATGCAAACAGTGCAAAATTTAAGGGGCCTCACACTGTTTCAGGGCCTAATACCCAAGTGGAGAGGTGTGACAGGTAAAGTGGGTTTGGATTATGCATAGTAAATAAATTCATAATTCACTGCGTTAAATAAAACCCCTTTGTTTTTTCGATTTTGTGCAGTGTTTTCTTAATGCAAACTAATTTCCTTCCATTCACATTTATTGTCTTTTTGCCACACTTGGTTTTAGGGCCCCAAAGGTAAATATATATAAGTCAGATATAATATTATTTTAAACGCAGTCTCAATTTATAATGAGAGTGCATATGAATACACCATGTGTGATTGCACTACATCCCAAATAATGTGGTTTTGAGCAATTTGGAAACAAAATTGCATCTAAAAGTTAAAAGTCAGTTTCCACAAACTAATCTTTAGATTAGATTCAATTTATTATCACTGAAAAGTACATTACTGAAATAAAAATGAAATTTGGCATCCACTTCAATGTAGAAATAATGTAAACATATATACATACAATATATACACACATCATATTCACACGTTAGGTTTATCTTATATATTATATATAATATCTTATATAAGCAAAGATAAATGCTTTGTTTACCCATATTTGGTAAATTCATTTCAGCAGTTGAGATGATGATGAGATTATAATAATATTTATAAATATACTGTTTATTATAATGCATATTATTATTGTCCACACAAACACTTTTATGGCACTTTTCTCCTCTTTTTCAGTTGCTAGCCAACGTGATGCTGTACCTGTGTGCCATCATAGTGGGTGTGATGTCGTACTACATGGCAGACAGGAAGTACAGGACAGCATTTTTGGAAGCTCGTCAGTCACTGGAGGTGAAACTAACACTGGAGGAGCAAAGCACTCAGCAGGTATATTACCCATACCCATATGCACATTTTCTTTGGTGAGTGAACACATTTTCTTATTTTTGGCCAAACAAATGCACAAGTACACAAATAGAAGGGTGAGATGCGACACGCTGATTAATTACAGGATGTTTTGCTCAGCTCAGGACTAATAGGTTGTTAGAGAGGCGGTTGTTTTCACCAGCGCAGCCACCGTCAGGGACCTGACACAATAAGGTCCCTTTAGCACTTTGCCAGCCAACAGAGGCAATACAGAGAATGAGGACATGTTTCCCAATGAAGCATTTTAAAAAGGAATTATGTTTTTACACTTTTTATTATATGTTAGCCTGTTTATTACTTCTTCATTTTTAATCAAACCTCAAGCTGCATTCAGGTCACCATTTTGCTGTAAATCCTTTAAGCTTGCTCTTTTGTGTTCCTTACAGCCACTATGCCACGCTTTACCTTCTGTGGCATCAATATTAATCTGTTATGAAGGCTTATCTCAGCTAGAAGAGGTGTTAAATTAAAGAAACAGCGGTAGCGTATCTAACAGCAATCGCAAATTGCGAAAAAACTGGCAATTGCTCACAATTATCACAGATTGAAAGATGATACAAATGTGCAGTTATTGTCACCAAGCATTTAATTCTTCCCTTTAAGACACTGTCACGCCTGCCTGTGACTATTTGCAAAACAAAGACAGCAGACTCTTGAGAGTTGTTTGAAAAAGGGGCGGAAAAGATGGTGAAAAGCGAGGGACGTGCGGATACGGATGGGGAGGCAAAAAGACAAAGGAAGAGACAGAGGAGAGATAGTATTCCCACCGTGCCTTTTCAGTGGGAGACTGGGTCAAAGATGGAAAACAACCAGCCAGTTAGGATATATCTGACCACTTGACGGGATTCTTGAGAGCTAAGAGGAAAATAAAATGTAAATTTGTACACTTTCTGTACACGTACAGAAATAGGGATGACTTTTCTTTTCCTATTTCTCACATCTCGCACCTTCTTTCAAATCTTGCTCTATGTAGGAGGAACTATTACTGTCCATCCTGCCCAAACACATTGCTGATGAGATGCTGCAGGGCATGAAGAACCAGGCAAATCAGAACGAAGTCCGGCAGCAGCAGCAGTTCAACACCATGTACATGTACCGCCATGAAAACGTTAGGTCTGGATCACTAAAAAAATGTCTTTTGAATTTTATCAAACATCTGTTTCACAATATTTTTTGCAATAGGAAAGTGTTACATTATTTTTAATCATCCACTTTTATTGCAGCATCCTGTTTGCAGACATTGTGGGCTTCACCCAGTTGTCCTCAGCCTGCAGCGCCCAGGAGCTTGTAAAGCTGCTCAATGAACTGTTTGCTCGCTTTGATAAACTGGCAGCAGTGAGTATCAGAGTGGTTTCAACTGTTTTTTCCTGTGAGATATATGTACTCATAAGACACTTTATTAGGTACACATAGATTCAACACGGTGCTGGAACATTCCTCAGAGACTTTTTGTCATACTGACATGATAACATCACACAGTTGATCCACATTTGTCAGCTGCAAATCTTCAGTTCTGCCTCATCCAAAAGGTGCTCGTGACTGTGGAGACCAGTTGAGTACAGTGAACTCATTGGCATGTTCAAAAAGCCAGTTTGAGATGGTTTGAGCGTTGTGACATTCTTAGAAGCAGCCATTAGAAGATGGGTACACTGTGGTTATAGAGGGATGGACATGGTCAGTAACAAATACTCTAGTGGGCTGTGGAGTTTAAAGAATGCTAAATTAGTAATAAGGGCACAAAGATTGGCAAGAAAATGTCCTCCATACCATTACACTAACAATACAAGGCAGCATGGATGCATATGTTCATGTTATTTAAACCAAATCCTGACCCTACCAGCCCTATGTTACAGCAGAAATCAAGACCTATCAAGCCTATGCTAATTGTACCCTCAACTTCCTCTGCTTAGCTGACAGCAGTGGCACCCGGTGCGGTGTTCTGCTGCTGTCCAGTTTTCTTCGAGGTTAGATCTGTTGTGCCTCCAGAGATGCTCTTCTGCATACCTTGTTTGTAAAGATTTGGTTATCTGCGTTACTGTTGCCTTTCTATTAGCTTGAAACAATGTGTCGTTTGTCATCTGACATCTAAAACTAACAAGGAATTTTTGTCCAGAGAACTGCTGCTCAGTGGATATTTTTCTTTTTTTCCTCTGTAAACTCTAAAGATGGTGGGAAAATCCCAGTAGATAAGCGGTTTCTGAAATACTCAGACCAGCATGTCTGACACCAACAACCATGCCACCTTCAGAGTCACTTAAATCAAACTTTTTCTCCATGCTGATGCTCCATTGGAACTTATGTATTAGCAAGCAGTTGAACAGCTGTGGCTAATAAAGTTGTCAGTGTTAAGATATATTACTATATTACTACAGAATATTTCTGAATTATTGTTGGTAGAAATGTAACAAAATTCTATGCCAGCTTGACTTGGTGTAACAACCTCATTAATAACTTGTTCTCTAGCCTCCATTGTAGTTAGCACCCAGTTTCTGCTTAGCTGGAATGCTACTCTGCTACATGTGAACAGACAGACTCTGTAAAGCTAGTAGCCACCATGACACCACCCATTGGTTTTAGACATTTTAAAACCTTAACATTAATGTTTTGACTGCCACCATGTTGGTTTGGAAATGGGTATATGCTGAGTCATCAGCGAGGGCTAACAAGTTTGGTTAGCAGGCTACATCCATAAACTATACAGCAGATACAGATATATGCTAATTACTGCTAACTAAGTAACAGGCTTATAAAATATGAAAAATATGCTCACCAAAACTGAAGCGCAAACCTTTTGGGTGATTTGTTCAACACAAGAAATAATATTATTTGTCAGATAATTCCTCGAAAATGCTATACACAGTGTGTAGAGGTCCAGTTAATAGCAGACAGTCATCAGCTACAGCTCTGTGTGTGCACACCTGTCAATTGAAGCAGACTCACCCCTTACTTAAAGTCTTAGCGGTTCTCAAAGTTATAAACTAACCGACCACTGCATATTGTGAATTAGAACTCAAGCCACTCTGCCAGACAAAGCGATGAGATGACACAATTTCTTGATTTCTACAAACATCTTTTTTCTGAATTATGTTCTGAGAAGTGTTTATGAGACTATAAAATGACATTATTGGATTGTTTGAGTTATAGTACCAGTACCTTTCTGTTATTGAGGTAAACATCTGTGTCTGATCTCACATTACAGGAACATCATCAGCTGAGGATTAAGATTCTTGGAGACTGTTACTATTGCATCTGTGGTGTTCCTGACTTCAGGGAGGACCATGCCGTATGTTCTATAAAGATGGGCCTGACTATGGTAAAAGCCATCTCGTAAGTAGTGACTTTACTAATTAGGAATAGGGGAGGAAAACACAATGAAAACATTATTATTAAAACATTAGAATTAAAACTGTGAATTAAAAAAAAAAAAAAAAAAAAGCTTAGACAAAATAATGGAGAAAGCAAGTCACCACATAGAGAGAAAAAAACTAGAGAGGAAAGGCTCAATTAAAATTTTAAAGCTGCTTAAGTTAATTAATTTTAGTTAGTTAATTTTACAGTGACCCCCTGATTTCTCTCATGGTCTAGGTACGTTCGAGAAAAGACACAAACAGAGGTTGACATGCGCGTGGGCGTCCACACTGGCACCGTGCTGGGAGGAGTACTCGGGCAGAAACGCTGGCAGTTTGATGTTTGGTCCACAGATGTCACTGTGGCCAATAAAATGGAATCTGGAGGGATTCCTGGGTAGGAAAATTGTGCGCTTCCTTGGTGTCTGCGTAGTGTGTGTCTGAGAGCAGTTCATTTTTTTTTCTAAAATTCACAGTTTTGTATGCTATCTAGGAGAGTGCATATTTCCCAGACCACAAAAGACAGTCTGCATGGGGAATTTGAACTGGAGCCGGGGAATGGTGGAGAGAGGTGCGAGTACCTGCTGGAGAAAGGCATTGACACTTACTTAGTTCTAGTTCCTAAGCAGAAAGCCAATGGACTCAATGGAAATGTGAGTGGCTTGTTCCTTTATCCCATACAAAATAAATCAAATCAATTAAATGAACATTTTTTGTTTTTGTTATTGATGTAATATTAACAGATGTCGTATCTGCTTCTCCTCCTCAGACACCTGGTACATTGACCAATAGAAATTCCAAACAGTTGATCAACACCACAGCATCCAATGGGAATGCAGTCTCACAACAGTCCACACCTACTGAGTCTAAAAAGGAGGTGAATTACAGCTGCCGGTCATCATTTCAGTAACCAAAGATTAAAGTGTGTTGTTACTTGTGTATACATGAGTAAGGCCTATCTATATGTTTATAAAAAGATAAATTATGTGAATTATTTTTTCAATTATAAAAGAGAAAGGTTAACTTGGTAATGTTGTCTGTATCTGATGCGTTTCTCTTTGCATTACTGGCAACCTTAGATGAGTAACACAGCCGAGGAACAAACCATCAACAGACGACTCCAGCAGGAGCTGCTGGAGAGAGAGACTCAAAAAATGTAAGAAAAAAATAAACCACAAAATTTTAAAAAGTGCAATAAAAGGATTCATTTTAAAGACTAAATCATAGAAATCGGATTCGGTGTTCCAGGAATTGAAAAGAAACAAACTCAGTGAAGTAACCCACATGCATCTCCTCAATTGGTGTCCCATCCCCCCTTTTTAGTATCCATGTCCTTCAAAATGTTCTTTTCTTCCTGCTAAATCTCACTGTATTTTTGACAGAATGAAGGATCATGAGATCAACCCCGTTTCTCTGCGTTTTGTGGATGGAAAGTTGGAGGACCACTACTCCTCAGAGAAGGAGAGGAGGAGCGGAGCGGCCTTCTCCTGCTGCATGATTGTACTCCTTTTCATCACAGCAATGGAGGTCTTCATAGACCCATTGTGAGTTTATGTATCATGTAGGTGCCACTTTATAGCATGGGTGGCACAGCAGTGCAGCACCATCACCTCCCAGCAGACCTTTGTATGTGGAGTTTGCATGTTCTCCGTGTAACTGTGCCGGTTTCCTCCAGCAGTCCAAACACTTCCATGTTAGGTGAATTGGTGATACTAAATGAGTGTGAGCATGTGTGGTTGTCTGTCTCCCTGTGTTAGCCCTGCTATACACTTGTACTGGGTATACCCCGACTCTCACCCTGTAACAGCTGGGACTGACTCCTTGGCCAATGTATTGTTGTAGTGATAGCACATGATCATTTATTAGAAATTGTAGGACGTTGTCTGATGATGTGTGTTCTCCTTCTAGGTTGTTTGTGAACTATGTGACTCTCGCAGTAGGACAGGTATTGCTGCTAATACTCACAGTATGCTCCCTGGCAGCCATCTTCCCCAGGGTGAGAATTTTTTTTTAAAAAGGAAACTAAATTTTTTTGTAAATTGTCGACAATGGTAACCAATTAATTGCTAAATGCCTTTGATTAGTATGTTCAAACCTCTCTAACAATAACGTAGAGCCTAAAAACTATGGTGATGTGAAAAACTAAGTACACCCCATGATTCAATAGGTTTTAGAGCAACCTTAACAACAATACCTTGAAGTAACAGTCTGATGTTATCGGTCTCTCACATCATTGGGTGGGAACTTTGGCCCACTCTACTATACAATGTTACTTCAGTTCATTGAGGTTCTTGGGCACTGTTCATGCACAGCTCTCTTAAAGTCCCGCCACAGCATTTCAGTCAGGTTGAAGTCTGGATTTTGACAAGGTCATTGCAGCATCTTGATTCTTTTCTTTTTCCGCTTTTCTGTTGCTGTTGTGCCTGGCTCATCCTGTTGAACAACCCAGTCGGACTCTAAAATACTTTGCTATACAGTGGAGTTTGTGGTCAACTCAGTGACTGCAAGGTGTTCAGGTCCCGTGGTTGCAAAACAAGCCCATCACTCCTCCACCACTGTGGTTGACAGTTGGGGTGTTTATGCTGATATATTGTGCTTGGTTTTTGCCAAATACAGTCTTGTGCAATACAGCTGTACATCTCCATATTGATGTCCAAAAGTCCAAAGGATGTTGTTCCAGAAGTTTTGTGTTTTTTTAAGTTGCAACTAGAGAAGAGGCTTTTTGCTGGCAACCCTTCCAAATAAGATCTACTTGTTCAGTCTATTTCTAAATGTTCTCTCATGAACTTTAACATTTAACATGCTAACTGAGATCTGTAGAGTCTGAGATGTAGCTCATGGTTATTTGTTGATGTTTTTTGCAGTTTTCTGAGAATTGCACAGTCTAACCTTGGGGTGAATTTGCTGGGACGTCCACTACTGGAAAGATTGTGCCATTGTGTTAACACACACCTGAATGCTCCAAATCAGCAAGCTGATGAAACCTCTGCTTTTATAGAGGTGCTCACACTTGCTAATCAAGTGCATTTGATTAGCAGCACTTTGCTGCTTCTTAAGGTCTTAATTCCTATGGAAGCAGTAAGGGTGTACTTAGCTTTTCAGAGCACTGAATTCAGTCCTGTAAAAAACATATTCTCGCAGGGCTTTAGCTAAGTGATATTTAGCATTTTGATTGGTTTTTACAATTGATAAGGAATTTTTCTCAAAGCAGTACTGATTTTATTGTCGCACAGGACAGAATGAAAGTTCTACAGTTTACACTACACTATATAAAAGATGGCTACCTTTTTAACATTTTCTTATCACAGATGTTCTCCAAGAGGTTGGTATCTTTCTCAATGTGGATTGATCGCACCCGATGGGCGAGAAACACGTGGGCCATGGCAAGCATATTTGTTCTAACCATGGCTGTGATCGCTGACATGGTACGACTTCAAGAAACTTGGTAAAACTGCATGTGTGCATGTCCGTAATCGTGGCAATATGGATAAACTTTTTTGTATTTTCGTTATATAACTTCATGTCATAACGGGAAAATACATACAATCAGTTTCCAGGAAATTCCAGTTGGGATTAATGTACAACATCATAGCTCCCAATCTGAGTGTGTGTGCATTCGACTTTCCATAAGTGTGTTCCCACTTTGTCTTCATCAGACTATCGCTGCCTTTTATGTGTCTGACAGTGTGATCCCAGTGGGGTCTATTAGTTGTCTGTCTTGCTGCCTGCTGGCTCATTTGTCACAGCCCCATAGGAGCAACTTGCTACACACGCTGCTGCCTTTGTGGGCTGAAGAGAATAGCGGATGCTAAAGAGAGCGTTCATTTCTCTGTTACGCTGTCATGTAGAAGTGACAGTCGCCCTTTGAAGAAAATGAAGGAAAAAATAAAACAACGGAACATGTTTTACTACTGCTGTTGTCGTATTCGGGTTATTCTCAACATAGGCACAAGTTTTAGCTCAAAACGTGAAGTTGTTAATTTTTCTGCCAGTTGGAGTGAGTGGATTTTTTTATTTTCGTTGTGTTGCAGTTAAGTTGTGCACCTCCATCCCTTCGGATCTTCAACAGCACGTCTGGTCCGATGTTGGAGTCGCTCGGTGACGGAGGCTGCGCAGATAATCCGAAGCACTACAGCTTCATGGCTGTGATGTCACTCATTGCAACAACCATGTTGGTGCAAGTGAGCCACCTGATTAAACTAGGCCTCATGGTGCTGGTTGTCACAGCAACTGGAGCCGTTAATATCTACAGCTGGCGGGATCTATATGATCTGTATGATTACATGCAGTTTGCCTCCTACAGGTGAGAAATGACTAATCATCGATAGATGTCTCTTTTAGGTTATTCTGGGTGTTTTGCTTTAGGTTGGATTTGCTGCTGTGTCTACAGTGCTGTGAAAAATGAGTTGACTCCTTATTGTTTTTTTTAGTTTGTTCCAGATTTGTCATACTTACATAGTTCATATGATCAAACAAATTTGAATAGTTATTAGACAATACTAACTTGAGTAATAATAACCCAAAAAGAACATAAAGAACATCTCATAGTTTCCAAAAAACATCTTGATGATCCCCAAGACTTTTGGGAAAATATTCTGTGGACTGACGAGACAGAAGTTACATTTTTTGGAACGTTTGAGTCCTGTTCCATCTGGTATAAACTAACACAACTTTTCATAAAAAGAACATCATACTACCAGTCAAACATGGTGGTGGTAGCGTGATGGTCCAGGGCTGCTTTGCTGCTTCAGGACCTGGACAACTTGCTGTAACTGATGGAACCATGAATTCCTGCCATGAAGCGCAAGCACACTTGGGTTATGCAGCAGAACAATGATCTGAAACAGCAGCCGATCCACCTTTGAATGGCTCAAAGAAAGCAAGATTAAGGTTTTGGAGTGGCCTAGACAAAGTCCAGACATAAATCGTCTTAAGATGCTTTGGCGTAACCTTACACAGGCCGTTCATGCTTGAAAACCCTCCAGTGTAGCTGAATTAAAGCAAGTGTGCAAAGAAGACTGGACCAAAATTTTACTACAGTGATGTGAAAGATTATTTGCCAGTTATTGCAAATGCTTGATTGCAGTTCTTGTTGCCAAGGATGGCACAACCAGTTAAGGGTTAAGGGGCCAATTACTTTTTTTCAGCACTGTTAATGACAGTATTGTCTCTAATGGTATCCCACTTTTGTATTTTCAGAACATTGATAGTGCCATCCAAGTACCTCATGACAGTGATGATTATTGTTATGATGATTGGCTTTTACTTCTTTGCACGCCACGTGAGTGTCACATCTATGTAACACCCGGAGGGTTAGAACCTGCACAAGAAAATGTTGTTCAACAAAATTCTAATTTTTCCATAATAGGTTTCTCTCAAAATATTTCATTAATTCTGTCTGTGTTGCGTCTCTGTGTGCAGCTGGAGCAACAGTCCAGGAAACTATTTCTGTGGAAGATTGGCGTGCACGATCAGAAAGAGAGAGTCTTTGAAATGAGACGCTGGAATGAAGCGTTGGTCACCAACATGCTGCCAGAGCATGTGGCAAAACACTTTCTGGGCACTAAAAAAAGAGACGAGGTATATATGTTGAGTTTGTTACCATAGGAGTCAGTGAGAGAAAACAACATGAGTGAGAATGGAGGAGAAGCCATATTAAACAGCATTTTGCGATTTAAAACCATTTGAGCTTACACCTTCTGTGTGAGCAGCAGAAAGAGTTGTTCAAAAGCAGCTTAAAGTAATGAAGGTACCGCAGGTGATGCTGTACTGTGCCATCTTGTGGCCTATTTTATAATTACATATTAGTGGCAATAAGCTTAAAAACTGTTTTTTATGACCCAACAAGTCATTTGTTTTGTGTAGGAGCTGTACAGCCAGGGGTATGATGAAATAGGGGTAATGTTTGCATCCATCCCCAATTTTTCTGATTTCTACACTGAGGAGAGCATCAATAACGGGGGCATTGAGTGTCTGAGGATTCTCAATGAGATCATCTCCGACTTTGACAGCGTGAGTTCTGGCAATGTTGCACACTAAACGTACACTAAACTAAACGTGACCTCAAAGCATGAATGTAACACCAGGAAGTAAAACTAATCAGCGTCCACTTTCCCCACCAGTTATTAGACAGGGACGAGTTCAGGTGCATTACTAAGATCAAGACGATTGGAAGCACCTACATGGCCGCGTCAGGCCTCACACCGGAAAGCAACACAAATGGATATGGCAACCGCAAGGTGTGATAATCTATCGGCATTATATGTGTATACCAATCTGTTGAAGCCTTTTATCTAAACTGATTATTCTAATAATTATAAGAGCTATTTACTGGTTGTCTACAGCCAGAGGACCAGTTGCTGATTGAGCGCTGGCAGCACCTCGCTGACCTGGCAGACTTTGCCTTGGCAATGAAAGTCACCCTCAACAACCTCAACAAGCAGTCCTTCAACAACTTTATGCTACGAATCGGTCAGTGTTTGCACCTGAGAGTGTCCAACTGCAAATGTGCACATGTGTTCATGTCTCCTTTTTGATCCCTTAAGGTCTAAATAAAGGAGCAGTTCTGGCCGGAGTGATCGGAGCTCGTAAACCTCACTATGACATCTGGGGCAACACGGTCAACGTGGCGAGCAGAATGGAGTCAACTGGAGTGATGGGAAACATTCAGGTAGCACAACCAAACGCTCCCAAAACCAGAGATACAGCAAATTTAAGCATCCTTTTTATTGTGTCCATCTCTTCTAAATGCTATGTTCTTGGACCTCAGGTTGTAGAGGACTGCTATGACATCCTGAAGGATTACGGCTTTCGTTTTATCCGAAGAGGGCCCATATATGTCAAAGGGAAAGGCGAGCTGCTTACCTTTTTCATGAAAGGCAAAGACAAACCCAATACCAAAGATGGTGCAGTAACTACTACCCTTCCACACCAAGTTGGAGACCTTCACTGACTTTTTTTTTTAATCTCTTCAAATGGCATAAGCCCAATAACAGGCCTGAGCAGGATGTCAGTTTTGTCAGCCATGAATTTCACAGGATCTTGTTTTTTGTGCGCTTCATAGCCCATGTGAAGAATATGACGGTAGACTGACACAACAAAAACGCTAATGCACGATCATCAGGACTTTTATAGACAAATGTTTAAAGAAACATGTTTTGTAAAGTTGTAAACAAATTTAAGAATGTCTCAGAGAGCTCCTGAGCTAAAGATTGCTGTACTTGATTCACAGAGTGCTACAGACACGAGAATAACAAAAATCTACGTCTGATTTTTTTCAACATTTTTCATTTCATTATTTGAAAAAAGCAAACACTTCATCCTCTTTGATACAGTCCCTGTGAATAAATTTTATAAGCTCACATATAAAAAGGACATTGTTTAAATCTTGAAAAACGGTATAAAAATTAAACGCATCCCTACAGACTGTGACCTGTGACAAGGTGAGGTGTTTATGTATTTTGTGTGGTCATCGTACATAGACCTAAAGAGATTTCTGTAACCTTTAGAAAAATTATTATGTATGCTTTTATGTCTGGTAGGTGATTTAAACAAGATCTCCAAATTATCTGAAATAAATAATACCACTATAAGTAGTATTATACATGTAAAGAACTATCAGTTTGTCCAGGATTGGCCGCTCCATCGAATTACACCAAAGTGTTTGCTGTTTCATGTTCGAAGATGTAGATGCTGAACTTTTATATCAGCATCTACAGGTAACTGTAAGGGTCAAAATGCATCTTTCTGCAATCAGGGAGAGAGTGAATAAAATCAAGATGCATGGAAGGTTGAATTTGGCTAAGAGGATTTTAGAGTAAAACTACATTTTGTCGGTGAACACAGATGCAAAGGCAAGGGCTTTTAGAATAAATTTTTCTGCACAAATAGAGTTCATTGCTTACACTAACGGTAAACATGGTTTGATTGGGTTTTTTTCCAGACCAAAGACAATTTTGGGGGGCAATGTAACCTCATACAATTTGTGGCGAGAATGTTCTGGCTTAGGTTTATTTCACTGTCTCTGGTAGCACACAGCTTATAATGAACAATCCAAATATGAATTCACATCAAAGGGCGCATGAAGGTAATGTGAGGCCATGTGTCTGAAAGCTTGGGTTGAAGCAGATGTGGACTTTTTTTTTTACAGGATAATGATCTTAAACAAGAAAAGAGCACACAAAGAATAAATGTAGGGTTAGTCAGAACCTAGAAGCGAATCCCACTGTATTTTTGGGTTTGAAATAAGCAGTACATAACAGAAAAGGTACCAAGAAAGGTACTGAAGGAACTGAGCATGTAAGAGTGGTCAAAGTTGCTCATCTACAAGATCATGAAGTAGCTTCTGGTATCAGCTAGTTCATATTAATGTTGAATAAACGAATGGAAGAGGTCAGAGGCATACAACATCTTATTGGTATGCACTGTTTCAAAAAGGGTCGGGTGTTTGCCTAGCCAAAACATATGTAAATTACAAGTTTTCAGTAGATAAATAATACATGACTTTCCTTTTTCCTTTCTTTTTTATGTATCTTGCACTGGAGTTTCTTTTTTAAATGATGTAAGGTAATCACATTGCAATTATACTGCGTTAATAAAACATTTTTGCATTAAACTTCTTGATTATTCCGCCTTGTGGGATTGGCTTCAGGATCCAACATCAACTGGTCTGCTTGCCAAAACCATTTGTCCAAGACAGTGCTTAAATTAAGTACCAAATAAGTGTACTGCCATGTTTAATTTAGTCTGATAATACACTTGTGTTAATACATTCTCATGGTTAAAATAATTGATTTTCATTCTTTAATTTGGTCTGATCTAATGTTAAGATTTTCATTGGGACTGACCATAAAGGACTAGATTTGAAATGGGTACATCAGACAGTTCAGGTTGAATAGTATGGAGACAAAGTTAAAGAGGCAAGAAGGTTTGGACGTGTGCAGAGGAGGGCTGGTGGATATACTGTACAAAGGGTGTTAAATATTGAGCTTCCAGGCCTCGAGCAAAAGAGGAAGCCCACAGAGAAGATTCATGGATGTAACCAAGGAAGACATGTCGAGGGATGATTTGACAGAGGAGAAATAGGGTGAGATGAAGGCAGATGATCTGCTGTGGCAACCCTAAAGGGAGCAGTCAAAAGAACAAGTTTACACTGATCCACTTTGGAAGTTCATGTTTATTTGTGCCTGGTTACTAGTCTTTTGACTGTGATTCATTAATTCAATCACTTATGAAGATACCAGAAAATAAACCCTTGTTCAGCCGAGGTCAACTAATTTTCCTGTAAGGTTTAAATGAAACTAGTTGGCTTATGTTGTTATTCAAACGAATAAAGAGCGTATTAGTACAGTACAAATAACACATGGCGGTTGATTCACCTTTTTTTGTCTCCCATAGTCTTAGCTTAAGTTAAATCTCATAGATGGACCTTAGTGGGAACACTTGTGTTAATTTATTTTTTATTACGTGTATAGTATTTTAGTGATGAAGTTAACTTTTATACCATTCTTTAGGCCTTGGATAGAAGATATCGAGGACACATTTTCATTTACTTATTTTGTCATTGTGTTAGCTAGTGATCAGTAGACTAGCTACACTGGATTTACTCATTACGCTAATTCAAAATTCCGGATATATTACACTTCAAGTCTCTGGAGCACTAAAATGAACTTTAATATGAGATGTTATTGTTTTTTGATCATTATTATGCTAACTAGGTTCTCATGCACCACCCATGGATTATAATTCTACCCGGAAGCCTGGTAGTGTAGGAATTTCCGGTTACGTCAGGGCGTCAGGACTCCATTAGAGCTGCAGCTGTTTTGAGAGAAACAACAACAAAACGGGCTAACTGATAGAGCTTCCACAGTGACAGTACGCTCTAAGCCTGACAACGAGGCCTCAGATCTGGAAGCTTAACCTTCATTTCCCACCCGGAGCTTCGCCGGCTTCTAACCACGGCCGCTCTCGGTGAGGAAACTCTGGCCTCCGCTTCCTCCTCCTCCGACTCGGACACCGGCGGAGCGTCGCCGCCCCCGCGGAAGAAGCACCGAGCCTCGGCGGTGGAGGGAGCAGGAGAGCCCGGGGCTTCAGCAGTTTTGACAGGCCTTTCCGGAGTTGTCCTAGGACGCGGTGCATACTCTCAAGCCACCTCTGCCATCCACTTTAACCGAAGTGTTGTTAACAACCTCAGCAGCAGTATGCAGGCAAACGGGGCTGGACAAGGACAAGAATCCTCGGAGCTCTCTTGCTTAAACAGCGCACAAAACGGGGAGTCCTCCTCGGTCGGAGGAACTCACTCAAATGGGCTTCTCTCCAGCACAGATAACGGTAATAACGTCGGTACCAGTAATGGATCTTCAGTAGGGCCTTGCACGGGGACTTCGGCTGCTTCTACGGCCTCGAGTTCGGAGGTCGGCTCGTTGAAAAAGAAGAAACGACTAACGCAGGCGGAGGAAGATGTCATACGATTAATAGGGCAACATCTCCACGGACTAGGACTGAAGTAAGTTTATTCAGTGTGTCAGTCGAGGAAAAACTCACGAAGGCAGTTAACGTTAGCATCGAACATAAGAAGTGCAATCTGTATAACTTGGATTTTATGTGAAACTGCGAAATAGCAGTTGGTAAAGACGTTATTAGTGCGCTTGACGGACACAAACATGGGGGGATGGGGTTGGTAGTTAGCCTGTGAGCTCGGCAGTTGGTAGAAAGAAGGGGTCCATCTTGCACAATAACAGCTAGCATCGGTAGCCTGCGCTAAGGTGTTGTGTCCTGATATTTAACGTTCACGGAAAGATAAAACATAGTTCAACATAGAGCTGTTTCACGAGTTCACCATAACTCGTAGGAGCCTTTTAATGCCAGTTACGTCACGATCTATTAATAAATGTTATAGATTTCGCAGTGAATAAAAGGCATTACATCATCTAACATTAGTAACGTTTGTTCACACAAAACAAGGATCGCTGATTTGTTGTGGTTTTTCAGCTATATAAAATGGAGACGGTTCAGTTTTCCTAATTAGGTACTTAAGGAGAATGATCGAGTTTACGGCGTGAGTTTTACGTTTGAGAGGTTATTGCGCAAAAAGCAATTGCGGAGAAAAATGTTAGGTTAGTGCACGGGTTTTTCAATGTCGGCTTTTTACTCTGGTGATAGGTGGCTTTCTTCTTTTTGTAGCTCGTCTGCAAATGCAGCACGTCTTTTTTTCATTTGGGGTTTCTTTTTAGAGAGGTACATGGAGAAGTCTTGTAATTCTGAAAGACACTGTAATAACGGGTATGGGCTATGAAATATGACCTGGTTATTTTAGTATTCCTAGTGCACTCTTTGCATTTCTTGATGGGTCCTTGGAACTATTTATTTCATCAAATCAGGCACCATTTTACACAGCTATCTCACGAATGTTAGAACTTCTCTCCTGCCTTCATTTTTTCCGTCTTTGTTGCTGTGTCCGAGCAATGTGTCATCAGCCAGTCACAAACAGTGACGTGCATGTATTGGAGCGTGTATTTATTTAAAGTCAGCAGTCAATACTGTGGGCGACATTTGTTCCCGAACTGAGCAGAATCGGATGGCTTCATGGCGGCTGAGGAATGCGCTTTCTGCCAACTGTTTCACATGGAAACGTTGGTTTGAATCTAATTATAGAAATGAGGGTTTGTTGTTTTTTGTTTTCAAGAAACGTGTGTATGGTGATCTTCAAACTGCCAGTGGTCTGCACTGTTGGGTCCTTTTGATTTCTAGTGTTCAGCTGAGAAAGTATAGCATTATAGGCATTATAAAAGACATTGCTGTGTTTACTATGAGGGTTTTTTTCTTTTCTTTTTTTTTTTTTGGGGGGGGGGGGGGGGGGGTTATGAAATTGCCTGGTATGAAACAGAGCCCCTACATTTCAGCCAGGGAAATACAAGCAAAATCGGGCTCAACACAGAGCTGCTGCGCCACTCCATTGATACCTGAGAATGATGTCATCATGCTGAAGGTGTCAGCCACCCCCCCATACCCATTTCACTTGCATTATCTTGCACACACATCTCTGCAGGAGCTTTTATGGGAGCGGAGTGTGTTTAGCAGAGGGATGGTGTTTGCACAGATGGTTATGGTTCACTGTTGACAGAGCCGAAGGGGGTGATGTCAACCGCAGTGGAAGCTTGATTCATGTTGGTGTCCACAAATAATGCTTGGGTGACACAACTGCCCCACAACCGGCTTCTCCCAGTTATTGTTAGCCATTAAATTATCTTCTCCCTACTGTCGGCCACAAACATTAATATCGTCTTGTCACCCAGTACACTATTTGCCATCATCATAAAGTATTGGCATAATGACATAAATGACTAGTGAGGAAAAAGGTCTATAACCTACCTTAAAAAATGTCACTTAACATAATGATGGGCTAACTTGTCAGCTGACTGAGCTCACATTTTCAGGTATTGAGTGACTGTTAATAGCTGGAAAACCACATTTGGCCTTGATTTTTTTTTTTTCCCCTTTCACATGTGTCATCATTATATATCTGGATAACTTCCTCCACTCTCCTCCTGTGTCTCTGCAGTCAGACGGTGGACCTGCTGATGCAGGAATCAGGCTGCAGACTGGAACACCCCTCAGCTACCAAGTTCCGCAACCATGTCATGGAAGGGGAGTGGGACAAGGTTAGTATTTGTTTACAGTGACTACATAATAGGAAATATTCTGGGCAACATGGAATTTGTGACAGTGAAATTTCACTTCAAAACGCAGAGCTAGAATACATACAGTATATCTTTTCAGATCAGTCTCGCCTCATATTAATTATCAACCAAAGCTACGTTTATGAAAGCAGCAGGTGGTAACATAGGCGAGTTCAAACAGCAGTCTGTACGGGGCACAGTTATGCAAACCCAGCAGCATGAACTTGTTTAATTTTTAATGTTGAAGCCCGCAGGACAACCCTCTGTGGCTGAGTAGAATGAACAGAAATTTAAAGGTGAAGTAAAATGCTTATTAAGGCGTCTTTATGTAATTGGCTTTTAAATTGCCAGTTTATTTTATTAGCGCTTGATCCAGCACTTTACAGCAGACCTATAAAAGTGTTAATGCTGGTAATGCTGGTAATGAATCTCCTGGTGTAACGAACCTACATCGGTTTAGAACACCTGTGGTCAAAATTAGACTAATACACAAGCAATTTGTTTTGATTCCATAAAGTTATCTACAAAACGGTAAAAGTAGCTGGTACTTTGAGATTCGTCCTTTACATTTTGATCACTGCACAGTTGCATTGTCACCTTATAGATTAGGTGACCATAAAATCTGTATCACTGTTTATATAATTAGTTTTGGGTTGTTGTTTTTTTCTTGTGCATGCATAGAAAGTGCTGAGCTAATGATTTCTCCCTCTTTCTCTCCCCTCTGTCACCCTCCTTTTGTTTCGGTGCAGGCTGAGAATGATCTCAACGAACTGAGAGCATTGATGCATTCTCCCAATGCTATTGTGGTAAGCTCCCTTTGCCCAAACCTGAACTGGACTGAATGACAGTCAGTCAGTTAGCAGGCACAGCTGGACTTTCCAGAATGATACAGTTATAGAGCAGATTCCTGTTGTGGACAGCGCCACAAGAAGGAGCGAATCCACATTTAGATTTAGAGTAGTGTACTGGATACTGTTTTTAAGCAGAGTGTGACTCCACATTGCAATGCTGTTGTTTTTTTGTTTTTTTTACATAGTGTCTTTACATTGATTATAACTAATAGATTTAAAAGCTATGTTTTGGTTTGATTCTTGCTACTACAGCTTTGTTTTTGCCAGGTCAGTCAATACTGGGAGCAGATATGAGAGATCAAGAATTTCCATTACAGAACATGGTTTAAAAGAATTAAATATGTATACATTTAACAGCACATTGAGCACATATCCATGTCAGCTACAATATTTAACAGAAAAGACCGCAGTTGTGTATTTCTGCAGTACACAGTACATCTATCAGGGCCTTTAATATTGAATACCACTGATCCACAAACATTTATTCCTGTGAAGATTATGAGAGTAAATACTTTACAGTATCAGTTTGGTAATGAGACTCAGCTCAGACTAATTATCCCTAGCTAGCATGCTAATTAGCAACAAGATGAGCTCCAAAAATACTCCAGAGTCAAGTGCCTGCTGCTCTGTGTCATAAGCTTTCTAACAGCCATTCCCTGCTGAGTTATTGTGAAAATGGATGTAGCTTTTTAATGTTTTTTTTTTGTCTTCTTTTTTTTTCTTTCATAACGCCATTTTAGTTCTTGAGTTGAGATTACCATTGTCATAGTCAACATGACATTCACAACAGTTCTGGAGCGCAGTTTGCTCGTGTCACGAGCCTAAGGGGGAGAACTCTGAGATGTGTGTTTCTGCCCTCTTTATTTACAGAGTTATGTGGGTGGATTGTGTGTAGTCAATATGAGTGTGCTTGCTGTACTTGCATACCTGAGATAGGATGGAGGCGCTTAACACCACAAATGACATTGCTAAACTGCAGCAATGTGTAAACACTATAAAAGAAATGGTGATGTTAATATTACCATATGTGCTATGCATATTTGTAAATATATTCTAATAATGACAAATTGATTTTTTTAAAATTATATTCTACCACTAATTTGAGTTTTATTGTATCAGTGTCATATATCCTAAATGGGAATGTTTTGTTTTTTTTGCTTCCTTAAAATGTGGTACTTTATCCTTTTTATGATAAGGTTATGCAAACTAGCTGTCATGATATATATATGGTTAAAATCACTTCCTGTCAGTGTCAAAGCAGTAGTTTAAGCTTATTTGTCATTCTTTTATTTTCTCCTTACAAACAGAATGCCAGTACACTCTGATAAATGGTTTTCATTGTTGTGGTACAAAAAAGAAACATGTTTCAGCTTGAAGGCATTATCCACGTAATTCAAAACAACAGTAAATGATAACCAGGTGAGCTTTAAACGTCACTCAGTAAAAAGAATGCATAATTGCTTGATAGGGTGAAGCACACAAAAGGCCTTTCTTATTCCTCAGCTAGAAATCCAGTATGATGTATGTTGCCAAGTATTTCAAGGTGTATGATTATTGCTTTCTCTTTGAAGGTGTAGTCACGCAGATGCATTTCTGTTATGGAGGGAAGCATATTTGTGTTATATGTTACAATCTGAGCCCAAAAGGTTTGAACAGAGATCTGCTGTTGAGCCGTTTATTTTATTTAATTTATTAGTATTCCATATTTTCACTGTGCAGATGCATATATCGGTGCCACTTATTTTTGACTTTGATTGTAAAATATTATAAAGAGCTAATAAGAATTTATGCTATTGTTGGACAAGGTCAGGAAATGTCTTATTTTTGTTGGCGTATTTTTCTGATATTTTCAGTATATGTTAATATCTAAATGAGTTTGTTTTTTTTGTTTTTTATCTGTATATTATGATAAGAATGTTACTATGGGATGGGGACATCTGCTCTTGGGTGATAATGTGGCTTTAGCTACATGAGATTCCTAAAAAGTACTTTGCAACACAGAACACATATTATTGTAGTCGCACCTCTGTGCAAGTCTTTATTCATTTATTATTATAGATAGTTTCATATTTTTAATCTAACTTATTTTCAGTTAAAAAACTGGATGGGGTTTCTGGCTCTGGCAGTCATGTTTTCTTCCTGAGAAATCTTTGCTTGCTGGGTAATGTATTTATTGATGCATCCTATCATGCAATTATATATTCTCTTTAATGTTTGATGTTTGAACCTTTTCCCAAAATTAGAATGAAGACTTTGTTAGCTGGCGCCAGCCTTGTTTGTTTTGATATTTGCAGCTATGGGAGACTTGGTGCATTGAATGTTTGGAACTGTTGCTGCTGTTCTTTACTATTTATTTCTTCCTCCTGTATGTTTTTGGTGTTTATAGATTACCTTCTCTATACCTGTGCTTCTCTTCTTTCTACTCAGCGTATGAAGTTCCTGCTGCTGCAGCAGAAGTACCTTGAGTACCTGGAGGACGGAAAAGTCTTGGAGGCTTTGCAGGTCCTCCGGGGAGAGCTGACGCCGCTCAAGTACAACACAGATCGCATCCACGTACTCAGCGGGTACTGTTTAATGTTACCTCTGGCTTATAGCCATCATCAGGATGTTCACCCTGTCTGCACAAATACACACCTACTAACCACCCATATAGCTATTGGAGAGTCCTGTAGATGCTAATGGTACGCCTGTTTGGTGATTTACTTGTACCAAAATCCGCACCTGTATAAATATTGTTTGCTGATAATTAAGGGAATATTAAATTGTATTACATTATGATAATTGATGAAGCTTAAGCTGTTGAATTCACTGTAAAACTTCTGTATGGTAAATGATTTTAGTAGTAATTTTCACAGTGCAGTTCTTGTCACACTTACTGTTTTATCTCCAGTAATAAAACAATCATGGATCTTTTTGCTTGATCTGCAAATGTTAGTCAGCTCTTTTTTTAAAAAAATATCAAATACCTGAATGTAACAAGTTCATATTAGACCCTTCAGGATGCTTTATTTACCACATCTGAAAGTTTGCTAAATTTAGTCTCAGTTAAAATCTGTATTTAGTTGTCAGTGGTTGTAGTTTACGGCCATTCTTATCACTATTTTAAGCTCCTGTTTACTTCCTGGTAATAAGATGTCTTTTTAAAATTGTAATAATCCTTCATAGATGTTATGATGTCCTCTCAGTGTGTTTTTTGCTTAAACTGCGTTCTTGTATGTTGTTTCAGGTACCTAATGTGTAGCCATGCTGAGGATCTTAGGGCCAAGGCAGAGTGGGAGGGCAAGGGCACGGCTTCACGCTGCAGGCTGCTGGATAAACTACAAAGTGAGGAGGCATTTCCATAGCTGACCCTGTACAGCTAACAGATGTTGTCTTATTTTTGTGTGTGTGTGTGCATATTTCATGTGCAGCTGTGAATCTCTATGATCCGTTTTTTCCTCTCTATTTGTAGCATACCTGCCTCCTTCTGTGATGCTGCCCCCTCGTCGACTGCACACCCTGCTCCGGCAAGCAGTGGAGCTGCAGAGGGACCGCTGCCTTTATCATAACACCAAGCTGGACAATAACCTGGACTCGGTCTCTCTCCTCCTTGATCACGTCTGCAGCAGGTTGGTACTGCAAAGCTAGCATGTTGCACTCTCTCCAAGACGCCAGACTTTGCTAAATTAAAAAACTGTAATATTTTACTCTTGTTGTTATAAAACCAAAATGTTGGCGCTCCTTATGATTCTAAATGTTGTTTTTGGAGTGGAAGTCAGCTGATTTTTCTCTTTAATGACATACTCCACTACTATGTCTCCACTACTTCTTTTCTTTTGTACCTTGATGCTTCGTATATTTTAACCTGTCGCATTTTCTCTCTCCTACTTATTTGCTGTGTATTGTAATGTCCCAAACACCTGTAGCTCATCAGGGAATGGACATGCAGCCTCTGGGGGTGTCCTCTGGTGTCTGGAACGTTGACACTGGCAAAGGATCCTTTAAGTCTTTTGTAGTGTGAGATAGGGTGAAGTTGATAGGTTGAGGGAGTGGGGTGTTTGGTGTGCACCAATGTTTAAGTAGATGGTACATGTCAAAGCAATATCCAGGATAAATCCAGGATTTTCCAGCAGATAATCACTGTTGTTCACAACCGGTCAGTGGTTTTACTGCTGTGGCTCATCTAAAATCGATTGTTTTAACTGACACAATGAAGGGAAGATGAAATTCAAGTTCTTTAAGGCTCTGGTTGCTCTGTCTTTGTTCACACACCCTTGGAACAATGCACAAAAGTCACGAACAGTGCCTTTGGATTGGCAGACGGAGGATTGACCTCTTTGTAAAGGGCGACCAGTGGGTGTGTTACATCTTCAGAGGATCACAGTTCAGTGCAGTGGTGCTGGCGAGGAGAGTCTAAGCATTAGTTCAAACTCCGGTTCGGAAAGAGGAATATGGAAACTGGGCCAACTGTCGATCTCAGGGGATAGTACAGGGTGTGTTGGAGTTTTCCCCATAAATCTACATGCATATTATGGACCTGGGAAAATGCATATGACCAAATCCTTTAGGGGACTCACTCCATTCAGTAGAGGAGTTCAAGAGGGCTTAGTCCAAAGCTGATGACTTTCTGGTAGATTCTACCCTCACCAGTGGGCACCAGCTGTGGGTACCAACTAAAGGATTAAGAATACAAGGAACAGAACCAAGATTTTTTCAAAAGGTGTCCTTACAAGTGTAAGGATTAGCGATACCAACTGTTAGCTACAAAGTGATGGGCAACAAGCCAAGTGTTTTTCTTTTAGGTGGGTTGTAGAGCTGGTGGGAGCTCTGCTTTGCATGAGGGGCTCAAAGTAGAGCTGCTGCCTCTGTGAAGTGAAAGGAGACAACCGAGGTGATTAAGGCTTAGATGGCTGCCCCGGCCACCTGGACCTGGGTTAAATGGATGACTGAATTACGATTTTAACTTTTTCATTTTGTGTGTGGGTGTGGGTGTGTGTGTTACAGGAAGCAGTTCCCATGTTACACTCAACAGATTCTGACTGAGCATTGTAATGAGGTGTGGTTCTGCAAATTCTCAAATGATGGCACCAAGCTAGCCACTGGCTCCAAAGACACTACTGTCATAATTTGGCAAGTGGACCCAGTAAGTTTTGGGGTTTTTTATTAGTATTTTAATTTCAGACTTTAAAATCTCTTGACAATTTGGTTGTTTGTTTGTTTTTTTTTAAATTTCCACAAATAAGGGCCCAGTCCATATTGTGTCTCAGGGTTTTTCTTTGTCCTCTTACTATCTGTGTAGGAGAGCCACCAGCTGAAGCTGCTGCGAACCCTGGAGGGTCATGCGTACGGCGTCTCCTACTTAGCCTGGAGTCCCGATGACACCTACCTGATCGCCTGCGGACCGGATGACTGCTCCGAGCTCTGGCTCTGGAATGTTCAGGTAAGGTTGATGCACGGTGGCTTCACTTGTTAACTTTAATGCTATATTACCTCTTCAAACAGCAGAGAACATAATAGTACAGTTGTGTAGAAAAGCATACATGGGTGAATCTCAAAATCTTTCTTTTTCAAAATGAGGAAACGTGTGCTGGATAACCTGCCTTAGATACTCTGTAGTGTGCTGTGTATACTCAGTGACCTCTCCGCTTCACGGATCCCCTTCTGTTTCCTTTCCTGTTACTCAACCCTCCCCCACTCTTGCTTAATATTTCTTCTCGCTGTGTCCCTTCCCCCATTTTCTCTCCTCTTGATTTGCACTCGGTCTGTCAATCCCCCCTCTTCACCAGACGGGGGAGCTGCGGACCAAAATGTCCCAGTCCCATGAAGATAGTCTGACCAGCGTGGCCTGGAACCCTGATGGCAAGCGCTTTGTCACTGGAGGACAAAGGGGACAGTTTTATCAGTGTGTAAGTTAATTAGTTATTTTTTTTATTCTCTCTCTATGTTTAATGCACAGTTGTTTTTAGTTTGTGTGCTTTCGTCAAATTTTTCACCTTTTTTTTTTCTTGAAAAGAGTTAATTAGTCATCCCAGCTATTTTGTTATATTTTTGTTGAATTTAACTTAAGTTTTAACTGCTGTAACAATTTTGCCATGTTTGGTGCTAAATAAAGCATATCTTATCTTATTATCATTGCTTCTGTTAATCAGTGCTAAATTCCTGGCATATTTTCATAATGGCGTGCTGGGGAAGAGAGAAAAGGAAAAGAGATTTGGTTGTGTTAGCAGCTGTTAAACATCTATTGAAATGCTGGAATGACCTTAATCAGGTTTTCAAACAATCATAGGCTCTTTCAATATTGTGATTTTTCTATCCAACTTACTGAAAGAGCCCATAAAAATGTTTTTCACAGTTGATCTACAGCTATTTGTGTGTGCTTTGTGACTAACAGGTCTTTTGTGTGGATGATAAATGGTTGAAAGAAAACAGAAGCTTCTGTCAACTCTTTCCCCTACCAGGGTTCCCTGTACCTTTTAATGAAGAGTTTTGACATCTTGATATATATGAATAAAGATGTGGTTTGACCATTGGAATAAGTTTGGGATTTTTCCCAAAGGTTTCCCCTCGTAAGCTGATCATCCCCACTAACTTCTGTTTCACAATCGGTCATTTTGTCCTGGAAGCAGGCCTGAAATATGACAGAAACCACTTAAACCGCTTCACAACAGAGAAAGAAGTGCTTCCCCTTGTAAGCGTCCAATGGGAGTAAGAGTTTAGTATGATTGCCATACTATGCTGTTTCAGTGTTTCTCTTCTCTGATGTGTGTATTTCAGGACCTGGATGGCAACTTGTTAGACTCCTGGGAGGGTGTGAGAGTGCAGTGCCTGTGGTGCCTGAACGATGGCAGGATAGTGCTGGCCTCAGACACCCACCAGCGTATCCGGGGATACAACTTTGAGGACCTTACGGACAGAAACATGTATGTGTCAGCGCTCCTCATCCCTGCACTGTTGTATACCTACATGAAATATTGTTGACATTTTTCTCAAGGGGCTAATCCAGGTGTAATGAATCGCTAATCATGGTAGTTGCTGGAGTTGATCTCTTCTGATGTCGAGCAGTGCACCTTTTATAGCTATGGTTTCACTTTAAAACGGATGAATACCACAACAAACTCTTCCCGAATTTTAGGAACTCTACAGCTGTCTGTAGTATTTGCTCTAAAATATCACGTTATAATTATCAGTTACATCACACATCACAATGCCTGACAGGCTGTCTTGTTCACATGTCCTTTACAGAGTTCAGGAGGACCACCCTATCATGTCTTTTACTGTTTCAAAGAACGGAAGATTAGCTTTGTTAAATGTAGCAACTCAGGTAAGCTACTGATCAATTCAGGCTCTTTACAGCATCAGTCCTGCTAAAATGCATGGCTGCTTTGTTTTGCTAAACGGTGTAAAGTATCCTTCAGTAGTTACAGTCTGTTGGTCTATACCTTTTTGTAGGGAGTGCACCTGTGGGACCTTCAGGACCGGGTGCTGGTAAGGAAGTACCAAGGTGTTACCCAGGGCTTCTACACAATCCACTCCTGCTTTGGAGGACACAACGAAGACTTCATTGCCAGTGGCAGCGAAGGTACAGTCAGAGTGCTGTGGGAATAAATGGCCACGTTTTGACTATGTTTAGTAGAACATGTATGAGTCTTCTTTCAGTGTAATGTGTTCTGGTCCAGTGTCCTTTCTGCATGTAGCTCTGCATGACTTCTGATCACCATTATAGTAGTGACTAATTTGGAAAAAGTAACTTAAATGCCTTAATTAGGATGGTTAAAGCCCTTAGCAGCCAATTCCCGGCCAGCCCAGATCCTTTGCTGTATTTCATTCCTCTGCACCCTTTCCCCATATTTCCTTGTGAAATATGGTGAAATGTTTCTTCCTTTCATTCAGTTTCTCTAAACTTTCTAAATTCCGATCGGTGTTGTCTTTTACATTAATTCCCCTACAATTCGAACCCTGTTTTCTTCCACCTGTTTTATTGCTTTCTTTATCTATTGCCACAGACCACAAAGTATACATCTGGCATCGGCGTGGTGAACTTCCTATCGCTGAGCTCACAGGCCACACGCGCACCGTTAACTGTGTGAGCTGGAACCCGGCCATCCCAAGCCTCATGGCTTCTGCCTCCGATGACGGCACAGTACGCATCTGGGGCCCTGCACCCTTCCTCGAATCACAAGAGGCAGATGGGCTCAACGGTAGTTATAACTGTTGGTTATAACATGATTTTATTTTCTTTTTGTTCATGTTGATTTATGCTAAAATTCTCCTCAAATCACCATTTTGGTCGACTAAATGTTTATTTCCTTCTCAGAAAACTGCAGTCACATGGACAGTTGATGGTCACTAATAGAGCAGAAACCGTGTCTCTAACAACAAACAACATCCCACAGTAAAACACAATATTCATGGGCGAAGAAAACTCAGCATCCACATATTGCAAGAGAAGAATAACCAACAAAAAAGAGAAAACATACGGAAGAAAATTGTCTCCTGACTGGCCTAGAAAAAAATAGCGAGTGTGAAGACGGACCGAAAACTCGTCTTCATCCGAAATCCGATTCTGACCTAAAGGCCTGATAAATGAGTCGGCGCCCAGCGGGATACTCCCTGGAGAGCTGTAATGGCTGTTCTCCTCTTCCAAGCAAACCCTTCCTCCTCCATGTCCCTGCGTGGTCACCAGCCATGCCAGGTCCTCACAAGTTTCCCAGGAAACCCACCTCCACCTGGAGCTTGGAGCACATCAAGTCCCTGTGATGCCTCCAGACAGACACCGCAGATCAGCCGTCTGCTCACTGGACTACATCTGTGTGCCTGTCTGTCTCTCACGTTACCTATATAATGTCTCCATGGACTTGGGGTGGGGTCTTGCTGGGGGAGGATGGTGCATAGAGGGGGGATATAGCAACTATTCTGTATGTATGTTTTCCTCTCCCCCTCTTTCTTGCTATATTAACATTCAATCTTTTGGACAAAGGCTGAAAGTCCACAGTGGAAACATTGACCGACCAGCTGAAACACAGACAAAAAAAAAGGCTATGCTAAATGTTGGATTTTTTTATGATAGTCATAGGGTTTATTCTCATTTAAGAGGTGAATCTTAGCAAGTAGTGCCCTTGGAAAGCTTTAGTGTGAAGATTCCACTTTTTGTTTCTCAACATTAGGAAAAATAAAATCTTTTTATTCCTTAATTTAACTGCTAAAGGACAGTTGCTGTTCTGTTTCCAACTGACAGTACACCCCCCCCCCCCCACACACACACACACACACACACACACACAGTCTGTCGAGCTAGCTACCGCACAACTCCATTACATCTGCCTAAGAGGAGGACAGAGGAACTCACAGTTCACATATCATCTGGGAGGAGGGAGGGGTGGGTCTTTCGTTGTCGATAAGGTGGCGTTTCCACTATCAAGACATACACTTTGACCTTTCTCAAGAGACATGCTTTCAGATGTGAAAAGTGCAACTTTTAATGCACATCAGTGACTGCTGTTCCTCCTCTGTGTGAGTGTGTGAGTGAGAGTGAATGAGCGATTATGCATGCACACATTAGTATGAGAGTTGACGTTACCGAGTGCAGATTTAAGTGGCGTGTGCTTTGTGTGTGTGTGTGTGTGCGTGCGTGCGTGCGTGCGTGCGTGCATGCATGTGTGTTCAATTCGCACCAGCAGATAATCCCCCACCCCCACCCTCTCTCCAATTCTCCTAATCCCATGTTAAAATTGTAAAGAGGATTTTAAAACCAGTTCTAAGTTATCCAAAGCCCCATAGGGACCTCTATCTGTGGAACAAAGAATACTTGAGAGCCATTTTGTAAAAGAAAGTCATTTTGTTTGTTTTGGTTTTTTTTTAATCTGGGGCTTTAATTTTTACATTCAGATTTTTTTTCTCTTTTTTTTTTCTCTCCCTACCACGTGGCATTTAAGCGACACTGAACCAGTGACATCTGCTTTTTGTGGGTTTGGGGAGGAAAAAGAAATTTCAAAAGAGCAATTCGAGCGAGACCTGTTTCTAAAAAGCTGTAAAGTGTTGTTATTAGCAAAGAGTAATTTCTTATGAGAAGTTAATGATTGTAATTAATGGACGTGTAGTTGGACAGCCCCAGAGAGGAGAGGCACCAGTACCCAGATCCACGCTTCGAGCGCACAGTTAGGGAGTGTTGTTGCAATCCTGGGAACGCACACAAACTGCCTTCCTGTTTATACAGTTGCACACAAACCTTCACTATGTACGGCAGCACCCCCCCTCCCCCAAACTGCACTTTGAGTAGTCTTTTCTGCTCTCTTGCACATACAGCAATGGCATAAATCCATGAAGTTCCCAGCCTAAAACGTAAAGTGTTACATTGGTGAAGACGTAACCTACATAGGAGATTGCTTAAAGGAAGCAAGCCCTTACTATGCCTCTATGCATCTAAAAAGCAGTGGCTTGTCTTTGACTTTTTGAAAGCTCACTCTCAAAAGGCGTAGCAGCCTCTTCTCCAGGGTACCGCTGTCGAGCTTAGAGAGAATTCAGCATTAACAGCCCCCCCCCACCCCCCACTTCACTCTCCAGCCAAGTTATTCAGTGGTCAGTGCACCATTCAAAGCTTTCTTCCTCCCTTTTCGAGGGTATGTAATGACTATTTGCTACAGACTGATATACAGTGAAATGTTTCAATACAGTGCTTTTCTGTCTGTTTTTATTGGACTTTTTTGTTACTTATTTTTTTTTCCTTTTTTTTTTTTTTTTGTTGTTCATATATCATTTTTTGGTTGATCTCTTTCTCTGTATGATCATATTAAAGTATAACCAGACATTTGGAGTCCTTTTTGTTTTTGTTGTAATCTTTATAACCCTTTTTAACTCTTTTATGTTTTAAATATATTTTGTTCATCTGTATTCAGTTGCATATTTTCTACCACTATCACAAAAAATAAAATAATATGCACAGTAACACTCATGCACCTAGGAGTGAGAAGAGTCGTAGGAAGTGTGTTACCTACAATCAAATCAGGTTTGATCTGTCCACCCCTCGCCTTTAAAGAGTTTCCTTCGTGTGAAAATCTTGTTTTATCGCATGTCTGTGTACGCGACCGATCATCCCTCTCGGCGTGCTGTTGTAGATTGGCAGTGGCTACTTCTCTGACCCCACATCAAAGCCAAATTTACTTGAGGCACTTGTGTATGTGTTGATCTGATATTCACACATTGAAAACCTCTATCTTGACTCCTAGACCATAGAATGGACTCCTTCCACGCCCTGCATCATTTCAGAAGACTTGAGACAAACGGTACACACCAAGACCCCGAATAAGAGTTCCAGTAAAACCCATCGTTCACCTGCTGGTGGCAAATGCTATGTCTGTATGCAACCTGGTGTCTGCTCTGTTCTTTTGTCTTGGGTTTACCAAGGGACTTGTTTCTGATTTAACTGTCTTATTTCTCAGAGGTAGAGGTGGTGGGTGGGGGATACTAAGGGCTTACAGTAGCATCTCTAAGTTCCTTGGGTTTGGGCGGGAAGGGGAAATGTGTGGATTTACGTTCAATGTGTTATTTACAAAAGTGATTGTACTGTTTTGTATTGTTGTGTAGGGAAAGTGTTATGTATGCATATTTTCAATAAAGCATTCAGGGTTTTGAAAAAAAACAAAACAACAATAAGAATGGTCCATCGCCGTTTGGTGGGGCAGGAAACTTAGGAATCTGTGAGATGCTTAGAAATCCACTCTGCTACTCTCCCATCCTTAAACAGCTCGGCACAACTCGACCCCGAAGTCACCAATGTGGCAAAGCATTCGTGAAGGTCTCTGTTTCCAAGAGAGTTTGCACACTGTAAATAAAATACAATATAAGTGGAACACAAGAAATGGAAATAATTTAAATTTCAAAATAAATGAATAATCGAAATGTGACTTCAAAATTATACATGTACTCATTCTGAATTTGAATCATGCTGAGACAGGGACGCCTTCACTCTTAAAATTTGTTGTGTATAATGAAAACAGAGCTTCTCCATACTTGCTTCATTTCAATTGCTAAATAGTTCTGTGTCAATGTGTGGTTTAACATAGTCCTGCTGAAATAATCAAGGTGCGCTGCTCCCAATACCTGTGCATTGAAGCAGCCTCTCCTCTTTTTACACCCTCATACCGAGACTCCATGACATTACTGACCTCTAGTGTGACGAGTCGCAAGCGGATTTATTTCACTGTTATCAAATTCAAAGTGAGCATGCATTAAAAAAGGCAATACTTGTGTTTCTTCATTTTCTTTGTACTATCAGGTCAATAATTTCAATTCTGTACCAATCAACTCAACCGTTACTTTTTCTATGGCTATAGTTTACAAAGCATTCTAACTTTTTGGAAACAGGGTTGTATTTTATTTGTCTTCAGTGATATCTGAAAGGTCATGAAAGAATGTTTGGAGTCAGACCTGGGAGGAGGCTACCTTTGATATCAACATGAGGAGACAGTAGAATAATTAGAATAATTTAAGTTAGGTGTTGTTGGCCATTTCAATACAAAGATGGCCTGGGGCCCTGGCCGGGCCTCGGGGGCCTGGGTCCTGGTTGGTGTGTTGCCGGGGTTGTGGGCCGGTGGGTATATGGGGGCCCACCACTGGCGCAGGGTGCCGCCGGTGCGCCGAGCCACCTGGGGGGCTCTTCAACTGGTGGGGGGGGGGGGGGGGGGTTGTCACATCTTGCAGGAGCTTTCCTCTCTCAGGAACTCTCTCTGCAAGAGGGGGAGATACAGGAGAGGTGGAGGAAGATCTCAGCCTGGGCGTCTATTGTCTTATGTAGTCTGGAAGATGAGTGGATGATGGGGTGGGTGCAGTTTTCTCTGTGGTGGGGTTGGGTGGACTGCCCCGGGCTCTGTGGGGCCGGGCGGCGCCGCTGCACTGGGCCCCGGTTCGGATGGGCCTGGGCCCCCCTTCCCTGGCGGGTCGCGGAGTATGGGGGTGCCTACTGGGGTCAGCGGGGGAGCTGGCCCCAGGGAGGGGTCACTTGCCCCTCCCTTCCTTCCCTCCCCATCTCCAGCTGCCTCCCTCTTCCCGCTCCACCACAACCACCCACACATGCAGGGCCTTGGAGTAGGGGTGTGTCACCAGGGTGCAGAGGAGGTACCCCCCCCCCCCCCCCCCCCCCCCCCCCCCCCCTCTGTCCCCTTCTGGCTGCCTCTGCCTCAATTTTATCCCGCAACTTAGACATTCACACTCTCATTACACATACATATAGGATCTTGGGGGTGGGCACGCTACACGGAATCCCAATTACCACCAGGGTGTACACCTCACCCCTGGCGTCGTTGCCCACCTCTCAATTTTAAATACACGTAGACATTGAGGGCTAGCAGGAGGGACTATGTGCTTACCTGCTGCTCTCTGGCAGGTAGCTCCATGCCCTCCTGGGTTTAAATGCACCTTAGAACACACATACATCAACACTACAATGACCGGGTAGAGGGAGGTTAGGAGTCTTCTCTCACCCTCGTTCTCTGCGGTCTGCTGGAGCAGGGGGGCTAGGAGGAGGAGTTGGCCGTCCGACTGGGGTCCGGAATGTGGGGCCTCCCTGCTGCTGCGGAGTCGGGGCGGTCTGCTTCTCCCCACCGCAGGGAAAAGGGTAACACAACCTGGGTCTGGGTGCAGTTCCCCCCTCCAGGGGCAAGGGTACCTAGACCCGGTTCGTAGAGTACGCTTGGGGAGTGTGATTGTGTGTACAGCGTCTCTTTATGTCTGTCTCCACGTTGGTTGAGTGTGGAGTAAGTGCATATGAGAGCATGAGGGTGGGAATGGATGTTTGTATCTGTGTGTGCCTGTATGTCTGTGTCCATATGTCAGGTTGGGTATCAGACGCCACCTCTCTGAGGACAGCTCAGGCCCTCCAAGGTTTGGAGGCCTATCTCCCCCCACCACTTCCCCTGCCGGGGGCGGACTCCCTCAGACATCGTTGCGTTCGTGGTTCTTTGTGTCCGGGGGTGGGCGTCCGGGTACACACCGGCTCACTCCTTGGCGGCTGCTTATCGGGGCCTGGAGCCTGGGGCTCGCTTGGGCCACTTCGGAGGTGGGGTGCCCCCGGCCTCTCGGCCTGGGGCTCGGTCACTCAGGCACAGCTGGCTGCCGGCGGAGCTCACGGGCACGTCAATGCAACCCCCCCTGGCTTCTGCTCCGTGGCTGCTGGGTGACCCCTCATCTGGGACTCTCCTCAGCTCTTTCTGGGACAGTGGCACGGCTGCCCCTCTGTTGGTCTTCCTTGGTCTCTTGTGTTCTGGGGGCCTCTGGATGTCTGGAGTTTTGATCTCCTCCATACCTGCTTCATGCCCTGGAGGACGGGGCAGTGGCCCCCCACACCCTCTAGCAGATCATTACATGAGGGAACCTTTTAAGAAAACAAGCGCGTCCATGCTCACAGGTGTACACACGGGTGATCACACACACAAACTACACCCTTTTTGGCTCCTACCTCAATGCACACTGTGCTGTCGATCTTACGTGCTGCACAATAATGTTTAATATTTAGTATTTACTGTCATATTCCCATATATCATTGTGATGTTGTTTATTGTATTACTCTCGTTTTCTTCTGCTTGTTTTCTTTTTTCTTTCTCAACAGGTGATCCAGGTGATCGATATATGTATTTTTTTTTCTTCTGCTTATTCTGTTGGTTTTTGTTTTTTGCCCTTCTCCCCCGTCCCTCTTCTCAACTGTTTTTCTTTCCCTCTTTCTTTCTCCCTTTTCTTTCCCCCAGTCAACTCTGTCCCGTATTCAGCAAGTGAAAATAAAATAAAGAATAAAAGGTGAATCAAATGGACCATTACGGCAAAGCTGGGATGGTCAATTTGGTAAAGAAAATCCGTTGGGCATCTTTCTTCGCCTTTAGACAATAATTCCGATGGCAAAAGAGCCAAACGGGACAGGCAAAAAAAACAAAAAAAAACAAAAAAAACAAAGATGGCTATTTTGAGTAGTAATAAGTACACGTGGGGTGGGCTCAAACTACAATATTTTATGTGAGCCCACAGTGCTCAACATTTAAGTGCAAGTCCAAGTGAAATTATTATTTTAAACTAAAAGCAATATGAAAACTATTGGCATAGCTGCTAAAATTCAAAAAAGAAAAAAAAAGAAACAGGTCACAATGACTGACAATAAACACCGGTTATGAAAAGACGGACATCTCCTTAAATACATTTTCATTAAATAAATTGTGATAATTTTGTTAAATTGTACTTTGATTTTTTTGGCAATATTGTGTTAGAGACTTTCATGCTAATAAAGCACCTTTGAATTGGAATTTGAAATATCGGGTCTATATTGAGACATGCAATTCTGTCATAATTACGGAAGCTTGTTTTCATCTTAGCAAAAAGTAAAAAAATAAAAAAATAAATAAAAATAGATACATAAATACAATTGCCATGCAGAGCTAAGTTGAAATGCCACATTATTGTCTCTCAATTTTGAGTTACCTATGTCAGAATGTCCAAATTTCGAGATACAAAAGCAAACCCAAAATATTGACTTTCAAACTGCATTTGTTTTATTCTTTTCTTTTTTTCAGAGGCGGAAAAAGGCTTCCATGTATAATGCCTGAATATTTACAGTTAGGAGCTTAAAAAAACTGGATCCTTTGGACCTTTTTGCCCCCTGCTGGTTAATTTCGGACTACAAATGGCATTTGTTTACATGTCATTTACTCAGATTTTAAAAAATACATAAATACATTGGGTTTTAACAAGATATATAGATATATAGATATATATGATATATATGATATGTTTTGTGCAGATGGATGAAAGATTATCGGGGTTGCTAAAATGATTTGATGATTATGTCGTCGGAGTATTGTCCAGTAATCTGTCAAACATACTCTCATGAGATCATTCCTGTCACAAGGTAAAAGCTGCAGTCAGTTTTTGTAGATACAAAGATTCTTTATTGCCATGCAGTCACAGAACGAACTTATGTGGTAGTTCTCAGCCTAAAAGCAGACGGTATTTAAAACAACAGGGTAACAGTACATACAAACAAGATATAACTCAAGAAAACAACATAGAAACACCGTAAACCTAATTTTTCGACACATGGATCACTTTTTGGCACGACACCTGCCGTGTTTGTTTTGCTCCATGGAAAAGGGGAGGGACGTCGCCGCTGACATCACACGGCTCGGTCCGCCCACCCCGCTTCTCCTCTGTGTCTCCTTCTCGCAGTCTGGTCGAGAGTCAAAGCCGAAAGCAGAGAGAACATCGACGGTTCTAACTGAACCGAGAATCCACGGCAGTCATGGCGGCGCCGTTAGCCCACTTTGATGAGGACTGGCAGGACTTTAACGAATTCAAGCCGTCCTCGGACGCGGTCGACCCACTGGACAAGCTAAACTCAAACGTGGGCGATTCGTCGGGCCTAGACGATTTCTCGGATCTGGACAACAGTTTCTCTGGGGAGATCTGCAGCTTCAAGTCGATGGAGGACCTTGTCCACGACTTCGACGAGAAGCTCACAGTGTGTTTCCGAAACTACAACACTACGACGGAAAACATAGCTCCCATTAAACCTATCACTGAGGATAATTACTTGAAAGACGACGAGTGAGTATGATTTTTTTTTTTTTATTGCCAGTTTTCTTAGCGCTAACTTTTAATCTCCCGGCTAGCTAACGACTTTAGCCTCTCCAGGCTAACCTTACATTGGCACTATGGGAATCTTAGCTAGCTTCAATCAGTGCTATGCAATATTTAGCCAGAATACACTTACGATAACACATAACTGAACGTGTTAAACCCATTATCTGTCACAGCTTGACTCGTTAAGTTGGTCTTTAAGAAGGAATAGCATTTTACAAGCAACAAATACAAAAAAATAAACAGAATTTTTGCTATCTCAAGAAGGAATCAAGAGCTATTTATGTGTGGAGGACGTGTTGATGCCACGTTAACAGTGCTGGTTTTCATGCTGGACTGCTTGATGTTGGCCATAAAACTAGTGATCCTTAAATTGTACATTTGGGAATAACTGAATAGTTGTTGACCCCTGTGCAAATGCTCTGTCTCCTCCTGTTTTCAAATCGCCTTTCTCACACGACACAAAAGAGTTTATGCTTTTGGCTTTCATGATGTTTCCTCTTTCTGGATACAGAGACATGTATTCATAGATTTTATTGCTACCCTGATGTCAGCCTCCTTCACTTATGGTGGCTTATCAGTATTTACTGATGTACGTGCTCCTTATTTATCTGCTGTGCCACATGCACCTTGCACTAGATTAATGTTTAAAAACAGTGGGATGGGTAACAAGAAGGAAATCCACAAAATGTCATGGTAAATGAAATAACTGGGTAGGAAATAAGAATTTATCAAACCCTTCTATTGACTTCAACATCTGGTCTCACCGTGGACTCTACATAGCCAGGTGTGAAACGTCCAGTTAATTGCCTTAAGCCTGCATTCTTTCTAATGGGAGCAGACAGAAAGACAGGAAAAACCATCCCACTTCTGACTGCAGTGCTTTTTGTACCCGAGTAAATATTTCCCTCATTTGCTGGATAGATATCTTCTTGTATTGTCTTGTATAAGTTATGGTTCTGTTTAGGCAGAAATAGCTTATGCATAAGCCACATGATTCTGGAGCATCTGTCTTGTGTTTGACGATTGCTGTTTGGGTGTGCTTAATATCCCTAGATTGTCACTGATGGTTCCAAAATTCTAAACTTTAAAGGAGGATTCAAAATGAGTGTCCAGGAAACCAAGTGGGTGATGTCAAGGTCACTCGGTGGTTTTTATCACTAAAATGTTTTTTTTTTTATTTATTTATTTATTTATTTGTTTATTTATTTATCAATTCCACTTGGAGGTACTTAGTTTATGTTGTATCTCACAGGCACACACACATTTACATGAAAACCTGCTATTAATTCAAAGCGGCAACTCACATCAACCCTGCAGCCAGTGTAGTTGTCACTTTAACTACTAAGCTGTCTTGACTGCATGAGTCACTCTCTTCCTCTCTTTTGTAACTAATATTTCAACACTGTGGCACTGTAAGATGCAAGCACACGATGTGGGGAAGCTTTCCTACTGCTGACATGAACAGAACAGAGGTTAGCCATTATAGAGGAATTATAGCGGAACACAGGATAAATTGATAACACGCAAACACAAATGTACTTATCATGTCTTTTTTAGACACACAAAATAGTAGCACACAGTTAAGGCTGTAAGGTTGCCGAACCCTTGTGAGCAACTTGTCCAAAAGTTACTTGGAGTGAGACGTACCCACTAAGAAGTTTTAAAATTGGATTTGCAGGTTGTACAGGTCCCCCTCCTTATAGTTAGAGGCATCAGAGTCTGCCTTTTCTCAGGAAACAGTGGTGGATGTGTGACCCATTCAGAACAACTTTCCTAAGATTCAAAAGCCTCCGTAAACCTTTTCTAACAGTTTTTGACACAGACAGAGGGTCCAGAGGATTGTGCGTAGAATTATACAAAACTCTGCTTGAGCACCCGGTTTTGATTTTTATCCTTTTCTTTCTTTTTTTCCACTTCAGTGCAACACACAGACAGTTATGCACATCAGAGAGCTTGTCACAGCAAAAAGAAGTAGCAGTCTGTCTCACTTAATGATCAGTGGAATCCTGTGGGGAAGCTGGCATGACAGCAGAAAGAAAACATTTATGGTTGTTGTAGGTAAAGAAACAGGAAGCGGGGAACGTAATAATTGGACAGCAGCCCAGTGAAGCCTAAAGAGCAGTGCCAGACTCGGTGAGAGTCTTTTCTGGATGACTGCACTTTTGCGGGACGTGCCTAGACGCTTAACGAGTTCTCTGGCAAAACCATGCCTGAGACGAACTGCGGGATGACAAATGTGTGTGTGCTTGAAACAAAGTGGGTAAAAAAATTATATATATTTGTACCCCTGCAAGCATATATGTATTCTTAAAGTAATCCGGACAAATTTCCTCAGCACTGAGGTAAAAACAAACTGATCGAAAATTTCAATTGAAATAACAACCAGGCTTGTTTTAAAATGCAAATGCACTAATGGTGCTTTTTGGCACACGCTCACGTGGCAGAGACAGCGTCAGTGCTCAAGGCACAAAAAATAGTTCCTTGCCAGCCTTTGCCCTATTTAGAACAACCCAACAGCTCCACGCTTCCCAAGCTGTGCATGAGCACTTCAGGGAGAAATGTGCATGTTATATAAACATTTGCCTGTGTGTGTCTGTGTGTTTGCGTTTCCGAGGATGAGCAAGAGGCTATGACAATGCAGAGCCATTGTGACACATGGGTTCACAGCATCCATCCTCTCTGTGCTCGCACATGCAGAGCCAAAAGAGGAGGGGAAAAATGGACCTCCTGCATGCACACTTGAGTTTAAACCCTGAACTGATTTGATTTTCTGTCCTAGAGTTTTAAAAAAAACACGCAAAAGTACCCCATAGTAATTATATAATTGAACCTAACCTTTATCCATTTCACAAGAATCCTCCGAGCCTGCTGACAGTCTGTTAACAAATATGTTTTTACGCATGATGCTGGATTTGTGTTTAACAGTAACTTGTTGTGTTGAACAGACTCCGTGCCACCATCTGTTCGTCTCTGCTAAGTTGTCTGCCAAACTCGAATGCTGCACAGTATTGTAAACATTCAACAGTCTGTTGGTGTCACTGTAACGCGCCCCCACCCCAAATCACCCAGTGTTAGTCACACACTCAGAAAGAGCTCTAATAGTAAAAATTCTGAAAATAATTGGAGAACCAATAGTTTAACCAATGGTTCGTCACATTTCAGCAGACCCTGGGCAAGTGACGTGTTTGTTAGAGCTGTTGCATTTATCAGCGGCTTCGTTGTGATTCAGCAGCAGGAACGCGTTGAAGTGGTGAGGGGGTGGTCAGAGAACAGGACACAAAAAGTGCCAAGTAATGCTGTGTCATACTAAAAAGAGAAGGACGCTATCTGTCCCATGTACAGATAAAACTACTTTTCACCCGTCCTTCTCTGTTTTGATCACTACTTGTCTTTATTTCTCATAATACCCAATCCTAACTGCGTCACGGATGCTTGTCTTTGCTCCAGGGTGTGGAACGCTCTGACGGATAACTACGGCAATGTGATGCCGGTGGACTGGAAGACATCTCACACTCGCTCCTTACACCTGCCTTCCCTCAACCTCACCGAACACGAGGTACCGCAGAGGCAAACACGGTCCAATGTCATGTCCGCTGTTTAAAACACACAGTAGATATACATTTCTAAAAGTGAAGTGCACAGATCGGTAATCAGTTTGAACCCTCTGCCTTCAATCTACTTAACCACCTGTTTGTCGTCTCATCCAAGTTTCCTATCTGTCTCTCAATCTCTGCCCTCGCTTCTTTCCCCCGGGACAGAAGTTGGATAACCAATCTTTAGATCTGTCTGACGATGAGGAGCTGAGGGAGCAGATGGACATGCACTCAATCATCGTCTCGTGCATCAGCGACGAGCCGCTTTTCACAGCCGAGCAGGTAAAACATTCACACCTGAGCACAGCAGTGTTGTGTTTTGGCAGATGTTAAAGAAACTTTGATGTGGATAATTGTGCCTCAGTAGAATTGACATATTTTGCATCTTATGAAGAGCAGAAAACACAGTCTATCCATCCAGCTTACAAAGATGCACTGAAATCCTCAACACAGTCACATTTGGCTAAAGATGTGTGTCCAATAGATTCACTTAGCAATCATGGCTTTGGGACAATAATGTTCAAAGGACACGCTATCCTGTAGCTCAAGTTTTTTTCCGCACCCATCATGCAGGTACAATGGAGTGATAGACTTTATATTTTGCTCTCAAAAAGGTGAATAAACAGCTTATTTGTGTACTAAGATGTCTTAACTCACAGAAATAAAACACCATTTCAAAATGAAAGCATTGCCCTATGATTTTGATTTTGTTTGTTTTTCTTAGAAATGCACCAAATTCTTATGAATAAGGAGAAGCACTTTTATGTCGCTACAGAGATTTGGATATTGGCACCATAACATGGATGTCAAAGCGGCGTTATTTTTACGTGACATAGTGGGAAAAACGTTTTCATCACTACCATAAAAAATCATCATGTCAATATAGATCAGAACAGTTGTTCCAATCGTTCTGGTCATGTAAACACACACTGGGTTCTGCTGCTTTTTCTTGAAATCGCTCACCTTATCCCCATAATTGGGGACCGTGGGACTCTGATTTCAGCCTATGTTTACGTGAACTAGCAATAATGTTTTCTGTGAGGAAATGTATGAAGCCTTTAGCACGGTGCTAGTTGTAGGGGGAGGTGAGGATAAATGTTTTTTCATTTTCAAAATGAATTATTTTTTTAACACAATTTAGTGGACTACATGCTTAATTTAGACATTTTGTTTCTACCCCCATACCGATACCAGCGTTGGTATCGATACTATTGATATTTGGATTGATCCGCCCACCTCTGTTGTTTTTTGTACAGGTGATTGAGGAGATAGAGGAGATGATGCAGGAGTCTCCAGACCCAGAGGACGATGAGAGTCCTTCACAGTCCGACTTGTCCATGCTCTCTCAAGACCTCAATGCTCTGAAACGCTCCGGCTCCAACACCAGCTACGAGGACCGTGAGTATCACCGTGAACCACTAAATCGCAGCAACATAAAGCTTTAAAGGCGAAACGCTTTGATGGTGGCGTGCTCGTTCCTCATGTCTGCGCTGTCCAGTGCGTGAAGAAATGGTGAGGCACATGCACTCGTCTGATAACATTCTTACATAACGCGTAACAAATGCGGACAAACAGCAAGTGTGTTGCCCCAAAATGTTATATAATTACAAGCGTATATCTGCCTAATGCTGGACTGGGGTGGAATGTGCATTTGTACACAGAAAGCCTTAAGGCCATTTTGTTTCAGGTATTTGCATCTGTTAACTGCAGATTCTAGTGGGTTTGGGTTTTTTCAAACACTGGAAACTAGGACTGTGAGTGTCACAATGTTTGTCTGCAGTATTTAAACATTTATTCTTATTTGAAGGGATAAAATATGTAAAGCTACACAAGATGTTGCCAAAATACCTTATTTTCTTTCTTCATTTCTCGCATTAAATTTGTTTAAGATGTAAAAGGTTTCATGTAGGTTGTAAATATTTCTGACTTAAAAACATTCAAGTGTAAATTATATGTGTTTTTTCCCAACAAACACTGTATGGACTCAAAACATGGAAATCCATTATCTATAATTACCCTCTGGAACTATGTGGAGGTGTATTATTTCATGGCCTTCAGGATCATTTTTGCTGAAACCTTCGAGCAGTGGGCGTGTAGCCCCCAGCCAGTATCAGCATGAGGGCTGCGTAGGCAGGAGTCTATTAAAAAAAGAAATGTTGCGACCAGGTTACATCACTGTCTCATCCTCTGCTCTCTGTCTGTGTCGTGGAAGTATAAAAAGCTGCCTCTATCGGTGCTTTCATTTGTGCTGACTTCCCCCATATTGGATCTCCTTCTTGGATCTCAACTTTTCCCAACGAGACCTAGAAAGACATTCAAGAAAGAGACACGGAAACGGAGGATGCAAAGCTTCTTAATGAGAAGTAATTGATTCCACAACATTTGTGATAACTGGCGTCATTCTGTGCTACTTTTAGAAGTGCTGTATTTGTACGTCAGACCATCGGCACGCCCAGAAGCATCCTCGCTTCTCATCTTCTTAAGTCTGGATCTTAGTGGGTTGTAAGATGTATTTTTTTTTTTTCAATGAAAGACTGGGAGTCATTTCCATGTCATAAGAGAAAAAAAAGACACAAGGAAGCTTAAGTTAGCAACGCTACCCTCAAATTAAATTCAGTTAAGTTTTATTCATATAGCACCAAATCATAACAATGGTTGCCTCAAGGCGCCTTTAAATTGTAACATTAACAACCCACAATAATAGAGAGACCTCCAACAATCAGATGACCCCCCTATGAGCAATCAATTGGTAACAGTGGGAAGGAAAACTCCCATTAAACAAGGAAAAAACCTTTATTTAAAGAGGCCACCATGTTTTTTTTTTGCATTGAAACCTAACCTTTATCGAAACAATAGAAAAATAACAACATCTTCTCTGATTGACATGTTTGTTTTCACTAAAGCTGCGCTGTCTCTCTTTCTCTCAGCATTCGTGCTCTAGCTTGCTCAAACACTGCTGCATAACGCACTTTTAAATGGATAATGCCTCTTTGTCTCCTTTTAAACTGGTACAGCAGATGCTTGTAACCTGGTTATTACACATGTGAATCTTGTAATAGCACTGAAGTAACTGATACAATGTAAGGATTTTGTAAACTGCTGTTCATTGTGAACACCCGTCAACCCACGTACACCATCTTCACTCTCCTCCTTCCTCGTATGTTCCCACGGTCCTCAGGGCTGCGTCAGATGTCCGTGTCGGAGCTGACTGAGACTCTGGAGGAAGTGGAGGCGGCCATTCGTCGCTACAGTGAGGAGCTGATCCAGGCTCTGGCTCTGCGAGATGAATTGGACTATGAAAAGGAGGTACTTTGATTTATTTAATTATTTTTTAAATCCACAGCAAGGCAATGACGTTCAGGCTCAACAATGACAAATGGCGGCAAAAAGAATAATAGCCCGTCTGAAAAGCTCTGTAGTACTTTGAGGTAAATAAGCCTAATGTGAAAGGACAGTTAATCGATAACCTATTTGTTTTATAGCAGCAGCTCTCACGGTTTTCTACAAGCCTATGAACCGCTGGCAGCTTTATTTTTAGCCTGACTTGTCACGATTCTGTCACACTGTTCTGTTTTGTTTTCTCCTTGAAGCATCCAAAAATAGATTTCTGGCATATTAATAATTATTTTAATGAGAATAGCAAAGGGTAGTGTGGTCACAATTAAACAGTTTTTTTAAGTTTTGGTTTTTTTGCATGAATCCAGGTGAAGAACAGCTTCATCTCACTGCTCATTGAAGTGCAGAACAGACAGAAGGAGCACCGCGAGCTGCTGCGGAAGAAGAAGAAAATCCGGCACACGACTACAACGGGGCCCAACGGCCAGAGGACGGCCAGCACGCACATACCCGGCACGGTGAGTCACGTGGTCACGCTTGTGGAAAAAGACATGACTTTGATGAAAGTGTTTAAATTATGTGGAGAGATGCATAACCTGATAAACGGTCTGCATGTGTGAGAATCTTTCATCACAGCACCAAAGGTTCTGCCAGGCGCTCTGCTTCTCTTCGCACTGAAACCAAATCCTTCTCATCTCTCGCTTCTTCTATCTTCCTCTCGCTTCTTGTAGCTCCTCACTGTGGAGGGACTCTCCAATATCATTCAAAATGGCCTCCGTCAAACTTTTGGCAACACAGGAGGGGACAAACAGGTGCCCCTGCTCTTTCCTCTTTCCACTTCCACTGCAGATAAAATTCTCTGCTTCTTCTGTTTGTTTGTTTTTTGTCCTGCCGCCATATTTGCTTCCTTTTGTGCAGCTGCAAACACATGCTTGCCATCGTTTTAATCTGTCTTCTTCTTATTTATTTTATTTTTTAATTATTCTTTTTTTCCTTCACTTTAGTCATTCTTGTCTTTGTCTTTTGTCAAATGTTTTTCTTTTTTCCAGCATGTACGTCTCATTCATCTGATATTTTTTTATTTAATTTTTTTACCCTCGCTTCAGTAAACATTTTCTCTGAGCGGCTGCTGAAAGGTTGCAGCCAGCAGCCAAATATTTACCACATGTTCATGTGATCTGCATGGCGCTCACAGATGTCGTATTTTATTTTTTTTATTTTGGCGTGAAGCGTGACTTTTTGTAGCTGTGTCATTGTATTTGACATAATTGATTTTCTTTGCAGTACCTGACCACAGTGATCCCTTATGAGAAGAAAGCAGGCCCCCCGTCTGTAGAAGATCTCCAGATCCTCACAAAGAGTGAGTCGAAAGTCATATCAGAGAAACACAAATGTGTTACATCATCATTTGGAGGGTGTTTGGATTCATATATGAAGTAAACAACAATATACATTCGATGATTACAATTCAAACCTGTGCCTGTGTGAATTTTATCAGTTGGACAAACTTCTTTTCATCTGCACCAACCCAGATAAAATGACATTCTGTAAAATAATATCGTGTTACCAGGCAAACCCGGTGTTGCTGTTTGATTGGGGCTAACCTGTCAGTTTGTGTGGTTGTTTTCTAAATGTAAAAAGCTGCTGTCTTCATTCTAGTCCTCCATGCCATGAGGGATGACAGTGAGAAGGTACCTGCCCTCCTAACAGACTATATTCTCAAAGGTAAGCACTAAGAATTTATTAATATCAAGTCTATAATTTGACTAAAACGGAGAACAAAACAGTCCGAATTTTATATCGCTCACAATCAGGTGACTTTATTCAGACACCCACGCTCTGTTTTGTAATAAAAGAGGGGAAACGCAGAGTTCCCTTCTTTGTTTTTAGGGAAGCTGAGAGTGCAGAAACGTAGGCCACTGTACAAAGGTTAATTAAAGGAGAAGAGAAATCCTTTCCTTGCCACCCTTCAGTGTTGACCTGTACTTCCTTTGTCTTTCACCTGTGCCGCGTTGTCCTTTGGGGGTAGCTCTGGTATGAGAGCAGTGGAAACTGAGGTTTGAGAGGTGACCACAGATCCAATTCTCTCTCTGTGCGCATTGGTGACCTTAGCTATGCCCAGAAGCAGCAGCCGTCCCCTCACTCCTCCCTCGCTACTGTGGTGCTTGTTTGCTGCGCTACACTTCCTCCTAAAACAGCGGTCCCCAACCCCCGGGCCTCGGACCGGTACCGGTCCGTGAGTCATTTGGTACCGGGCTGCGAGAGTTGAGGTGTGAAATGTATGGTTTTCAGGGTTTTTATCGGTTTTCAGCGTCATTTTGTTATCGTTAACTCGGTTTTCCTGGGTGTTTTCACGTGTGTTATGAATAAATCTTCTTTTTTTCGGTACCGGTACTAGTTTTATTTTGTTGTATTTATCAGCAACACCTTAAAGGTGGTCCGGTCCGCGAAAATATTGTCGGGCATAAACCGGTCCGTGGCGCAAAAAAGGTTGGAGACCGCTGTCCTAAAACACAAAAGCGCACCCATATTTTGCCTTTACTGCGAGCTTGTAGTGGTGGCTACCTGTTTATGTGTGCTTCTCACCTGTATTTACCATTTCCTCTTCACTCACTGGGTCCGTGCTGTAGTTGCTTTTGCCTAATGTGCAGCTTTCTTTTGTGCAAATAAAGTAAAGGGCGTTTCTGCTCTTGTTCTCTCCACAGTCCTCTGTCCCACGTAAAGTCAAAGGCGACACTCCTGTTTCCAGAACCATCCACTGGACCATCAGAAGAGGGTTCTGGTAATCCAGGAAAACCCCACAAAGTGGCCCCCAGTTTCCACATCATAGACTTTCTTTCCTTGTGGTACTTTTTTTTTAAAACTCTGTTGATCCTAGGATTTTAACTCTCCTTGACTCATATATTCCAATGTAACTTTTAACTTTTTAATGCTTGAGTACTACATCTTTATGTATGTTCTGACTGCATGATAACTTGTCTGTAGATGCCAGTAATCAGTATTAGTCTGAACACTTCACTTCCTGGTTTGTGCGGGGCTTTTTTTTTTTTTTTGAGTTGTGAACAGTCAGGAAAATCACAAAAGTTTAACCCGCGTGCAACGTCATCAAGCTTGTGTGAGGTGAAATTTACATCTGTGTAGTTCATGCCTGACAGGAAAAACGAATCCGGGCAGAATCTGTGACTCTCAAAGTGCCGGGCAAGTCGTGTTATGAAGTCTTGTTTTGTTATTTCCTTGTTAGGAATCCATTGCATTAATGGCATTAGTTGATGGTTGCACATCATGACAGCGTCTTAAGGTTGAAAACTGCTTGGTGAGGATCAAGGAACAAACCCTTTAATTTAAAAATGCAAAACTGTAGGTAGTGATGTTGTTGCATGTTGCTTTAGGGTTTGCACTCAATAGTAGCTGTTAGCTGAATGTTAAGATGAAATATTTTGTATATGATGAAAGAAATTGCACAGTTTGGGGAACTTTTTTTTTTTTAAATAGGGAAAAAAAAGTGGAAAGACTTAAAGTCGTAGCTGGATGAACAAATATGTAAAGCATATTTTTGGATAAGGGGATGTTTTTAGTGAGATAAGGGACTTTGTAAACATTTTGTAAATCTAGTTTGTTGACCTCTGAGCCCTCAAGTAGTAACCTCCCCATCCCCACCAATGTCATCACTTCCCCACGAGGTGTCATTTCACGAGTCTGCAGATACCTCATGTGCTAAAGTTCAGCATTAGTGGCAACCAGTCTGTCTGATTGTATGTTAGCTTGGTGTTGTAGCTCAAATGAAGTCAGATTTGGTAAATAGTTAAGCATCTGTTATTAGTTGTGGCATTTTTAAACCAGTCTCTTACATCTTTAGCGGTTAAATTTTAGTGGTAGCACTTTACTCCGTCAGTGATCTGATCGTGTGCTGTCGTAGCACAGAGTACGTCTCAGTAGATTAGTGTGTGGTGAAGCAAAACTGCCGTGTAATGTCTTTGGCGGCTCTGGAGAACCTTTAACATGATGTCACCAAGGTTATTTCATCCCAGGCTTGAGAAAACCTTCAGGATCTGCACAAGGACTAAAAGTCTGGGCTTTCTTCCAAGTCTTTCTGGAAGTGCAATACTTAATGGCAGGAGTTGCCCCTCTAAAACCAACCGCGTCTTCAGCAAGTTGGCACGCTAACGTTCGAAACACCAGCCGCTACAGGTGCACCACACACTGTCAGATCAGGTCTAGCCTAGCTCTCAGGTACGATCATCAGTGTTAGTAGTTTAAATCATCCTCAGAAAGTTGCTGACATTCCTGAGTAGTCTTTTAGCAGCTAGGCTTGGAGCTTGCTGCACTTCTATCTTAGAAATGTTCTCATGCATAGCAGCCACTCGGCTGAACCCGCTCAGAATCATGTAGTACGCTCTGCAGTCATAGCAGCAGCTGTAGCGCAGGTAACATCTGTAGAGGCTGCAGTAGCATCTGCTTGTTGTAGGGGTCTTCTTATAATAGCATAGCTGTGGTTAACACGTCTGTCTTTTACTGGGTAATAATCGAACGCCTCGCTCTCGGAAAGGGGAGTGATGAAGATGATGAATGTCGGGGAAGATTGCACAAACGGTTGCTTAAATGATTAGGGGGTCATTTATTTTGTAAAGGAAGTCAAAAGCTTGTAGTGCTGCGTTAAGACTATTTATACGTAACCTGTTTCTACTTTTGCCAGCTAAGAAAACATTCGCAACCAAGCATGTGCTGCATGCACTTTAGTGTTGCAAACACATTTCTTATGGTTAATGATTTGTCTGTTTAGGAGCATATGGATATTAGATTAAAGGGACAAGCAGAGAAACCTGTTATAGTTTTAACTCGTGGAAAGTAATCAGAAGTCCTAAAATCAGAGGCAGCGAAATACTTAAATCATATCTTGAAAGGTGTCTATTGATTTGTCATAATCTGGTTAGGAAAGTGCTTAAATTAAACTAGCTTTTAATGCCATCTGTGTAAATAAAACACTGATTTATATTGACATGGCAGTCAGCACAGAGGTCACTGAAAGATCTCATCTCAGGCCAGAGCCTCTCATCCGGCCTGCTCAGCAGACATATCAGTTCAACTACAAATTGAAAGATTTATATTTATATATGTACAACAAGCAATGAAATAAGAGGCTGCCTTTGTAAATGCCTGAAAATCTTTGTACAGTTAACAAATAACTCATTTTTTTTAATGCAATATAATTCCCCAGTTTGGGGTTTAATGTTTACTGTCTCATGTGGTACTGCAATATATTAATTTATTATGTAAATGTTTGTTTTGTAACCATATTATTGACTGTAATGGTACAAGTGTTTTGTGCCCTCATTGCATTGCAACCCATTTCAAAATAAAAACTAGAGTTACCTCCTCATGCTTGTTTTCCCTGTCAATTTGCAGGTTAGGTCTGTGCATGTCCAACCTTGACCTTTCAGATATGAAGTGTAATTTCCTAATCTTTGCACAAATGTCTAACAGAGTAAAAAGTCCCATCCTAATTATTTTAGTGCATATTAAGTCACTGCTGTGTCAAAACTGTGGATTTGAATATCAAGGAAGACCATTTTCGTCAAGTTTGAAAAACTTTCCAATATGATGTAGAAATTATTCACATGACTGTTTGCTTGATGTTGAGCAACTCGGGAAGTGTGGCTAAGGAAGCCTAATCTGGGAATCATGCTTTGGATTTCATGGAAAATATGAAATTCACCTGAAATGAATGACTCATATTTACCAGTTTAATGTTATTACTGTGAAAACATAGATGGGAAAGTCAAAACTAAGACAGTCTAGCGTTTTCCTCCATCACGACCCTCTAATACATACAACGTGCAAGCAGCTCTTTCCAGGGCTGCTTGCACGTCAATCATTTCTCCCAAATGGTGAAAAATGATTGAATAGAGGCTGTTAATTCAGCTTTTTTTTTTTTTTTTTTTTTAACTTTTTAACAAACAAGTCAATTATATTTTACAGACCTGTTTCAGTTTAATAGCTGAACATTGTGGATTCATGAAACACCTCCAAACACATTTCTGTACGTTTACTTTTTTTTTCCAAGAAAACAAACTTGTCATTTAAATTTCCAAAACAAATACCTTTACAGACCTAAATATGCAAGATGCAAAACGGACTTCCTGCAGACTTCACCAAGCTGTTGCACTTTGCTGACTCAAAGGAAAGACGTCCTCAACGAGAGAGCCGTTAGAATTATACAGTTCATTCAAGAAGGAAATCCAACATAGATTTTGGCAAAAGACCTTGGTTGTTCCCAAATCTGGAGGAAGTAAAAACTTAATGGGAAGATTTATAAAAGAAAACCATGGGTCTACATAAGATGTCAAAGTATGAGGATGAAATATAGAAAACAGAAAACAGGAGTTTATGCTTGTGACAGAATTGCAAGAAATAGTCTAGCACTAAAACACAACAACGGTCGCCTCAAGGTGCTTTTATTGGAATGTAAAGACGCTACAATCAAATGACACCCAATGAGCAAACACTTGGCGACAGTGGGAAGGAAAAACTACAGCGGCCCTGAGAGGCCAAACGGACTGCAACTTAGAAAAACGCTGCAAAAGCACACAAAACACAACGGAAATAGGAAAAAAAAAAAAAATAGAGAAAAGAAAACAAATAGGAAAAAAACTGATTTCCAAAAGCACAATGGAAGTGTTTCTGGGGAGACAATAACCCGACGGACCGGTTGCAGGAACCAAAATATGCAATAAGAATTCCGCTGGGAGACACTTAAAAGAAGTGGAGGATCTATCGGTTTTGTGAAGAAGGAAAAGATGAGAGGTCAGTGTGTTAGCCTAACTATTACCCTAAAAATCCGTCATCAGTATTATATGAATCATGATAAAACACACCTACAATGTTTTGGGTTCCTGCAACTGGTCCGTCGTTTTATAGTCTCCCCAGAAACACTTCCCTTGTGCTTTTGGAAATCTGTGGCTGTCTCCCAATTCAGGGTCTGCAGCCTTAAAGTACGCAGCCTCAACGATCCTCAAGGGCCGCGTACTTAAAGACCGCTAAGGCCGGAAGTGCGAGGCTTGTGAAATGGGACGGTCCAGCCTCCGTTGCGCTGCCCAGGTTGCCTAGCAACCATGATACTAACAGCTGGAAACGTTTCATACAGCTTTGTTTGACAGAAATTTAAGGATAAAATCTTTTGTTCATTTGTTTGTTTGTTTCTACATGAGCTTTGATCATTCTCTGTAAGATTAAGGTCAGCTATTTAACAGCGTATATTTTAAAGTAAAGGCTGTAAAACCAAGTTAGTACAAACGTCACTAATGTCACATAACTTTGCCGACATGTGGCCAACAGTAATGTTTTAATGATCTTCATTATTAAACATTTGCACATAAATAAGTGACATAATATTCAGTACTTACTTAAGTTTACTCTTCGGGCGCCCCTCATCCGCCGTTTTTTTCGGCAAAATTATCCACACCCACCGCCGCGCTATGCATTCTGGGATATGTTGGGCCACGAAGTCTACACCACCACGTCCTTAAAATTCAGGGAAATTAAGGACGCATTTGAGGGCCGCATTTCGGGCAGCCTTCGAATTGGGACAGCCTTCGTCGCGTCGCGGTGACGTAATCGGCCTTAAAATGCGGCCTCTAGGCTGCAGACCATGAATTGGGATACAGCCTGTTTTTTCCTATTTCTGGTTTCGTTTTTCCTATTTCCGTTTTCTGTTTTCCTATTTCCGTTGTCGTGTTTCCTATTTCCATTGTGTTTTGTGTGCTTTTGCAGCGTTTTTCTTATTGCTGGTGTTTTCTTAAGTTGCAGTCCGTTTGGCTTCTCAGGGTCACATTAAAAAACTCCCTTTTAACAGAAAGAAATCTCCCGCAGAACCAGCCAGGGGCAGCCATCAGCCATGACCAGTTTGGGGGTCAGGGGAGGGAGGCACAACAAAAGACTCGCCCTGGGAGAGAGCCAGAGATTAATAATAACTAAGAATTAATAGTAACTAATGAACCTAGGAAGGAAAAACCTTATAGTGTAATGCTTCTCTTAATGATTCCAGACCTTTTTTCCTTTACTTCATCTTTGGAAGTGTTAAAGTTAATTAAAAAAAATTGAGATATGTTTATGATATATAAATATGGGGGAAACTGACATAAAAAACTGAATGAACATGCCAAGGTTTAAATAAGAGATTTTTTAACAGAGCATCCAAATACAGCATGACTTCAAAGGGTTTACAGCGGAAAATGGCAGGAAAGCTTTGATATAAATAACAAACGTATGTGTCTGTATCTGTGATTTTTTTTTCTTTAATTCTGTGTGTCCAGTGGTGATGTCAGACGCGTCCTAGTTTTCCTTCCACACAAGCAGCTGCTTCCACCTTCCACTCTGTAATATTTGAATGTCAGAACATTTCCCTTCTCCTTCCTTCACAGAGTCATTCCACTGTTCTTGTCATGAATCCCAATGGGCACCTCTTACTTTTTTTCCCCTCTTTACTGCAGCTGTGGCTCATCTTGAGAGAACTGTTAGCCGGCTGCTATGACGCTTTAGCTGAACATGAAAAAGGGTGGATTTAAGCATTTTAAGAGTCTTGTTCAGGATGTTGCCGTCCCTGCCGCCGGGTCACAGGTTAGTGTCGGTAAACATGGTGTGCTCCTTCCTCACAGTGCTGAAACCTTTGATTGTATCAACAAATTCTTCATCATCCATAAACTGTAGAAGAAGAATGGAGATTATTGAAGGAAATAGTCATATTTCCAGTGATATGTTTTTTCTTATTAAGCAAGTCTGTCTCTCTTGTGAGTGTTTAAATACCTACAGTTCTGTGGACAAATGTAAAAAATGTGCAGAGTGAGAAGGTTATAGGTTAGCAGCATATAGCGTACTACATTCCTCTGCTGTGACTGTAGCAAAAGGCCTTTAGTGCTTCCAGTTTAAACAGGCACAGCATATGTTTTTGGGATCTCTCACCATCCCACTGTCATGGCCTGAAATGTTGGGATCCCACACGTCATCGTCTCCAGTGAGTGACTTCCCATCCATCACCTGGCTGACGCTGCGCCTCAGGGAGTTCACACTGAGGATGCCCAACTCACCCTGTGGAGGATCCTCATCTCCAGGCTCACATTTAGCTTCCAGCACTTCCTGGTAAGACAGAAAAAGTGCTAAGTATCACTTGCATATAGAATAAAAATGTATTCGTATATGTAGATTAGACGTTTGCTTTTACCTCCATCTTCATGGTGAAGGCCTTGAGCGTTACACTGTTGGAGAAGCCTGTTGTGTCAGGCACAGTATCAAACTAGGGGAAATGAATGAGAGAATTTTTCAGTTGAGAGTAATGTAATAAATGTATTTTATGGGCTACAAATACTAGTAATCCTTTCTTATTTGCTAAATAGTCGCCTTCTTAATACATTGTAACTTATAACACTGTAACCTCTTTAATAAATTGGTAATAATAAAGTTAAGCAGAGAAACTACTAAGAATAAATACTAAGAAAACACTCAAATGTTACCCATCAACTAAATTTGAGTGGTGTATGCTGGTAATAACTCAGACAGCATGGCATATGGAAAATATAGTAGTATTGATTGCCCATTAGTTCTATTCAAAGTTTATGCTGGCAACAGCCCACATTTTATTATCTAAGAAATGTATATAAATCCACATCTGTATATAAATATAATATTCACTTTTCATCACACTTAAAATGATCTTGTACCGTATGTATGTTTCACAGTGTTACTTAGTAAGAAATTACAATTTAGTCTGTAGCGTCACTAAAAGTGTGCTGTATTATGTTTCACTATATTAACAAGACTAGAATCCTATAAGAAAGCCTAGTATAGTCTTGTATAGTACAGTGCAGGACCAAAGGTATAGTATAGCATAGTGCAGCGGTCCCCAATCCCGGGGCCGGTCCGTGAGTTGTTTGGATACCGGGCCGCGAGTTGAGGCTCGGGTGTGAAAACGTAAGGTTTTAAGGGTTTTTATCATTTTTATCATGATTTTTATTTATTGTCTTTATAGTTAACTCAGTTTCCCTGGGTCTTTTCCCATGTGTTATGAATAAATCTTCCTTTTTTTAGTACTGGTACTGGTTTTATTTTGTTGTATTTATCCGCAACACCTTACAGGCCGGAAAATATTGTCAGACATAAACTGGTTCATGGCCCAAAAAGGCTGGGCACCGCTGGTATAGAGAATAAACAATGTAATATACTATAGTATAACATAGCATACTATAGTACAAAACGTATAGTATAGTGTAATATACTATTGAAACTAAACAATATCATATACTATAGCATAAAATATATAGTATATCACACTATAGTGTAGTATATACAGTTGTACTGGCAAAAAGTCTAATCAGGAAAAGTCATGAGTGTCATTCATAATATAAATATTAGGTGCCTTGGTGACCCCTGGTGAATAAGTCAAACACAGCTAGCTAGCTGCAGTCAGTAACCAGTGGTTACTGAGACACGTACAGTTTCACTTACAAATTGTAAGTGAAATGTTGAATAAGCGATAAGACAAAAAGAAACTAGAGTAGATCTCCCCTCACCAACATAGAGTTGCTGGGTGGGTAGATAGCCATGGGACTCCTCTTCTGCATGGGCAGGGCCACCAATGGAGGTCTCTCTCTGCTGAATGGGGGTTTGTTCAGGGCCTAGGCCATGATGAAGAGCGGGAATGGAAAGTTTGGTTTAAGCTGCTTTCTAATGGTTGCAATGATTGTCCCAGTTGTCTATCGTGCAGTTTATGCACATTTTTATTAGTAATGGAAAGAGCAATTAGTAAAATCAGTCTGCCACCATTCACACACAGTAACACAGATGCTGTATCTTACCTTATGAAGCACAACAGCTAGCACGATGGCGAGCAGCAATAGGGCAATGCCTGCCATCACTACAATGAACCACAGTTCCTGGACAACTTGCCTCTCCTCTTGGCCTCCCTCTGCCCTCTCACCTCCTCCTCCTCCTCCTACAAGAGGAGTGGGGTTTGGTGAATCTGGAATGATAAATCAGTAAATACCATAAAGGCACTATGTATTACGGTAATTTTGCACAAAGCTATTCTGTCTTCATTAGTCTTTATAGTCTCTTTTTTTATTTTGCAGATATCATCTGAATATACAAGCAAGAATGATGATAAAATGAAAGATTCACAGATAAAGTAAAAGTATGCACAGTTATGACTTGTAGGGTCATACAAGTCTATCACGTAGGGTTTAGATTGCATGTCACAAATCAACACTTAGAGAAAGAAAGATGATCAGATGCTTGCCGAGGAAGAGATAACACTGTAACTGGAGACACTCTGGCTTGCTTGGCCTAGTTTCTAACCTTCGCAGAAAGCAGCAAAGACCACACTTTCATTCCATTTATACTTTAACAGAGACCATGACTGGCAGTGGATATTGGTGGATTAAAGAGCATATATTGCAGGTAGGCCCCTGAAGGCAAAAAGATGCTGTATAATGAGCATAACATGTGCAATATTTTCATGCAGTTTTCCAGCATGTTCCAACATTCAGTACCAGCCTATTTCTGCCCAAGATGTTGCAGACACTCACTGCAAACTGACAGCAGGTGAAAAATGATGAAGGGGTCGGTGGAAAAAGTTGCTGTGTGGGAGAAGTGGGACTCACCGGTGCTGATGTCCGTTGTTCGGCCTGTGGCGGGGGGTGCTGACAGCCCCTCGCTGTGTGACACATCGATCAGAAGGGCAAAGACCTGCCAGGCGTTTAGGATCACCACTGTCCACCCATCGCTATTTTACATCTGATACTTTTATTTGCTGACTGGCTCCCTTCAGGACTCAACACTCAATTGAGTCCAGCCATGTCTTGTTACAAATTAATCCCAGACAGCAGGAGGAAGACAAAATGCCTAGTATCATAGCTCAAGAAGCCTTGAAAAAAAGCTGCATTTGAGTCCTTCTCCACCTCCGATCAACCCCCCATCGGTGCCATGGTAACAGCCAGGTGTCTGGTTTCAGCTCACCTGAAGAGGCATGTTAGCATATCACCTCTCTAATCCTCCAGTGTACTGCTAGTGTGAGTCATTTCTTATACAGCCTGTCTGTAAGTATGGACACTCATATCAACTGATGGCAGATGGAATAGTTATACAAGCTAAGCTAAGCTACACTAAAAAGCTAATTGTTGCACTTTGAAAATATATCTTTGTAATAAGAAACAAACACCAGACAAGCTCCCACAGAAAAGCTAGTATTCAAATATGGAGGATGAACACAATAAATATAGTGTAAGACACAAGAATGTCTATATTCCAAATATGTAATCTGCTCCAGTTGTTTGTCTTTCTGCCTGTTTGTTAGCAGTTTGGCATCCACAGTTTTCAACCTATCAAGTTCAAATTTTGTGAGATTGTAGATACCAGTAACAGCTCCAAACAAATTACTTTAGGTGAAAGATCAACATCACATCCAAATTGGTGTGAAAATCAATAAAAACTTTATATTGCCTACAATTTTTTATGGATTTTCTTTCAATTTCAAAACAACATACTAGGTCATGGGGGACATGGGTGCCTAGGTTGGCTAAGCATTTAAGCGTGACCTTAGCGTCCTGTATATCATATGAAAGGCCACGGAGAGAGCTGTACAACACTTTTAATTTTCTCAATATGATGCACTAAGACATCACAATGACAATAAAAAACAGGATGACATCATGATATTGTAATAAAAATATCAAAGTTTTACTTTAGGCCCTGCCCTTTGGGGGGCATTGTGCTCTTAATAATACCTTTTTATTTTATCTGTGCTTCAAAAAAGAAACCAGTACGAGTTCAACTTGGTTATTTGTGTGCATCAAGAGGAAACTGTACATAATATTTGCTCAGTTTATTTTCAAGTAAAATCGGTCATCTTACATTTGGAGTTTCTCTTTAAATTTTGGGTGGAAAACTCACTTTTTATTTATTGCTAAATAATAGTGACTAAAAAGAAACCCATCTATGGGAACTTCTGTTTGGGAACTTCTGTTTTTATTGTATGCCCTTTACTCCACTAATTCTACTTTGATTACTCAAAAGGAAGCAGCTTTTGTCGGTGACCGATTTAAAGGATAACACACTGTCTGGCTCATAAGGGGCCTTTGGCCAGCATGAGTTTCAGTTACACTGTTAAACTGAATTTTATGCATCATCATGTTATTGGTGGCGCAGTTGAAAGACATGTATGTAAGGTTAACTGCTGATTTTAAATGGGCTGTAGGCATGAATGTGTTAGTCCTGCAACAGATTCGCGACCTGTCCAGCCCAACTGCATCCCTGGACCGGATATGTGGAAGAGTATGGGTGAATGGATATACCTATAACCATTTTTGGGGAAAAGCTAAAATATTTTTTTGTAAAGAAAAAGCTTTGTAATATGAGCTCCAAATATTTCTGAGAATAACGTGAACTTACTGGCCTGTGCAATATCCGGTATGACCACACGATGGCACTAGGCAGCTACTGCTGGCTTTGCCCTTTCCTGAGTGAACCTACCTCACACCCAGTCATAGTTTTTTATTGCACTGTAGTGAGATTTGGAACAGCTGCATATCCTGTCACATGTATGCTCATTATTTAAAATAATAATAATAATGATATTAAAGATCAACTAAACCCTTTAATTTCTGTGCTGGAGAAACTGGTGCACAAAGTCTTAAAGTGACCTTCAACTTTTCAGGTGTTCAGCCTGCTTTGGTGGAGGTGATGGGGTGATTGACAGTAAAGAGCTACAGGAATAACTTTACTAACAGTTTTCCAGAGGATTGCATGAAATCTTTAAGCTTGAGCCGCTTTGGTGGAATACCGGAATGATTTGAACGATTTTCTTCTTCCTCCTCATAAATTCTACATGGAAAATGGTCCCCTGCTGTATCCTGGATGTATGCATTGATGCAGGTATCAGTGTCATCTGTTTTCCTACCTACTTGTCAAAGTCCTCAGAATGATCTGTACACAGTCTGCCACAACTACCATCTGCTCTCACTTCATCTACTAAAGAAGGGAAATTTCTCACCTGCTCACCTTTAACATGTCTAGATAGATGATGATTATGTGACAGCGCAGGAAGGAAGTCGTCACGGTCCAGTGACCAATCAGTTAGATAAAATCAGTGCGTTAATAATCTTTTTCTTACACTAAGAGCATTTGAAGAAAAACTTACCACCACTTTTCCCAGTGTGTATCAGGTGTATCATGAAATCTTTGTTTTACGTCAGTTTTACCATTTATCTAGGAAAAAGTTCCAACATCCATTAAAAAATACAGCTCTTTCAATGACCTTTGGATAATTCTGTCATTTTGTTACGAGGACACAGAAGCTCATTTTGTCTTTAGCTCGTTGTTAAGAAAGTGTGATAATTACTCTCCATGAATATTTTTCTTTCTTAAGGACAATAACGCCTTAAAAACGATGTCTCCCTGCGGCCATTACAGAGCAACTATTAAGAGAAGCCCTTGCAGGGTTAGTTGAGTGTAAGACATTGCCTGTAATCCAGCAATGAGGGACTTGGAATAATTACTCATTATTTACTGCTGTCTTTGTATCCGAAGCCATTGGGCCCCGGTCGTAGACACCGTAGCTCTGTATCAGAGGGACCCTCTGCATTAACTCGCAGCTCATTTGATTTATTTTTACAGCGGAGCTCTCTTTCGCCTAATACCCTAATCAGCATTCATACCTTGCTGTGATGATTCGGGACAATGCTTTTTTATTGAGGAAGTGATCTCACCCTTGAGTGCCAGAATCAGCCTTTTTTTACAGCCCATCTCCTTAGAGCCTCATCCATCACCAGCACGTCTTGGCGACACGGCCACTAGACACATACTAACTCATTTAAGAAGAGGGACATACAGGGATATATCACTCAAGATCACTAACTCACTTACTGACGGCTCATGGTGTGAAAAATCTCCAGCTTGTTGCAAATCCCTCTGTGCGCGCTGTGAGTTTTAACCCCAGATAAATGAGGAGATTATTTGGCTTCTGCTGACAGACAGGGAGGGGTAAAGGACAAATGGCTTCACTTGGATTCTGATTTGTCTTTCTCACAATTCATCCGTCTTTATTCCTCAGGTTTAGCGTTGCCTCCTCCTCGCTCGTTTCCTCGTCGCCTCTCCTTCTTATCATGTTACTGGAATTCTGATGTAATATTTGCACTCACTGGACACTGTGTTAGGTACAGCTTCTTGGTATCTGGTTGGACTTTCTCACTTGCAGTTCCTCGAGGCACAGATTCATCAAGTTACTGGAAACCTGTCAGAGATTTTGGTCATTATTGACATGATAGCAACGCACAGCTGCTGCAGATTTGTCAGCTGCTCCATGATGTGAATTTACCTCTATACCACATCCCAAAGTTGCTCTACTGGATTGAGATTGGGTGACTAATCTTTGTGACATGACTTATCCTCCTGGAAGCAATTCAGTTCAACGAAACAGCACCAAACAACAACACTAAACAACAGTTGCAGCAAGGTGCTTTATATTGTAAAGTAAAACCCCCACAATAGTACAGAGAAAACCAAGAAAACCCAAAACAATCAGATGACCTTCTATGGGTGAGTGCCTTGGTGACAGTGAGAAGGAAAAACTTCCTTTTAAAAGGAAGAAACCTCAGGCAGAACCAAGCCCAGGGACGAGCGGGCAGCCATCTGTTGAGACTGGTTGGGGTGAGGGGAGACAGACAGAGACAAAGACATGCAAAACATTCATCTAAAGATGTGCACACTGTAGTCATAAAGAATTGGACATGATCAAGAACAATACTCAGGTTAGATGTGGCATTTAAATGATTCTCAAAGGGCCCCAAAGTGTTCCAAGAAAATATTCCCCACTCCATTACACCACCTGAAATTGTGTCCTGTTGTTAACGCCAAATTCTCATTCAACGATCCAAATGTCACAACAGAAACTTAGATTCATCAGATCAGGCAAACATTTTCTGCTATTCTGTGAGCCAGTGTGACTTGGAGCACCCGTTGTAGGCTTCTGCCACTGTAGCCCATTTACTTCATAATTGAGAGATGCTCTTCTGCCTACTTTGGTTGTAACAGCTGGTTATTTTAGTTACTGCTGCCCTCCTATCAACTCAAAGGAGTCTGGATCATGTGGAACTGCCACTCACTGGACATTTTCTCAACCCAAATTCACTTAAATCACCTTTCTTCCACTTCCAGGTGCTGGTTTGAACTTCAGCAGATTGCCTTGCCCAAGTCTGCATGCCTAAATGCATTGACTTGACTAGATATTTGTGTTAACAGGCTGTAGAACATCTGCGTCTAAATAAGTGGCCAGTGAGTATATATGAATTGTGCAGCTGTGGATTTGGCCGTCACACACCTAATAGACATACTTTGCAAGGTGAATATAATAGACTACACTGTAAATCTAGCCTAACCTTATTTTTCCTGCTGTATTAAATGCTAAATAATGGAAAGTGAAACAGTGTTACAAAATAATAATAATAATGAGTTTGTTTTGTAAGGATCACAGTATGATGAAGTGAGTCAAATGCCTCTACTTCTATGAGTCTCAACAGGCAGCTGATGACCAGCACTCTCTGGGGCCACTGTTAGACTTCATTACATTATGGCTGTTAATTATAAATCTCCTTCCAACTGGGCTCAGATGGCCTAAATGTGCCATAATGGGCCCAGCTTGAAAATGACAGTCCATTGTCAGACTGCACGGAATACACCGCACCCACTTACCAGCTCTTAATGAATTTGTTTCAAACCCCTCTTCGCTTTATCGAGGAAGAAGGGGACACACGGATAATATGAGCTTTTGCATTAAGGGGATCATCTTTATTGCCCAAAAAAATCCACCTGAGAATGAAATAGCACAGCACAGCTCATCCAGACAAAGCTTAATTGCATCTTTAGACATTATCTGTTGGCATAAGACGTGATGTATATACAGCAAGTCATATACGACATACATTTAAATCGCCATTCTGCTGCTACATCTGTTTTTCTCATCACAAAAAAAAGCACATTATAGTGTCACAGTACCTTGAGTTAAATAAAGAGCAAGACTTGGACATTTTAATTCCGTGTACTGAGGTTCCTTTAAATCCCTTCATTTAACAGGTGCGGAAAACAAAGACAGAAAAACGACTCTTCACACAAAACACGCTAACAGATTAACAGAGCGCCATCACCAATTTCCCCAGACTTTATGGCTAAAAGGAAAAGTAGTGCACAAATTTGTTCCTACACAGACTTCTATCATAGAAAAGACATTGAGCGCCTCCCTAATCCAGATTATACAGTATGGCAGCCATTATTTATTTTTATTTTTGTATTTTTTACATAGTTGAAGTTATATCTATGGGTCTACACAGCTCTACGACATTATGATCTTCAAGTACAGACTCCACGTTTAATCACGCTGTCTTTCATTTTTAATGATATGACGTTGGTATCAGTGCTGTAGCAGAGAAGCTGGTAAAAAATTATCTTACAATGATATCATTTAAAAATCTTTAAAAAAAAAAAAATCATTATCCACTGCAATTGCTCATTAATGCCACATTTAGTAAAAGAAAAATAACAAAAGAGCAGAGCCACTTTCTAAATAAATATCACTTCAGTTGCATCATGATATACTCTTTCCCTGAAATTTTCTCTAAACTCCAGATATCAGTTGTTGTTGTATTAGGTGCTGATCATTTAATTGCTTCACTTTAGTCACTGATGTATGAAAGTAGTAGATATGTATATATATATATATACTATAAGATATTTTTGCAATAAACCACAGAGCAGGGATGAAGGTTTATGTGAATGCCTTACAGGCCACATCATATTACTGTGGATTTTTGCTGGTATTATTCAATATATGAGTCTCTACTCTTTGGCAAGACTTACTCTAGTACCTCCTAGGACATGTATACCTTTTCTATACAAAAAGGACAAACAAAACCCAAGTCATAGTAGGTTTTCTAAATGCACTAGAATGCATATTTTACAGGCTTCGAGATGAATAAAGTAATCCACAAGGATTTTCAAGTATCATGTGGTCATTTGAGAAAAGAAGCTCTAAGTTTGGCATGTAACCGTAGATATCTCTAGAAGGCGACTCTTCTGCTTTTAACGCCACCTGTCCATTTGTCTTCATCCTTTGAAGCGGGTCAGCACTCTTAGTTCGGTGTCACAAACGGCAAAGACGACAACGGCCTCGTCACTGAGACGCAGCTTGCCGGTTTTACGGCCTTCTTTTCCGCTTTGATTTAATATTTCATTGGTGGAAGGAAGGGTGTGGCTTCAAAAAAAAAAACGTTCCTGCCACTTGCAAATTTGAGACTTTACTGTCAAATGCGAACTGATGTGGACAAAAAAACATGGCGTGAAACCCCACGATTACCCGTTATCCTTCACTTCCTCACATGCTAACCCCTGCAGGACGAAGCGAATGGCTGTCTGCGTTCAGGTCAGGCTTTAGCCTCTAGAAGTTCGAGGAAGAGTTTGTGCATAGGCACACGACCGTCCTGCTTGATGCTGCAGAAGTGCTGGATGGCACGAGCAGCTGTCTGACGGAGAAGTGGAAGGGTCATGATCATTTTGCCCGCTCGCCGAGCATCCTCCGGGTGGTGGATGGTCTCGTAGTCCTGCAGGGCTCCGTGAAGGACATCCTGGAGCCTCTGCACTGCCTCTGAGTCCTCAATATGCATCGAGTCTATTAGGAGAGATGAAAGTAAGATCTTAAGCTATGTCAAGAAATTAAAAGGTTTTACTGTAAAAAGAAATGTACAAATTCAGAGGCCAATCTTCATAATAAGAAGCTTCATACCTGAGTTAGCAAGTGCAATAGCTTTGAGTACCACAAACTCCTCCTTCTCTAGCCCCATGGCTTTGTATTTCTTCACCAGCTGCAAGATAGCATTGTTGAGGTCAAGCAGGCCAGCTAGCTTTGACTGCTCCTCATCCATGATGTAATCCTCAGCATACACAAGCTTGTCCTCCAAGGCCAGCGAGCGAAACACCACTCGAAGAATCAAAATCTCCATCCAGCCGCTCTGCAGCAGACTCATCTGGTCCGCCAGAGAGAGCGAGGGGAAGCCTGAAAGGAGAGAGAATAAAGAAAGATTTCCCACATGTCAGCTCACATGTCATGGTTAGTCTTACAAGGCCTGTACAAGACAAGGAACTTTCCTAAGTCTGTGAAAATAACTCCTTTGGATGGAAATAGAGACTTGTGACAGAAAAAACTAAAAAAGGAACCTCCTTCATAAACTGAGTGTTGAGCTTGAATGAGGAGGGTATTTAACAGACAGAGAGGGTCTAATGGAAGATGCTATTAGGCTGTGCAATGGGAAGTTCAGTCCTGTCTCTCTACCCTCAACCCCAACTGGTCATAGCAGATGGCTGCCCCTTCCCAAGCCTGGTTCTGCTGGAAGTTTCTTCCTAAAAAAGGGATTTTTCCCTCCTAATGTAAGTGCTTCACCCTAGGGCGTCGTTTGATTGTTGAGGTTTTCTCTTTATTATTCTTGGGTCTTTACCTCACACTATAAAGCGACTCGAAGTGACTGTTGTTGTGATTTAGCGCTATATAAATAAAACTGAAAATTGAATTGAAGTACAGGATCCAGAATTTTGAAAGTTTAGCCTGATCCATCCTTCCTTTGACCTAGTCCTCAAGTTTTCTGGAAGGGCGGTTACTGGAGTAGTTCACAATTTCCTTTTGTTGCTGACTCAACCTTAAACCGCTATTTAAATTTTGACTTTCCGCATTGTGCAACATGTGACAGATCTCTTAACTCAAACAGATCTTAAATCCCAGCGCTAAATACAGAAATTGCAGATCATTGTCTATCCTGAATGCACAGATCTCGGCCATAACAAAATTTCTAAGTCACGTTTTATGAAAACGTGACTTGAATCTGATAACACTGACTTGCATCGCTTTGGCTTAGAGGGTAAAGCGGGTCACTGGTTGAAAGTCCAGCTCCACCAGTCTTTGTGTTGAAGAGTGCTTGGGAATAATACTAAACACCAAATTGCTGATGCATCAACAGTGTGAGTGTGTGTCCATATGATAAATTAAGCCTGTATAGATTAAATCGCTGTATGAATGTGGGCATAAAGGGGTAAATGTGGCTTGTATTGTAGAGCTCAAAACACTACATCTATTTAACATAAAGTTCACTGTGTGGTTCTTACTGTCAAAGACAATTCTTTCCTGTTTCCTGTCCTGAGCCGTGACGCACAAAAGGACTTTAATAGGCTACAGTGGGATTAGGCTACTTATGGGAGTTCTTGCAGTGTTTTCAAGTGGGTTCCTATTTCATTAAACTAATTCAATTAATACATAATAAACCACCTGCAATGATAAACACCAAATGCTCTTTCTCACGTCTTTAGAGCTCCATGCCTATTATACATAACTGTACGGTGATGACACATTGTTATGTTGTTATTAGACAAAGCTAACGTTTAGCGTCGTCTCTTAGTTATAAAGTCCTTTGCTTGTATACATTCTGGTCTTACTTTCTGTGAAGCTCAGCTTAGCATAAACCTGGTTATCCATGCTTATCAATATAAGCAATGATAGAGAATTTGCATAAAACAAAATGATTTTACACAAGGGAAGGCCACACGGCAAAGGGCATTACAAAGGACACAGGGAGTGAATAGGTGGTGAATCTAATTACTCTCTGTAGGACGTGCCTGCTTTGATTGACAATTACACCCCACAGGAGTATGATTAAACCCACCCACAGCCCCCGCATAAACCTACATTTACACACATACTTGCACACGTTTACTGTAATTAAATGAATGATTTTACAGAGCGAGGGAGCGGAGTGGGAGGTGTTTGTATTTTTGACACCACTGGTGATTGTTATCAGGATCCACTTCTCTTTACAATCAGTACGGGGACATCAGTGGCACCCATTTCCCCCTACTATCACTCCCTGATTGATTGGAAAAGCTGTCTGTGCACAATTTTATTGGCCAATAGGGATCAGTATTCCGGCGCAGGATCATCGATCAGAGAGAAAGACCAGCACGAGTACGTGTTTGAGCCTGCATGATGAAATCGCAAGCAATATATTGATAGATTTTGAGGTAAAGTTAAACCATCAATAAAAAGAAAAGATCGTGCATTAAATGGACCAGGCAAACATTTACCGAGGGCAACAAGGAGGAGAAAAATCTTGCACGTGTTTGGATCATATCAACAACAGCGCATGGACAGTCACACTACAGTCACCCTTTAAGCATATTCATTTGACAGCCAACTTGCATCACGGACTCAAAAAGGCCAAAAACAAAGAGGGCAGTTGGTCTTTAGCCAGCTCATCTGCCAGTCCGGCCTTCAGACTTCAAACCACATCACTGTCAATCTGCCTGATAAGAGCAGACAAGGAGGAGGGGGAACAGCCAGGACAGTAGCCACATCACACTCACCTCCCCCTGGGCAAAGAACTCAGATGGCCCGGGCCACTTTGCCCAGGACCCCGATTCTCTCAACAGTGGGGGCCGTGTGTCCTGCCACTCACCCAGAGCTGATGTGACATGGCCATTACGCTGCTAGGAAAGGCCAGTCTTTTTTTAAATACTCGTATTCTGAGTGCATGTGTCTCTTCAATCTACATTTTCTCTTTGTTTCCTGTCAGTTGAGCTTTCTTTATATCTTTTACACCCTCAACCTGTTCCATAAAAGATCCTATTGTCATGTCTGTTCTTCCTTTTTTTGTGTCTTTTATTTTGAGATGCTTGTCATATCCTCTTTGGCCAATCTCATCTGTAATCTGCTTTTTTCTTTATCACCGCTGTGATTTTGATGCCTCTGACATGGTCTGGAAGGCTGAGCACTAAAGGGGCAATGTTTTTAGATAACAGAGTGGTGTACAGGTTGGGACTTGAGCAGTAACTTATTTTATTCACACTTAAAAATATCAGATTATTTGAACAGGTCTCACCTGTTTCCACTCTTTATCACTGAGCTTGGCCAACTGGCTCCAGCTTTAAGTGGAAGTAGCATGGATCAATTTATCTAACGATATGTTATAGCGAGTGAAACGTGTGCTGAATACATAGCAGCAGGTTGGGCCTCAAGAGTCTGAATTCAGTGAAATGCCATTTAAAAAATATAATATAACAATAATAATGGAGCCCATGTATTATTTGATTTAAGATAATATATATATATATATATATATATATATATATATATATACACACATATATATATATATACATACACATACATATTAAAGGTTATATGACACTGAAGTAGTTCAAATATTTTCACAGCTTTTTTGTGACATTTCAGAAGTTTGATTAAGATGTGCTTGACATTTTGATTGAATTTTAAAAATCAAAGCCCCCCACCCCCACCCCACCCCAAGGTACGCGTCCACCGCTGCTCCGCTCTCCCAGTAAACCTTCCACTGGCAAAAGGGCCACAAATACACCCATCACTCGGACTCCCATCTGTCTTGACAGTAAAGAGCCAAACAACGGGAGAAACGCAGACAGCAGGGGCCCCGGGAGGTGAGAAGTGGGTGGGGGGAGTGGGTATTATAAGAGAACAATGGAAACGCTGATGACGGACACCAAACACCAACACGCACCCAAATGATTGCTTCATGTTCGCTTCGTAGGGGCGAGCATGGAGGCGAATGTAGTTGAGAGAGGGGTTTTTGTTTGTATTGTAAGCATTTTAGAGATGAGGCATCAACAAAAAAAATTCCAGGTGTTTCCCCTGTCGTGTTTTGGGTGTGGACATATATATATATATGTACATATGTGTATATATACATATATGTAAGAGCAGAATCAAGACCAATGATAAAACTCTGTCTGATGAGCTGGTGTATTCAGTTAACCTGCAGTTTTCAAGAACTTTTCTTCTGTGACTGCGTTTTTCCACTGAATGTTAATTTTCCACCTTCACAAAGTCACTATGCTGTATTTGCACATGTCAGGAACCACGACTCAAACTTAAAATAAAGGAAAACAAAATATGTTTTCACTGCAAAGCATGGATTTTTTGGTTGAATGTCCAACTAGCAGGCCTTATCCTTTTTGTTAAATGATTGTTAGCCAGTCAATATGAAATTGAACAGACTTTTCTTTGAGTCACTACCACTTTCTCTGTTTGATTGCAAATGGAACATCTTTTTTTTTTGTACTGATGATTGAATTTTGAAGACATTAGCTTTAATGGTCATTTTTTAAATACTATTTTCTGACAAATGAATTATTGAATCAATAATGAAAATAAAGCCTAAAATGCCATCCCTGTTTTCCACAGTTATTACATTTTCACTTCAGCACCAATCTAAAGCAGTCTCTGTACACTCTGATAACTAAAGTATCCCACTCTTGAAGGCGCTGCAGGATTAGGAGAACTCATTTCACCAGTTTGGAGCATCTTGTATCTAAAGGTGGTCCAAAACAACCACTCAAAGTGTGTAAACTGCTTCTGAATTGTGGTCCTTTTATCATTCCTGGGTCTAAACCTGCAATATCAAAAGCAGATCCAGCCTGCATACCTCTGTGGCACATGATTACAACCATCAACAAAGCTGTATTAATCCCACTAAGCTTTTAGAATGCACTTCCCCTCTGCTTTCTACACGTACATTCAAAGAAGGAAAAAAAAATATCTCCGGACATCCGGACATCCTTCCACTGTTCCTGTGTCAGAGGAGAAGCTAAGTGTGCTCCAAGTGCCAGGAGGATTTCCATAATTCAGACTGCACAGGGAGACGCCTGCGGCCCAGGAAATGAATTAAAACTTCCAGGTGGCCGCGGCTCATCTGGCTGATATATTAGGAGCACACTTTGGTCAGCAAGGGCACGGCGCATACACACACATACACGCACACACAGGAGCTTGACGGACAGATAACAGGCAGCCAAGCCAACATTACCTCCCTCCTCTGGGCTTCCCGTGAGTGTCTTGGCTGCTACAAGTCAGAACAATCCTTCCACTGATCTGATTAGAGACTTAATGGAGCTAATGTGTGCGGTGTGCTTGTGCGAGGAGAGTGAGTGAGGCAGGGGAGACCAGCCGGAATCATACCTGGGATGTGCTTGGCCCAGCCGATGTTGACCACCAATTCTCTGTCAGCCAGGTCGCACAAAGTGGTCAGAGCCTTGATGTCGCTCTCAGGTACCGTGGGATCCGGCATGGCGAAGATGCCCTCTGGCTCAGCGACCAGCAGCAGAGATACCACCTTGTTCTCCACCACACCACCTACAGAGACTAAAATGAGTTAGAGTTTATTAATATCATAACTTTTGATCAATTGATCTCATTGATATTAGGATTTCCTTTGAAGAGAAGACACTAAAGACACACACACTCATGCAAAAGTTAAAAAAAAGGTGGGGAAAAAGTGCAAAAAACAAGCTACCTGACCTGAACGGTCATTATAGTTTTGTATTTTTCTATTTTTTTTTTATCTGTGTTGCTGTTAACTAAAATGTTTTTATATATGGTTTTAGATTTTAGCTGAGTTTTAGTTGGCTAGAATAACCTAAAAACCTTTGCTTTATCCTTGCTTTACTACTGGAGCACGCTCATGTCAGGAGTGACGTCACTCCCAGCTCCAACATCTGACTTCAGAATGCACTGCTGACCTGATGTTTGAAAAGGAGGTAGCTTTAAATAAGCACTTAGAATAAAACATTGAAAATTAATTGTATTATAAAGCAATAAAAGTTAATTTTGTTTGCTTGTGCTTTGACAGACAAAATGACAGAAAGCATTAGTGGACTGTTTTGGCTCCCAAACCACAACTTAAACCGTAAGAAATGACTCCATTAACACTTATTAGAACATTTTATTTTTTCACTTACATGTTTTTTTCTGTGGCAAGGCATTCTGAGGGTGTAGATATGGGCTGTTCTCGGCATCTATTCTCCTCTTGTACTTTTGTCTGCCACCTCGGACCCGGTCCAGACGCACACCTACATAAACACAAACAGAGGACAATGATGTTTAGCATAGCCACAAACCAGTAATCTTGGAAACTTTCCCAAGCCCGGATAAATGAGGAGGATTTTGTCACGAAGGGCATCCGGCGTAAAATCTTGGCCAATTCAAACATGTGGATCATAAAGAATGACAGTCATGTTATAAATATAGATGCCTGTTTGTCCTTTTTTTCATGCTAACGTCCACTCATTTACACAAAATAAATTACTGCCATTTCATTTTGAGTGACATTAAGTGTGTTTGAAACAAATCCTTGTTTTGAAGGTATATAAATGGCACAGGTAGCTGCTAAGTGTTATATTTAGTTTCTTAGCATTGTTTCACCTCGACCAGATGCTTTTGGTAGCTTGTAACAGAATTCTGACTGAATATTTGATCACTCTTCTTGGCACAATTGGTTGGAATCCAGTTGTGTTCAAGTTTTAACTGTCTAGCTCTTACATTTAGGTTAGATACTTGGGATCATCTGAGGATGAATGGTTTTCCCATGGGCCTTGTACATACATACAGTTGTTTGAACTAATCATCCTGCAATGCAGTTGTGTGCCCACCTAGTGTACCAAAAATACTAGCATTAGCTGATAGCCTAGCACTAGAACCTCTCACGCCAAAATAAAACAAGTCAGACTCTATCAGCATCAGAGCTGAAATTTCAGACTTTAAAATAGTAGCTTAGAAACCAGCGGTTGATGTCATGGTGGCTATGTCCATCTTTTCTATACAGTTTATGCTCAAATAGCAAATGAAAGTTTCTCATGATGACTAAATAAATAAAGTTTGGGTGTCAGGAAAATGCTTTTTTGTCAAACCCAATAAACCCACAGGAAGTTGGTCAGTCACCAAGCAAAATACACTGACATCTCAAGGAGAATAGACAGGACAAGTCTAATGCTGGCACCGCAGCATGCATCCTGTAACATGACACTCAACAACTTTAGAGCAGCTGGTGACAACTGCTCATCTTAACAAGCACTGTGGCAATAACCTAGTCACCATGACGATAGGGATTTAAGTGTGTGTGTGTGTGTGTGTGTGTGTGTGTGTGTGTGTGTGTGTGTGTGTGTGTGTCCAAATGAGGCAATTCGACGAGGGGAAGCTGATGGGATTTATACTCATGGAATCGCCATGTGTCTCTACAAAGACGAAGCATGCATCCAGTGAGGTGAACGTGACTCAGGAACCCTTCAGTAGTGGTGTTGGATTGCCCAATCTACACAGTGTAAATAGCCGTAGTGCCCCTGAATAGATACATAATGGCATTGGCATCAGTAAGAGACACACCAAGGGTATTTGCTCACTTGACACCTCACAGTAATACCCCACGCCTTTGAGCCTGCAGCCTTCTGTACTCAGTCTTACTTCTGCAGATATTTATGTACCGCTTACATCAACATTAAGAACATCAAATAAGGTTCTCTTAGTCGGACATGCAAGATGTGTTTTGCGGTTTTATCACTTCCATACCAGTGGTTTGTAAAGCTATTTTACAGGTGTGATTTACTATAACATATAATTCCATAGAATTTATAGAATTTCTACTTTATGAGTTAATGTACCATGAAGAGAGACAAAGGTGAGCCAGAGGAGAGGTTTGTGCATAGCAATCTGCTGGGTAACCTTTACTGTAAGCCAACAGGATATTAACAACTATCAAACTGCATGTGTTTACACTTTTAAAAAAGTGGACATGTCTGACACACAAACACCAAATCAATGTGTACTTATCTCCGCAAATTATATCATATTACACAGCGCCTATTATTCAGTCAGCCTCATTACAGTCAGAGTATTATGCACAAATTGACAAGTGTCTATTTGTACATAATACTCTCAGCAAATATATCAGTAATGAATACTTCACAGATGGCATTTGTGCGTCGAAGTTTTGCTGTGTGATCTGCTCACTGGTTTGGCACCAGAGTTCAACAATATTTGCATTAAAATCCAAAACCAGTGTAGGGTTCCCAGATGTTTATCTATATCTATATATCTATATCTATATCTATATCTATATATATATATATATATATAGATATATATCTATATATATATCTATATATATATATATATATATAGATATATATCTATATATATCTATCTATATATATATATATATATATATCTATATCTATCTATATCTATATCTATATCTATATATATATATCTATATATATCTATATATATCTATATATATATATATATATATATATCTATATATATATATATATATATATATATATTTATAGAGAGAGAGCTAGATATATAGATATATAAGCAGCAAGTCCAGCTACACCCACGCAGTCCTGTTTAAGTGGTTAATTTAAAAAAACAAAACAGTCTTACCAATTATTAATGTTAAGATGATAGCCAAAGAACAGTCTTTTTTAAATTTGTTTACATATTTGGTAATATCCAGCTGTATAATTCAAAAGGGATTTCTTAGTCATTTTTAAGCTAAATGAACAGTTCTTTAGGTGCTACAAAGCAGTTTTCAATATCAACTACTCAAAAGAAGCTGTAATACATAAATGATTTGCATCTCTGTAATATAACTTACATGTGCAACAAAAATAGCATCCAACCATTAACCTAAAGTACAGAATCACGGGGTAATCATACTTTTAGACCGCACATAAAATATGGACACAGCCACTGTAATGTAGCCTGGTTGAACCCTTGAGCTGAGTCATCAACATCTTACTGTTCAGGATTCGAAGTGTTTATTGTCATGTGTCACAAGAGACAAAGGCATTTCTCTGTGCAATGAAATTCTTTCTTTGCTGTCCACCCACAGATTCCGATTAATATATACAATAGAAATAGAACATATAAATACAAATAGTACAAATAAATAAATGAAGACAGAAAGGGAGACAAAATATGGAGATTTGAAACAGGAATGTGTGAAGACAAATGTGATATGCAAGGGAATAATAGGTAGCTGCTTCCTAAAACAGGGATGGACAATTCATTTCTCAATGGGCCACATGAGAAACTGGGACTGCTGTGGAAGGCCACACACTAATATTGGTGAAACTGGGACTGTTGTGGAAAGCCATATGCCAATATTGGTGAAATTGTGACTGTTGCGGAGGGCCACATACTAATATTGGTGAAACTGTGACTGTTGTGGAGGGCCACACACTAATATTAGTGAAACTGGGACTGTTGTGGAGGGGCACACACTAATATTGATGAAACTGGGACTGTTGTGGAGAGCCATATGCCAGTATTGGTGAAACTGTGACTGTTGTGGAAAGCCACACACTAATATTGGTGAAACCGGGACGGCTGTGGAAGGCCACATACCAATATTGGTGAAACTGGGACTGTTGTGGCACAACAATATTGGTGTGCAGCCCTCCAAAACAGCCCCAATTTCTCATGTGGCACCTTGGAGAAAAAAATTGTTAATGCTTGTCCTAAACTGTATGCCTTATTATCTATTGTACTCAAAATGGGAATGTATTTTACAAAATTTTGCAAATTCTTACAAAATTTAAATCATGTTGTATTAAGTAAGCCCTGAAACCTATGATTGGGGCATGAACCTAATGAGTTTAGGTCATAAATCAAGTGTAAAGTAGAGTTATTTTCCTATACGCTTCTATATATTCTGACTTCCCTTTATAACCAGGGGTCGTGTTCGTCTTCATTTTCATCTTTTATATACAGTCTATGGTCATACTTTTAATATACTGTGCTTCACAAGAGCAAGAAAGAAAACTTAATATCAATATGGATGCAGAACAACAATGACATACAAATAAGTTTAGATCACGTGTTCACTAAGTTTTAAGATTTGTGAAGACTGAGAAGTTAAAGCTGAAGAAGATGAGCAAGGTAATAAAGGAGAGATTGGCTGTGGAAAGTTAATGCCCCCTGACCTGCTGGTAATGTCATAAGGGGCAAGTATGGATTAGCTGGAAGAGGATGTGGGTGCCTCCTATGTGTTGTTATTAGATTTAACACTGTTGGCAAACACAAGTCAAACATTTTTTTGTGGTTTGATTAGTAGAAAAAATTAGCTTTCATGCAGGTATATTTGTTTCCACTCACATGTGAGAGTTACAACACACATCAGAGCTGAGTGTAAGTTTTCACAGTGGAATGTGCCGACAACCAGAGGGCCAAGAATAGCTTTCATGGATAACAAAACAGATATTCATGCACACCTCCTTCCTGTTCCTCTGAACAGCCCATCTCAGTTTGATAAATAGGGAGTAGTCATATTTATTTTTTGCCTCTTACATCAGACCATCTTCCTTTGAAGGGATATGGACTTCCACATGAGACGCTTTTACAGGTTCCTAAAATGCACCCTGCATACATACAGGTGGTTGAGAAACAGAAAAATCCAGCCACTGATCCAGACTGATTGTTGTTAGCGTGGTTTAGTGTTTAGTATAAACAATCCCACACTCCTCGGATATTGCGACAAACATACACATGGTGCTACTAGCAGCACTGTGGCGTCATCTTTCCTCTGTCCTGATGCTTTTCTCAGAATGCTGATTAATGCTGAATGATTAACACCCCTAAGAAAAGGTAACTCCAGCCGGGAGGAAGTAGAGATTAGACAGTAAGACAAAACAGAAAGGTGGGGGCTAGTCAGGGAATTGTTGCACCATTGCCCATATTTCTTAGAAACATAAACCATTAAACCATAAAAACACAGAATCACATAGTTTCTGCTTTATAACGTCTATTTTCAAAATAATTTTCACATTTCTTAAAATACTAATTTTTACTGTTCTGAGTAGCACCAGCAACTGTAGAAATGGGGACTAAACAAAGCTTAATCAAATCCTGCCTGAGGTCTATGTGTCTTTTAGCTGTGTTTTTAATATGGCTCTGACTCTCCCCATTAAACCTCACAGCTCCTCTGTCTCTGGCTTTACTACGGCCTCCCCAGGGAAGAGCGGCATTACGATACACGATGAAGCGCATTACGAGGGCGCTTATAACCAGAGTTACGAGGGGCAGTTCGCATTTCACGGAGGTCCAGGAGTCCCACAAGGCATCTGGAGGAATTTATGAGGGAGGAGGGAAAGCAAAGAGAAGAGAGGGCTGAGAGGTAGACTGGGATGCTGCTGATGCCCCCACCCCTCCCCCGCCACGCACACACCCCATTAAAAGCAGCTAATTTAGAAGAAGGGCAGAGACAGTCCTGCTCACAAGAACACAGTGGCATGAGCATAAATATGGCTGCTGAGTGACATGTTTAAACACAAACACGTGTAAAGATGCTATTATTCTGTATATCAATAACTTACAGGCACATTTATACACAGCTGCAATGACCAGATGCTGTTGTGTGCTTAGCAACGAGGAGGTGGTATTAAATTATCATTGCACTTTATTGCAACCTGGGTCGCATTTTAGCAGTTGTTACCCATTGTTTCTATTGGTTTAGCATTAGACCAAAAAAAGTAGCTGGAGTCATCTGAGAAGTTGACAAACCAAACCAAACGAGAGGCTGCCCGAAATTATGATAATCTGTCAGCAGACAGGCCATAATATATGCTCTCTAGGTTTTATATGATGGACATTAAGTCTTGAAATTTGTGAGACAGCGTACGTCACGGGAGAGTAGAAACTTGTCGGGCTAATGCGTTATTCCCAGCAGATGGATCCACATATTTGATTTGGCACAGATTTTTACGCAGGATGCCCTTCCTGATCCAACCCTCCAAGGCGTTTGTGTTTCGTCAAGGCCTCAAACTTGGGACATTTCACTTGTCAGTGAACAACACAATGAGCTATCAAATTCCACCGACAGCGTCTCTGACTGCTCCTATTCACTGAATTTGGGATCTAATCATTTATTTTGCAGACAGAGAAAGTTAGATCCACTTTTATGGAATCTAATGAGAAATTTCTGTGAAGCCCATCAACCTGCAAACTGCGTTTAACATTCAGAGGAGGATTGCAAATGCAAAGAGGTAACGGTATATCTGTTGCAGCAGCCATAGTTGTGTTATGAGCCTATGTTTTTAAGACATAACTCTTAAGGAAGAAAAAGGTCTTTAATTAAAAAACAAATGGTAAAATCAATATAGAGATGAAATCAAACCAGAACAGTGCTGACCCAGAAGAAACAGAACCTTTACTAAGGAAAAAACAAACGCTAATAGCAATAAAGCAGCATGGTGAGTTTTTTGTTAGACCCTGCATGATGCACAGAGGTTGACGTGCCTCTGATGCTCAGGATTGGTCCGATCCATAGAACAAGTTTTCTGGGGATCATTGAAGATAATGCAATGGGTAGCTACATCCCTCTTGTATTCTGCCTGCGACCAAAACATAATAAATAAGAAAATAAAGAGAAAAAGCACAGGTTCAGAAAGGTAGCTGACACTTCCCTCGCGTCTTCTAGTTTGAAAACACTGAATAAAGGTTTTTGAATTCAATATGGCTCTTGTGAATTACATGGTGTGTGATGCTGACAACAATGCTTAATAATTCTATTTACTCTCTCTTATGCCTTGGATTTCACCCCCCCACCCACCCACTCATGCGTTTCATCAGCTCCCCTCTCTCTTCCTTATCTTCTCGTGGACATACGCAGAAGGCAACAAGTGGCCGGTACTGTAGGAGGTCGCTAATGTTTTCCTTTTTGAGTCACTTCTAAATCTGGATAATATGTCACACCGCAGGCACATAGTGACACTAAAGGAGCACCTGACCACACTCACAGAGTACTAGTGGAACATATTTACCACTGTCATCTCATGTTTTTGAGCATGTATGATGAAATTTTGCAGGGTGGACCTTAGCTATAGAAAAAAGGCAGGAACATGAAAGCTCATTGCTAAAATTATTTGATGTATTGTAGCAGTATTTAATAAGTATAAATACTCTGTAAGGTGACTGGGATCTGTTAGCACAGATCCTATAATTCTGATGTAAGAAGTGGCAGAATGTTATTGATTACTGCAAAACAGCAGGCTCAGTAGGCTTTAATAGGTAACTTATCCCATTCTAGTTTAATCTGCCCTTTAACTCTCCTTTAACTGTGCAGCTCACAGCGGGCTCTGTTATCTTAATAGCTGCTGCAGCACTGCTCACACACCTACACAAGTTGGCACATGCCCATAGGCTATTTCAGAGGAAGACTCATGAAGCAAAGATTGACACAGATGAGCAGTTATTAGCTTTCTCCTCCCTCTCTAAGACACAGCTCTGCATTGTTCAAACTTGTGTTTACCACACATACAAAGTACCTACACACACGCACCTCGTAGCCGGAACAGAGAGCTTGAATTTTAACGGTCAGAAGTTTTAGGTTTCATTTGAGTTTACACAACTACTGTGAAGGGTTTACTAGGTTATTGTTTAGAGGAATGCACTACAAAGTAATTGCAGCCAGACTTGTATTAGGCTTCACTCTCTTTCTCAACTGTCTGAAAGAGGAGATTTGAAATTCTGCCACCGACTGATCGATCTCAGAAAAAAAAGGCAGCTCGAGTAAGGTTTTGACAAGGATGGGAAAAGGTTTTTTTTTTAGGATATAGCTGACCTTCTCTCAACATGCCCACTGCCAGACATTTCACAAATCGACAAGCCTGGCAAGATTTCCGTCTTCTCTTGGTGATTTCACATTCATTGGATGCTGGGCAGCTGTATTCGATGTTACCTGGAGGATAACAAGTGAGAAGGGGGGGGGGGGGGGGGACTTAGTAGTTGCTTTGCAAACAATGAAGCAGCAATTCAGTATTACTCATTGTCACTGCTATCTCTATTATGTCTGAGAAAATGTTGAGATTACACAGCAAACCTCACTGGCATCTGTAAAGGATCTAAACTGAGGTACTTTTGAGAAACATAGTTTTTTTTCAAAAGGAAATGTTATTAAACCAAGGCTGAGATACTTAGAGTTAGACTTAGAGCTTTTTATTGTCATTGTGCAGTTTCTTGCACAGCGAAATTGGGTAGATTGGGTAGATACGCTGACTTTAAGGTTGTAGTTCCTTAGACTGTTCCTTATTTGCACCATGTTGGATCTCAGGTTTTCTGTTGTGTATTTGTGGTTTTACCCCATAACTGACTGATTACCCTAACAAGTTAATTTCACTATAAAGTTGTGGTAAATTATACCAGAGGGTTAATGTATTTGTGGTCTCGACTTGTAACCGACCCTGATTACCCTGATAAGCGATCCTGATTACCCTATTAAGTAAATTTCACTATAAGGTTGTGGTAAATGTCCACATTTAAAAAAAAAAACAAAACATACATGTTCTCCACACTAACTAGCAACCCAAGGTGTTTGTTAAATCTGATGGCTTTCTGCCAGTTGGGGATGCTTTTAGCTGCCACCCTTGATCAGCGATAGGAAGTATCTGATGAGCCAGATTTGCTTTGTCTGACGCGACAGCCAGTGAAGCTTGCTCTGTGAACTCATCTAGAATAGCCAACTTCTAGAGGCCTAAACTAAACGCTTCCTGTCAGGCTCCTGAGCTGGGCCAAGAGGGGACAATCCCTTTAAAACACACAAACTGCATGCTGCCGGCTCTCCTTGCTGACTTCCTTCAGGGCTGAAGCGATTGCGCACACATGTCAAGCTTTAAACCTAAACTCAGCGATGTTGACTATACACAGTGGTCTAAGTATAACCGCATATCAGCTGCTTGCGAGCAGATCTTTATTTAAAGCCTTTCTGCAGTTTTGAAGGCGGAAGCTGTGAGCTAACTGATCAGGGCTTGTTTTTCCCAAAACAAATGATCAGGGAACATCTACACCTTGTTGCTCCTAAAACAGGTTTATATGATGCAGGAAGGCATTATCAGCCATGCTAATCACAATAAATGCGGTTACTGAAACTGAGCATGTTTGTGAATGTGTGTTTTATATACAGTGCCAGTCTCACCCTGGATGGTCCTCTTAAAGAAGGCCTTGCAAGCTTCACAAGAGGCCACACCATAGTGGTAGCCAGACGCCACGTCACCACACACTAGACATAGGCGCTTGGCTACAGAGCCCAGCATGAATTCGCACTTGACTTGGCCTTCTTCCTCACCAAACCTCCTGGAGAGAGAAAGGAAAAGTAAAAATAAGGGTAATACATAGATATAGTAATAATATCATTTCACATACAAAATGGAGTAAAACAGATGAAATAAAGGAGAATATGACACATACACCAACCTATTTGCTCCTCCATTACTGGCCAACCCCGTTGTGTGACTAAAGAGGCCTGGCGAGTCCTGCCCATTATTGTGATTGTGGCCTTTGGTGAGAGGACCGTAGCTGGAGTTTGTGTCCGAGGAAGAGCTTCCAGGACTGGGCTGAGCCGGGCTGACATCACCCTGAGAGCTGGGGCTGGGGCTGGAAGGCTCACGCTTTATAGAAGAGGGACAGGTGGGGTCCAAGCCCCTCACTGACATCCTGTCCAGATGCCTGGAGACAAAAGAAAAAAGAAAAAAGAATTTAATACATATGATGTGTGTATGCATCTTATTTTAATATATATCTATGTTGGAGAATTTGAAGTCATCTTTATTTAGTCACTCTGATATTGCTATTAATATTTGCAGCTGACCTTCAGGTCGGTGGGCTTTGATTAGTTTTATATAAGTTTTATTAGTTCTGGCATCATCTACACAGATAGCAATCGTGTAATGAATATACTTGAAATTAATAAATGGATTCACATCTCTTCACAAACACAGGTGTGTATTTGTTGGCTAAACGGTTAAAAAAAAAGAATGAAAAAGGACGTAATTTCTGTTGAACATATCAGTTTTTTAATTTCACAAATCCACAACGCTTCAACAACACCGCATACCAGTCTCCACATCCGTCCGAGTGTTACAGAAACCAGCCGTTTGTGATTTCCCCCATATGCAAAGCTGCTGTTCATTACACTGCTTTGTTTTCAGAGAAGCGATTGCTTAAGCAAACCTAGGAAAATAGCTAAACCAGCAATCATCCACACCGTCATGTTCAATCCAAATATACTCACATTCCTTCCACTTTTATTGCCTGTTGTCTTCAATCTATTTTCTCTTTGTTTCTCTCATTTACCATATTTGACCTGATAAACTGCCTGAAGCCTAAACCAGATACAACAACTGTGCAGGTGTTTTTTGTAAGAAATATAAAGTGGAAAGTACAGCTTTTGTTAGAAGTCAATCCTTAAGTAAATGAAAGAATTTTAAAAAAATCTTTCCATTATTAGTTATGTAATAAAAGCTGGAAATAAATCTTCTCCTAGGCCTGCATGTTAAAGTGTGTATCATGGCTCTATTATTGGATTAGGATGTGACCACAACAGACTCTCTGTCACCATGCCGAGGAGAAAAAGCATTTGAAACCAGCTGAAGCGTACAGTAGGCTTGCAGGCATGTGATCTGCGCTCACACACACACACACACCTGCGCACACGCTCGCTCGCATTGTGGCGTCAGACTTTTGTGCGCGGATGTAAAAATAAAGAACGTAGTCTTCGCCGCATACACTTGAGATTCCTACGATCGGGAACACACTACACCTCCTGGCACGCACATTCTTACGGACACATGTCAAAGCATGTGTCTTCATAAACACCCTAACACTTACATTGCATGCAGCTCCTTGGCGCCAGGCCTAACTTCCAAAACAAAAACCCCAAAAAAGAAAACTGCTGTACACACACCCCACACACTATCCGTACATCTCTCCCACTCTATTCTTGGCTTGTTGAGGTTGAGGTCCAATTCAGTCGGTTTCCTGCCATGTAAATCAGCAGCTTCCAATCACAACTTATTTGGTAGGCAAAAAGACTGGCTGCTTTTAACCACCCACTGAGTAAACCATGGCCACGCGCTACTGACCCCTCTACAAGCCCACAAAAACATACACGGACACGCACAGTAAGGCACTGAGCAAGACAACTAAGGTCTTGATAGGAAAACCAAACAACTGTACCAGTGTTATCACAGCGACTGCTGCCTTCAAAGAGCTTGGAAATCAAAGCTCAACTGCTTTGGTACAGTAGAATAAATCCAAAGCAGCAGAATCAAAAACGTTCGAGCACCAAAAACTGTGGCTGAGCTTTTAACTAAGTTGCCTTCTCTAAATCAAATTACAACCTTTAGAAATACTGTTGCATTTTGGCAACTTTTGCCCATTTACATATCAGAGTAGCATCGCCGTTCATTTGCAATCCTGTTACTCTTGTCTTCCAGCAGATAAAAAGTCTTAGATACACCCTCCTCTGAGCCCAAGCTGCTTTGCTCTCCCACAGCCACCTGCAGCTGGAAATGACCCCACACGGTGCTGCAGAGTGGAAGAATTTTCACCGCACTACTTTTCACAAAAAAAGTGCTATTTTTTACAATAAAATACTGTTGCTTATGGTGCCTTAAATGTTTCATTTTATCCCTATGATACCATTTTGCTCCCGCACTCCCCGCCGCTGCATCTCCACCCTCTCCAATCCAATTCAAAGACTATAATAACAGCGCAGTGAATAGATTTCAGTTTCCTTTTAAAATGACTCACTGGTAGTCTCAATGGCTATCCATCACAGGTGTCCATATTGCTGTGTCGAGTCCCTGACAGGTACAGAGTGAGATATACTTTGCGCTCTCCCATTATAATGCATCACGGGGGGGGGGGGGGGGGGGGGGGGGGGGGGGGTCGTAGGCATTTTGCTTTCATAATGAAATTGCATTAGAGTGGGGTGATCAGATGTGATATTCACTCTGACAGATTACTAATCTACAACTCCACATAAAAGCCCATCAAAAAACGGTTGGTGCAGCTTGTACAGCTCAGTGCAGCAGGGATAAATCATTGTGTGTGTGTGTTTGGTTGGGGTGGGGTATTCAAAGTTATCATACCAGTATCCAAAACAACTCTAACTGCATCTTGGCAACAGCAACAAGAAGACAAAAAGACGGACAGACCGACAAGAGGCGGGAGGAAATTACACGGGAGGCAGACCGATAGAGGGAGCGTGAAAAAAACAGAGAGGGACGGAGAGAAAAGGGGCAGTCCTGAGGCTCATTAACCTGGGGGGTGTCAAAAGGAAAGGAAAGGAAGGGGTAAGGGAGGGGGGGTACTTTCTTTGAAAAGGAGCAAAGTCATAATGCAGACAACAATGACCCGGCTGCGTGGAGGCAGGGAATGAGATTGAGGGGAAAATAGGGAGGGAAGAAAATCTCAAAAACTGATCACAATACGCTAAGAAAATAGAACAAAATAGATTTATTTAAAAGCCTCGAAGGAAGAGAAGTCTTTGTTTAATACTATAAAACCTCCCCAAAAACTTCAAGGGCCTGTTGACTAACCTTTTAGCTCCAAACCTTAGGAAGAGCGATTGAGGTCAGCGGGGTCTCAGCAGTGTTTTTATTACTAATGAGCCAGAGATGAGCAGGGATCAGAGGCACCCCGAGCAGCCGTAAGAGCCTTAGTCAGGCTTTGGATGAAGCACAGAGATGCGGCACCCGTGGCTGGAGCTTGGGTCTGCGGGAAACATGGATAGCGTGCCATTCACAGGGATCATCTGCGGCCGCCATCACCTTTTCTAACGTTCCTTATCCGGTTGCGTGTGTCACAAACAATCACGGAAACAGCGCGCTCACATGTCTGCTAGATTTCTGTCTTCGTTCCCACGCTCTCCCGAGGAATCTTACTCTAAATCCCCAAACATTCGATCACATTGATTACGCCGCTGTGATGATAATGAACCAATTTTTTGTGTTTCTGTTTGTGATTACGGACAAAACAAGCAATCAAAAAAAAAAAAACCCAGCAAACTCGCAATCAAACAGCTGCTTGATTTTTCTTTTCCCATTTGCATTGTTCTTGTGGAGGATTTTCACCAGCCTTGGATGACACAAGCAACCACTAGTTACCTCTAACCTGGCCTTGCCTGCTTACCCTCACTATCAACAAACAAACAATGAGCAATGGCTACTGTGATCAATCCAAACAAACCTTCACACTCATAAAAGTTTGATCCGAACGTACCCAAGGCACATAAAACGTTAATGAAAGTGTTCAAAGAGCAAAAGCTGGAAAGGACTGCAGGCCTACATTAAAATGAATGTGAACTCAAATATTTACACAACATAATGTCAAAAGAAGACAAGATGACACAGATAAGGCTGTGTGTGTGTGCTGATGTGTATTCTTCTGAACAGAACAATGAGAACAAGGTAAATGATCAAGACAAGATGAGCAACTTCTTTTTCTTTAAAGGTGGAGTAAACAGTGTTGATGCTGCACCACAGAAAACACTTTTTTAACCCCCTCCCCCCGTCACCCTCGGCAATAAAGATTGTCACAGGCCACGTCTGTTTTGCAATAATGATTTGAGTTCTATCGCAAATACACAGAAACAGTGAGTCAGTCAATGTGATGAAGCATGGCGTGAACACAATCTTGGCTTCATCTGCACTTTGTACTGTTTGAGAGGACACCCTTCAGGTTCTGTGGAGTCATTCTGCTATAAGACAGTACTTACTCTGTGTTAGAGTGGTAGGTGAAACACTCCGGGAGGTAGAGGTCGACTAAATCCATGTGAACTCTGTCACCATGCTCTGAAGAGGAGGAAATGTTCTGTCCAGGGACGTCTGCTTCTGCCTGCCTCCTCCTCCTTCCCTGGATCTGTCCTGTCCTTCTGCTCGACAGCTTTTATGCGCTATTATCTATCACTGCACCGTTTCTCACTTTCTCTATATTCGGCCTCAAAAGTTTGTCTCCATCTACTGCCCTTCCCTCTACTGTATCACTCTATCAGCTCCACTCATTGTCCCTGCGTCTGTATTCCTGTCACTCACTCTTCTCACCAACAGCCTCTGGCTGCCTTTGAAGTCCTGACTGTTGTGACTGGAAGCTGCGTGTGACAAGGGTCTCCAAGTAAAAGCCGGCCCTCAAGAACACCCAGCCACACAATTTGAATGGCCATCCCCCAGAAGGTTGAGCTTGCAACTGATTGGCTGCCCTCTAAGCCAATGAGAGACATGGCTACTGGGGCAGGTGGATATATGGAGAGGATGACTTTAACATGTTTTAGTTATGAGAAAAATCCAAATATGTAACAGGTATTATTTACTGTTGTATTGCTACTTTATATTAAAAAGACACTAAATATATCACAAATCTCTTAATATGCATATTAGTGTACATCTTATGGGATAATCTTTATATGTTTCTCTCAAAGCACCATAACAACAACTACAGACAACTACAGGACATTTAAATTGCAATTCAATAGTGTGTCCAGTTTCTGCAGCTTATCAGAGATATTTAGTCTAATTTGGTTTGAAGTTAGAATCAAAGAAATATGATCACTAGTTGGTTTATATTTTAAGCAAAAACCTTATATACATATTGAATATTTCTAGGTTCAGGAAATAAGAAGTAAACCAACACTGAAAATGATTTTTAGATGCTGCATTACTCTATCTTTTAAAAAAAAAAAAAACTATAACACAGTAGGTGGTACCAGCCATGTAAAATAATTTATAAATGCTGAGCTGAAAAATGTCTTCATTCCCCTCCATCAATCGAAACAGGCGGCGCAATAAACAAATATATGAATGTCTACTCACACAAAGACATTTGCACGATTTCTACCTTGGCCTTAACTGACTTAGTGCTGTTCTAATGAGCTATACCTGGAAGCCTAACGTGATGGCTTTCGCTCGCTAAGCACGTGTGCATACAAGATAAGGAAACACAGTAGTTGTCCAGCACAGCAAACGGCAAAGTTAAAGGATTATATGGTTAAAAGAAACAACACAGCACAGTAAACACAAGAAGAGATTTAACAAAAAAACAAAGTATCTCGATGTTAATGTCAGTGCTCTGATCATGTAAAGCTGTGGTCAGAAATTTACATGCACTCATCATCGGCATGAATGTCGTGGTAATTTACTGTTCTTTGTCCCAGGTGGATTTAGTGAACAGGTTTTAACTTATTTTCTATAATACACAGAGGGTCAAAAGTATACATCTCTTTTAACTTGACAAGGCCTTGTTAACATCTTGTTAGCGATCATGATTGACTACAGCCGAAAAGGATTTGTTTGACAGCACTCATTGGATTGACCTATACCCAGAACTCGGGAAAATCTAAGACTGAGTACTTGAAGATTTACACAAGGCGGGAAGATTTCTTAACTGCAAATTCCAAGATCATCAGTGCAAACAATTTTATGCAAGTACAGATTATTTGGCAACACTTTGTCAAGGTCAGAGGACCCAAACTGTCACCCTCAGATGAGAGGAAATTGGATAGGATGTTCAGAAACAACCCAACAAAGCTTAAGCCTCCCATGAACTGGAAACTCCTTGAACCCGAGTGTCACCGTATACAGTGAAGTGCCATTACCATTGACTGAGAGGATGCCGACCGAGAAAGAAGCCACCGCTCCAAAATTAACACCTTAAAGCTCAACTGAAATTTTGCAGGTACCCACATAGCCAAATGGCTTCTGGAGAAAAGTTTTACGGTTAGACAAGAAAAAGATTGAGCTATTTGACTACAATGACAAGAGGTATGCTTGGTGAGGTGAGGCGAGGTGAGGCTTTCAAACATAAGAGCACTGTACCAGCTGTCCAGCATGCTGGTGGTAGTATCACACCCTGGTGCCAGTTGTTTCGGTGCCAGTGGTACTGATACACTGCACAAAATGGATTTAATAATGAAAGACGACTATCTGCAAATTCAAAAGTTCAGCTCAATTCAACAGCTAGAAACCTGGACACAGTTTAGTCCAGCAGGACAATGACCCCAAACACACATCAAAACTTGTTTTGCAATGGATAAAGCAGGATAACGTTAAGCTTCTGGAAAGGCATGTTGGAAATTTGTGGACTATGCTTGAAAGCTGGGTTTGTGCCAGAAAACCAATCAATTTAAATGAACTCTACCAATCCTGCCAAGACGACTGATCAAATATCCAGCCAGAATTATGCCAAAAGTTGGGTAGTGGCTACAAAAAGCATCTGATCAAGCCGTAATTTGTTAAGGGAAATTTAAGCAGATATGTTTGTATACTTTTTATAAATCATCATCCATCATTCCAAAAAGTACCATGACATTCATGCCCATGATGAGTGTAAACTACCCACCACAAGTACATGATGTAGCATGATGCTATGTCAGAAATCCAACACAACTAATCAAAGTAATAAAACAGTCAGTCCTCTAATGAATCCTGCCAGTCGTCCTGAGAGAGTGAAGCTACTCTAAGTAGCTCAAGGGTTAGATGGGTCTTAGGCAACGCGTGGTAACTACATCCTAATCCACTTTAACGACAAAAACACACATGAAGGGGTCAACAAAAATCCCTCTATGTGAAGACACACGAGCACACGTGTACATGCAGACATCTGCCATGTAGTGTGTTTGGTTATGCTGCGAGAGACAGGTTTACTCACAGTCAGGATAGAGTGTAATCGGTGTTCAAATCAAAACATGTCATTTTAACATTGTAGTGTATTATACTGTGTGACCACATGGTTCCAGTTCTATCTAAATTAACATAGGACACAGTAACTTTCCTGTGGCAACAATGCAGCAGTTTAATGTTTTCCACCGATGCACAACACAGGTGTTGAACATGCATTTTACTTTTCCAGACCAGCTGATCTGACCTTTAGGTTTGAAAGGAAGAAACAACACAAACCCTTGGCCCATCTCGTCTTCTCTGATCGTCATGATGTCGTGTTAGTGCTCTGAGCCAACCCCCTGCTAAACTTCCACAGGAATGAAATCACCTGCGCTAATCTGTAGCTCAGATAAAAGGCCAGACAGCAGACTGCACGGAGTGGGACTTTATCTCATTATGCACCACATGAAACACCCAGCCAGCACTAACACACTCTGCATTAAAGCAGCCTCATACACAGATATGTGTAAACAAACATATCAATGCAAGCACATGCAAACACAAAGAGGAAAGTACATAAGAAAACCTGTGAAGGATAAAGAGTGTGATTTCCAACGTAGACAATTTTATCACAACCATAAAACACAAAAACCAAGACAAGTATCACGAGTCACATCTCCTTAAAGCTGATGTAAGAGATAAAACATTTTTACGCTGAGAAATTATCTTCTATAAACCATTTAGGAAACTTAGAGTTGACATTAAAACGATTTTTATCTGTTTAGTTTGGCTCAAAAAGGGTCAAGATTTTTTTTTTCCCATATAATAAATGCAGAAGATTGAAAAGTTCAGGTTGAAATTAAACAACAGATTAATTATTTTATCAGCAGTTAATATTTTCCTTGGCAACAGCCGAGCATTCTCGAGACACTCAACAACAATAGTAGGGTTTGCCTGAGCCAAGTCATAGCGGCGTCAATTGAACCACTTGAAAGAGAAATGTTCAGATAATTTCCTTATGACTTTGTGCCACTGTATGAAAAGGTGCTGTTTGTTCACTTTGCAGTTGATGTTTTTAAGTTGGACAGATAAGATGTGGCACTCATTAACTTCAGTCAGTTGGCTGAAAAATTACAATCAAACAGGTTTAAAGTAAGTTCTCATTCAGGCAGCAAGTATTACATATTTCTAAGGTAAAAGAATATGTAAGCAGCCAACCTTTCCTATGTAAATTGTAAAAACTTACCGTTAACTTTTTTAACTAATTGAAAATCTTATTCTATCCAGTATTTGTCCAAACTCTTTTTTAAAACTACACAAGTATACAACCCATTTAAAACATTCACCGGTCAGTCTATTGAGTACACCTGTGCAACTGCTTGCTAACACAAATATCTGACCGGTCAGTCACATGGCAGCAACTCAATGCATTTAGCTTTGTAGACATGGTCAGGACAAGCTGCTGAAGCTCAAACTGAGTATCAGGATGGAGAAGAAAGGTCATTTACATGACTTTGAATGTAGTCTGAGTATTTCAGAAACTGATTAGTTACTGGGATTTTCCCCAAAACAACAATCTATGCAGTTTAAATGGTCTTTTAAAAAAAATGAATGAATGAATGAAAGAAAGAAAGAAAATATCCAGTGAGCAGAAGTCTTTAGGTTTAAAAAATCCCTTCTCAGAGGTCAGAGGAGAATGGCCAGACTGTTTGAACTGATAGTAAGACAACGGTAACTCAAAATAACTACTCATTACAACCGAGGTATACAGAAGACCATCTCTGAAAGCACAACATACTTAATATAGATGCGGATGGGCTGCGGAAGCAGAAGACCACACCAGTTGGCATTCCTGTCATATAAGAACAGTAGTTTAGACACCATAACCCACCTGAGTGTTGTTAATGACCATGTCCATCCTTTTATGACCACAGCGTCATGACGGCTCATATCATCTTAAACTGGTTTCTTGAACATGAAAATGAGTTCACTGTACTCAAATAACATCGGCAGTCACCAGAATCCAATCTAGTAGGGCAAATTTTGGATGTGGTTGCCATGGATGTGAAGCAACTGTGTGGTGTTATCTGTGGACCAAAATCTCTGAGCAATGTTTCTAGCACTTTTGTCAAAAAGTCCAAAGGCGATCCAGCCTCTTACTAGCAAGGTGTACCTAACAAAGTGGCCAGCAATTGCATTTGAGTGTGCTTCAAGGAGTTTCTTTTTTGGCCAGAAAAAATGAATTATTTTCATATACACACATATATATCTCCAAAGCTATCCCCCATTGCTCTCAGTTGTACTTTTAAGCTTTTATTAGCAAATGTTAGCACACAGAAGCTAACACAGAAGCTAAACATACCATCTTTTTCATAACCACCAGGCTCTTTCTCTGCATAAACTGTTTTGGTTGTTCATTTTCAGCTAAACTGTGGTAATTTAAGAGTTAGAAGGTATGCTCACCGGAAGTGACCGTGCAGTTTCACTATCAGATCCACCCTTTGATCATTAGTCCTATGTCAAAGCAGCAAGATGGTGAAAACAGCTGGAGGCTTCATAAAGGGACATTTAGGTGGGTTATTCCATCAGCATCAAGGCTAATTTATCAGTTTCTCGGCCTCGGGTTATTATAGCTGTCAACTTATTTTCCATTGAGGCATCAATATTAATAAACCACATCAATGTAGTCTATGATTCATCAGCTAGTTAAATAGCTAACTATTAGCCAGGATTTAAACAAGAAGTGACTAACAAAATATAACTAATTTTTTTTGGACCCATTTGACAATTTTGGCCCCTTTTTAACTATTTAAACCAAAATAAACAACAAATGACAAAACCTGACACTGAACAACAAACCAACTGGACAAACTTGGACAACGACATGAATGGAAGCAAACTGCAGCAAATGAAACCAAACACGCTGGGCTGCAGTTAAACATCAAAAGTATTTTTACACTGCTGAGCCTGAGCTGACGACAGGAGCTCAATATCTGCTCTGGAGGGATGCTGCATGTAACAAAGCACCCAGCTGTCAGGTATTGACCCCTCACACCAGATGCATCCAGTTTGTCTGAGAAACAAGAAAACGTACGGGTTAAACAGGCACACTGCATATGTGTGTATGCATGTTCTTCCCAAAAATCACAGCCACCGTCTCTCAGCCTCTGGGTCCAGCTGTCGCGTTGACTTCCAAAACTGGACAGTCACTCTTCAGCTCCAAACCCCTCCGTCATGCACATTAGCATCAGCCCTCAGATCTAGTGAGTGTAATCTACTTAGTTTATATCTGACTCACAGTCATCCATCAATTACTGAGACAGTGGGAAAGACTATTGACACTGTGTGCAAACCCTGATGTCCCGCTGCTCCGACACAGCACCTCTCCGGCACTTAAATGGGAGAGACGCATGAAAGTCAAAGGAGAGAAAGACAAAAGAAATAAGACGGAAAACAAATAAAGGAAACTGCAATGATAGCTCTGCCATGTGCTTTGTCGTTGGATGCCTTTAAATAGATGAATGGAAGGGAAATGATACATAAAATGACAGATTAAGTGGCAGATGAGCATTTGGAATCGGATCACTTTCACTGCATTGATCTGTGGTACACTGCACAGGGATCAGAGGTCACACACACACACACGCATACATACATACATACACACGCACACAGGCTTATGCCAGAAACCTGAGAAAGCCTCTGGGAGAAGCTAAAGCAACTATAGAAATGTCACTTAGAGCTGCTAGAACCTGCTGCAGCTATCCTTAGTGGGTCAGTGGTCTTGAAATGTTTTTTTCCCACTTATCTGGAGATGTTAAGTCCCTCTGGGAGGGTGGAGGGGGTGAGCCATTCTGGGAAACATACACAGGAAAGCTTTCAGGAAGGCAGGATTTCATTAGGACTAATTTAAGAGTATTTTATGAATATTTGAGACCAAACGCACTGAGTAAGGGCTCGTGTTATTGGTTAAATGAATTGACTAGATTACCCCCTAGTGGAGGGATTGTGTGTGACATTTATAAAACGGGACACTGCTTTTAGCTGAACAAGTTTGATAAGGGATGATTATTCGAAAGCACCGTCAAGGTCCATCAAGGCGCGAGCTCAAAGTCAAATACGTCACTGGTCTGCCGTCCCATCACCGTGCCATGTTGTCTTCTGGCAGGAGCCCATCTGGAGGTTCTTAGGGTGATTATGTAACAGAGCTTCTTCTAACAACATAATGTGGATTACTACAGCAAGTACCCTTTCATATTCTCAACAAGCAGCAGCCTATTGGATTAACTGCTCAGCTTCTGGCCTGTGGTCAGCCGCCTCTGTTTCTGTGCGCTTTCCGCTGAAAGGGGAAGAAAACAGAAAAAAAACAAAGAAACAAGAACATCTCCCGTCTCGTCTCCTTCGCTGTGCGTAATGCCCTTGAGCCTCGAGTCCTCCTGTGCATATTGTCGAGGAGGTTTGGTGCATAGCGTCATTTAGAAGTTACTTGACGTCTTCTCTAAATAAAGTATGCTTGGATTTCATTTACTTAATATGATCATTATTGAAATTCTGTCCTTGGAGATTGATTCTCCTCTTTTTCTCTGTGTTTTTTTAAACCAGCACCACAAACCCAAAAAGCTTAAAGTAATTAAATAGATTAAGTAGGGAAAGCTTAATTCAGAAAACGTACCCACTTGAGTATTTGGAGTTTCTGCATTTTCTTTCTTACTTTTTAAGTTAATAAACTTCTTTTGTAAACTTGAACTTTTTAACTCTCATCCTACTGACACATTTAAATCACATGGACAACCAACCTATCTCTTACTATAGCATTATTAGCTATATGATTAATTTCATCTAAAGGAAAAAAAATAGATTATTGTTACTTTTGCAAAATTACAATTAGCTTTCATATTTCATTGTCCAAAAGTCAAAACCTTTCTTTAATATAACTTGCAGCTTATATCCATGTTATTACTTTAAAGCTTATTTACCATCTTTTGACTCTGGTATCAATTTCAAGTAAACATTATTTGTGTTGTATTTAAGTACACCAGTCATTTTGACCCTAATCAAAAATGGAAATAACGCACACAATTGTCGTGGGTCTGCCTCAGGGCCTCCTCCAGGACATTCCCGAAACATCTCACCTAGAAGGCATCCTAGCCAGATGCCAGAACAACCTCAGTTGACTCTATTTGATTAAGAGGTGTAGCGGATCTTCTCAGAGTCTGTCACTTGTAACTGTAATCTTATTTTTTCAGTCACTACCCACAGCTGACAGCCATGGGTGAGGGTGGAAATGTCGATCAGCCAGCCAGCTTCACTATCAGCTCTTCCTTTACTGTAACAGGCAGAAAACAGAGTCTACTACAGTAGAGGAGGGCAGATTGATAGATTGACAATTGTGAGGGGATTGATACTTTGTTTCTATCCTGTAAGTTCAGTATGTAGTGAACTGTGTTACAATGGTGAAGTTCTTTAGAAATGAAAACTGTTCCTCAAACGTGCAGCATGTTCTGCACCAATATACCACTTCCCTCTTCTCTTACTCATAAACAAGACTCTCATATATATATATATATATATATATATATATATATATCCACTTAGGACAGCAATTTATTCCTGACCCATAGTGGACACTCCAGCCTTTTCTAGCTGAGGACCATGGCCTCAGACTTGCAGTTGCTAATTCTCATCACGTCTCCTTCACACTCATATACAAACTGCTGTAGGACAAGCTGGAGGTCATCGTCCAATGAAGCCAACAGAACCACATTATCTGCAAAAAGCAAAGACATGTTCTGACAACTTTCTGTGTGAAACCATGAAGGTGATGAATGCAGTGATGGAGTCTTTCCTGTTTAAAATGCCCAACAGAGTACCATGACCCCCAACTGCATGCTGTATTTTGCTTTAATTCAGGACCCATGGCAAATATGACCTGTGAATAACTAGCTTCATTTATTAGAACTGCATAGATGGAATTTGCATAGATGGCAGAACTAACGTGGCATCATTAGGATCAAATTCATTGACAAAGCCATAAAACGTTAGAATGATAGAAAAGAAAACAAGCCTGTGAGATATGACAAAAAAAGAAAATAAAATACGACCACAAAATGCAGTTCATTCAAAATGCATAATTTCAGTGTGATAATAACAATAATAACAAGAAGATAAGTAACGCTTCAAAATGCTTTCTCAGTCTGACATTGTCGACATTCAAACTGTTAATAGGAGTAATGTTAGCCTAGAAGACTATTATACATGTAGTCCTACATTGTTATTAATGTAATCAAGAAAGGCAGGAGAAAGGGAGTAAAAGCAGGCTAATCTTACCTGTTTATATCCCTGAGCCTTTTCTTTAGTAGAGTTTTAAATGCAAGATTTTTGCATGTATTTTCACTGTTCTATTGGTACTTTTACTCAAGAGTATTATCTTTGTCAGTGGTGCTTTTTCACAAGTTGTTAACCCTCCTTTACACACATGCACAGACACGGTTATCTGACCGGTCTCTGGTGAGGATCCACTGATGCGGGACCGGGGCACATTAAATCCTGGGAATCAGCATCTCACACACCTAATGCTGATGTCAGGAATTATTATAAACATTTCACATACCCACATACCCACACACAAACATACACAGAAACACCATGCAGCCCATCTCATCATCTCACTTACATCTCCACAGGTGGCAAATTTTACCCTCGAGCTCAATGTCAGCATGTCTGCATAAACAAATCAACGCAAAACGCACATAGACTGAAAGAGCTTATCCTGTCACGTTATCTGTTTTTTTTCCCCCCCACAGCTACCACAGCTTTATGAATTCACCCTCTGGCTCTCCGTTTATCTGCCCATCCGCCTCAAACCCAGCCAAACCCATTTTATCAGCAGCTCCACAGGTGAGCCCGTCTCATTTCACAACGGTGTCTCGTACCACGTCGAGCTAATGCCAGGTCTCTTCCTTCAGTTATTTCACCTCCCTCCCTCTTCACACTGTGCTTCTGTTCTTTCTTTCCCCTTATACACCTCTGGGATATTTCAGCTTTTGAGGTGAGATGTGACACAATTAAACGTCTCCCCTTCCTGCCCAACTCTTTCACCGGGCATCGGGGGTGGGGTCCTTGCGGTGACCCCACCTTCCGGTCATCCCCTCAGCCCGTTAGCCCGCTCAGCACAGCGCACTTAATCCCGGCCGTGCCAAGGTAGACCAGTCAAAATGTAATTTTCTGCAAGATTACACATGATAATGACTCGCTTTGGAGGGCCGCCATAAATAATGACTTCCAATTATAGATGCATAACTATCGATCTGTCAACAGAAGCACCGAGGAAGAAGAGAGAAGCCCGGGGGTTGGGTGGTGGTGGTGGTGGGGGCAGAGCTGGACAGATGTTGTGTTTACTGACATTTTTTTTTTTTTGGGGGGGGGGGGGGGGGGGGGGTAGCATGCAGACAAAAAAAGAAAAAAAACAGAGGACGCTGCCGCAGACACACTTAACAACTGCCCAACCGCTTTACAAAGTCTTACATGAAGGCTCAGAAGCAAGTGTTGATGTGAGACAATAAAATAAAAATAAAAAAAAGCCTGAAAGATGAGTTCACCTGGGATCAGAGCAGACCTTCACCTGCTCTGGCACACACACACAGACACACACAAACACACACTTCTGCTCCAATTCAACACCACACTGGACTGTTTCGAAGGAACAAAAACAGAAAACACACACACACACACACACAAAACCACATCACCAACACATTTGCTGCAATTAAAAGAAACCTCGCATCTACTACTTCTTCGTCCGCTCAGCCTTATTGCGCTCGCTCAGTACTCACTGTCAGTTTCATGCACTGGCTGGCTGGCTGGTCCTCCGCTCTATAGCTGCAGTCAGTCAGTCTCAAGGACAAACGCTCCAGCTCTCCTCGCCTTCGGTCTCTGTAGCTCAGCGATGCAGCAGCACGCGCACGCACGCACACACACTCCCAACACACAAAAATTTCATAAACACACACATTCCCCTCACCCTCCCTCCCTCTCTTTCTGTTCTCAGCGTCTCACTCTGATCCAGTGCTGAGTTTACCTGCCTACCTTGCTCGCAGGGGGAGTCCTGAGAGAGTGTGTCAGACAAAAAGTGTGTCTAAGAGCAGGGGTGGGTGGTGGGCAGACTGTTGGAGGGGTGAGGGAGAACACAAGCCAGTGTACCCTTATATGCAGAGGGAGGAGGTGAGTAGAAGGGAGGGTAGAGGACACACAGGGTTCCTGTATTCCCACAGATACAGAGGAGGGATTTCTATTGCAGCCTTGCAAAAGATGGGAGAAAAAGAGAGGAGGGAAGAAGACGGAGAGAGCGCGAGCATCATATTTCAGTGATGTTGAGTCAGCATGTGCATGGGATGTGTGCGTTTATAGAGTTGGAAATATTTCGAGGCCACGTTCTTATTTGCAGGGAGGTGCGACCGTGCCGTCTCAAGAGCAACCAGAGAAGAAAGTTCTCCTGGTTTGTACTTAAAGGGCTCACATCCTGATCGGAGTAAGTTGCCTCACTGATGATGTACGTTTTACAACTTGATTTCAGTGTCCTAAACGACTGCAGATCCTGATGCTCTGTTCAACCAACTTTAAAGCCTCAAAAATATTGGTTTATCTCCACAGGACAACTCTCAAAATTCAATCCCGTTGTTGTTAATATGGGTGAATTAGTAAAAGAAATTAAACACTTAAATGCTGCATAAACTGCTGCTTTATTAAACCACTAATCTACATAATAATATGCAAGTAAAAAGAGCCCATCATCAGGCCGAAAAAAGAAGAAACACAAAACCCATCAAAGTTCTATAGGCAGAAAAACATAAAGAAAATCAGCAATTTGGTACATTTTGGTGTAAGGAAGGCGCTGGTCGAGAGAAAAAGGCCTGAAAAACAACAGAAGAGAAAATTTGACAATCGCAGAATTCCTTTTCCTTGACAAAGAAAAACCTTTTCACAATAATCCAAGACAGGAACACTCTCCAGGAGGTAGGTATATCATTGTCAAAGTCTACAATCAAGAGACGCCTTCATGAAGGGAAATACAGGGGGTTTACGACAATGTGCAAACCAACGTTTAACCTTCAGAACAAGAAGCCCAGATTAGACATTTAAAACTATTAAATTTCTTTTAAACAAACAAAAAACATAGATGTCCCTAGTGGAAACAGTTGATTTATGGAGAAGATAGGAAAGGTTCCAGATAGGTTCCAGAAGAGCCTGGTTACTTGGAGTAACCTGCTGTAGTGATGATGATGTGGCTGCTCACCGAAGCAGCAGGATGAACTTCAACAGGCTCTGTGAAGTGTACAGAGCAATAGTCTCTGTGCGGATTCAGCCAAATGCTGCAAAGCTGATTGGACAGCGCTTCACTGTACGGATGTATAATGACCAAAACATACTGCAAAAGTAACCCAAGAACTTTAGGTCAAAGAAATGTAGTGCTCATAAAAATGCTGAGTCACCTTAACCTAAGTAATCAGGCTTTTTCCCCCTTTCTTCAAAATCCATCCTCTACCTGGGGCTGCAGTAAAAATGTAGAGATTTTTTTTTTATCAAATTATAATCATCAGGAAGGTTACCTTTGAGCCTTCTTACAAAAAAAAAAAGACAATCTAAAATCAAATTAATAAACAATTAATGCGTTAGTCTTTTTTGCTTAGTTACAGATTTAACAGTTTTGGTTTACAGAGGCTAAATTTCTACTGTACACGCTTTTCTTCCACATCAGAGCTCCACTCACATGTCTTTAAACTGTCACGAGTTTAATGAGGTAAGTTAGGTCCTAAGGTTAAAAGCTGTTCAGAGGAAATACTGCTACACTTTAAATATCCTGCACCATTTCTAATCAACATCTTTCTATTTTTTTTCTGGCCCCTTGTTCTCTCAGCTGCACTTAAATTTACTTTAGCTATATATCCACAACAATCCGCTGTGTCTGGCCAATATGCTAATGGGGTTAAATTACCCAACAGCTGCATAGTAAATAATACAATTAGGTAAGCAGCCAACTTATTTTAATAAATGCGTCTGACTTCCTGTGTTGTGCCGCAGGTGTCTGATTAGACGTTAGCCAGCCCGCACTTCCCCACAATCCTGCGAAAAGGTCTAATCAAGCAAATTAAGCGGAAAGCACCGGTTAAACACAGGTTCCTTCCTTCAAGTGTGTGCACTGAAACGCCAAAATGCTCATATCATACCGTGTGACTGTGTAAAGTCGCAGAGCGTGCTTACTCTTGGCTACGTTTCCAGCAACACTGTTTAAAAACCTTAAATAACGTTCGATGAAACGAAAAGTAGGGTGTGGTGAAACTTCGGGCTTCGTGTGCAAATGTGTGCATACTGGTGCTAAATGAAGAGAAATTTGTAACTTGGATTTTCAGCCTTTTTCTCTTTTTTTGGGAGAGAGATTAAAAACATTCTCATGACAAGATTTCTCCAATTAAATCAACAATTAAAAAAGGAATTGGGCGGGGAAAACATCCAGATATCCAAACTTACATCAATAAAGCGTACCCTAAATTCATTACAATTTAAAAAAAAAAATAAGAATAATCTTGAGGTATAGCCTTCTCAAACAATTGATTTTAAAATTATTGTGCAACATCAGACAAAAACCCTATCATTGATTCACTAACCAACACGGCCCGACTGAAAAACCGCTGCCGTCGTCACTGGCGACCTGAAGCAATACTATTTGTATGTAGTCAACAGCACCCCAGTTCTCTGACCAGTAACACTGGCATCTGAGGTAACGGATGAGACATCACATCACATCACTTTCTCCAACATGGAGTTTCTCAAGAAGACGCGTTTGCCATTCTTGTCTGTGGATCACTTTCCGTCCTTTACTTTCACATGTTAAGGAGTCTGTGCAGAGATCTCAGTCTTCTTGCAGTTTCCCCAACATGGGAAAGTTTATTTTTTGTTTCATCTCAGGTCGTTTGCTACGATGAGCAGCGTCCTTCTCTTGTTGTTCGTGCGCCTGGATTATTCCAGACCTTTGTGTGTGTGTTTTTTGAAAACCCTGAGGAGAATTTCATCTCGTCCCTCCTTGGTGGGGTATATTATCATGACCTCACTCTTTGTGTTCAGCTGAAACCCAAACCCGTGCCTTTAGGTCTCTGGGTGGCCCGGATGGGCTCGGTAATGCCTCTTCCCTCAGGACCCAGGCCCATCCCTGGACTCCAACCCATGGTTTGCAGCATGCGGTTCCCCATGTTGGTCTCAGGGATCGGAGGTGCGTTCTCCGCGACCACTCCTGAAAACAAAGTTCACAGATTAAAGAAAGCTAATAATTTCTGTCTACGCATCCTCACTCATACCATGTTAAACACTGCGTACAAGCGTCAGCTATAAAGGAGATCTTCAAAGCAGCTCAGACAATGTACGCGTGAAATGAGTAAATAATAAAGTTAGTTTGACGTCATGTCCCACAAACAGTTTAAACACAAAGCTAGAGACAGTTATAGCGCAGTAAACAACTTAACATAACAGGAAATTCAATCACAGGTAAGTGCTACATAAACTCTTCTGATTACTTTCTCTCATTGCTATGTATTACTATTGCTATGTCTGTGAATGGAGTTCACAGTGTAAGGAGTGCTTCGAGTACCAAGTCAGAGTAAAGAATTTTTATATATTATTTATTTATTTATTATCTATTTATATAAATTTCAGTCCATTTAGCTGAGACTGTACTAGAAGGTGAAAAAGTACTGGTGGCTGCCAGTGATACCGTCTTAGTCTCCTGGTAGATGTGCTTTCAGGAAACTTGACCTCTAACCTTAATCTTAAAAATAAATAACTGGTTTATAAAACGATGACAAGATACATCAGAGCCAAGGATGCACTGAATACATGAAATTCCTTGAACTACACAGGAATAAATTGGCACCAGAATAATGTTAAATAACTAGTTTGTCATAGTACTATCAAACTGCTAGCTTTTTTTAAGTCATAAAAATCAAGGACAAAACATCTGAAATGTAACCAGTGGTTGGAATATTGAGGCAAAACAGCTGTTTTGAAGCTTTTTGACGTTGATATGTGCAAAACAATTAGGTCCAATATTAGATCCGTTATGTTTTAATCACACAAGCTTAGAGACCGCTCAGTGAAAAATTTGTACATCTCAACCAGTTGGTGGCTGTCGGCTGTAGCCAGGGGAAATCAGTTGCAAATAAGGTGCTGCACCAAAAACCATCTTGTATTTGCTTTGGTTGCAACACACTGTCTGCAAGAGTGCAAGACTGTCTCGCTTCAAAGTTAAAGTAAAGAATGTGCTCGGCAAGTAATTTGCAGACAAGCATGCAAACTAGTGGCGGCCTGCTTGCGAACAAAGCAATTGCAAGAAGGTTTACAGTGCAGCACCATATAGGTCTTTTTACCTACTGTCAACCTACTTACAACCAGCAACCACTCGCCAGCCTTTTTTTTTTAACATTATATGTTTGATTTGTGGCAAAACATTTTATGCTTTTTAGTCACTTTTAAAGAAATTAAAAGTGAAAAAAAAAGTTACTAGCAGTATTTTTTGGATTTACAATGCATTAACCCTAAAACATTAAAATCCTTTTTCTTGTTTACAGATCTGACGTTCTGTCTATCTGGTGGTTCAGCTTTAGTATAAACATAACCATGTAATTGACTTGGCCACATTTTCAATGGTGTAACAAATGCAAGCAGTGAAGGGAAGATCATGCGTGTCTGTCTCAGACACTGATCATTTTGTCCTCCCTCTTCCTGGAAGTTCCCAGTCCAGTCACAGAGTGCAACCTATTACCCTTTTTAATCCTCCTTTCATTTGTATGCAGGGCAGAGTAAAGCTGCAAGCTCATTTCCAGACGCGATCGTCTGAGGGTTCGAGCACGCCAGGACATTTGGCCTCAGAGTACAAATATGCGCCAAGTGAGTGTCAGGTATGTACACAAGGCAACACTGAATATGCCACAATGATACTTTGGCAGCCCAGCAGACAGTGGTAATGTTTTCCATGTGCTTGCTGGGTGTTGCCGCCTTATTTAACTGATTTTATCCAAGTTTTTAAGCAGCCACCTTAAATAAGGACCTCATAAAGTTGAAATTAATGTTTGGTTACACTTTTTTTGTCTGCCCAATTTCTTTAATGTGTGCTCCATGTCTTCTGTTTTTAAACACAAATGCTTACCTTTCTGTTGGGCCTGGGCATAAATTAAAGAAGCCTGCACCTGAGCCAAAGCATGCATGACTCTTTAACCCACAAATGACAGCCAACTTAATCTCATAAAACACTTCAGTACACTAATGTGGATACAATGTCAGCGTTTAGGTATAAATTACAATCAAAAACACGACATAGCTCCAGACTAAATACATTACAGGGCCAACATTAGCATTAACTCGTCCTTCCTCTTCCAAAAGGATAAACTGGCCCAGAGGTAAGAGGAGTCGTTTTTTTGGAGGAGGTGGAGGGGCTGAGTGGCTAACGGCTAATCCAGTATCTCTGCTGTGGCAGCGTGATTTAGCCAGCTGACTCTTGTCCAGCAAAGCTTAGGAAGGAAAGGGCTTTATTAATGAGAGAAGGTTGTGCAGGAGGGAGGATATGAAGGGAGAAAGATCCGCTTTCTCAAAAATATGCAGCTAAAGCGCACATTTCATCCCAGTCTGTACAGCAGAAGGTGTGGAGGAAAGCTTGGACATATTGAGCTCAACTAGGAGGAGGGGGAGGGGGGGGAGGAGAACAGAAGAGAGCCAAAAATACAATAAAAGGAGCAGTTGGTATAAAGTGCCAGATGGTGTGCTAGGTGAAGCTAGGTGTGCATCCAATACCTGAAGGTGCAGTGGAACCAAGGGGGGCTGCTTTGCGCCTCCGCTTGATATCCCCTGTGCAGAGCGAGCCGAGGTGTCCGCTGGTCTGTCTGTAAAACCAGTCAAGACACGCAAAAAAAAAAGATAGCACCCATTTGATCTTAAATAACAAGAAAAGATCTCATCCCTTAACAAAAACAAAAAAAACAAACAAACAAAAAACCCAACGAAGTTAAACTGTTCTCACCTGCTTGCTGTTTTTACTGAGCAGGTCCTCCGATGCCCTCTGTCTGAGAGTGGGTCCCAGTGCAACTGAAGGGGCAATGAGGGAGACACAAAAGAGCGAGTTACCCCTGGAATGAACTTTGTATTCTGCATTTTAAAGTCATTTTGGAGGCTTTTTTTTTAGCCTTTTTTAGGTCGGTGTAGAGAGGATAGGAAAGCTGGGGAGAGAGAACAGGTGAAGGAAGGACAATGAATGGCCTCTGAGTGGATTCAAACCCTTTTATTCCACAATAAAAGGAATAAAAGGGGAAAAAAAGAAAGAGAGAGACAGCTTACCTGTCCGTGTTCTCTCCTTGAGCCTGAGCTGAACCACGGCCTGTCGGAGATATTATGGTATGATTACACAGAAACTATTGCTTCGCGTCAACCACAGAAACTACTGCAGATCTCCCAAAGAAAACAGGATTATCAAGATCTTTCTCACATTAGCTAACACACAGGCAAAAACTGAATGAGGTCTCATCATGCTTCTCTGTTGTCAAATAAAATGCTTTTATGATGTCAGTATAAAATTGTAAAAAACATATTTTGATCATAACCTTGAAGGTTTTAAGTTACTCTTATTAATTTTCAACACCAAGGTTACTTATTTAAATAGCATCTTTCATAAAATGGAAAAAGTGATCATGCAGAAAGAACTCACTCGTGGGTGTCCTGAGTTTGTCTGCTCAATCTTTCGCTGAAGCCCTGACTGGAGGTTCCCTGCAGCCCTGCCTCAGGTACCTGATGGTTGCCATGAAGGCGGCTCAACCGGGCCTGGAAACCTGACAAACACCAGCGCAGGTTCATCATTATTTAACCTTACAGCGAAATCACTCAATCGGTTGGGTCAGGAACATTTCAAGGTAGCAAAACACTGATACATCTTTTGAAATCCCAGCTTATATTTCAACAGGTTTGTAAACAGAGCATTATCTACTGGAAGCTGAGGTAATCTCAGTATGATGTACAGAATTCAACAAATTTATATATAGTCCTAATTCACACATAATTACCAAAACGCTTCATTTTTATGGCCACCTTTGGAGCTTTCACAGAAATGGAAGCATAATGGAATCACCACCGTAGGTGCATTGCATTGAAACATTCTGGAGCTTTTCTTGGGCATAAACACAACAATGCTGACCAAAGAGTTTAAACTTTAACTTTTACACCCACAGTACCTTATTCCAGGCATCTGCAGTCCAGTGTTTGTGCTCCTGGATGTCTCAACAATGGTTTCTTAGCAGCTAGCCTTTCCTTTAAGCCTCGTTTTTTCAGCCCTCTGCTTATTGTCATCCTGAAGACCTTTGCCTTTAGTACCTAAAACTTTGACGCACTGCACAGCTGTTTTCTGCCTCTTCCTCTGCACATTTTCCAAACATCAGTCTCAGCAATTGATCAGTCCACAGCATACATGACCACACTGTGAGACTTTAAGTCTTGCCCAATTTTGTGTCAAAGCATACCCAGCATCAAGAAGTGCTTTAATGTAGACTCTTTCCTTTTCATCGAGTTCTCAACGATTTACCATTTTGAAAAGGATCGATGGATTTCAGACTGAATTCACTCATTTTTCTGTTTAGGAATTCAAGTGAATTAATTTGGCATCTTAATCAAAAATGAGCAACTTTAGTATTTTTTTTCTATGTTTTTTTGTAAAACAATACATTTGAAAAATCATGGCTAAGAACAACATAAAAAATGGTTTTGGTAATGACAGTACCTTTAATTTAGGGTGGCTGTGGCATAAACCTGTGGTCTAACAAATCTGCAAAGTTACTCCAGCTTTAAGTCCAGCAACTATGCTGTGTGATGTGGGCTCCAGTTTTTGGGCACTGATGTGAAAATAAATTAGGCACCAGCACCACGTTGGTTGGAGAATAGGTAGGAGATGATATGTCACGACTAACAAGGTGTGAAGGGGGGGGGGAAGCTAGATTAAAGGTACTGTCATTACCAAAACCGGAGGACACTCGAAAGACAGCTTCATGCAGCACAAGTCTGAAAAAGGTTCTTTTCGGTGCTTAACGCTGCAGACAAAGCCTTTGTTAGGAAATGTTACTCTGTTATTCCATACAACAGTTTATTGCTGTAATGCTGATATGTCAGTGTGAACCGTTTGCCTCCTAGTGGTCTGTAGTGAGACTGCAACAACTTTTCACAGTATCTTCACTTTGCTCCTCATACTAGATATTATATTACGTTATATGTAATAATAATAATAATAATAATAGATTGCATTTATATAGCGCTTTTCGGGACCCCTCAAAGTGCTTTACAATACCCTTATTCATTCACTCTCACATTCATACACTGGTGAAGGCAAGCTACAGTTGTAGCCACAGCTGCCCTGGGGCAGACTGACAGAGGCGAGGCTGCCATATCGCGCCATCAGCCCCTCTGACCATCACCAGTAGGCGGTAGGTGAAGTGTCTTGCCCAAGGACACAACGACCGAGACTGTCCGAGCCGGGGCTCAAACCGGCAACCTTCCGATTACAAGACGAACACCCAACTCCTGAGCCACGAGCAGATGGAAAGCTCCTCCTTCCATCTGCTCCAGCTAGGGGGCACCACAGGAGATTGTCGGTTTCCACCTAGTCCCCGTCCTCTCTCTGTCAAACCAACCGCATTCATAAAACTCCTCTTTGCCCATCCTCTTGCCTAGGAGCATCATATCCCAGTTCTAATCCAGCTCAGAGAAATTCAGTACATGCTTGTTTCTCCCAGTGCAAATCTGGGCATCTTTAAATGAGCTAATGACTCTTTACATCCTTTTACATACAAACCTACAGTCTGTTCTTCACCCCTCTTTAGAGCCATCATTGCTTTGGATGGTTGACCAAAAAAGGGAGGGGGAGAAAAATAATTGCCATTGTGTCCAAGTTTCTAAGTGATTCAAATGTGACTCTGAAAGCAAGCACCAGAAGCTTACCTCTCTGTGCACCAGGGCTCATGAGTGGGAAGGATCCAGTGAGAATGCTGTTAAAGACGGGGTCGGCTAGATCCAGCTCCTCTGACCCAGTCTCCCTCTCCCACCAGGGAACAACTCCTGCTATCCCACAAGCACCCCCGGGCCCCGGACCAGAGCCCGGCTCACCCTCGTAGAACCAGTCACTCTGCTCATCGTCACCTAAAAGAAGGAGTATGAAAAATGGGACCTCACAGAAAAGCTGCTTAAACTCATATACAAATTGAAATAAAAAGCAATTTCACCATATTTAGAAATAACTGGGAAGGATCAATAATCAATAACGACAAAAGAGGAGAACACAGTTTCTAAAAGCTAGCAAGATGTTTGAGAGAAGTGCTTTTATGTTGTTTTTACACCTGCGCTGTTTTTTTTCTGTTTAAACTGTACCCTGGTTCATTTCCCCCTCAGTCCAGTTCACTTGTCCAGGTGTTAACAGGGTAATCGCACTCAGGTACAGATCAAACAACCACACCAAACACTTTTGGAGGAGGTGGTCTAAGTCCGATTCCAAATGGTGTGTGAATGCAATCTGAGTCAACTACCAGGCGCATGCTGCAAGTCTGAACTAAACATCTTCACATAGCCAGGAGTGCTTTGCATTCTGGGGTGCGGCAGAGTACCATCGTTATTCACAAACAGTACAAACAGTCAGTGCGGGTTAGCAACTAGCTGTAAAATTAATGTAAATTCCCCATGTTGGACACTCAGCCAGAACACAGCACCTTCATCTTCCTGTACTTACTTTTGTTGCTCGCGCTCCAGACAAAATAAGCGGACTAAATGTTCTTACGTGGTTTGTACTGACCCATTTTGGTTCACTTTGAGTTTTTTTTTCTGCGTCAATAGAAACCAAACCACAGGAAAAAGCTACAAGTTACAAGTACAAACTCACCAACTGACTTGGACCAGAGTATGCGAGCTATAGGCATGAAAATACCCTAAAATTAGATTGTGTGCACTTCCTACAAAACACAACCCAACACAACCACTGTGTACAGATGCGGACCCTTACCCTTTCACAAAATCCTCCCCTCTGTGTGCACTTCTATGCAACATGCCAGACAGTTTTTGACACATACCTCAGTACATATCTCAGTACATACCTTGCCTCCCCTCATCATTTGTATAGAGGCCTCCATCACTGCTGTTACTCACACTGCTGGTCTCACTGAGAAAAAAAAAGGGTGGAAAAGGAAATTCAACCAAGTGTTTCTCCACTGCATGACTGTATCACAAATCCACATATATTCCATGCATTTGCAAATAACATTAATGCTAATAAATAATACCTTAGACACTTTGTGATAATATATAACACAACAGTAACGTAAACTCCTCCATGTTGAACTACTGCTGGCAACCTTAATCTTTCCTCTGCTCTGCAGCCTTGATGAGCTCAGCACAGCTATCCACCTGGTGGCAATTTTTGTTCGAGTCCCCCTTCAGCTCACAAAGGATCTCAAGAGTAGAACAAGGACTACCTCTGCCAGCTGCAGTTCATGATGGAAAAAGGCTGTCTAGCCCCAGGATGAGAGACTCCAGACAGTTCATTACCATCAAAGCCATAACAATAACCTTACTAGTAGGGAAACGCTAGATGGTAGTTAGCAAGTTTCCATTTAGATTTTTTTCAACAATTTTTCATTCAATAAAATAAGTTCCCAATACATTCTAAATGAAAGCAGTCATCAAAGAACATGCATGAGAACTAACTAGTCTGGAACTGGCAACATTTTAGCTTTAAATAGTCGCTTCTTTTTGGTGATCTATGCACCAAACACATTTCAGACATTTCAAAAACATTAAAAAAAAGATATTAATTTTAGACAACCAGCCCCAAACACTCCCTTGCCTGCAGTACCACAAACTGACACTCAGACTCCATAAAAATCGCACACAGTAGCACATACAGAGGGAGCTACAACAACGGGAATTACGAGGCATAAAAAGAAAGGCAAAACACTAACCACCTGTCACTCATGTCCTCATCCGAACCCTTTTGCTCCTCCAGCTCCATCTTGTCTTTGGACCCGTCTGTTGGAGAACAGACGGGGTCTTCACTCTCCACCACAACCCCTTCATCAGCAGCTTCCACTCCCAACCGGTGTGTCGCCAGTTTCCTCTTTTTTACTCTGTTTTTGTTTCCACTTGGCTCTACCAGTCCACCTCCGCAGAACTCCATGGCACCTCTTCCCTCACTTGCACCCAGTCTATGTGGCTTGCCACCAACACGGGCTTTGGGTACAGGCGGTGGCCCAAGCATAGTGGAGGTGGGAGGTTCTGGATCTATGGGTGGGTCCACAGCCATGCGTTTGACCTTACGTCGTCGCCTAAGGCTTCGAGTCCCCTCTGCTGAGCCCAGGACACCGAGGTCATCCGGCCAGAGCGGCCGTTTACTTCGCCCCGTGTCGGCTGTGTAGGGGATTCGCCGTTTGGGGCCAAGTTGTTCATCTGAGTCACTGTTGTCACGGGCATGGCTATTGGCAGCAGAGACTGCTCCTGTACTGGCACGGTAGTCCTACAACAAATGACACTGTGGTGAATACCAGGCTGTGATGCTGATGCTAAATTAAGACACTTGCATCAACACAAGTATGTCAGCTAAGACAGAAGCAACAGCAGTGGGGCCGGATTTATGAAACACAGACACATTTTCACCCAAATAAAAATATTTGCTATTGTCCAAAACGCCACACTATTTTAATATGTTTTGGATCTCCCCCCCGTTACATTTTTCTCCTCTTCTCAAAACAGCTACAGCGAGCCAGATAACTACATCCTCAAATGTAGTAAAACTGCCTCAGCTGGTCTTAGGTAAGACTGTTGACACAGGATTTCAAACAGATGTGTCTTGCCCACAGTCCCTATTCAATTCACCCTATCTCACCTTATGTTCCTCCACACTGGACTCTGAACCCTCACTGAGGTGGCCCGTCTCCCACGGTGGATGTGGGTTGTCTGAGCGTCGTTTCCTACCCCTCCGCTTCCGAGCCTGTCTCTTTAGCAGACAGCCCACTGCCAGTGCATGGTCACCTCCATCACCAAAACCACCACGGGCAGCTTGCTCTGAGCTCTCCTCCAGCGCTGACACCAGGTCATGGACCAGCTCGTCCATCGTTCGGCGAAAGTGCCTGAGATTAAGCAAAAAGGAGGGTAAATACCATTTTATCTCACACCAGGAGTGGACAATCGGATACCTAAAGCACTTACAAACACTAAAGATTTCGCGTGTGCACAAGTATTGGTATAGAGTATAAGAATGTAGCCATTATGTGTAGATTCCTATTGATGGGCAAACCGCAAGGAAACTTAAGAGACGACTCCTGACTAAACAGATGCAAATTGAAATGCTATCACGTCAGCTAGCTGTCGATAAGCCCAACTGACGGTGACAACTTTGGACATGGGAGTAAGCTAGCTGTAAAATATCTGAGACTATAGCCTGGTGATTATTCACATTACATAACGTCCATATCTTCCCAGCAAGCAAAGCTAGGGCTAACACACGATGGGTGCACTGCTGAAAAACAGTATTAACAAATCTCAGGCGATACTATTTAATAGCCCGCGATTGCAAGGTTCTCTAAATCGACGCTTGCTTCAGTTTGCACTTTAAGTTGTTAGCTTCGAGGGCTAACGTTTTCTTGCTACTTAGCCAAGCCCTTCCAAAACAAACCCTGAACTACAGGATTTTAAAGCTGACCAACTGCTGGTACGTAACAGCGTTAACCTGTAATAACACTCACGGCATTAACTTATGCTTAGTTTAAACAAGCGCCGTCAAAACGTAAACAACAAACACACCCTAAAATATTCAGTAGAGCTTAGCTGCTAGCCTGTTAGCGCAGCTAGCCTTCTCTCTGCCTCTAGCCGGCTGATTCACGAGAGTGGAGTGGACGTGAACAATATGTTACGTCTCCGCGGTTTCAAACACCACCTACCAGCCAGTTCCCGCTTTGCCGATGGTTTTTAGATTAGCTGCACGGAACATGAAAGCCACCAAGTGCCCGCTATCCTTAGCCAGAAACAACGGACAAACACTGACACGCCACTGAAACCATTCTGGCACAAAAGCTAACGATCAGCTAACTGGATCAATATGCGACAAGAGGAGGACACCGTGAAAGCAGCAGCAAGGTACTGTGTTGCCTTTGAGTGCTGCAGAAAATTGTACTACTAGCATTGCGATGGGAGAAAGAGATCGTCAGAACATAATAATATTAAGGAGCATTATAATTATTCAATTTAAATACGCCAAAACTGGATAAAATATATGTATGTATGTGGTTGATAACAACATGTCGTATCTATAAATATTTGCGTACCATTAACTGTCATGTATGTACACAATAACTAAAAAAAGCTGCTGTTGCAATAATGTACGTGAAGGCAACATCAAGCGCTTGACTTCCACGTGTATTTACCTGCATTGAACACTAGAGGGCGTTGTAGTATAAAACTGGATCCTATGTTTGAACTCTGTTGGGCTATGAAATACAAACCGATCATCATCCATCAGCCATCAGCCAGCAAACATTAAAACTGGTGACATTTGAAATGAATACATTTCATCTCTTTAAAATTAAATGTGCTGCTGGGAATCCTTGGCATTCGTGTGAATGTCACTTTGACACATAACACCCACCAAACAGTGTTTTAGACTAAGGAAACCCCCCCCCCTCCCCCATCCCTACCCTTTAGACGAACAAAGGTCATCAGTTCAAACACACTGTGTATAATAGTCTAATATTAATTACAGTAATCACTGGAAGAGTCTCTGGGTACTTGGGAGTCTTGGATTTCACCCAATGCAACAGGTGGTCTTATCTCAACGTGATGCGACAACACTATATTGTCAACAAAGGATCAACACCCACAACAGGTGGCACAGTCTGAACTAATGAGACATTTACATATTAAAAGACACTGTCGGGCATGTCTTATTAGGTAGATCTCTGTGCCAGTGCAGCTTATTGTGTCATTCTTGTGTGATCACGTCTAAAGGGAAGATGCCCAGTTCCACTAAAATGCAATCTTAGCAAGTGTCCCCCTCATCAAATGCCTAAGAAATCAGAGGGTCTGGTGCATGATGACCACTCCAGACCCAGCTCAGGTTTCCAACCAGAGGGCCTGGGTAAATTTAGTAAGACGCTGTTCACTTGCACTCAACAGTCAGACACTTGACATGCGCGGAGAGAGTAATAATACAAGTTCTTGAGCAGACCAGACTCATATCTATCGAGAGGTGGCAAAGAACAAACATCTGCCGCTGGGATTAAACACACTATGGAATCATGATATCAGCAGAAGATGGAGACGAGTTAGATGAGGCTGCTCAGAGCTATGCCACTGACACCACCTGGAGCTGGGTAAAGCGCTTTAAGAAAAAAAAATTTATCTGCATGTGTGGAAAAAAACACAAAAGCATGAATAATGCTTAAAGCAAGTTATACCCGTTTGTGTGTTTCAGCATTTGTGCAATTTGTGAACATGAATAAAGTAGTCACGGCAACCTTTCAAAGTCATGCAGTAGGTTCTCTGAGGAGAAGCAGGGAGAGCGGGCTTGTATTTTTCCATAATCCACCAGTGTAAGACTAGACGTTACCACTGAAACTGAAGATGACGGGCTCAGACTCATTAGGTCAAGTAAAAGTTACGAGATACCCTACAGCAGTTGTTATCAACTATATTCACAAATGCATCCACAACACCGAAAGACAGCAGATGTTTTCCTTTTTGTTTTTCCATATTTGTTTGACATCTTACAGTTAACTTAAATTACTTTTTAAAAACAATCTGCAACCAAAAGCTCATCCTTTTTCCTTTTAGCCTCTGAGTCAGAGTTTAGTCTTTTCAGCCTCTGTCTCATGATCCTCAGGCCAGAATAGCCTCAGCCAATCAGAAACCTATATTATTTTAACAACTGACTCAATCAAAATGTCGGTTAACAAGAATTAGTAGTACCTGAGGCAAACTGTGTTGAGTAAGTCCGGTTTATGGTGGAGTCATTTGTAAAAAATGACTGTCACGCACCTTTCGCTGCATTTTTTGCATGTATTGAAGTGCATGACCAGATCCATGACAGGACAAGCAAACATTTTACCTGTAAATCAGTAATTCATTTAAATGTTAAATGTTAAATGTAGCACGTTGTCTGCAGAATGGACAGTGTGCTATTACACCCTTAAATTGTAAGTACAGTATGTGACCTCTGCTTAGGAAGGCAGTGAACTGACATCTCACAAGTCACCACTTCCTCTTGGCCTCACAGGGTGTGAGAACACAAAAGCAAAAATGATTTCCCCTTAGCAGGGCTGTCCTAAAAGAACAAGAACAGCTTACATGTTCACCAGTTGAGGTCTATTACAACAGTGTAAATGCACCAAGTAGAACATTTGAAGCTGATGTTTTTCTTCAGCCGAGTAGGCAAGTGAGACTGTCACATGTCAGCAGGTTTCTTGTAGCCTGACACAGGTCACGTCTCTGACCATTCATGTTGAAAATTAAACTGATATCATGTGCTTTTTTTAAAAGTGTACAACGTTGGCTGAGTTTGCCTGGCAAAACAACGTGTTCTTAGAAACATGTCGGCAGCTGTGTGGCTCATGTATCCTCGGAGGGTCCAGTGACGCCAGCGTTTCTCACCGGCATAATGTGTGTCCCGCCTGTTTACGTAGGCACTCTGGGATAGGCTTACCGATGGTGCAGATATACATCGGTATGTGTAACATCAAGTGTTTAAAGGACAGTGTGTTTACTGCAGATATTCAAAATAGTTTATGTAAAAAAACAAAATGAAAGTGTTTTGGCGTTCAGTGTAACTTGCAAGCATGACATGTTTTACACTGATGAGTTGTTTTGATCCCTTTTTAGGTACATCTGCTTAAAAGGCTTGTTGCTTAAATGTGATCACGTGGCAGCAACACAATCCATTTAGGCATGTAAACATGGTGAGGATCACCCACCAAAGTTCAAACTGAGCATCTGATTTAAGTGCCAGACACGCTGGTCTGAGCATTTCAGAAACTGACGATTGAGTGGGATTTTTCCATATAACCATTAGTAGGGTTTACAGAGAATGGTCTGGAAGTGAACGAACATTAATTGAGGCCAGTTCTCTGGGTGAAAGTCTCCTATTGATGCCTCAGGTCTGAGGAGAATGGCCAGGTTGCTTTGAGCTGATAGGAAGGCAACTATAACACAAAACCTTGATGGAGATGGGCTACAGCAGCAGAAGGCCACACCAGGTGCTAGTTCTGCAGCTAAGAACAGGAAACTGAACTGTGTTTAAACACTACAGCTATTGTTCCTATGTCTAACACTTTAGGACTACAGTGTACCCATCTACTGATGGCTGCTTCCAGCAGGATAATGTGACATTGCTCAAAGCTCAGATGATCTCAAACTGGTTTCTTCAACATGACAATGAGTTCACGGTACTCAAATAGTCTCCATAGCCACCAGATCTCAATCCAACAGAGCACCTTTTGGATGTAGTGGAACGGGAGGTTCACGTCATGGATTTGCAGCAGCTGTGTGGTGCAAAATGTTTCCAGCAAGTTTTTGAATCTATACCATGAAGAATTAAGGCACCTCTGAAGGCAAAACGAGGTGCTAACAATGAATAAAGTGGCCAGTAAGTAAAAATAACCATAGAGTGTAATAAAGTAACTTAAATTCTGCAAAAGCGAGATTAAAAGCATCCTGGCCAAAAATATTTGCATTGCTTCCATTTGAAATTTGCATTGAGGGAAAAAATGACTAAGAGCGCCTCATATTTCCTGACACCAACCGTCAGAATTTGAAAAAGGATGGTTGCGAAAGTGCAAAACTAAAACAATAAACGCTCATTTTAAGTTGTGATGGAAAACTACTATGAAGACACAAACTCTTCCCCTTTCTGCCGCACAGTCTGGAAAAACAATTAGATCGTGTTCGCTCAGAGACACATTTTCCCAGACACACAGGCTGAGCTTGCTCTGGTTGCAGAAGAGCTGCACGTGAGGCTTTTGTAGCGTGTAGCCCCGTCCAATATTTGTCCTGGAGCATGAGGGGAGGAGTCTGCTGTCATGATTTTGGGCTCTGAGGCACAGAGATACAGACAGAGTGGTTTTGGCAGTAATGTAATTGTACCATTAATGAGATTTTTAAATTAAAAATGACATTGGTGCATTTACATCATGACTTCGTTTCCTTCTCGAGTATGTTAGTCTTTGCAAACTCAGCGTTTGCATCTTTCTACATTAAATACCCATTTTTGCTTACGTTTAGTAACCTAATCTCACCAACCACGAGCCGACCACATCCTCTTCGCACAGTCTCACTGGAGGGTCTCGCGCTGTAAGCAAACATGGCATGTGCTACGAGGCAGAGCTGTGATTGGCTAGAAAGATCACCTCACAGCATCAGACCTGGCTGACAGACTGGTGACTTTAAACGCTTACGAAGCATCCACTGCTTCCTGCTGTCAAAGACTTAAGTAAAGTGAGATGTCTTGCTGTAGATTAATTTTTTTGTTATCAGGGTTACAAGTTTAATGCGACTGGATGTAAACGGTCACGAAAGAGCATAAAGTCACTCTGTAGGCACAGAAGAGCTCGGATAAAGTAAGAAAGAGGGTAATTTTGTTGCCACTGTGGCAACTGAAGCGATTTTTTTCTTTCTTCTTGGCAACTCAACAGCTCGACGCTGATTGGCCAACTAACGGGCCGGGGGGTTTTTTTTGCAAGTGACGTCGCCCAGTGACAGGACTCCTGAGTGAGAGGAACAGACTCGCTTAGAGAGGGAGAGTCAACGCTTTAACTTAAACGGTAGCGTTTTTGCTCCATGCTCCCAGGAGCTGCATCCGGGCACCAGACATCACCTGTATCGAGGAACAGGAGGTCTTTTAAAATGTTTCGTTGTTTTGTTATTCCCGGTTGATGCTCGTCTCCCGTGTGTTGGTTAAAAGGCAGCCCCTCAGCTCGAACAGGTATGTTTTGGATTGTTTATGTATATTTGACACCACCTGCCTCTGAGATGAAACCGATGATAAACTGGCTTTATTTACTCTGTAGATGTCTGTTATAACCACGCTGGCCACTTGTGTGTCTTTTATCTGTCTTTACGCTCATTAAGCTTTTTTCATTCATCACAAAAAATTCCCGTTTGCCCTGTCAGGAGGTATATGAGTCAGCTGTTTACCATATCGATTAGACCTTATTACACTTTTAGGTGTTTAAACATGCGTTATGGAAGCTGATTTATCACATCACATGTTTTTTATTTAAAAAATTAAATAAAGGAACTTCCTTACATGTAGAAGATTTTATTTTCTTACATAATCAGGAATAGATGGTAAATGGCCTGTATTTATATAGCGCTTTTACTAGTCCCTAAGGACCCCAAAGCACTTTACATATCCAGTCATTCACCCATTCACGCACACATTCACACACTGGTGATGGCAAGCTACATTGTAGCCACAGCCACCCTGGGGCGCACTGACAGAGGCGAGGCTGCCGGACACTGGCGCCACCGGGCCCACTGACCACCACCAGTAGGCAACGGGTGAAGTGTCTTGCCCAAGGACACAACAACCAAGACTGTCCAAGCCGGGGCTCGAACCGGCAACCTTCCGATTACAAGGCGAACTCCCAACTCTTGAGCCACGATCGCCCAGAGCTATTCTAAAGGATACAAATGTGGCGCTGAAAAAGTGCATAAAAGGTCTTCTTTAGATCGCCAAGATGCCTAGATTGCATCTTGTACTGTGTGTTGCTGTGTGTTGATGTGGGACTGAACACATTATCTGCTAAGCTGTTCAGCCAGACTCTTCCAAATGAACATACCACAGCTAAACACAAGTGGATGGATGGATGGATCCTTTATTGATCCCACTGGGGAAATTATTTGGTCACAGAGCAGGATGTGCCACAGGCATATACTGTGAGCCTTATACTATGAAAAAATTTGCACACAACGGTGATTAAAAAAAAAAAACCCAAACAAATATAATATAATAAGTTGAATAGTAAACAGTAATCGTACCAGAGAGTAGTGCTAATTACATTAATGAATAGCATCCACACTATAATTCTAAAAATAAATTTAAAAAAAATTAATTAATACAAAGAGTGGATCTATTACTTTCTTCCATGTTTCCTGTCATATATACACTGTTCCAGTGGTGGATGCTCAGGCTTTATAAAGGCTCAGTTTAAGATAAATAAGGATTCTTTTCAACTGTGAATAATACTAAGCTATTCTAAAGGATACAAATGTGGCGCTGAAAAAGTGCATAAAAGGTCTTCTTTAGATGGAGGAGCTCTTTTTCTGACACCCAGCCCGAGTATTTTGCTAGTGTTCAGAGACACTGAGATGAAACAGAAAGAGGAACAAACACAAGACATCTATTTTTAGATTAGGCTGCACTGTACTGTGTAACAGTATTTTGCGCTAAAAGTCCTCTGCTTGAAAGTCAACAGTGTCGTAACACAACGCCCCGGTGGAAAATTCGGTTAATAATTTAATACAGCAAAGGTAATTTAGAAGAGATCTTTTATAAGATTTAACAGTCGGTGTCTCTGTTCTTCAGACAGGGCCTCGTCTCTTGTTCGCATGTCCTCAGGGGATAGGATATGTTGGCATTTTTCCAACATATTTAAGCCCATCTTTCCCTGGATCACCACCTCCAGCACTCTCATCCTGTCTGTTACAAGAAGCTATGCAAATCATAATAGTAGTCAGTCTTTACCCTCTGTAGCCTGCTTACGGCCAAATATAAGACGCTAAATATGTTCCAATTTTCACCAGCGCGGGGCTAGAAATGGAAGCTGAACTATTTATAAAATGTTTCTATTTACATTTGTTTTTTAAGGGGAACTCTAAATCCTGTTGGTGTTGAAAGGTTGTTTGACTCAAATGGGCTTAAAAAATACATAAGGGGGTGGATGGGGGTTTTATGCATTGAGTTCATGCTATATGTACTGTATTACATTATATACACATGACTTGACAGTCTGGTCTAACTTAGTCTGTCCTTTGACATTTGATGTCTGAATGGAAAACAGTTGTAAGGCTTTACAGACTTACAGTATGAGGCCCGAGGGGATGTAAGATGTAAGAGAGACAGTAAGGTCAAAAGTGGTAACAGGTTCTTTGTACAGTTTGTAATTACAGATCAGGAAACAGCTTCAACTCCTTCTTCATCTCTTATCCATACAGAAAGCTTATTTTACCTCAGAGTGTTGGAATAGCTCGCTCTTTTTCCAGCGGCGTGACAGTTATGTCATCAGTGCTTTGATTCACGGGCTGAAGATTGCTACGGTAGATGCCTACTCATAAGCGCGTCCACTTTTGAAAGTTGACCGAGTTCAGGAAGAGGTGACTTACGCAAGTCATTTTAATCCGTTCACTTCCCCCAGACCCGTCAAACCATGAATTTCGTGGGCCAGTTGGCGGGCCAGGTGTTTGTCCAGGTCAAAGAGCTGTACCGAGGCCTCAATCCCGCCACCCTCTCTGGCTGCATCGACGTCATTGTTGTGAGACAGCCCGATGGCTCCCTGCAGTGCTCGCCATTCCACGTGCGCTTTGGCAAGCTGGGGGTCCTACGGTCCCGGGAGAAAGTGGTGAGAAGATAAAAAAACAACAACAACAACAACAACAAGGGCATCTTTAGAGGAAAAGTTTAATGTTCTAGTTTGTTCAGCTCTCACCCTTTTGCTTTCAGGTGGACATGGAAATCAACGGAGAACCAGTAGATCTCCACATGAAGCTCGGGGAGAACGGCGAGGCGTTTTTTGTGCAAGAAACAGAAAATGATCAGGTAACGATTGGGAGTGTTTCCGCGAAGCCTAATGCTGTCTGCATGTAATTATATTTTGATTAACTAATTTGGCCAAATCATCTCAACTCATGTGGAACTGCTTAAATGAACAGGTGAGAAAATGACACAGCAGTGAAGAACTTTATATAAAAAAACCCTAAAAGACTGTTATGTTTGTAGCTATATAAAAGGCAGTACATTTCGATCGTGGCTCAAGAGTTCGCCTTGTAATCGGAAGGTTGCTGGTTCAAGCCCCGGCTTGGACAGTCTCGGTCGTTGTGTCCTTGGGCAAGGCGCTTCACCCGTTGCCTACTGGTGGTGGTCAGAGGGCCAGTGGCGCCAGTGTCCGGCAGCCTCGCCTCTGTCAGTGCGCCCCAGGGTGGCTGTGGCTACAATGTAGCTTGCCATCACCAGTGTGTGAATGTGTGTGTGGATGACTGGATGTGTAAAGCACTTTGGGGTCCTTAGGGACTAGTAAAAGTGCTATACAAATACAGGCCATTTACCATTTCCACCTTTATGTGGCCTTTTTGATTCAAATAAAACCAAGATTCAAATGATAACACTTTATTTACACCCTGCGCTCACACACTCCCCATTTGCAACTGAAAAGTGTTATCCAAACTTTCTTTTTCCTACTCAGAGTGATAGTAGTTTGAACAAAGTCGCACTGTGTACAGAGTTGGCACAGCACCCAGGAATTTCCCCCCTTTCCTTTTTTTAAAAACAGACTGCCTTTGTTTATCAGCGAGCAAGAGCTGAGAACGCAGAATTTACTTACCCAGGCTTTATGACCTGGAAGTATGTCAAACACTGGGAGCATGAGGATAAATCGGAAACTGGATAAATATGCTTCTGGAAATTTAAATGTTTGCGGTATTGCAGTATTTGTGAAACTGGCTTAAGTATTAGAGAAATGCTCAGAGCTTGGCGAGTTAAAGATATGTCAGAATTCCTCCAGTCTGACCTACATTTCTACTTTTTATGTTTACGAAACTTCATGGAAAGCCGTTTTTCCTCAGTTTTTTGGAAGTCAGTGTTTAATTTTATTTTGGTTTTGCGAGGTTCAGTTGCAGCCTTAAAGAGCCTGGTTGCATGTAGTCTCATCTTCTTTCTCTTTCTCTCTCTTTTTGGCTTTATACGCACATTAGGATGCATGCAGAAAAAGACAAAAACAAGCTCTAAAGTACTGAAGCTTGGGGCTGGCTGTAACGAGGGAAGTGTCTGATTTATTTTCCCCTGGGTGGTGTCAGATTCTCAGACTTGAACGAGCAACTAGGGGAGGAGCGTTGTTTCTCTGAACCCATTTTCTTGGCTCAGGGAAGCAAAACGTGAGGCTTTGTTGTCAGACCACAAATCATGGTGTTATACGTCAGTTTGTCTTCACTTTCTGTTTTTCCCCTAAGTCTGCACACACATATTTATGTTCCCCTGGATGGACAGCAGGAAACCTCCTGGAAAACTCTTTTCTTTTCCTAGAAGGAGGGATCATAAAAGTGACTCTAAACTTCACAGAACTTAGAAACAGAGTCTGCTTCTGCTTTGGCAAACCCTTTCCTCTGTGGAGGTTTTTGCAGTTTGGCAGTTAATTGCAAACCTATGTCTCAGACCAAAGTCATGTGATACACTAACTATGGAGTGGGGGGTTTATTGCAATGATTATAATCTTATTATTTATTATTAATCCTTTATTTATCCAGGTAAAAAATCTTATTGAGATTAAAAATCTCATTTCCAAGAGAGACCTGGCATCATGGCAACAAAAGTCACATACCACATAGGTATATAACATTTAAAACAAATACAATATCCCATACCAACATGTGTAAAATATACAATAACAGATCAAATTAAGAGTACATTAAAAACAATCACACTGAGTAAAAGAGCTGTTCTCTCGTTCCTTTAAGACAGACTTAAACTCTCCCAAGGTAACCAATTCTGATAATTTCAGTTCCTTCTGCAGATTATTCCAGGAAGCAGGGGCAGCGTATTTAAAAGCCTTTTTCCCCAATTCTGTTCTGATTTTTGGGACAATCAATTGTATGATTTTGTTCGAACGAAGGTTGTATTGGTTGTTGTTTTTACACATATAAACACATAAATAAGATGGAACCAGCCCAAGGAGAGATTTATAGATAAAGATCAACCAATGGGAGAGTCTGCGAATATGCAAAGATGGACATTTAGCAGCAGCATACAAAGAACAATGATGTACACGATTTCCATAGCCAGTAATAAAACGTAAAGCACAATGGTACACAGGTACATCTTTTGTTTCTCAGTGGTTGACATAGCTTCATGTTAAAGCAGGAGATAATAGCTGCACTATCACATGTTGTTCTGCATTACAAAAACCAAAGTGTGAACAGTGGGGGAGTCAGCAACACTCCTACAGCACCCAATTTCAGTGCAGACCTAAAGCTTTGACAGTAAATCCAAACAGATTTCCTCATGTGGGTAGTTTTTGGTGTAACATTCAGGCTCTCTGTCTACTCGGCATTGTTTCACTCCTGTTTCCTGTCTTAACAGGAAGTGGTTCCCTCCTACCTGGCCACCTCTCCTATCCTATCGGACGGACCCGTTTTGATGGGGAAGATCTCCGGGACACCCATACAGAATCTGTGCTCCGTGGCAAGCAATGGCGAGAACAGTAACGTGATGATGAAGAAAAGAAGGAAGAGGAGGAGGAAGGCTCGGGCGGACAGCCTGAGGAGAGAGGAAAGTGGAGACTACTCCGCGGACGAAGACATGTTCCCCATAGACATCAGCTCGGATGAAGTGGCAGAAATGGAGAGCAACAGGTAAGAGCTGGGCGTGAGGAGTGAAGGGAAATGGTGAAGGACTAATCAAATACCCATGCAGAGGATGATCACCTGACAGTGTAAGAGAGAGTAAAGTAAACCCTGACTAACTCGTCTTTGTGATTATACTGCAGGTCTTCATCTCGGGATGTCTCTAGAGAGGAGAACACAGTTGGTTCGACCAACAGTTCTTTCAAACAGGCTGGCATGTACACTCGTTCAGATGGGGAGTGGAGTCCCATTCAGAGGTGCTCAACTCACACAAAACCTTCACACCTACAGTAAATACTATAAATCCATGAAATAAATGTGGAAATGCTATAATCTCTTTCTCTTTTAGTCCTGGAAACTCTCGCCCCACATCTCCCAAGAGTGATTCTGAGCTAATTGGCAAACCGTCAAACACAGACAATCAGAATCCAGAAATGCACTGGGCGTGGGGAGAGCTGCCTCAGGCCGCCATGGTAGGAAAGCCTTAATCCTGATACCCTAATCTGCAGTGTTGTTATTTCTTCAGCTCATATTATCATCTTCTTCTCCACTCTTGTAGCCATCTGTCCTTCCACTGAAGTCCAGCCCTCCACCAGTTTGCCCCGTATCTATCCCGGTGTCTGAAAGCACGCACTTCCGTGTGATTACGCCTGAGGTGTCTTCGGAACAGTGCGGACCCTGCTCGGAAATACAAGCACTGCGACTGCTGATGCCGACAGAGACGATGCACACAGAGGAAATGGTCGTCGCAGTTGGGCCGGATGCAGAATCCATTGGGATGGAGTCTCAAACTTCAGAGATGCAAGTTACAACAGTGGGAGGCGTGGCAGCTCGTATGGTGGCCGACATGGAGGACACTTTACCTCGTCCACAAGGCAAAGCGGACTCTCCGTCAAAGAAAAAAGGTAAACCTTAAAAAGGTTTCCCCACGTATCATTTAATGCACTGTGTTACGTCAAGAAGCTGCAGCTTCAAACTGCAAATTGCTCAAACTCAATCAGTTGCTCTCCGTAGTATAAGATAAGATTGGATTTACAGCCAAAAATGTGTCTGAATCGCTGCATATGATTGCAAAGATAAACAGGGGCCAGGTGAACGGATCTGGTACTACAGGGAAGCATACAGCCTCATAATAATCCATCCATAGACCCTCTCACAGAGATCAAGCTGGCAAATGATTTGCTTCTGGATAAATCAGTCAGGGGGGAAAAATCTAAGAGGCTGAAAATGAATTTGCTCTTTTGCAGATAAAAGGAGTCGCCATCTTGGTTCTGATGGAATTTATCTGGACGACATCACTGAGCTTGAACCGGAAGTGGCAGCCCTTTATTTTCCTAAGAGGTATTTGGACATCACACACGCAGAAATACAACTGTATGAAGAAAAGTTTCATACAGTTGTATTTCTGAACTGTGCAGAATGATCAGCGAGATTCTTATCAAAAGTATCTCCTCTTTTTCTTTTTTGCAGTGACACCGGTGCAACAGTGAGGAGCATCTCAGATCCGGGCCTCCACAGCACCAGTCAGTCTCCTCAGTCGGTAAGCTCTGGAGGAGACAGTGGAGTAGACAGTTACTGCGATCCCATGTCTGACCTGCCATCGATTGCCATCTCTTTGTGTGGGGGGCTCAATGACAACAGGGAGATCACGAAAGGTAAACGATCACGTGACATGACACGACTCCAAGATGCACTTTAGACTCTGTGTTGTAAGCATGGGGAATAAGTAACGTGTGGGGTTTTTTTCTTCTCCCTTCCTTTTACAGAGCAATTTTATAAGAAGACCGTGTCCTATCAGCAGTTCACAGAGAACCCCTCTATCATCGACGACCCCAACTTAGTGGTGAAAATTGGCTCAAAGTAAGACATTCGAGTGTACTGAATGGATTCATGTGTCACACACTGCGGGCAAAAACAGCAGCGTTAGCACAACTCTTTGGCCTAATGAGCCAAAATTGGCTGAAAAACATGTGTTTTGCTGCATTTAGGGAAGGGCTAAAAATACATTTTGTTATCTCCCACAGGTACTATAATTGGAACACTGCAGCTCCGCTTGTGCTGGCTATGCAAGCCTTTCAGAAGCCTCTGCCAAAGGTAAGAGTTGATTGCAGACGCTGCACAGATATTTAGGACTCAGTAAGTTGGGTTGGATTACATGAGAAGTATTCCCCCTTCTGACTGAACCCGGTACTGCACCACTTTACATAACATAAGGCCTAATGTGGAGTCTGTGGACCTCAAACCTCACTGTGTTCAGTTTTTGCACCTGCAGACAAAATTTACGTTGTGTAACAAACGTCTTCCAAACTTTTGCTCTCAAGCTAAATGTTGTTTTCCCCTTTGTTCTCTCCTCGTCTTATTTTATTACTCCCTCCATCCGTTAGTCCTCCTGCCCTAATTACATTCACTCAACCTTACAGTTCCTCCTCTGCTGTCTGACCAGTGTTCTGGGCTACAGCTCTGTATGTTTATTTTTTGTTTTAAACACCCCTCTTCCTTTAATATCTCTACACTAGCTTTCACTTTTATTTTGTTGGTGTATTTCCCCCCGCTTTGGCCTCAGGCACATTCTTGGTTTTGCCTCAGTGTTTGTTGATTTACGGTATAGTTTGCTTTATTTTTTAAGTGTGTCTTTATGGCTTTGTGTTGTGGTTGTTTGGTGCATGTGTGCATCCATGTGTGTGTGTGTGTGTGTGTGTGTGTGTGTGTGTGTGTGTGTGTGTGTGTGTGTGTGTGTGTGTGTGTGGTCTGCTTCAGGCTGCAGTGGAGAACATTATGAAGGAGAAGATGCCCAAGAAAGGAGGAAGGTGGTGGTTCTCCTGGAGAAGCAGAAACAGCAGTGCCAAATCGGTAATTTAAAGCGGCAGCTATGTTAATTGTGAGCAAGTTACGCGCCAGATAAATACCAACCTGGCACTGTTTTTATTACCTATAGGATTCAGCCTCTGAGCGTGGGGCCTGTTGCACTGCTGAGCAGGTTGGGAATATGACAAGCAGGTAAGAGAGCATTCCTGGCTCAAAGTTGTCCTTGCTTACTTACTGAGGTTTATATTGAAGCATATAAATGCCCTGTTCACCTCTCTGATGACAGATTGAAAGAAGAGTCATCCTCTAGTGATGAGGACCACCGGGAAGCCAAGCAGAACTCTTCCCCCATACAGACAGAGCTGGTACTCACAACGGGAGGCGTGTCTTATAAGAAAACTCTCCGACTCACATCAGAGCAGCTGGTGAGCACACAAGTTAAAGCACAAGTTTGGATATGATAGAGAGATAGCTCAAACATTAAAAAAGAAGCATAAAAGAATGAGTTACCAGCTCGAGCAAGATGGCAGCAGTAAAGATCCACCTGACAAGCCCAAATGGTGCAGCTATAACAAAATTATTTTCCTTTCTGAGTGGTTTTTCATGGATTTTCACCCCCTTCACCAAATTTCCCAGCTGTCTCTTCAGTTGCAAGACGGGCCTAACGATGTCGTGTTCAGCGTCACCACTCAGTACCAGGGAACCTGTCGCTGTCAAGGCACCGTCTACCTCTGGAACTGGGATGACAAGATAATTATCTCCGACATAGATGGAACCATTACCAGGTGCGTGTGTCTTGTTTTTATTTGTTTTTTTAAATGCATAATGAAGTTTAGTTTGGACGGAAAATCTACTAGAAGTTGCTCCAGTATTAGGTTCATCTGCATGCTGTACAACTCTGTGCACAGCAGGGTTCAGTGTGATGAATAAACTCTTCACGGCTGTTCCATCTGTAACATTTATTCACTGCTGATTATGAGGCAATTTGTCATTCTGATCAGAAGATTAAATATGCAGCTTCTTGCAAAGGTAACATTTAATAGAGAGCTAGCAGGTACTTTTCCAGTTAATGTAACATTTAAATCCTCTCTCAGCCTAAACAGAGGATGCTTTTCTATATTCCAACAATGAGAAGTATTCCAAAGGGTTTTAAATCTGGATGACTATGACATAAAACATCATTAGATTTTTACACAAGTGCAAAAAAAATGCATTTTTAATAACGCTTGCTTGTATTTGTCTCCAGGTCAGACACATTAGGTCATATCCTGCCCACACTCGGGAAAGACTGGACACACCAGGGGATTGCTCAGCTGTACCACAAAGTCAGCCAGTAAGAACTACTTTATTAACAGTCTACTCTCAGTTTTAAAGTAAAGCATAAAGGAGATGTTATAGAAATAAAATAAAGCTCTTAGAGAAATGCTTTTACAAAGTTAAAGAAATTATTTAGTAATTTCAACTCTCTATTGACACAAGTTGGTTAATATTAATCTCTTCCTCTCCACATCAGAAATGGCTACAAGTTCCTGTACTGCTCAGCCCGAGCGATCGGCATGGCTGACATGACTAGAGGTTACCTCAACTGGGTCAACGAGAGAGGCACTATGCTTCCTATGGGCCCCGTCCTCTTGAGCCCGAGCAGCCTCTTTTCAGCGCTGCACAGGTATTTCATATCACAAACGTGCATCTGTTTTTCTATATTAGCACATGAGAGGATGCAGGAGGAACTCATCGTGCAGTGCTGATTGTGTTTCACAGGGAGGTGATAGAGAAGAAGCCGGAGAAGTTCAAGGTAGAGTGTCTCACTGATATCAAGAACCTCTTCTACCCCAACAAGCAGCCGTTCTACGCAGCATTCGGCAACAGACCGACGGTAACTCACATGCGGCTCTGCAGAGCTTACAGACAGTTATATTTGCTTATAGTTTAGTCTATTTCTCACCGTAAAAGTGAGTTTGGATGTTCACTGAGGGTAAATTGAAGCTTTTTAGGTATTTTTTGCACTGTTGAAGTCTAATATCCAGTATATCTAACATTAAAAATGCCCCTGTTCTTGTCTTTGTAGGATGTATACTCGTACAAAGAAGTTGGGGTGTCACTAAACAGGATTTTTACAGTGAACCCCAAAGGGGAGCTGGTGCAGGAGCACGCCAAGACCAACATCTCATCGTAAGTCCTTCACCCAGGTCCCACTGGATTGCTCTCATGGCCCTTACAGCATCACTGCATCATCTCGCTCTCCTCTCTTCTCTTCAGCTACGTACGTTTGTGCGAGGTCGTTGACCACGTGTTTCCGCTGAAGGCCCGAGCGTCCTCCTCTGACTTCCCCTGCTCGGACACCTACAGCCACTTCACCTACTGGAGGGAGCAGTTCCCCCTGGTGGAGAGTCAGGAAACTACATCTCAACAGACCGCCAGCTCCAGCAGCTGACCGACTACCTCTGGCCTTTGGAGCAAGGACTGAATGATGGTGTGCATGAGATGTAGCAGAGGGTTGGAGAATGATGTGTGTGAGTGTATAATTGTTGAGTTTTTGTTTTGTTTTTTCAACAGAAGATGGAGCACTTTATAAGTGGACAGCGGAAAAGTAAAACTAGTAAACGAGTAAAGCAATCTGCTGTGAATAGTCTTAATGCACAAGATGGATATAAGCGCACTTTTATTAAAAGATGGACTTTGGGGTCATCTGACTAAACGTATTTTATTCAGGCAGCTTAGTATGGATACTATTTTATAGGGAGTGTTGACAATATATCAGTAGCTAGACTACAATTTATGACCTAGACAGTTCTTTAACCCACACTATAGCTGAATTATGGCCTCTGTTTATCATAACGAGAGAGCAGGTTACTTAAATTTGTGCCAAATAGTCAACGTGGAATTTATTTTCTTACTGTGATCATCTGCTCTGCAGGGCTAGAAGTGGTGTAAACATTTCCACATACATACATGGCTTAAATTAAAACAGTATAGTTAAACCAGCATCTTCAGTTGAATTCTACATTTGGTGTTATTTCTGCGTTTATTTATATATTTATTTAACCGATGCCATTTTTTTGTCCTCTTTAGTGGACACACAGCCTTCAATCAGCATGGAAGTGCAGCTCTCCACATGCATTTGTACTATGTAGCAACACATACGTGAGGCGACCGAGCCAGTGAGTGTCAGGACAGAAAAGCACAACACTTTAAAGCATCGTCTTCCTTATTTGCGAGAGGGACTGGGGAAATATTTGTTTGTCTATTCAGAGTCTGCATGTGTTGTGGTGAGAATGTGATTACAGTTTGTGAGGTGCAGTTTTTCGCCTTTCTGTTATAGTTCATCTAGTCTACGTTACTGTATAAGATGCAGACTGTGTAAGATGTAACGTACACTTCTGCTACTGCTAGCAGCTAAGAGAGGTCATTGTATTTTAAGAAAAAAAGGGTCTTTATATCATGTAATGCGGTCATATGAATATGTAAACAGGGACTGAGTCACTTAACAAATAAAAATGGCAGAGTATTATCAGCCTGTAGTATAGTTTCTAAGAGATGCTGTGTGTGTGTGTGTCTGTGTGTGTGTGTGTGTGCATAATGCTTTAACAATGCTATTATTCTTTCAATGAAAGAGCTAAAGTAGCATGAAATTTTATTTTTGCCTTAGCTGTGAACGTGATCTGCATTTTGCTCTCTTTTGAACAGTTGCTTGTTAAACTGGTGCAGTCGGACTCATAAATGACATTGGGGTAAACACTTTATGTGTGAATAGAAACAATAAAGACTCCTCTGCTTGCCTAACTCATGAGATGATCATTGTTCAGCAACAAAAAAAATACATAAATAAAATGAAGATTTACAAAAATTTTCACCTTCATTTTTGTGGTTGCACTTCATTTTGAGACTGCAGCAATAACTTTACGTCATTGTTTTCTGCATGACTTTATCAGTCTCTTACAACCCTGTGGAAGAATTTTGCCCCACTCTGTCTGTACGCCACCACTGTAAATGCTGCTTCATTTCATTGAGGTTTGTGGGCATTTACTTATGCACATGTCTCTTAAGGTCCTGCCAAAGTATATCAATTTTACTATCTTGACTTTGACGGGGATGCTGATAGATTTGCTGAAAGGCTTGGGATCATGGTCCTAATGAATTATTCAGTTTTGACCAAGCTTTAGCTGTTGGACAGAAGGTCTAACATTTGCCTTCAGAAGACTTTGATACACAGAGGAGTTCATGATCAACTCAAAGACTGCAAGGTGCCCAAATCATGACCCGTCCACCACTGTGCTTGCCAGTTTGCACAGATATTGCACAACAAATGTGGGGCTGTGCATTACCATCTCCACTTTGCTCTCATCTGTCCAAAAGGACATTGTTCCAGAAGCCTAGTACATTTAACATTGTAACTGAAGCCGGTACACCTGGAACTCTTGGGGGGTTTGCAGTTTCTCTGAGTGTTTCCTTTTAAGGTGAATTTGATGGGAAGTGCACTTCTGGGAAGATTGACAACTGTCGTGAATGTTTTCCACACGTGAATAATCTTAAGCACATCTAAATGCTCCAAACCAGCAAAACTGACAAAAAAAACAACGATAATTTAATCAGTCCCTGTGGAGTGCACGCTCAGCTGATGTTTAATTCTTGGTTATGTTTCCTCCAAAAATATTCAGACATTTTTTTCCACAACAGACAAACTCTAGATCACTTAAAACATTAGCTATCGTACTCAACAGCGCGCGGGGGGTGAGGGGGGTTACTTGGGAGCAGAGGGTTGAGTATTACAATGTGCGGGAGGAGTTTCCAAAACCCAGGCACACCATTGGCCCCGGGCCCCGAAGTGCTGCATATTTCACGCAGTGTGGAGCGAAGATAGCGTCCAAGCACAAGAAAGACAGTCAATGAGACCAGTCACCAGTCAGCTTCAGTGTTAGTGTCCGCAAAGAATGACGAGTACGGTAAGAAGCAAGTTTTAAACGCGTCTGTTTTTATCTTCTCTCGGGCCCGTTGACGCTTTTCTTCAAACCTTTCAAAGTTAGCGGCGACTATAAAATATATAATACCCAAAAGGAGACCGCCTGAAGGAAACCTGTAGCGATGTTCGCTTTTGTCTGCCTTCAAGCAGGGCTTGTTTTTGCTGTTAATTATGCAGGCAGGGGTGTCCTGTGGAGCCTGGCCGCCTTAAGCTGCTCAAACTTTGGCCTACTAAGAAAAACAGCGACTGTATGTAAGCCGCTGTTGCTTAATAGTTTTTCACCAGCCAGTGTTGGCAGGTCACAGCAGCCTGCAGAACAGAGCAGCGAGGAGATAACGACTTTTATGGTTTTAACTCGATAAACTTTGTGATTTAATAATTGAATTTGTCTCAGACCACTTTTCCAAAGTAACAATACGTCAGTTTTTCCTTACTGTTAAAATAAACAAAACTAGTGCTTGTATAAAAGGCTAATAAACAATTAAAAACCAACAATGGGATAACTATAGGGATGTAAAATAACAGTTCAAAATAACAGTGTGGTGAATAGTTGTTGTCCACATATATTTTCTTTTACCCCCGCCCCCTCTTTTTTATTTTATTTTATTTTATTTTATTTACCAAATAAATAAAGAGTCTTACAAAACTACAGTCTGCTCTATAAGAATTATAGCATTTTTAAAATGTATTTATTTCTGTAGTTTTTGTCTGTTTTTTGTGAGCTCGCAGCTTTAATTCAAGGGTTTTAAGAACGTTTTGCATTAAGTGCCTTTAGGTTTGAATTTAATAGCTAAAAAGCTGCTCTGCTGGTTTGACTATTAAAGGACATCCCATTTATTTTTCCTTGAGATGCTTTCACCGTAGGCTTTAGGTCATCATCCATTTGCAGTGTCCGATCAATTTTGCAGCACTTGACTGAGTCCAAGGCGAGAGTGTAGCCCTGTACACTTAACAGATCATCCGGCTTCTTCAATCAGTATTTACATCATCAAGAAACACCAGTGATCCAGCTTCACTAGCAACCATACCATACCATAATGTTACTGCCACCATGTTTGGCAGATGATGTGGTATGCCACGGATCATGTGCGCTTTTAACTTCTTAGTCATGCTTTGGTCTTACCGTCATTCTGGTACAAGGAAATCTTGGTTTAATATAAATACACGCGAACTTTCGGAAGTTGTTGTGATTGGTAGTTTATTATTTTTGCAGAATGAACCAGATTGCAGAGTTTTTTACTATGTGTCTGATAGATTTATTTCAGTTTACATTTAACTTTTGTAATAAAAATTCAAGTGAAAAGCTACAAAATGCCAATTCAGCAGTTGGAATCAATGCCACATATTTTATTAGCTTTATGTGTTACAAAATAACAAGGGAACAACCTAACCTTGTCATGAAATTGCTTATCAGTCAACTGTCCAATTAATTTATAACCTCTGAAAATGGGACGCTGTGCATACAAATGGATATAATTCCTAAATGTAATGCAGTAAATTTGTTAGACCCCTTGAATTAAAGCAGAATGTCTACAGTATAAAAAATGTGGTGCTAATAAATCTGTATTCAAAACAATCTTGCTCTGTACCCACGTTACTGAGTTGGTAGATTAGTAGTGTTGTTGTTGTTTTCTATCCTGTTACAGATGTTCCAACATCTTAACTTTGAGACTTTTAACATAAACCTTACTCCTTCCTTCAGTATAAAGATTCAGGCACTGCAAGCCTGAAGGATGAGGAGGAGTTTACGGATATATTGGAGGAGAGGAGACGCACAACTGATCTTGGCTATGCCCTGAGAACCTTTAACCCTCAACCGTACAAAGGAGCCCCATCCAGCTCCACTTCTGACCTCAAGAAAGCTGTACTGGAGTCCCAATATCTGCGCTATATTGCCAAAGAGGTCAGTCATTTTATTTAGTAAAAATATATAGTTTTTACTGTTTTGTTGTCAAAATAGTCAGTTTTTTCTCCCCTACATATTCCCTCTCAGATTGCCTTGGAGACGGGGTCATCCGTGGAGAAGGTGAGACAAGAGGCTCGTGGGATTTTGGAGGAAATGTCTCACAATCTGCAGCTGGGGTTTATCAGGCTGATGGGCTACACTGTCAGTAAGGTGTTCAAGAGACTCTTCAGAAGCATCTATGTCAACATGGAAGGACTCAACATGGTCAGGACTCATCAGAAATCAATACACTTTAATCAGTTATTGGCCAGTTTGTTTCAACAGCAGATCTTTAGAGGTCACACAACCATTCTGATACATTTGCTTTACTATAGTATTTGCTACTATTTACTATACAGAGAACCTTGGAAGTTAAAATTTTCTGTCACTGCAGCTGCAGCAAGCCATCCAGGAGAGTCCTGTGATCCTGATGCCCAATCACAGGAGTTATGTGGACTTCTTGATTGTCTCCTTCATCCTGTTCACCTACGACATCCCAATACCCGTCATAGCTGCAGGAATTCGCAAGTATCTATTTGAATTAAGACAACAAAGTGTTATTTAAATCATACTAATTATACACGACATTATATACATTTTGATTGCATCGTAGCATCCAAATATTATTATTATTATTGTTTATTTTTTTGTTCCCACTCCTTCCCTTAAAAGCTCTTGCAAGCATGAAGGTTGTTGGAGAGATTCTGCGTCGCTCCGGAGCTTTCTTTATCCGACGAGCAATCGGCTCTGACAAGCTGTACTGGGCGGTGCTGTCAGAATACGTCCGAACAATTGTCAGGGTAAGACAAGGACTTTTTAAAAGTATTCCTAAGTGCATCTTTGGCAGTCAGCTTCTGTATTTAACAATTAAAAGAAGAAGGCTTCCAACAGCTTAATGTGTTTTCCATAGACAGGATGTGCTCCTTTGGAGTTTTATGTAGAGGGTTTCAGGAGTCGCACACTGAAGTCTGTGGTGCCAAAGCTTGGTAAGTGTCTAAATGTACACCTTTGTTGTTTTTGTTGCTGTTCCCCAGGATATCAAAGTGTGTGCATCTCATTATTTTGGACTTTTGGGGGTTTTTTTTTAGGTTTTGTTGCTTTAATTTTATAGCAGTTAAGCATGATGACCTTTTTTCTATGGTGGCCCGGGGAGGTCAAATGCACTGCAAGTTAAGAAAACACCAGAAAAAAGAAAAATGCAGCACAAGCAGACAAAATACAACTGAATAAAACAAAGCAGAAATGGTGAAAAAACAAAGAAAGAAAAAAACAACCCACAACAGAATTTGAATAAAACAATTGAAGTAGGGAAAGAAAAACGAAATTTCACTAAATGCAACAGAAGAGTTTCTGGAGAGAGACAATAAGGTGACGGACCAAAACATGCAAACAATTACACTTAGACTCACTTAAAAGATTCATTTAATAATGTAGGTGTTTGCTATTAGCTGTTTACTGTTAGCTTGTCACTTCCGCAGCTGGTCCGTCACATTTTTGTCTCCTCAAAAACACTTCCATTGTGTTATGTGAGGTCTTTTTTGTTTTTAGGGTTTTTTTTGTGAGATTTAGCTGTTTTTTCTATTTCTGTTGTGTTTTATTACAGGTTTGACCATAAAGGGCCATTGTACCCTTTGTCATTGTACAGTACTTTACTTTTGCACACCAAGGGATCATGCACTCACACTTTAGGATATTTTAATTGTGAAAAGTCAAACAAGTTTACAGTATTTTTAGATCATTTTGTGTAATTTGAATATTCTTTTCAACTTATTTTTATTTCCATATTTTTTTTACGTATTCACTTGTACATGTTTTGAGCATCTTGGTGCCACATCTGCATTTGTCTGCAGGTATGATGGACATGGTGCTGGAGCCATACTTTAAAGGTGAGGTGTTTGACATTACGCTGGTGCCCATTAGTATCAGCTATGACAGAGTAGTGGAGGAGTCATTGCTTGCACTTGAGTTGTTGGGTGTCCCCAAACCCAAAGAAAGCACCACCGTAAGTTTCGTCTCGTTGCTGACTTGATAAAATTTCCCATGCAATCTTTGGTCCTGAAAGATATGAAACTACAGGCCTCTTGCCCTCGCTCTTTCACTGCAGGGACTGTTTAAAGCTAGCAGAGTTCTGCAGGAAGATTATGGCTGCATGCATGTGAACTTTGGCCGCCCCCTATCTGTTCGACAGCTGTGTGAGGGAAAGATAAATCGGAGCGAGTACAATCTCATACCAAGGTACAGATTTGCTTTTTTTTCTGTCTATGCAAGACATGGTAGCCATGTGTGCCAAAGTCACAATTGGCTGTAGCTAAAAATTGTGAGTACTGAGTATACACCAGCCAAAGTGAGTATTAAATAATTTTATGATTGACCATTTATATATTCTGTTAATGTAATCTCCATTAGTGATATATAAGCAGTTCAAATGAAGTGCATAAAACACCTTTTACATTTTTGAAATGTGTTTTTATTTATTTTTTCTTACTCATAGTGAGTGTAAAATGAACCAAATCAACAAAAGCATAACAAGTGTAATAGTGATACAACTTAAATGAATATTTTTGTCGTTGTAAACCTTCAAAGCCTGTATGTAACTTTAGAATCTACCTCGTTTTCTGTTTAGAGATCTTCCACAGAGACCAAGTACGGAGATCCAGGACTGTGTGAACTGGCTGGCTCATTTGATTGTGCGAACCCAGGAGGAGGGCTCATTGATCAGTCCTTGGTCTCTGATGGCTTGCCTGTTGCTCCAGGCTCCAATTACAACTTTAACAGAAGAGGGTTTGCAGTGGCATGGGCTCACGGAAAAAACACTCTGGCTCAGGAAGCTGGTGCTGGACTTCAGGGGCCGTCTGAACTGGCCTGGTGAGTGAGCCAGATGGATTTCAAAGATATCAATTTATTTTAATTATACTGTGTAGAAAGCAGCAGCATCAAGCTTAGGGTTAAGATCAATATAGACTTTGCTTATAGTGGGCATTTAATGAAGCTTGCTTTCCCTTCAGTGACCAGCAGGTGGCCTTAGCATATTGCATTGCTAGACAACCAGACGCTGTTAATGCAGAAGAGTAACTGAGTAGTTTCCTTGCTGTTGCATAGGCTCCTTTTGACCCGGTCCTATGTGGATCACAAAGATTAGGTGAATGCAAGTTGGCACAAGTGTCCAGAATCACTTAGGAGATGTTCAGTGGATTAATGCACTTTAAGTAACTTATCCTAAGAGGACTCCACTGAACTGTCTCACTTCACAGGTGTCCTGTGTGTGGACATTCACACATGCAGGCACGTGTGCACACTTCAACACACACACACACGCACGCATGACTTTCTGAAGGTCATGTGACCCTCAAACTTGAAACCCGTTTTGCAGCACGCACCCCAGACTCAGACGTGATGTCATCCACCGTGGCTCTTCATCACTCCATCGTCCATCATAAAGCGGGCTGTGTCTACCTGGTTCAGGATGGAGACCCTGCGAGCCAAGATCCACTCAGCCCAGAGGAGGGTGTGATGAGGACGGCGGCAGCGGTGCTGATGCTGGTTTCCTACAGGAATCAGGCGTTGCATGTCTTTGTGCGTCCAGGAATACTTGCTACAGCCATCCACATCACAAAAAGCACACAGAAGGGTAAATGTTAGGTGCAGTTGCAGATTCTGAGTCTCATGAATGGACACGTCTTGTTTAACCTTTTTCTGTTCACAGATGAGCTGTTCAGCTTCTTCTGCTTCCTGCGGGACGTCTTCTCCAATGAATTCATCTTCATCCCTGGCAAGGCCTCGCAGGTAACAGCCATGTTTGTCGGGATCACGATTATTCTGTGCATGAACTGGGTAAAAGGCTGTAGCCTCTCGTTTATCCAATTCTCAGGAAGAGCTAATGAAAGAAATTTTGTGCTTATAGTGCTTCAGTTTTTTGCTACTATCATATTCATACACACTTGTGTATGGTTACCAATGAGACAGATTATTATCGTGAGTATATTATTGTTACTCATATTGCATATGTCTGCCCCTCCATCATTTAGGACTTTGACGAGGCATGTTCACTTCTGCAGAAATGTGGAGCAGTCCACATGAGTCAACAGGAAGTGACCGTGTTGGAAACGGGGTTGGAAGTGTTATCCTTTCTGCAGAAGCTGCTGCAACCGTTCTTAGACTCATATCAGGTCCATCTAACTTGAGTATCTCTCTCTGTGATTAAGTGTATTTCGTGGAGAGTGACTGTTGTGAAGATTCTTGGTTAGATGTTGTAAAGGTTTTTTTTCTTATTATGGACCTTCTATTGTATTCTAAGAAATGTCATTAAACATTAACCACTGTTATCAGATAACAGATTATGATTAACAATCATGGCATAGTTTCTAATGACATAAAGAGACATGCTGTAGTTGCATCTTTGAAACTTGAAAAATTATAAATGTTGTCATTAAGACATTTTATGACCATAAAGAGTTCAATTTTGTGGGAGCTTATCTGCATTAGCAAAAGTATATCGAAAACTTTTTGTCTTTTAGTAAGACAAATACAGTTTTGTGTGCTTCCTGGTTTACATATATTAAGATTATCTTTAGAGAGGAGATGCAGTTCACATCACTGAGTCTGAAACTAAAGACACGAGTCCTGCTTATGTGATTTAAAATGGATATTCCAAACATCAGTTTATTTCCATCTTGTGTCTAATGTTTATAGACTTATAGATTTATAGATGCACAGTACAATATTTAATGACTTCAAAGAATCTCTTGCAACTTCACAGTAACCATCCAATGGTGGTCAAGATAGTTTACAACTAAACTATTAACCATTTGGAAAACATTAACATCTGCTAACATGAAAATTATTTGTAACATTGTTAACTTACTATTGACTAAATTTTAGGCAAAGCATTTATTACTTTTTGACCACAATTTGACTTTATTTCCACATTAATATACCAACGTTTTAATGATGGTTTTTTTTTCCCTCATGTCCAGCTGATCTTCAGGTACTTGTGTGAAAACGGAGCTCACGTCTTTACAGAGAAGCAGTTCCTACCTGCTGTGCAAAACCTGGCTACAAAACTCATCCTCTCAGGTAAAACTGAGTGTGTGGAATGACCTCTGACCTCTAGAGTTGTCTGCCACCTGGTAACTTGCAGATAACTTACAGTTTTTTGTTTTTTGTTTTGCAGGTGATCTTCACACCTTTGAAGTCCTCTCTTCTGACACACAGAAAAATGTTCTTTCTGCACTGCGGAGACTGGAGGCAGTGACAAAGTTGAGGGCGTGAGTAATGAGATTAAACCTACAGCCCTGTTTGGTTTTAAGCTCATTTTCTTTGGTGGCTTGAGAAGCTGTCCATAATGCTGATGCCAAAGTTACACATGCACTCTTCTCATCTCAGGTCCCAGCAGAACGAATACAAAGTGAACAAAGCAGCTGTCAGAAGAACTGGTGACATACTCTGTAAGATTATTTGTGATATTCCAGTAAAGATAAAGCTGATGTTTTGTGTCCGTCTTGAGAATTTTGTCGTATTTTTTTACCTTGCTGTCTTTAAAAATGATCAGATTACAGTTGTTTACTACACCCGCCTGAGGGATCTTTCTTATTTTTGTTTTTGTTCCTCTTCTCTCACTGTAGCTGGGAAAATCCCCCCTGAGAGCCTCCACGCTATACCTGATGCAAGACTTTAGTGTCAAGTAGAATAAATCCATCTTCAGTATCAGCTCACAGTCCTGCTCCCCCCATCCCCAAACTTGCCTGTCTCTTCATTACTTCTTCTTCCTCATTGTCATCCCTGTGGTCTCTTTAGCAGTTTGACTGTGTAAAGATGCAAATGCAGTCTGAGCTCACAGGTAAAATACTTGATCCCGGATGCCAGCCAGACTTAATCTACTGAATGTTGGCTAACTCTGTGTCCTTGCTGTCATGCGTTTGAGACCTGAGAGGGCTGAGATGAAGCTAAAAAGCCCTGCAGGATAAATGTTGGTGGCCTATTGCTGATTTAGTTTGACTTTAACCAGAATCAGTAGGTGAATAATAACATACTTTCTATTGCTGATCCTATTTTTTTTTTATTTTTTTTTTGGTAAATATATTGCCATAGATGTATTATTAATGACTGAGATAATGAATAAGAGAGCACTTTAAAATAAACTTGGTTGCCAGTAAGATTTGGTATAAAAGAATGTAGCAATAAAGCTCTAAAGGCCAAAACAAGCAAAGATGTCAGGTTTTGTTTGATTGAGACATTTATTTTCTTTACATTTCCATAAATGTGAAACAGTTGTAACAAAATGCACCATAGTTTTATTCGTCTTTTCCCACACGTGCTTAAATATAATTTATTTGATTCCGTTGGTAACTAATTCCCCTCAACAGTGAGTGAAAACCAGAAGTCAGAGTTCAACCTCCTGCCCTCCCTGCAAACCAATCAACACTCTGCTGTACTTCTAACCCCTCAGCAGTTAGAAGAAGGCCCCTTATGTGCCAATTAGCCACGGGAAAAAGATTATCTGTACACGGGTGGCACGTCGACCTTGATGCGTAAAGCGCTCACGGGGTCTTGACAAAACACCGAGATGTATTCCAGCACTTTGGAATTGAGCTTCTTCTCGCCCTCTTTCGCCCTTAGCCGCTCTTTGTCCCACCTCTCCTTCTCGCCGTTCATCTGTGAGAACAGGTTGATCTGGATGGTGCGCAGCGTGGCCGCCAGGATGTAGAAACCTCCCTGCAGCATATGACAGAAAGCGGCCCCGACGCTCAGCGCTGCGCCCATCATGTTGGGCACCGTCTCGCACACCACGCACATGCCCTCCAGAAAGTGTAGCGTGCCTTTCCTGGCCAGGGGTTCGCTCTGATGGAAGTAGCCTGGAGGAGAGGGGCCCTGCTGGGCATGGTTGACCCAGTACCGCGCGCTGTCGTAGAAGTGCGTGGCGGCTCGGCGCAGCGGGAGCAGGGCCAGGTACAGGTGACAAGCGGCTTTGGTCAGAGCGTGAAAGAGCAGCCGCAGCTCAAGCACGGCGTTGCCTGGAGATAAGAAGGTAACAGGGTCAAGCTGGAGTCTAAATTAACACCGTGGCTAATGTCGAGAACCACAAACAGCGTCTGCCACTGGATTAAAGTCTGCTCACCAGCCGGCTGGGCGGCGGGTATACTGAGCACGCAAAGCGAGCTTTCGGCAAGTAAAAGTACCATGACAACCACCTGACCTAAAGCACAAACCATTCACTCTCTAAATAAAGACTCAAAATTGTTTGTATTGCCCCCTCTCCCCGCCCCGTCATCTCGAAGCAATCAAGTGTGGTTGCCTCATCAAAAGAGTTTAATAAAACAATATTAATTATGTAATATATCTTTCTTTTTTTTTCATTTAAAACGTACAGAAACTGAAGGTTTTGGTTAGTGATGCAATCTGCACCACCTGCGCCCATTTTAGCTATCTGTGTCATCTTGGGACACAAACTATTCCCTAATCTGTACAGTCTCATCTGCTCAGTGCGTCCACCTTTCGAGGGAATACACTCGAAATATGAGCTACAATAGAATCTACAACCACTTTAACATGTTATGTAGAGTGATTCATGGTCTCTTGTGCCGTGCGTTTATAGGTTAGTGGACAGGTGCCATAAAACCCTTAAAAAGCCGTTTTTCCCTTACCGTCTATAAAGCAGAAAATCCAGAGTAGGGCAATACTCGCTGCCAACAAAGTCCACCAATCCATGTAGCCTCCCCCCTGTGCTGACCCCAGCAACGAAAAGCGAGAAAGAAATGAAAAAGACGAAGTTATGATCTGGCCAAGCCCTGCCCTGCCTCTTTTACGCAGCTAATACCCAAACATTAAGTCGTCGCTTTCTCCGCAGGAGAACCGTCAAAGCGCACCTCAGGTGTCAACCGGCGCATTAAGTCCTAGAAGCAAGGCTACAACTCTTGAACCTACTGCACCGTGTAGCGCAAGTTTTTATTGGCTGGAAGACCCTCCTGAAAGGTGAAAGGTGTCGCCTAAAGAGACTTTTCAACTTTTGGGACTTTAAACGAGTTTACCCTCTTTTTTTTTTTAATATATATAAATGTTATAAGTAAAAATTTTATAAGAATACTTTTCTTCTTGAAGTGCATCTATGCTGATTTTTTTTTTGTAGTTTTCCCCACCTTTGCCCAAACATCTGCTAAATATGATGACCTCCTAACATTAGTTATTCAGCTGATCTCTAGCACATTAAAGAGGATCCAACAGCCTCTCAGGGGGTTCAAAGCCTACTACTCTTGGGGCATGACTTGTCTAGACTTGCATAATCTGAGCACAGATGTGGGGAAATCACTTTCCACAAATACGGTTAATGCAGCGTGGAGTAATGATGTAAACAGCCTATATGTAGTCCAGTGAGTCTGCAGCCTGGGTAACTTAAAACACGAGCAGCTAATTGTGTGTGTAACATTTTCTGCATGCTAAATTTCTGGACCGTGTTTGTATATTACTAATGCAACAGAACGCAGAACCTTCGCCATTTACGTACGACGTCTCTGCGCGTGCTCGCCCCAGGCTCGCTTGCGTGTCGGCGTCATGGCAACGGAAACCCTCTTCAGACGGTGGTTCACCTGGAGGAGGTATCTCCTTACTGGCTCCGTTAGAAAAGTAAGTCTGAGCCCAGAGTAAGAGTTAGCAGCCTGCACACTTTTCCAAAATGATGTGTGTTGCACGTGACCTAAAAACACGGAGAGTTTTGGTAAATTGGCCACAAGAACTTCAGTCCTTAAATCAGCACAGGTAAGAAACAACCACATTGTAATGGAGACGTGGGCTTTTAATGAAATTAAAGCAACTTAATTAGCAGGTATGGAGTAAGTGATGAGTAAATTCAGTCAGTGTTGTTCTTTGACACTGTCTATCGTTTATCGCTACCAGCATGTCGCTGACTCCAGGCTGCTTGTTTTGTCGTGATGTAGAGATGAGCCACATGAAGAAGAAGGGTCCCAGTGGTCTGATCACCGTGCACTCACCTTTTCCTGTCAGCCTGTTAAAATCAGAGGTAATAATAAATAAGAGAGCATCCTCATAAAAGTGGGAGTGTAGTAAAAAGAAAGCTCGGAAGTGGATTGTATATTACACAAAAGGAGCTACACTGGGTGGCTCAATACCACCCCGCTTCTCATTATGTTAAATATACTGCTGTTAATTAAACTTTTAATTAAAGAGTATCAGCAGTGTAAGTGGTTTTGCTCGGCAGCATTGCAGTGGTGTTATGTTCTGTTTAAAATTTGGCTTTTGATGAGCACATTTTTTTCTTGTGAACATGTACACTCTGTGCGGTTTGTACTTCACAGCAGAGTGAGACTGTGACCTTTCACCAACTAATAATTTATCTCCAGTCTTTCTTCTTCTTCTTCTGTATTTGTTCTCCTGCTCTCAGTAGACGGTATGTGCACGCAGTTCTACGGAGGGCCTCAAGTGCCAAAGTGAATTAAATAAATAATTAAATAAATATATATTACACGTAATTAATTAATTAAAATGGGAAATAATTAGTTAAATATATGCATGACTTAAATGTCAATTCATTTTGTTTAAAACATTTAATAAATGAATTATTTCCAATTTTAATTAATGACAAATTTAATGAATGTGTAATTCATGTGTAATTAACCAAATCAGTTAATTCAAAGATGATTTTTTTTCTTTTCTTCTTTTTATTATATTAAAATATCTCGGGGGTTAAATGTGTGGTTGACGTTTCACTGGTTTGGCCCACTTAAGATTAAAGTGCCCTGTATGTGGCTCACAATGTAAAATGAGTTTGACATGCCTGGCTTTCCTAACTGCGCCTCTTCTTTTTCCTTTTGCGTATCATATCTGAACATACAATCTCAGAGTCTACTTTTAAAATTAATGAAAAGGTTTCAGTTTACTGACAGATACGGCAGCCACTGTTACCCACACTTTAACAAGGACTAAAGGAGGCGCGGTGCCGGATCAGGTTAAATGCAAAACAAAGAGTCTACCCCATCTACTGCAACAATAAGACCTAACAATAAGCACACATACCTGTACACTGATGCCAAAACCGCTGTCATAAAATGACCAGTGTCATGATTTTTTACACCAGAGTGTAAAAATGTATATATAACGTGTTACGTGTTAATGTATCTGTGAGAAGCTGCTCGTGTTTCTGTGTAGTGACGCAATCTGTCGCAGCAGGGTGTGGTGGACTTTATGTAAACATATTCAAAGTACTGTATGCTGTGAAAACAAGAGATGTATATTACTGTGTAAAAGTTTTGAGATACCCCTCTTTTTTAAATTATTTGCTTAGGAAATGGAAATTTTTGGATGTTTATGCTTTATATTCTGTTCTTTGCCAAGATGATCCCACAATGCTTCAGTAATGTTTCAGTTTGAACTCTGGGCTTTTACTGCAATGGCAGTGTGTTTGGGATCATTGTCATACTGAAAAAATGAAGCTGACACCATTCAGACACATTCTGGATGATATCAAATGTTGGATCAATATCTGATGGTGCTGTTTTTTATAAATTCATCAAATTTTACAAGATCTCCAACTGTAGAGACTCACTGTTGTAGCTTCCTGACCGCTTCTGTAAATATTGATGACAATTTTAAGCAAAGCTCCAAGCTCCATCTGACTTGTTGCGACTGATTTTCAGACCAGTTCTTGTGTAATTTAGCATACCTCAGCCGACCTTCCAGTGAGACCATTTCTGATGAGGCTTCAGTTAACAGTAGATTGGTCGACTGAAAGGCCAGATGCATCTCTCAGGTCTCGTCAGGTCTTTGCCTTTTCTTTTCCTTCGTTGTTTTTTTTTTTTGTCCTGTTTCTTAAGAACGTGACTTTCATGTACTTTCGTGTTTTTCTAGGCCTGCCACTTTTTCTTTTGTCTTCCCCTTGTCCACTATCCTCAAACATTTTAAGGACACACAGCGCACTATGCCAAGATGTCTTCGCATAATAGCTCTTTGAGAATCAATTACCTGGTGCAATTATACTATTCGATCTGTTTTATGTCTGTCGAACTGTGTTGTCTTTTGAATTTTCCATAGATTCAACTAAAGAAATGTGAAAGAAATGATGTGTTTTTGTAACACGCTGCTAGTAACAAAGTGCCTAAAGATACAGTTTAAAATTTGTTCTCAGCCATGATGTCCAGTATGTGTATATACAACATAGTTTCAGCCCTTGCATTAGGTGGCTTTTTAATGCCAAAATGTAATAGGTCAGTGTAAGTACCTTAAAAAAAACAGCAACAACCCATCACTCTGAAAATGGTAAGATACAAGGATAAAAAAGAGTTGTGGCTCAAGAGTTTTGCACATCACTGTAGTTGGAACCATTCGTTTATTATTCATGCTGTAATTTCAAGCAAACTTTATGCACTGCACACAGTAACTACAGCGTACAGTATACATTTGGTGTTTCAGGAGTGCGTTACAGATGTGAAGCACACCACGGAGAGCAAGAAGAGCAGAAGGAGCAGCTCACAGCAGCGTGAAAGGACGAGGAGCACCTGCAGGTCTGTAACGACAGAGAAAAGGAATGAGGTGTCTTATGTGCCAGAGTGGGCCGCCAAACGGGACTGGCTCTCTTACACCTCCCTCAGACAGCTGCAGGTACTGCACTCAGTCGACTCACATCTTCACAGAAAAGATGGAAAGGATGAATTCCTGAATCTCTCTCTTGTCATTTAGGCAAAGATGAAGGCTGAGAAGCAGCAAGTGAAGGAAATACTCCAGCCATTACAGGAGACAGAAAATGGGTTTATCAAGGTAGGGTACTAGTTTTTATTGTACTGTAGTCCATCTAATACAATGACAACTTTTTTCCCCCTTACATTTTATTCTTCATTATTAAAAATACCTCCAATATTGATTGAAATGCGTTTTCATTCAGGAGTTGGAGTTTTACCTCAGTCAGCGTGATGTTACAGAGCTCAGGAGGAGAGAGCTGCTCCACAAACACTGGACTGAACATGTCTGGTTTCCCATCCAGCAGAGAGTGAAGGCGCATATGTCCAGCTGCCCAGAGGCCAAGAGGCGCCACAACCTCTACAATCACTACCTCCATGTCTGTAACTCCAAGGTGGTGCTGAAGCTTAAATTAGTTTTGAAGTTAGGTCAATGACTTCTCATGTTGGTGCTAGAGGTTTTGTATTGTTGTGGACGGCGATGTTTAGATTTTGTGCCTATTACTGCAAAAACAGATGAGATGAATGTTTAACTTATCTCACTGCCACGTTATCTCTGATCCACAGGGGAATGTCTTTCTAGAGACCTACGATCCACAGGAGTACGATCCTTTACTTCTCAACATCAAAATGCAACAGGTGAACAACCAGGTGACTTCTGTGACTTGAATATTTCCCTTCAGTATGTTTCATAACAACATTAGAGTGTCTCACATGTGTGTTACTGCTAATGCATTGATTCCTTAAAGGGGTCATTGGGCCTTCGTTTAAATGAAAGACCAACAGGAAAGAGATTCCACTCGTCTTTGGGATCAGGTATCTTTTTTTTTCCCCTTTTTTGTGTTTTTTTTTGTAGCCAATCGGAAATTTAAGACAAACTATTATACAAATGCTTAGTCTTCAGTATTGGCTTAGTTATATATATAAGGTAATTATTATGCTTTTGTTGTCTGTCATATACTGTTACCATGATGGATGCTCCCAATAAACATGGCCAAAGTTTTTACCTGACACTTCATTAGGTACACCGTGCTAATTCTAGGTTGGACCTGGTTTTTCCTTCAGAGCTGCCTTAATTCTTCGTGGCACAGATTCAACATTTCTCTGAGATTTTGTTTCATACTGACATGACGGCATGACACAGTTGCTGCAGATTTCTCAGCTGCGCATCCACCAGATCTCAATGGTTCTGTATTGGACTGAGATCTGATGACTGTGGAGGCCGTTTGAGTACAGTGAACTCATTGTCGTATTCAGGAAACCTGTTTGAGATTATTTGAAGTTTGTGATATGGAACGTTATCCTGCTGGAGGCTGCCATCAGAGGATGCAGAAGGTGCACTGTGGTCATGTGGTTTTCAGTTTTAGAGGCCGAAGTATGACATTACACCATAGCGTTACACCAGTGGTTCCCAAAGTTTTTTTGCTAAGCCCCCCTTTGTTTTACAAGAAAATCTTCGCGTATAAAGAGCTAACATCTCCAAAATGTCAGGAGTAGTTAGTCATTATAAAAAGTGTTTGTGAACTAAAAAAAAAATCAAGAATATTCATATTATTCATATATATATGAATAAAACAAATTCTGTCGTGGCGACCTACCTTGGCACTTGTGCAGGTGAAGTCAAAGGCAAGATATGCTTCATCATATATCTAGTATTTGGCTTGGGAGGAAGTTGGTTTGGAAACATATTTGGCGAGGCTTCATCTTCTGCTTTGCGTTCGTGTGGGGTCCCCTCTGCAATGGCTCTGGCCCCCCACTTTGGGAACCTCTGCATTACACCATAAGCACGGCTCATATAAGGATAGATGAATCAGCGCCTTCATGTTTTTTACGCAAAAGTCTGATCCTATCCAAATGTCACAGCAGAAATCGAGACTAATCAGATCAGGCAGCGTTTCTTCAATCGTCTGTTGTCCAATTCTGATCAGCTGGTGTGAATTGCAGCCTCGGTTTCCTGTTCTTTGCTGACATGGCACCCAGTGTGGTTTGCTGCTGTAGACCCATCTGCTTCAAGGTTTAAGGTGATATCTGTTCAGAGATGCTCTCAAGTGTTTGAGTTACAGTTGCCTTCCTATCAGCTCAAATCAGTCTGGCCATTCTCCTCTGACCTCTGACATCAACAAGGCAATTTTACCCTGAGAACAGCTGCTCACTGGATATTTTCTTTTTTTCGGACCATTTTCTGTAAACTAGAGATGGATTTGTGCAGAAATCCCAGTAGATCAGCAGTTTCTGAAATATTCACAATGCCCATCTGGCAGCAAACAACCGTGCAAAGTCACTGTGGCGTGGTGTGGTTTGTGGCTCAGCTACAGGGGAGCGGTGGAGCAGTGGGTTCAGGATATGGTGTCAAGGCTGACCAGCACAGCTGATTTCCATTGTATAATCATGCCTTCCCTATTTGAGTAGGATGCCGGGACCTCATCAGGGAGATGGGTGTACTTGCACTGGAAACGGGCAGCTGTAAAGCTCCAAAAACGGAGTCACTGGAAAGTTTGCAAATAAACATTCAACTGCTCGCAAAGCTACACGCTGTGGGTCCTTTACATCACAGTCACTTAAATCACCTCACTTTTCCATTCTGACGTTCAGTTTAAATTTCAGCACCATCTTCACCGTGTCTACATATCTAAATGCATTGGCTTGTTAGCATGCGATTGGCTAGATATTAGCTTTAGTAAGCAGCTGAAGAGGTGTACCTAATGAAGCCTAGGGTGAGTTTATAAATCAGCACAATAATGACAGTTACAGTTGTTTTACTTAGTAAATATATATTTTTTGAAGTGTGAATTGTTTAAAGCAACTCTAGAATCCAAGAGTATAGAATAGAAATATGGAACTGAAAATGAGCACAACAGGTACCCTTAATGTTTTTGCTGGATTAATTTATAATAAGTACTTCTGAAAAGTACTTATTAGCATTGAGCATTTTCATTAACTGCTCAGTGGTCTAGGAGTTTATCTCAATCTTTTGCTTTTTCAGTGTAAAATACTTTCAGGTCAAAACTTCTTCAAATAAGAGATTTTTTTTTTCTATCTTAGGGCAAAAACTCCACTGGACAAAAGCTGAACGGCGAACTAAAAGTCATCGACCTCTGTGTGAGTCTGTGAAGTCTCAGGCCAACAAACGTCTACATGCCTCATCTAAATATCCAGCCTGTGGGTCCATTAAAAGGCCAGTGGTCGTCGAGGCCGAGAGAAGCAAGTGGAGCAGGTACTTGTATACTGTGTATTTGTACACTATAGCACCATACTACTCACTGACAAATCCCACTAACAGTTTGAAATGTTTTTCATCCAGGCCTAACACTATACCACTGCACATCAGCGCAACAGCCACATCAGATGGAAGGTGCCACCAGACCAGCTGCTGGTTCTCCAGATATGGATGTCTGCAGGAACCATCAAGTTAACAGTGACTTTGGCCACTTTGTGCATCCAAATAAAAACAAACAAACATAAAAAACCTACTTCACAATTTTCCTGGACATCGTACTCGAAAGACAAACGCAGAAAAACGTTTTACTGTACATACATTTTATTCATGCCGGTGCCGTTTTCGGGATTTAATGGCGTACTTGCCATGAAACCTCAAGCTTACACCATAAGGCTAACCATTGACATTACATTATACAGCAGTGTGCAGCAGTTGTAATATAAAGATACGTGAGACAGTGTGCGACTGTCCACATGTGTGTGTAACTGGCTGATATGTTGTTATATTCTTTAATTAGCAGTGCGCCGGAAAAAAAAAAGAATTTACAAATCGAAAGTGAAATGTAAAAATCCGGTGAAACGTTGAGTCCCGTTTGTTACTTTCCATTTCTGACTGGCGATTAAGAAAATATTGGCAATCATCTCCGTGTTTTGGATTGTTTGAGGTCGCTGAAAAGCTCAGGGTCAGTGGAACAAGCAGGGACAGTAAAATCCCCATTATTGCGTAATGTGCAAGAGCATAAAAAAGGCACTTTAATGGTCCTTCATTACTAGGAAATTAAGTGGTGTGTGTGCCTAATGGAGTATTCGGATGTATTTTCCTCATTTGGTTGGCTCGTAAAGCTGTAGGTCTAGTTTGACGTGAACTTCTCCAGTAGGGACTTCGTGCAGCAGAAGGCGACGGGTTGCTGCTCCTTTGCTCTCCATCTCTTTCTTTATCGTTGCCACGGGAACCTCAACACGGCCGAGAAAATCTAAAGAGGAAGGAGGACACTTTTATTTAGTAAGATGATTAAAATGAGAAAAAGAAATGCATCTCATTGGACAAAAAAGAAAAAAAAAGTTAAGACTGCTGATTTACTTTAATAGAGGAAAACCAAGACTTTAAATGTTCCTTTAATTCTGTATAGGCAGGAAAAATTAGACAAAAAGCCTAATAATCAACTGTTTTATGCATGAGTGCATGTGCGTGTCCTTTATCCACTGACCATCTGGTGAGAACTGATCTTTCTCGGACACGGTGACGCAGAGGACATCCTGGTAGAGGTCTTTGATGAAAAACTGGCAGTTAAAATTCCACTTTGGGCTCAGAGTGTCGCTGATTGATCGAGATGTGTAGCACTGAGCTCCCATTGTCAGCTCACAGTAAGGATTACTCTTACCTGAAGAGAAAAGGAGTTAACGGGACTTAATTACAAAGCATGCATTAGCACTGTCATGTTGCCACGGGGCCTCACCGTTGGGCTTACAGGCCTTGAGCTCCTGGGCTTCAATGACTGTTACCAGCAGCCGACCGATTCCGCTGGACTTTAGAGAGCGTGCTAAAATAAGCAGAAGACAGTAAGATATATGACAAAAACGCAGCATCCATTCATAATTAGGATAATGTTTGAACAATACACACATGCATACTTCAGGGGGCTTGCTTTGTTGTAGATTTTTAATATGCAGACTGAAAAATGTCAACTCTGGATCAACTTGGAATAAAAGGAAGTAAAAATAAAGCAGTCCATTCAAGCTCCAGTGCGTGCAAATGAATACTCCTTAATTATTAAACGATACGATGCACGGTATAAATATGACACTGTCATAGGGACGAGTCGTAGAGTCTGATTTCCTGAAAAGGTGCCAGGTCTCTGTGCAGTAGCTGAAGTTGGTCACCACCAAACAATCATTTTCAGATCAAGCAGATTCCAGGTCAGATGACACTAAGAAACTGCTTGTCATTATATCATTCAGCTCAAGCCAGCACTACAAGGAAAGTTAACAAGGGAGCAGCGGAGGAGATGATAGGAATGCCAGCTTGCTCTGCAAAGGGATAAAGTCAGTACACTCAATATTAGCTGATATATTTATGAGCGTGTAGCTGTGTTTACCTTGGTAAGCCTTCTCTCTCTTTTTCTTCTCCGTCTCTATGAAATGTTCAGATGCCGCTTTGATTTTCTGGACCCACGCTGCCCTAATGGAAGCAGTAAAAATGTGTGAGTGCTTCACGCAGAAACATGGACGTGTGGTTACACAGAACGCGAGATTTTTGCACACGTGCCTCTCGTTCAGGGTCTCGGTTTTGAGAGTGTAGACGCGATCGATGTGCGAGACGTGGAACAGCGGCTCGTCGCTGGACGGGTCGGGTGGCATTTTCACCAATACCTCGTTCAGGAAGAGAGGCTGGCGGAGATGAAATGCATATCGGCAAATGCCAAGAGAACGTAAATAATGAGAAAGAGTAGTTAATCTGTGCATTTATATATATTTTTATATATATTACACCTGAGATTAGCTTACCGTTTTGTACATCTTGAGCTGTATGCTTGTTTTGGGGCTGAATAACTTGTCAGATCCTGAGGAGGAGAAGGGTTTGGCACTGTGTGTGAGTAGGAGGAAATCACTGAAGAGGAAAGCCCAAAGCTCTCTGCTGCTTTTGGTCTTGTACAGCCGACCGCTGTGGAGCAACTTGCGAGGCCCGAGGCAATTAGTCAGCGAGTTGAAGACCAAGTGCTGGGGGGAAAAAGTGCAGAGAAAGCAAGGCATGGCTGAGGAAAGTTGTTCGAAAATAAGCAAACTGTCAAGCGTTGTAGTTAAGAATGGAATTTTTGCTGTCCCTGCGTAACAGCTCAAGACTTGTCAGACATGAAATGCTTTGCAGAGGCCATATTTAATATAGCAGGGACTCGAGAGTCGAGATACTCGTGTCTGAGTGTCTTTACCTCTATGGGCCCCTCACACTGCATGTGGCTCTGTATCCATTCAAGCCTGTCTGAGTTCTCCTTCTCCCGAACCCCCTCATTGACCTGAGAGCACAGCTCCTCGGCTCGCTCCAGAGCTTCTCGGAGAGGGCCTCGGTCTGCGTGGCCATCTGGGGTGTGCTCCAAGATCTTACCAAGAAGCACAGCACAAGCAACAAATTAAGAGACATGGAGATGAATATTAAACAAGTGGTAGGCGGGATTCATGGAGTTACATATAAACAGCATTTCTCTGCATACATTTTTGATGAGTAGAGGGTAACGTGTAATCCTCTGCATGGGCTTGAGGAGGAAGCTGGACAGCGGCATTCCTTTACAGCGGTAGTTAGTTGCAATCTTCTGCTCAAGAGGAGGCAGAAAGAGGCAGAGATATTTTATTGCATCTGACAAAAGCAAATGTTTTATTTATTTTTCCTTTCACAATATCCGTTATCCAAGGCTCGTACTTTGAGGAAGTCTTTAAAGTCAGGCTGGTTGTGGGTCTTGCTCTGCAGCAGGGCTGCGGCGTTGAGCTGGCAGGAGCAGAAGCGAATGTACGGCTGCATGTGTGCGAGCTCCGACGCCAGCAGGTCTCCTATTAGCTGAACGGGCATGTTCTCTCCTCCTGTCTTTTTACGGACACGCAGGGCTCTGGAGGGGGGTCACAGATGATCAGGATGTGAAACACTATTTCATAACCTCACAAAACATAAATAGATGGAATATCTGATGAGTTCTGCAAGCCTTCAGAGTCTATGGACTTGCAGAAATGAAATAAGTGTCAGTTTTTCTGTGCATTTGCTTTTGATCATTTTCACAGAAAGAGTTCATAACTGTTTATTCTAGCAGAGCAGTGGGGTTTAATAGTTTAGATGTCAGGATGGTTCATAACAATGTCACACGTGGGACCTACTTGAGCAATTTGGAGTTGCACATAATCAGTTCCCTCCAGTTAACAAAGATAACTGCCATCTCAGCTTCAGTTAGACGGCCTGACTCGGACATGGGCTTGTAGAAGACCTAAGAGGCAGAAACAAATGCAAACAGGTGAGGACGGGGAAAAAAATGACAGAAAAGTGTTAATAATGTTCAAATATGCCGATGTTTCCGTCGGTACCTCTAGCACTAGCTCAAGATCCTCGACATAGGTCTCCTCGGTCTGGATGAGCTCGTGAATGTAACCCTGCCTTTTCCTCTCCTGAGGGGTCATTGTGTCGAGCGTCATCAGGTCAGCACACCCTGCAGGAGCACATCCATGCGCATGCAAACACACGTGCAGACATGCATGCACGGACATGCACCGGCATGTGCATGGCAAACACAAGCACAAACACTTTCCTCTCAATCACTGATGTGGTGTGTGAGAAAATACAGCGAGCGTTCAAAAACATGTTAAAATCTCCCTTTATTTAATTATCACTTCTATGACGTCTAATTTACATTTAATGCACAGAGTGAGGCACATTGTAGTCGCAGTACATGAACATAAGCGATGCCAACACTAACAACACTGCTACCAAGAACACTGAGGTAAAGAAAAATAAAGCACCTTTCATGGTGGAGTGCTCACTCCTAGTGATTGCATAGGTGTAAATGGATAAAGTAGCTAATGCTTGAGTGACAGAGCAGTGGAAGACTCAGCTGGTAGTTCAAGTCTTTGAGGTTCAATCTTGGCAGAAGTTGGATGTACAGTTGTGGTCAGGAGTTTACATACACGCATCACGACCATGAATGTCATGGTAATTTGGGGCTTTTAATAATTAATTCCACAGTGGAATAATTATACAACATACATGTTTAATAACTTTAAAAAACAAGAACTGATTCCAAATGCTTGACTTGATTTTGGAGCTTCTATAATCCACATAATGTCAAAAATATATGCACAGACTCAAATAAGGTTCTACAATAGCTTTTAACTCGACAAGACTGAGGCCTATGAACCTCTCATGATAGTTTCTACTATAACTGGTAGTTTCTCTTTGCCAACATAAAAAGGTTTGACAACACTCATTCGATTGACGGATACTCAGAACAATGGGAAAGTCCAAGGAACTCAGAGAAGATATAAGAAGCAGAATTATAGAGTTACACAAGTTGGGAAGATTTCTTGGAGTAATTACTAAACAACTGCCACTACTTTGCCAAAACCCAAACTGTCACCCTCAGGCTGCGTCTACACTAGCTTGGATAAATTTGAGAACAGCGTATACGTCTGAAAACGCTCCGCGTCCACACTATCGTTTTCATAGAGTTGTTCAGCCACATCGAAACGGCCGAAAACGCTTACGTCCCAGTACTGCGCATGCGTGAAATGCAAGACGCTTCGACCTGCCTTATTTCGGTCTGTCATTTATTTACTTTCCGGCTCTTTGAAACGTCGCGGCAAAATGTCGAGGAAAAGCACCGAGTTTTTTTCAAACGGACTAACAATGAGGTGGAGTTGTTGCTGTGAGTAACACAAAAGTACAAAGTTGCAAAAGCGAGTGAGAGTCAAAGAATTTGAAGAAAAGCTATCGGGAGCATGTACAAACTGAATTAATCTTTAATAGGGCTGTCAGAATTGAGAGCACACAAAACAACTGCTGTGTAATGCCCTCCGCTATCTTAGTTTAATTGGTCACATGACTGCATCACATGACTAAAATGTGTCATCGTTTTTGAAAAGGCTCTGGATTCGCTATCCACACTGCCATGTGGACGGAAGGCCAAAACAGAGAGAAAAAGATACGTTTTCAAACGAAAATGTATTAGGCTACGTCCACATGTACCCGGGTATTTTTGAAAACGCTTATTTTTCTATGCGTTTGCACCTTTCGTCCACACATAAATGGCGTTTTTGGTCACTGAAAACGGATATTTTTCCACTCCGGCCAGGGTGGATATTTTTGAAAACTCCATTTTTGCATTTATGTGTGGATGAGAAAAACGCAGAAAACGCAGCGTCAAAGGTGTGCGCATTTTTTTTGACGTCACACTGCGGGCCACATTATTGTTTCGGTGAAATGAATTTCTACAATACTATTACTGTTAATTGTAGTCTCTGTGTACGAGGCTACGTCCCCACGTACACAGGTATTTTTGACAACGGAGATTTTCCGTTTTCGTTTTAAAAAATAATCCCGTCCACACGAAAAGGCAGAAATGAAGGAAAACGCTGCTAGGAACATGCCAAAGCAGCAGGTGGCGCTATATTCCTAATTTCATCTGGAGAAAAGTCAAGCAAGACAAAGATTGAGCTATTTGACTACAATGGCAAAAGGTATGTTTGGAGGAATAAAGATGAGGCTTTCAAACCTAAAAACACTGTACCAATTGTTCAGCATGGCGGTGGTAGCATCACGCTCTGGCGCTGTTTTGCTTGTACTGGTACACCGCACAAAGTGAATGCAATGGTGAAGAAGGACTAATCTCCAAATTCTTCAGCTTCAACTCAAATCAGCAGCTAGATGGTTTGACACTTTAGTCTACAGGACAATGATCTCAAACACACATCAAATCTGTTTTTGGAATGAATAATGGCCTTCCCAAAGCCCCGATGTCAACCCAATTGAAAATTTGTGGACTACGCTTGAAAGCCGGGTCTGTGCCAGGAAACCAACCAGTTCAAACGAACTCTACCAATCCTGCCAAGAAGAGTGCTCAAATATCCAGCCAGAATTTCACCAGAAGCTTGGTGATGGCTACCAGTGTGGTCAAAGTCTAACTTGCAAAGCGACGTGGATTAGAGAAAATCTAAAATAATTTCAAACCATTTCTTTTTAAGACATTAAAGATGTATGCTGTGCAACCTCAAAATTACGGCACCATTCTAGCCCATGATGAGTGCATTTAAACTTTTGATGATAACCCTATATGTCAGCAGTGTGGTAGATGTTTCTCTCAGACTATTCTTGATATGCTAATGTTTGCATGTTTTTTTATTTTCTTTTTTTAAAATATGTATTTGCTGGTGATATCACAGTTCAGTACAGGGTGAGTGTCATTTTAAGTACTTGGAAGCGTCAATAAATGGCAGAGTGCATAAGCATTGAATAATAAAATCACAATCAATTTCATCTCAGTTGCAGTTCAAGCGATGCGTTAGCAAGCAGCAATCAAGGTTACCGGTGATTTAAGCAACAGCGAGTCTTCACATTGGTCCATTTTTAGCAAGGTTTCAATGTTGTTAGTGCAAGAATGAGTGACCCTGTTAGAATACTCTGCATCATACTAACTTATAGCTTTAATTTAGAAAACTAAACCGATGCTTCTTACATATTATTTTCCATACTTTTGTAATCAAACTCTTATTTTCCTTTAATCTGTAGCAAAACTACGCTTTCCACACTTTTGTATCACGGGGGACAAAAGCTTTGAAAGCTCATGTCTAGCTGCCTCTGCCTCGCTCCCTTGGTTAATTAGTTAAAGAAACAGAAATGAAAACAAGGGAGAGAAGAGAGCGAGGGGGGAGAGGAGGAAGGGGTGTACGGTGAAATAAATTTACATTTAAAGCTGAGAAGGTAGGAGGCCAAAAACAAAGAAAAAAAAAAAAACAGGGTTTGTAACAGAGAAGCACAGAACACCAGAGTCCTAAACGGGTGAGGTGGAAAGTGCGGAGGTGGGCCGTTCTTGCTGGCGGCTGGGCTTCCTGTTGCGACAGGGCAATTCGGGATCGCTCAGACAGAAGGGGTGAGAAAGAGGAAGAGGAGGAAAAGGAGGAAGAAGAGACAGGAAAGCCAGCGTTACTGTCCTACAGAAGAAAAGGAGGGGAAAAAAACAGATGAAGTGGAGGAATGGAAGGGAGGGAAGTGAGATGATGAAGAGATGGAGAGACAGCAGACGTTAATATAGCTTTAATATTAATGCTGGACACTCACATGCAGGCGCATTAATAATGCATTTCTAGAAATGTAAATGTTATTATTCATCGTATCAGCTGCAGACGGCGATTTCTCGCGCTCTTGTTTCGCCAGCGAACCGCCGGCCTTACGTGTGGCGGGCGTGCGAGTGACAACGCCTTCGCTGGAATTAGAATATCAGAGCGTTTTGTGTCTGTGGCTTCGGCAAGTTCATCCTAATTAAAGATCTCGTGTGTTCACGCTTGTTAACAGCTGCTGCTGTGAGGAGAACACCCAACCTGTGCATACTAATTCAGGCGCACACCTCTCATTAAGAAATCGTCCTTTTTAAAATTTCTCAGCAGCTACGTATGAATGAGCAGCGAGCGGGATACGCGTGAGGAAAATGACCGCCTTCCCGTGCGAGCAGCTGCTGCGGTGTTGCATTCAGAGAGGGAAAGCGAAGCTGGCGTTTACAGAAATGTGACCAAAATGATGAAAAATGTGTCAGTTTGAAATCAGATCAGCTTTCGCTCTTTATTATTTTGTTGCCCGGGGTGATTTGTCAGCGGCATCTGTTTTAAAAGAACAGTTTGACATTGGTGGGATATACGCTTTGTTCACTTTGTGGTTCCAAGTTAAATTAGAAGATCAATACCACTCTCATATTAGTCTGCTTAATATAAAAACTGCAGCCAGAGCGTGGCTGGATTAAATTAACTAACAACACAATGAGAGAGGTATCCATCACACTTCATGCCCAAAATGTCAAACTGTCCTTTTGATGATTTGAAATTGTTGATGTTGTCTGGGATACTTAAAAGGCCCAATCATTTTGCCTTGTGGAGAAGAAATTTAACATTTTCTATTAATCAATTTCAGAAGCTTTTTATGGAAATGAGCCTTTTAAGTGTAATGGTTATATGTTCACCAATTTCCTCAATGATTGATTGAACCAACTACTCAAGGCTTACCATCAGTGGTTCCATGGTCTGACATGGATAAGGAATCTACTGTACCTGGAGTGAGCCAAGTCAACCAACATTTTTGTTTTTTTTAGTAGGAAAGAAGTTTGTTTCTACAGCTGATAAACACAACTTATCAGTTTCCATGTGTGCTAACTGTTTTATTATTTTTCATTTAGAAAAAAAAAAAAACAGTCCATCAGTGAGAGGATTAAAGTTTTACTTACATTGCTGGCTGGGGTCTGATTCTGTTGTCATCTTGACATAATTGGTGGGCAGCAACCCTGTTACCCCGTTGGCTTCTCCTTTCCACCAGTCGGGGTTGGTCTTGTCGAGGATGTTGATCAGCTGACCCTTGGAGAAACTCAGCTCGTCCTGATTGGCAGCCGTGTAGTCATACATTGCAATAACTTGGCATACTGAGGGAACAGAGTTGACATATGAAGCTTAATCTGTAGCTGTAGATTTGTAGAATGACCCAATGAGGGCCAGTGTATAAAAAACAGAACTAAGAAAGCCTTAAAGACACCAAGATAACATTAAAAGAAGGTGAAAATAGTAAAATGGTTTTCCTTGAGCACCAAACATTTAAAAATACTGGCAGCCTCCAGTCTTAAGCCTCAGCCTCATAGTAGATGCATCTCTGTGGTATCAATTTGAAAATCCTCTGTGGTTTTTTTTTTTTAGAAAATTTGACCTCTTATCTTGACCTTGAGGTCGAGGTTACTGAGATTTCTAGTAGATGCATCTATGATCTGAATTTCAAAATCCTAGTTCTTGCATTCACAAACTCGGGTATTCACGCTGCCCACCCGGCTGGGCAACAACAACACATAGCTTTAATATTAATCAGCCTTTTACGGCTGAGAGGTTCAATGACCTTTATTTTGGCTCATTCTACCATTTTATTTCTGCATATTTATTTATTTAGCCACAGACATTCATGCGCGGACATGCACCAGCATGTGCATGGCAAACACAAGCGCAAACACTTTCCTCTCAATTACTATTCATTTATTATTTATTTAGCATATTTAGCCACAGGCCAGTCCCAACAGTCACCTCAAGAGGAGTTCGTGCTGGATTTTGGTCATTTTTAAGGCAGAGCCCTAGAATGCTATATGGCACTGCCAGGAACACTGGCTGCGTAGCCTGTTTGAGCTAATGCTTGCAGGCTGTCATTGGCAGGCATCTGTTTGGAGGACTAAAATTGTCTGTGACTCATTTCTCCTAAATGCTATTGATATAATTAATGGCAAATACTGCCTTGTCTATTTGCACTACCTGGGCACATCTCATGTAAACATATTTGCACTTGTGTGCAATTCCACGTCACTGCATTCATTTTTGAGTTGCTGTTGGTGATTCATTGTGTGGACTCCTAAAACTAAAAACATCGCCATCTGCTTCTGCTGCTTCTATGATCGGTGCTAAATGCTGAATGTTAGCAGGCTGAGAGAGGAACCATGGTAAAGTCTGTGTCTGCTAAATATCAGCATGACAGAATAAGTAGAGGGTGCTCCAATGTAAATGACTAAATAACAGAAATGACACTGAGAGATTATGTTCTGTCAGCTAAAATTTGAGACAGGAATTTATGATTAATGAGCATTTTCACCAAATTAGTTTCAAAGTCATAGACATAAAAGCTTTCCAGCAGTTACTGTCATGGTTGTTCAAGTAATTTCGACCTGCATCTCTCAGCTAAATATACAGATTTAAAAATGTAAATACAAACCTGACTAAAACAAGATCAGTTCTATCTCCAAAAGTTGATTCTGTTCATCAAATGTATTATGCAGTCATTATGCAAATGTACTGTTTATAAGATTGGGGAAACCTGCAGTCAGCTGAGACTGAAGAAGTCACTTGGATGAGTGACGAAACGTTTCTCCCAGAAAACGCTACGTCCAGACGAACAGAATCAACTTTTGGAGATTTATTTTCCTGGATGATTGAGAATGCATCAAGACAAGATCAGTTATAGTAAATCAAATGCTGTGTTTGCCGTGTGTCAGCATTCACCTGGCAGAGGAGAGGGGGAGGACTTGCTACTGGAGGGACCCAGGAGCTTAACGTGAGAGGAATGAAACCAGCCTCTCTGACGCTTTTTCCCCCGAGCCTGGAGGGGAGAGAAGAGCCAGTGAGAGTGAATCAATCTTCTGCTGGATCGTTTCTGAATCCTAAATCGAAACATTAATTGATGAATAGATTTTTTTGACAGGCAGAGTTTTGAACCTTGAGAACGCTCCCTCATGATGGGAATGTACATTCACTCTATGAAGCAAACTAAAGCTCAGCTGAAGTCTCTGAAACAGCCGCAGTATTGCAAGCTGCAGAGGGTAATGCACAGATTGACAAAGCTGTGGAAATCCTCTGTTCTCGGACACTCTTACTCATATTGACTTATTGTCTGAATGTACTAACAGCAAATATGACTTCTGCTGTCGCACTCTGAGCTTCAACTCAAACTACAGCTGCAGCCTCAGCACGAAAACAGGCAGAGAGAGATGACCCTTCACTTTGATGACCTTTGTAGACGACAGCACTGTTATTACTCCTGTAACCTTCCCGCCCACCCCTCATCAGCTCTCTATTGGTCTGACATGTCAGCAGATACAAACTCATCCTTATAGTTGAATGCTCCTGCATCCTGACCTCTCACTGCTGCACATGAACAGCTTTATAGTCAGCACTGTTAATACTCTTTTAACCTCTCATCAGATCTCCACTGATTGGACACATCAGCACGTGCTCCTACTTCCAATGCACTCGTGGTGGATTAAATTAAACAAGGATATGCCACTCATTTTCCATTATACCTTAATTTGTTGATTGCTTTTTGCCATTTGACTGATTAACTAGTGTATTAAAACATCCATAGTGATAATGTCTTCATTTTGTTTGCTCATTTTGTCTGTCTATCCAAAACCAAAAGTTCAATTTACTCTCACTAAAAGGACTGAACAAATCTCAGGCGTTTTTTCCTTACAGGACCACCTTAATATTTAAGGAAATATCCACATATTTGCACTGTAATTTCCTCCACAATCATTCTGCTTCGCGTCTAATGGCGAGTTTTCAATGACATTTTGTTAATAAAGCTTTTCTTTCTCGTCGCCATATAATCCAGTAGGTGTCACATTAAAATGTTCTAAATTCCTTTCACAGAGAGGCAGAAATGTGTCATTTGCAACCGGGAGGTGGATTTAGGAGACTAATGACTCATTAATTGTGCTTACTCGGCGCTCGGCAGTGCGATTGACCTTCTGCACTTGCAGCCAAAGTAAAAATTTCTAGCTGAAATCATAATTTTTCTGATGTTAACAGTTTCAATTTATCCATGGCTCTTTAAAAAAGAAAAATGAAAAAAATATAGTATAGCTTACTTGCAGTTCCCCGAGCCACCAGCCGGTGGAGTTCTTGACCAGGACCACGATCAGTTGCCCCGGAGACAGGCGAAGCTGATGCATCGTTGAGGTCCCAGTGGTGGTGACTGCCTGCGCAACCTCTGTTGACCAACCAGAAAAAGCCAACAGTGAATTTCGATCATTTAAATGTCAAGAGAATAACAGTATGAGTCATCAAACACCGACTGAGTGTTCATTCTCACCAGGTTTCTTGGTTGGACCTCCAGGTTTTGATGCCTAAAGTTAACAAATGAAATGTAAAGCAGAAATAATGTAATAATTTAATTTGGCTTTTTTTTTTTCCACATTAACTCAGCTTGACTCACCTCTGGCAGTTCTACAGGTCGGACATAGTTGGAGGGAAAGAGCCCTGTCTGGTCCCCAATACATCCTCGCCACCACTCTCCTTCTTTCTCCAACACCAAAACAACATCCCCCTCGACAAATGTCAAGTCCCCCACCTCTGGGCTCTCATATGTATACAAGGCCACGTATTCTGGTAAGGACAACAATAGTACCAGTTAGGAAACCTTCGCTGACTTTAACTAGACACCTTATTTTCCACAGATAAACTACTCTTACCTTCTAGTTGAACTGAATCAGATGTGTCCAACGCATCCACACTATGATGGGAAAAAACACATGGTGAAGCAAGTCTTTCAGTTGTTAAAGGTTTTACACAAAAGGGATGTGCGTCTTCTTACTCTGTATTGCCAGCCGTCTCCAAAGCGACGTAACTTTTGGGGAACCATCCCTGCATCCCGTTGATCTGCCCCAGCCACCAATCTTCCCTCTGCTGCAGCACGCTGATGATGTCTCCCTGCGAGAAGCTGAGCAGTGTGGTGATGACGTCTGTCGCCGAACCGCCTGAAAGGCTGAGGTGGGTTTCTGAAGTGGCTGACCATGACGAGAGGGCCCGAGCGAGCAGAGGAACGGAGGACTGAGGAGTGTGATCAAAGGAACAGCAATCTGTCACCATGGGTACATCTAAGAAATCAATCACTAGACGCTCCCCTCCCCTGGACTTGCAACACAGCTAATTTCACCTTTGGACCATGGGACATGACCTACAAACGCTAGAACTGCCAACACTGATGTCATCAGACATCTGTATTTATGTGTGTGACCCACAGAGAGTCAGAGAGAAGAACTCCCATCGGAGAAAAGCTATAAATATACAACTGTGCTGCTTCTGAAGATGTGTGTTGATGTCAGCAGACCTATTTCTGATCATGCCACAGTCTAGATATACACTACTATAATAACACAGATGAACTAAGAAGGGAAACATGAAGATTAAATGATCTCATGAACTTTTTTCAGTAACAGAGTGATAACTTTTAGCCATGACGTGAATGTGCTCTTTTGGTTGAATCAACCAGCAACTACAGGGCGGATGTGCCACCATGGTGACTCCTGTTTTTGTGTGGAGATTGAGAGGTGTGGATCCAGGCGCAGACAATGATGCAGGAGAGAGTGCTCAAACTTAAAATGAGCCTTTATTGTGGCTGTAAGAATTACTACAAAACCACTAACAAAACCTAAACTGGGGACAGCTACACAGACCCTCCGACAAAGAACAGAGGCAACCACACACTAAGGCTGTAATCCAATTCAGGGTCTGCAGCCTTAAAGGCCGCATTTTAAGGCCGATTATGTCACAGCGACGCGACGAAGGCTGTCCCAATTTGAAGGCTGCTCGAAATGCGGCCCTCAAATGCGTCCTTCATTTCCCTGAATTGTAAGGATGTGGCGGTGTAGACTTCGTGGCCCAACATATCCCAGAATGCATAGCGCGGCGGTGGGTGTGGATAATTTTGCTGAAAAAAATCTGCGGATGAGGGGCGCCCGAAGAGTGCACTTTAAGTAAGTACTGAATATTCATCCATCCATCCATCCATGTCACTTATTTATGTGCAAATGTTTACTAACGAAGATCATTAAAAATTACTGTTGGCCACATGTCGGCAAAGTTATGTGACAATAGTGACGTTTGTACTAACTTGGTTTTAAAGCCTTTACTTTAAAATATACGCCGTTCAATAGCTGACCTTAATCTTACAGAGAATGATCAAAGCTCATGTAGAAACAAACAAACAAATGAACATAAGATTTTCTCCTTCATTTCTGTCAAACAATGCTTTATGAAACGTTTCTAGCTGTTAGTATCATGGTTGCTGGGCAGCGCGACGGAGGCTAGACCGTCGCATTTCACAAGCCTTGCACTTCCGGCCTTAGCGGTCTTTAAGTACGCGGCCCTTGAGGATCGTTGAGACTGCGTACTTTAAGGCTGCAGACCCTGAATTGGGATACAGCCTTTATATACACACAAGGTAACAAGGAAATTGCACACAGGAGGGAGACACAGCTGAACCTAATTAGACAAGACAACGGGAAAGCATAACCCAAAACACTGAACACCAGACGGGGGACTCTCCAAAGTAAAACAGGAAATGCAAAACAGAAAGCCACAATTCCCAGAATAAAACTTCAACCGAACACACAAAACACTGGGTTGCAGACCCAGGACTGTGAGCGTTTTTTTAAACTATAACAACCATTACATCAACATTTTGATTTATCCAATACTGTGATTTAGTACCAGATACTTATTAAGAAATATTACCGTGCCCCATAAGCTTAAATTGCACTTTGAGCTTACTGGTAATTGGCCGGTTTTACAGGTAAGTCCATAATTTGCTGGATAAAAACACATTTTATAGTTTTACCTTTGCACACCAGAACAGGGATTTTAAATGAAACAATTAATACATGACTGAAGTGCAGGCTTTCAGCTTTAATTTGAGGGGTTTTACGAATATTTTGTGCAAACTGTTGACAAACTACAGCCATTTTTAATACCCACTCCCCTACAAACTAACACCAATTTAAATTTAAGATTGTTTTAATACTTGTTTGTGATCAGTGACTGCTTGAAAACCCACAAACATCATGTTTCCTCCCTCTATATAGTCTACTGGGTCTTTGCTGCAGCCACCATCAGCTACTGCTTATTTGCCTTCAGTTTTATCTTCAGTAACTGAAAAGCATGCTCTGGGTTGTTTTTGCAGTATGCTTTGGGTCATTATCCATTTGCCCCGTAAAGTGCCATCTGATTGGTTTTACAACATATGACTGAATCTCAGCAGACAGTACAGCAGTCACACCATCAATAAACACCAGTGACCCAGTTTCACTGGCAAACACACCCATGCTATAACATTGCTTCCCCTATGTTTGACAGACAATGTGGTATGCAGAGGATCACGAGCTGACATTTTCAGCCAAATGATGGCTTCCCCAACCTGCTCTGACTTGCTTTTTGGACCTTATATCTAACTTGTACATGTAATTGCAATGCAAACTGATAAAATCTGAACTGAATCAACTTTATCTGTTATTCTCTGCTTCATTTGTCTTGAAATAACAAGAGAAAAGGCCTCACCTGGCCACGAAACTGCTTGCCAGTCAACTGTCCACTTATTGAGAAAATGGGTCGGTATACAAAAAGTCTGCAATTCCCTAAACAGCTCATGCAAATTATTTTCTTTTTGAAGCTTTTGAATTCAAGCTGAAAGTCTGCATTTCACATAGAGCAAAAACTATAAAAACTGTCTCACAAATTATGGATATAACTGTATCTTGCTAACATGCTAAACTGGAAAACTTCTGGAAAACTAAAGACTTTTTTTAAACAAAGGCAAAAATGAAACAGGGCTTCATTTTTGCTGCTGAAGTAGGTCACAGTAAAGTTTACCTGCTCATTATAAAGAATAAGGAGTCATCTAGCCAGGAAATAAAAGTAAACAACAGTCAGGCTCTACCTGTGAAGCATCAGATTGGACAGGAAGAGGGCTGTCACCTTTTTCCACCACATCGGGGTGTCTGGGTAAAACAAGAGGGACAAACCATTAGGGAAGGATCCAAGAAAAGAATAAAAACAACCTGACAGTGCTATGGCATAAATTACAACGACCCAGGTGGCTGTTACAGACTTTCAGTCAGCAGAAAAAAAGACCCAGACAGTTCTATCTTTAGTGCAGAGGAGCTAAAAGCCTAGAAACAATCTCAATCTGCTCCTCCTGTTTCATGTTACCTTGTGTTTAGTGGTGGTGGCAGACAGGACATTTTTCCAGGTGAAGTGGGACCACTTTGAGTCGAGGCAGGGGTCAGACATTTCTCAGCGTAACTCTGGGGGAACCAGCCCCTGTTTCCGCGGTAACTTCCGCACAACCAGCCAGGCTCACCGACCGTGTGCTCATCCACCTGCATCACGGAAAACGCAGTTCACTTGCAGTCAGTCCTTCGCAGCGAGGGGATCAAGATAAACGTTTTGTTTCCCTACTGCAGTAATCAGGAGCAATTACGACTGCACAGCAACACAAGTAGTGTGTTTAGACACCCATCACTCACACACACACACACGCATCAAGGCAGCTCAGTGGTGTGTGATCAGTCCTTAATTCTTTGATAAATTAACACTTTCAGAATTGATGCTTCTTGAGGAAATGTGGATAACGGGGATAATTGATTGAGCTTTAACTCCATCAGTGATTACTTAAAATCAAAATATAATTATAGATTTTTAACCAGGGGTGCAGTGGTTAGTGCTGCTGCCTCACTGTGAGAAGGTCCTGTGTTTGAATGCAGCCTGGGACCTTTCTGTGTGGTGTCTGCATGGCGACTGTGGTTAGTCTGCCTTCCTCCCACAGTCCAAAGACATGAGTGGGATTAGGTTAACTGGTGATTCTCAACTGACTGTAAGTATGAATGCTTGTTAGCCTCTCTGTGTTAGTCCTGTGACAGATTGGTGACGTTTCTAGGGTGTACCCTGCCTCTTGCCCTCTAGCAGCTGGGACAGGGTCTGGCTGGATAAGCCAATGGATGGATTATTAACCAAGCCAAGGGTGAAAGTCTTTCTGTATTTCTTATTCCAAAAAGTAGGCCAACACCAAAGCCCAAAAGAAAAATAGCAAAAAAAAAAAGAAAAAAAAAAAAAAAAAAAAAAAAAATCACAGCTTGAAGCTGAGTTAACCTCATATTCTAGAACAGAAATCCACACGCTGACAATTTGGAATCGTGGCAAATGTGCCAACGCTGGCAGCTGTGCCAACGCTGGCAGCTGTACTTGACCGCTGTGTCACCTTTGATAAATCGAGCCACTGAACTGGACCGTGCTTGTGGTGTTGCTGCCATTTTTTGCATTTTTTTAAATGGACTGTAATGAAATTATCTAACGAGTCTGACACTGAGCCTAAAAAGCCAACAGATCAGGTCCCACAAAAACTAATTGATAATCAAAAGCAACAAGATTTTGAGTAATACATATTAAATACATTCGAATATCCTGCGTGTTTGCAGCGCGGGTGTGTGCTTCGTACCTCTATGAAACAGTCTGCGTCTATACTCAGCTCATCTGCGTTGCGAGCAACAAAGGAGTACAGGGCTCTATAGGTGGTTAGCTTGGGTGCCAACTGCTGCCCCATTTCCTGCTCTTCTTTCCTCCTCTTCTCCTCCTCAACCTCTTTCCGTCTCTTCTCCTCTTCGGCCTCCCTCCTCTTCTTCTCCGCCTCTGCCTCCTCCTCCTCTCTCCTTCTTCTCTCCTCTTCTTGTGCTTTCTCCTGGGCTGCCCGGTGGCGAGCCTGCGCCTCTCTCTCTTCCTCTTCCCTCTGTCTGGCCCTCTGCTCCTCCAGAAGCCTCCTCTGCCGTGCCTCCTCTTCCTCTCTCTCCCTCTTCTCTTGTTCCCTCCGCTCCTGCTCTCTCTTTTCTTGCTCCAGCTTTGCCTGTCTGTGGGAAGTAAATGCAGCTTAATAAAGTCACATTATGTCTACGCAAGAGTAATACAGACAAACCCTGAGATTCACCTGGCTGCCTCTTCTTCTTCCTCTCTCCTCCTCCTTTCTCTCTCCTCCTCCTCGCGGCGTCTCTGGAGCTCCCTCAATTTCTCCTCTTTGACTCTGTGCAGGTCGTCTAGAACAGCCTGCTGCCTCACCTGCTTCTCCCTCAGCTCCTGACGCCGTCACAGAATGTGCAACACAAGGAGACATGTAAATATCCGTCTAAGACCTTTGTTCTTATCAGCCTTAAAAGTCTGAAAGAACCACAACACAACAGCTTCTCTATACGATGCACTTAGCATGACAAGTTAAACATTGTTTTGCCATTTATGATTTCTCATAAACAGCAGCAACATTCACAGAAACACGCAGGCATGCTGTATGTGTATGTGTATATTTTTTCTCTTTCTAACACAGAAGTTGTGCAGGTTAGACATTCTGTGTGCGTGCGTTTTACCCTCAGGGTGCATCCTGTTTACACAGAAAACACAGACTAGAACAAATCCCACAGAGAGAAACAACAGCGAAGGAAGAAGGCATGGTACCAACAAAAACCTCCATTTAAAAATTATTCAAAAGAGCGGGAAAAGATGAACGAGCAGATCAAATCATTGCGGGATGCAAAGGAAAGGAGATTTAAGATTGTTGCTTGAAGGGGGGGGGGGGGGGGGGGGGGGGGGGGGATGTACAGAGAGGGAGATAAAGTGACAGAGAAAGAGGGTTAACCTTGATGAGAAGGAAGAGCTGGCTGAGGCAGGCCAGCAGAGACAAAAGGCCTCGGAGGACACAATCGTCCATATCCCCGAGCTATGGAAATAACAGTGTGACGATGGGTGAGGAGAGCAAAGGAGAAAAGTGTGTCACAAAGGAACGGGCAGAGACAACAAAAATAAAAAGTAAGAAGACACATCCAGGTAGCAGGGAGAAGAAGAAGACAAAAGAGAAAGAGAAGAGGCCAGGGGTTAAAAGCTTTAAAAGCTGCTTAAGAAATAAACAAACCAAGAGACAGAGACCAAGAGAAAGGGAGAGCAGGTGTTTTAGTGCTCCAGTTATTAACATTAGACTGATGATAAGACTCTGAGAGGACGTCATTCACAGCTATCACATTATCAGGCTGTTTGATAACAAACGTAGACTTCAGAGACTGTATGTGTGCAAAAATAGTTTAAGTTTCCATTGCCCAAGGGGTGAAACTCTAGAGCTATTGTGACCAGTTGAACAAGATTTCACAGCAAGTTGAAAACGCCCTGTTTTTGTGCTATTTAATATCAAGCCAGAGCTGTGGGACAAAAACATCAGTATGCTTTTGCTTCATTTAACATCAGTGCAATCCATCTTAAAGCAATTTTACCTCATTTTGCTGCACGATTATATTCACTACTATGAAACTTCTCTTGCAAAATATGTTGACGCTAAATAAAGTCTGGGTATGAAAAACCCAACTTTAGCCTTAAAGTTCTATAATTTATGGGTGATATCAGAAGCTATGTTCATTTTTCCCCCTACAACTTGGGTCTGAATGAGTCTGTAGTGGCCTGAACCAAACACTGACCTTAAGCTCCTTATTGTACTGCTCCATCTGCGTCAGTTTGTCTGTCGTTTCCCTTTCCAGGATGTCAAGCTGGTCCTTCAGCCTCCGGCAGTTTACAGTCTTCTCCGTCACAGTCCCGGTCAGGGAGGTCAAAGTCACAGCTACAAAGATCAAAGGTCGGAGACATGTCAGACCAGCGGCCAGTGACTAATCTGTCTGTGTGACGTGAGAGGAGGCATTTGTCACCCACACGGGAGTTTGTTGAGGCTGATGTTTTGCAGCTTCTCACACAGTCTCTGTTGTTCTGGAACCAGCTGTGAGAGCTTCCTCTGCCACTCCTGCGACCGACCGAGAGGAGAGCGCGTAAAAACACACATGCAGAAAGATGACAGGGCGGAAAACAGAGAGAAACATTTCTGTTAACCTCAAACTCGAGCTGAAGCGCGTTAATCTCTGCAACGCGGGTGTCCCTCTTCTGATTGACGAGGTCCAGCTCAGCCTTCTGAATCCGCCTCTTGCTCTGAGCGTCGCGGAGACGGTCTGAGATCTGCTTGTGCATGTTCCCCTGTGAGACCAGGTAAAAGATATCATGGTGCACCCATGCTTTGATTAGCACTGTGAATTGTAGGTGTGAATATTTATCAGTGTCAATGTAGCCTCACCACAGCCTCTAGCTCCAACTCCAGACTCTTCTTTTTCGCCCTTAGTCGAGAGATCTCCTCTTGCTCCCCCTCTTTCTTCCTGCCCAGCTCCTCTCTTTTCGCACGCTCCCACTCTTCCCTCCGCTGGCGCTCCATCTCCTGCTTCGCTGCCTGAAAGTATGAGGACAGAAGGTTATCAGAGAAGACAATCGATCCCAGACAGCATCACCCGACTGCTCCGGCACTCACCTCCTTCCTCTCCAGCTCTCTCAGCCTCTCCTCTTCCCTTTGTCGCTCCATTTCTATCTGCCTCTCCAGCCGCCTCTCCTCCTCCAGCCTCCTCCGGTTCTCCAGCTCCCTGGCCTCCCTCTCCCTCCGTTCTTGAGCCTCTCTCTCCTCCCTCTCTCTCTTCTCCTTCTCCTTTTTCTGCTGCTCCTCAAGAGCTAGACGTCGTTTCTCCAGCTCTGCGCTTCCCTTTGCAAAGTTCTCCTTCAGCTTGTCCTCAAAGGACACTAAGAGGAGGGGAAAGAAAAAGGTGTATTACAAAGTAAGACACAGGACGTCCAATGGAACAAAACATGCAGAATTCACAAAGCCATACCGCTGCTCTTGTTCTTTTGAACAGGTTCTATCTCTGCTGTGTCTATTAAACAGGGAGTTATGTAGGGCCCTGTTCCATTAACAAGCTCATTGGACTTAATTCCTCCTCTGTAACAAAAGCAAAAAGAACATTTGTTCATTTATCTATTTGATTAATTTTTTTTTAAAATTGCAAATGAATCTCTGTGTTACCTCAGAGAGGGTGGTACTAGGTCTTGTGGCAGAGTGAGCGGTAGAGGGCGGCCCGTCTTAGCCATGTCCACCAGGTGCATGGCCAGAATGAACTCATCAGCCTGCAGTTGGCCATCCTTATCCACATCTGCCAAGGTCCTACAGACAAATCACACAGTGCTGTGTGTCAATAAAGACATCATGGTGAGAAGATAATGAAGTTAGAGATTTTTCACTGCAAGCACCCTTCTGCTGTTTCTGGCATTGGGACGGTAGTGGAAGGAAACTTGGGATATAAATCAAGAGTACTGGGCTCACAGACATTCATCAGCTGATAAAGCGGAGGAGAATGAGGGGATCATCACTGCAAACAAATGGTTTCAGATAATAAGTAATGTTCTTAGTACTGTCAGATATTACAGCTATAACGTTTATAAAATACTACTGAGTCTTATGACTTCAAATGTGTTATTTGCTCCTTTTGTGGCTCACAGTTCCAATAAAATACAGTACGATGCAAAAGTTGTGAGTCACACTTCATTTCTTTATATTTTGCTGCCAAGACTTTCCTCTATATTTTAAAGTGGTTTTGACTAGTTTCACTAGTTCTTTCTGAAAGAAACTAGTTCTGCTTTCTGAAAGTCTGTTTCTTTAGAAGTTGGCTACTTTTGACCTCATTTTCAGTCTAATCCATGTATTAGCCATTTTCAGACTAATTTTTTTGTTGTTGCTGTTGTTTTTTAAGCCACTTAACTCTGACCTATGAATTATTCAAGCATGAAAGAGGTGTGCTAGCTCAAGGGATAAACTAGTGTTGGTTGTACGCATAACATAAAACTTAGCAAATTGTCTGTTTAGGCACTTTGTTACCAGTAGCCTGTGTCAAACAGACAGCGAACAGGCAGCCAGCATCCTGATTCCTTGAATGTCCTTCAAGAAGTCTGGAAGATTGCTTGCCTAAGGAACGTGTTGAAGAATAAACATGGTCATATCAAATATTGACTTTTAAGCTTGCTCAAACTGTACAAACTCTGCTTTTGCCTCATATACAGAATTTATGTTTGCACCTATTTCCCATTTCCTAACAGTACAATGAAATGAGGGATGGCTCGAGATTTTTGCACAGTACTGTATAGTCAAATTAGAAATGCTTCAAAGCCAGCTTTATAAGTGGTTAAACTCTTTTAACACAGTCAGCGTTGGTATTTACGTTGTCTGCAGAGCTCAATTGTATTATTGAAGCACATAATCAATTATCTGACTATTAAAGAGTGGTGCACAGTATTTCACTTAACATAGTTCCATGCTTTTACTTAAGTAAACTCTCCTCTTAACCCCAGTTTACGGGTAAAATTAGGAAACTCTAACCTTTAACCTAAAACAGACTTCACAGACTTTGAGGTCTTGAAAAAAATAGGGGAAAGCGGCAAAAGGGTCCTCACTTTGCCAAAATGTCCTTACTTCAATGGTCATAAACTGTCACTGGTCCTCACTACGATAGATAGGCAAGAACATACACACACATACACACATTACACTCACCAGATGGTAGCTAACTGAGTCTGCGTCAGATTTGATGCCATCAGTGCATTTCTAACCTGAGGTCCTGCAAAGTAACACGTAGATCAGATCAGAACAGCAAAGTGAACTCTTACAGTGAATACGTTTGTGTGCTTTCCAAGTTCTGTTAAGTGCAGTTAAGAGCAATTACAGGAGAACGCGAGTGCATGTGTGCAAAGTGAAACTGACCCTAAATTGTTCGCTTTTAAACTCTGACAGGAGCACTCATGTGGAGCCTAGTGGTCCTGAGAATTTCATGTTTGTTTAAATTCATGCGTGTATGTTTGTGTGTGCACAGGACTTACCTGATAAGTAGCCGGTCATGAGCTTGTCTAGTGTGTTGAACTGCTGACGGTACTTGAGTCTTGAGGCCTGGGAAACGGCCCAATCACTTGTGCCCATCTTTGGGGAGTTACTGGCCAAAGATGTGGTGGAGGAGGAATTGGAACTATGGTAAGAGACAAGAAAGGTGTGTCTATATGTCAACAAATCACCTAAAGGGAACTGAAAAAGTATTATTATTATATTATATATGATCAGCCTTTTTCTTTCTCCTTAGACCACTAATTGCTTGGAGACTCCCCGGTGTTATTTCTCAGCTCTTAATTAACTGCAGAGGAAGCTGGTGCAAACAGCTAAGCAGACAATGACTTTTGGACAATGAAACAAGACAACATCATAATCAGCCATTCGGTGGGGTGCGGTGGTTGAATTGTTAGCGCTATCAAGTGGCTGGCTCAAACTGGGTTTACTCGAAGTCCTAAGGTTTATAGAATAAATCATGTTATAAATGTATGGTTACATTTGGCTAGTAGTCAGTGAGACAAGAAAAGTGCTATATAAATACCAGTCCATAATGAGTATGCCAGACCACATGATAGTCATGGTTGAAAATTGTAGCAGAGTGGGAACTTGCAAAACTCATTAAGGTTTCAGAAAGACAACAGGAGATGCCAAAGCATTGTTTTTCTGGATGTATATACGCACAGTAAAAAGATTGCGGAAGTACAGACCGGAAAAACCTCAAAGAACTATCACGCATCTGTCCTAATATTAGAAAGTCTAACAGCTAGAACTGGAAGGTAAAAGCAGCTGTGGGATTAAACTGCATCTATTGTACTTCTTGGTATTCTGGTGCCCTTAATAATGCTTTCCTTACCACCTACACCTGAGGTCAGGGCTTATTGTGTGAAGCGCTAAGCTATTCAAAACAATGAAATCAGATACTATTTGTGTTCTTTTCCAAACCCACTCAAAACACCGTGAGGTGGACAAAGGATATTAGATATTCAAGAGGATTTGGCTGTCAGAGAAACTGCAAGAGGACCTTCCAAACCTCGGCAGATATTAAAGTACATCATGCCAAAACAGAGATGAAAGCTTCACTGGCACATAAGTAAAACTACAAACCCCTCTAGTCGCAGTCTTATATTTCATTTTAGACATGAGCTAAAATTCAATTGTGATTTCATTTTAGAAGTGAGCAGGCCAAAAAACAAAGAAAAAACATCTATTCAGTGGGCACAAAACAGTATGAAATGACACACTAGGAGATCATTGATGTGATGGCCTAATTCCCCTAAAGTCACCAGCTAACCCCCCCCCCCCCCCCCCCCCCCCCCCCCCCACACACACACATATTTTAAGCTGCAGCAGCAATTTGGGCTTATTTCTGGTGACGAAGATTCAAGCAACTTATTTAACATTTTGTTTGCCTGTTTTATGTTACCTAATATCTTACCCTGAATAGGAATAACTGAAATGGGGACACAGTGGCTTATGGAGACCACAGGGACCAATGATCTATCTACCTTATGTCTAGGTGACTATAGACAGATGACTATATATCATTTACAAAAAAGACCATTGTAGTTGTTAAGAAAAATAGTCATGACTAATAAACCTTCATAGCATTCTAAGCATTTAAGATGACCTCGCCCATTGAGAATGCTTTTGGATTCCTGTTCTCTGACGTTTTCGACTCTAAACAAGACAACTTCCTGCTATTGCCAAAACCCTCTGATTTCAAAATGTTTTTCCTGTACTCAGTGTTATCTGGGAGTTTCATCTCTGTTTGTGCTCTAATTCTCAACCCTTTCCTGCTGAAATCACGGCATGACTGCATCTGTCTGAGTGCTCAAACAAGCGTGTGTAGATAACAAACGGGATGTTTTAAAACCAGTAAACCCTAAATTTAACTGACATAAATATTTCTAAATTCGTCTTTCAGCATGACTTCACTTATGTAGTACACACATGCAGCATTGATCCGAATCTCCCGTTGCGCCACATCTCAAAGGAGCTCTACTGGATTGAGATCTTGCTTAGTTTGAAAGCATTTTACTAGAGCCCAAGCACATCTTTATTACATGCTAATAACAGTTTAGTAATTTGCTCAGTAATAATCTCACCTGCTCGATCCCAGGTCGAGTAGAGAGTTGGCCTTTGACATGCCAGTGGACGGGGAGAAGGCCATAGGAGAGGAGAAGCCAGAGAGAGGAAGTCCTGTAAATGCAGTTGGAGACACTCTGTTAATGGTAAAATCTCCATTTGGGAAATTCAAAAGAATGTTTCAGTTTACACATGGTACTATATCCAGAACGTGCACGTCCTTTTCTTTAATAGATCAATTTATGACATTCTGCGAACATGCAGACTTCTGCTGCCCTTGGTGGTACGTACATCTTATCTTATCTGCTCATACTTTACAGTCGCTGCACACAGACCTCAACCAGCAAGGTTATTAACATCTGGGTAAGAGATTGTAGTTGGCTGCAACCACTTGCTAAAGAGAGTCTCAAGAGCTGTGGCACTGATATATTTTCATCAGAGAGGGAGAGAGAGAAAAAATGGAGGAGGAACACCAAATAAAAGGCTAATCTCACACTAACTCTTATTAGATTGCTCATTTCACAGCCAGAAATCATACTGGAACAGACTGAGTAAGATTAAAGAGAGTGGCCACGGAACAGATGGAGGAGGTGAGAAATGAAGAGAACAGACTGAGATGTAAGAGAAATCCAAACAGAAGAACTGCTAATGTATATATAACATATATGTTCCCACAGTTGATATAAATTAACTTTCCTATCTGAACTGCAGCAAACACTGAGTGTGTGAAAAGCTGCAGTGCTGCATCTCTCACACACACACACACGCACACACACAGATATGCCTATACTAAATGCAAAGCATGCACACATCACAAGACCAATATAAGACTTGAGAGAGTAGAAAGATAAGTTGCAGCTCTTTCATGTTCCAAGCGTAATCCTCACTGCTTTACTGCACCACTGAAGCTCAGGACATGAATAACTGACCCTTACACATAAAATATTAACAAATTATATGTAAAATCCTGTATGCACCATGCTCCATACTGTTCAACAAAAATCTAATCTCCCTGCAAAGCTGCTAAAAAAAAAGAAAGAGCAAAGAAGTTGCAGATTTCAGCTTTACCAAAAGACAAATCTACTTATTTCATATCACACACAACCAAGTCATGTTACTGAATTACACCAAACATTTATGTTGGGTAAACTGGGGTTAGTTGATTAGCTGACAGGTGATTTTTGGTTTATTTATTTATTTTTACTTTGCAGAGAGCTGGTTCTGGTGAATCATCAGAAACATTTTCGGTGGTGAAGATGGTGGCGATACTTAAAAGTTTTGCAAGGAGAAAAAGTATGTGTTTCAAAGTTGGAAAAGATTTGGAAATATGATTAGGCTAACATACTGTAGCTGAAACAATCGGATCATTTAAATGGATGCTACTTATTAGAGCCATACCGGTAAATGATTTTTAAGACGATAACTGGTCCTTTAAAAAGCCGATAATTCGATATAATTGTTCTTTTGTTTTTTTTAAACAAGTTTTTAAGTCAATTTTTGGCAAAATTACTGTTATTCTTCTACACAGTCTAAATTATCTTAGGTCAACTTTCTGGTAATTTCTTTAAGTAGCCTTCAGGCTTTTGAAATTACGTTCAAAGCTCTTCTTTGGACGACGGCTATCTTTTGTTCCATTCATAATCTAGTTATGACAGGCTGGTACTTTGTTTTATTTTTGTGAAATGTAAAATCTTCTGGTTTGTTAATCAGCTTTTTGCTGAGTGTCATTTTTAAAGGAATTTATCATATCGGTTTATGCAAGCAATAAGTGCAATCAGGTCATGGGACCCTGTTATGCAATGTGCAAAGTTATGAGCAGATTACAACTGCAGTGGCTTTATTTGCTTGTGAACAAGATAACATTGATGTGTGCCACTGAAATATCGTTGTTAAGTAAAATGAAATGAAATGGCTCTGGAGCATGACTGTTAGTCATGCTTCGGCCTATGTTCACTTTTAGGCCCATTGCTGGAGCTAATCCATTGATCGTTATCTATTTTGTTTTGCCCAGAATGGTTCCCACTGCAGAACCAACCTGCGTTGTTAGGAACGAGTGGTGGGGTGAGGAGGGTGCCGTTGTGGAGCCCACAGTTTCCAAGCGGGGCGATAAGAGGCAGAGTCACAGGCGTTGGCAACAGGGGTTGCATTGAGGGCATGGGGGGGTTAACTGGGATGGGTGTGAGGATGGGCATGGCTGACATAGCTGACATGGATGACAGACCAATTGACAGGTTTGGCATAGAACCCATTCCTATATGGAGGAAACACACAAAAAAAATCAATCATTTTGTATTTTTTTCAAATGCATAATTATCTCATTTTGGAGAAAATAAATGCTTGTACCAAATCGTGCTGAGGAAGCGATGGTTGAACCGCAATTGGAAGCAGGAGGCTGCTTCATGACGACTGGCAAGGCGGAGGGCAAGTTGCGTCCTTGAAGTTTAAGTTTGATGAGCTTCATAGCAATGGAAAACTCCAGTTTGTCCATTTTCCCATCACTGTCCATGTCGGCTAAGTTCCTAAAGGAGGGGAAGAAGAAAATTTGGAGTATATAATGATCCGTGTGTAGCAAAGTGTACATTCCTATTTTTCTTTCCCTCTTTATTGAAACAATAGAAAAAAAATCACTGGGGACAAGGTTGTGGTGGGATTGAATTCCAGTCTCATTATACACACACACACACACACACACACACACACACACACACACACACACACACACACAGAAAGCGAGTTCTAATTACAGGACGCCCCCGCCCTCTCTTCACTCACATAGTTTACTAGGTGTGGCAGGCTGTGAAGGAAATAAATGCTCAACAGGAAGCTGAACGCAAGCCAGTGTAACAAAATCTTGGACCTACTGACCCACTTGCTCCTGCTCAGCATTGAGTTGTGACAAGGACTTTGCCAAGTTGTCAGTCAGTGCTTACCAAATCTCAGCCAGGACAGAAGCAGGCAGGCCAGACTGCAGGAAGAATTTTCTTGCTTGTTCTCCTGCAGGTAAACAAAAAAACCATATGCAGCTCACTTACTGCTAATGACACAACCTCCCGTTAAACAGAAGCAAGTTCGTGGTCTGTTTCTTATGAAAACAGCCTACCTGAGATGTAACCGAGGACGGGAGAGAGGGTCTCAAACTGTTTGTCATGTTTCGCCCTCTCCTCCGGAGTAATGGCCCACACACTGGCTCCACCTGGACAAAACCAAGACACAGTTGTGGTATTTTAAATTCTAAACAAAAAGTGACATTAATGTTGTTGATGTGAGTCCAGCTGAAACAAAATATAAGTGCTGGCAATAACAGGAAGTCAAGTTTGAGTTCACAACCTATTTTTGGGCCTTGGCTCTTTAATAATAATCTGAGTCTGCTTGTAACCCCTCTGCACAGGACGCATAACAGCATGCCAGGTTTGAATGGCAAACCTAAAGAGTCATCTAAATTAATGGGTGCTGAACATTATAGTGTTTTTTAAAGATCTGAAGAAGTTAAATTATTTGAAAGGAAAATAGAAAAATAAAAATTGTTAGGCACCATCTAAATCAGGGGTGTCAAACTCAAATACACAGTGGGCCAAAATTCAAAACTGGAACAAAGTCGTGGGCTAACGTTAATATTTATTGAAATATATTTATTCCTCCAGATATAAGAATGAATCTTTTCTTATGGACTCAAACACATTTTGCTGAAAAAGTGAATATGGAACAAGCAAAGCTTAATACTAAACAATATATATATATATTAGCTGTATAATACAAGTAGGCCAGCTCTAATAGTAATTTGGTATGGCTTCGCGGGCCAAATGTAATTAGGCTGCGGGCCAAATTGGGCCCACGGGCCAGAGTTTGACACCTATGATCTAAATGATCAGTTACAAATGTTGTTAGCGTGGAGCTGCTTGAAAATCTTGTAATCTAATTTGTGGCATCTAATATAGACAACAAATACACCTTCTATATAAAAGTACAAGTAAACCAGAAAGGTACTATATCTCAGTATGAAAGAAAGTCACCCAGATTCTCACATAAAATCGATGAATTCTCATTTTGCCTATACATCACTGCTTCATTAAACACTATTAAATCTGGACGAGTAGTTAGATAAACCTACGGTCCTACAAATGCACAATATCAAGTGATGCATTGATGCGGTATGCTTGGTATAGCCCCCAGAACTTGGAAATAATCTGTAAGGAAGAAAAATGAACATAAAAGAAGAAAGCTCTACAAATTTAAGCTATTATGGGAGGGGAGTGATCCACCCGTCTCCACAAACAAATTCAAACACATTTAAAGTCAGCGATGGATCCCCGGGCAGATGCGCTAATACAAAATTCAGCTTAGTCTTTTATTCCTCTACCAAACCATACAAAATGTGTGCATAATTTCCGATCCAAATGAGATTTTCAGCTGAGATGAAAACTCTCTAAAGCAGCTCACGATGATGATTAATGTATAAAAATGTCCAGTCAGCTTTTTTTCGCCCCAGCTGCACTCTTGCATATCTCAAGGTAAGTTGAGGGTTGGCCATGAATTAAAGATGAAGTATGATGTGCTGTGTGACGGATTCGAAACTCAAGTCTTCCTCAATTTCACGGAACGACTTTTAACGGCGGGGGAGTGAAAGATTATATTCAAGGACGATAATCAATTCATCATTAAGGAAGAGCATGAATCCATCAAACCATAACACAATCGGGACATATTTTACACCTTCTGTCAAACTTCTTTCACAGAACTTGGAAGCTTTGAAGACATTTTGTGGCAAAGAACTGACGGTATGCACAGACGGCTCTCCCCTCATCGCAGCAACTGAACAACAGATGAAGATAAGGAGACAATGACAGATAATAAGCCTCGCAGCGCGTACAGAAGGAGAGGGATGTATAAAAGAAGTGACGCTAGGCTAATGCAGCGAATCTAGAAACAGGTTGGAATGGGAAACCGACACAAACACGACTCAACTGGGACAAACAACAAACTTTTTCGTGTTCTTTTTTAAGTTCTCTGCTCGACAGATGGGCTTCCTTCATGCTGACAGCTGTTACCATATTGATCACGGTGGTACAGACATAAAGCAAAATGTGCACCAAGATTTCACAAATAAATAAATAAATAAAGTGGGATCTAGTTTGGGAACGAAGGCAACATTAACTTGCGGTAAGGATCACGATCAAACCCGTTTTCTCACTTTTAGAATAAAAATAGCTCAAACCGGAAAATGCTAGCGTCTCAAAGATAACAATCAACTTCTTATTGTTATATTAAATATAATAATATTATATTATTATAGTAAAAGGAGAGAAATATTGAAAGACACCTCAAATTCTAATCACTCGAGTAGATTATAAAATATTCAAACAGACAAAAACTGTCTTTTCAGAACAGTAGCCATAATATTCGCATTTAAAAAAAAAAGGTCTTTTGAGCGATTACGGGTTCCTGTCTTCAGAGACATGGCTTCCAGGCTCTAATTTATTCAAGTGCTTCAGGAAATACCACCCTGCCCATGATGGAGCTTCCACCCTAGCTCTAACCCAAACAATCCACTGACCTTTGCTTAACATACTTCACATACAGAAGAATGACACAATGGAGTGTAGAGCTTCAGTAACAGCACGCTCCGTAGCCAGAAAATGAAAGTAGAGCAACTTTAGAGTTAAGAGCAAGAAGATCCAATGTCTTTTTCTAAATGTGGGAGCAGATACAATCAAACACTGATAATGGTTTGTTTGTTTGTTAGGAAATATTCTAGCCAAACCTCTGATATGGTTTCAGTGTCTACACAAACCGCCCGAAACCACCACCAGCAACGCCTGTTAAGGTGGACGCTTTTCCCCCGATAAAGCCAATGTTAGCAGCACACAGCGGCCGACCCACTTTTAGCCACCGTCAGCAAAATGCTGCCACGAAAAGGAGAAAGTAATTAATCTCTCACAGAGATGTGAGTATTCTTCACATTGTCTCATTGGCTGTGAAAGCCCCCATTTGAAGCTATTGTAGGTAAGAAAAGGAAGGCGAGATTTAGCACAGTGCCACTGGGACATGTAGCTCGCGTGGCCACATCCACAGGCCTGTCAGTCGATTCAGTCTGTGTGTCAGTGAGGGCTGAATGCTATGTGAGTAAGTGGGGCACTGCAAAGCTTCTTACACAGCCATGACCGAATCCATAGGGGTCTTCTGGAAACATGTGGCCACTCGGTATGACTCCTGATAAAAAGATGGCACAGTTCCGATTTACTAGTATACATAACCTGACACCGAACACTACAGGGTTCCTCAGTCTTGATACATATTCACAATATTTGCAAATTTCAGGCACTTGTTATGAAATGTGGATTGGGTATGAAAGGATTTTACACTAATTTGATTGAATATGATTTATGCTTTTAATAAGGCCGTACAGTACTGAGTCACCCTCATTTCTTTATATTTTATTGGGGAAATGAGAAATGTGTGCAGTAGTTTCATTACGTAAGGCATAAACAGACAATTCTAACATGGCATGCTTAGGCTGTCAAGGTTCTGGGTCATTTTGACCCAGCATCGTCTTTTTCTTGTGTTTTTGTATTATTCTGTATTATGGTTTAGGTTCTGATTCCTTAGTTGTGCTGTTCTGATTATTATTATTATTATTATTATTATTATTATTATTATCATCATCATCATCATCATCATCCTTGTGTTAGTGTAGGTTTAGTTCAGTGTCTAGTCTGCGCCTGCTGTGTTTCCTGTGTTACTTTGAAAGTCCGTGTCTCATGTCAGTGTGTCTAGTTTTGCTTCCCTTGTCTTGTTAAGTCTGATTTCTCCCAGCTGCGTTTCCCTCCTGTCTCCCATTTCCTGATTATTCCAGGGTGATCGTGGCTCAAGAGTTGGGTGTTCGTCTTGTAATCGGAAGGTTGCCGGTTCGAGCCCCAGCTCGGACAGTCTCGGTCGTTGTGTCCTTGGGCAAGACACTTCACCTACCGCCTACTGGTGATGGCCAGAGGGGCCGATGGCGCGATATGGCAGCCTCGCCTCTGTCAGTCTGCCCCAGGGCAGCTGTGGCTACAACTGTAGCTTGCCTCCACCAGTGTGTGAATGTGAGAGTGAATGAATAGTGGAATTGTAAAGCGCTTTGAGGGGTCCTGAAAAGCGCTATATAAATGCAATCCATCATTATTATTATTTAAGCCTTGTGTTTTCCAAGCCCTGTGTCACCTCGTTAATGTACGTTCACACCCTCATACCTGGCTGTGTGTTGTGTCTGCCTGTTGAACCTTGTTATGATTCCTAGCCTATTTTTTTTCTGTTCTTTTGCTGTCCAGCAATAAAAGCTGCACTCTCAGTTTAATTTCGCTGTCTTGAGTCCTGCACGTTGGTCCTCCACTCCTGCCTGCTGCACACAGATCATGACATAGGCAAGCTTTCGTGCAACATTTTTAAGTAATTTTCAAGAGGAGTTCTCTGGGACTTTACAAAGCACTTTTGTTGGTGTTGGCTGCCCTTTGTTCATTTCTCTGTCACGATTAGTCCACACTGCGTCATTTTGAGGTCCAGACTCAAACTATGACTGAGCCTTCACCAGCTTTTACAGAAGACTGAAGACACTCAGTTTTACCGCTCTCCTGACCTCCTCTGCACATAACGACAAAAATTCGAAGCAAAAATCCTAATTTGGATTCATCGCTCCATCAGACCTGCTGACACTGAATTTCCAATGCAGTCTAGTTCTTGTGTAATTTGGCATACTTGAGCCTTTTCTCTCCGTTTCGCTTCCTTAAGAAAGTTTTCTTGACAGCCACCCTTCCACTGAGACCAGTGAGGCTTGAGTGAACAGTACATGGATCAACAGAAGAGTCAGACAATTTCCCCCCAATTTATCACGGACATTTATCAAGAAAATAACTTTTAGATGCTGTTTGTCTGCTGTAGCTTTATAGGCCTACAAATGCACACCATGCTGACATATGCCAGGTTTTCAGCTAACACCTATTTGGGAATCACCTTGTTGGTGCAGAAAAACTATTTTATGCCTGTCACTGTGTCATCTCTGATATTTTTCACAGATTCAACTGAAGTCTGTAATGTGTAGACACAACACTTGTTCATAACTTGAATTAGGGGCCTTTTTGTGATTGAATGATTCATAGGTCAGTTTTAAGCAAGTAGTCAAGTACAAGAACTGGACTGAAAAAGAGACAAAAAGCAGTCAATGTAAAAATAAAACATTTAAAAGACCTTCAGAAAGCCTCAAGAGCACTTTAAAAAATTACAATAAAGTCTGGCTCCTTGGAAGCAAAATATATAGAAAAGAGCCATGACTGAGTCAGCCTGTATCAGTGTGAGTCACTGTACTGTGTGGTCTTCTATACCTGCTAGTAGCAGGTAATAGCAGGTATTTCATGTTGCCATTAAATCAAGAAAGTATCCTTTTTGAAAGTCAGTGTATTCTTCACCTTCAGACATTATTGAGACCAAACAGGAAAAAAAAAATCACATCCCTAACTCTTACGGAACAGGATCCACAGCACCATCATCTACAGACTTTATTAAACCAACAGTACCACAGCTCACCTACTCAGCCGCCTTTACCTTGTGTGCTTTCACTTCCCTTTGTCAGCCTGTGTGCCGTTGTCTAGGTGGCTGCTAAATCCTAAGGAGACGTGCGAGTCAATACCCCAAACACCCAGCTCCCGTACTCCGAGGGAAACCACATCACTGCTTTTATAACTATTTACATATCAAACACCTCACCCGGGGAGGACAAGTTGATGGTTCAGATAACTGCATTGGATCAACAGTCTCTGCAATGCTTCGGTGTACGCACAAACACACACTTCTCCTCTACGACTGTTGCATAAAATTCACCTGTTTTTAAAATTCACTGACTGATGACTGTGCAAATGCCTCATTGCAGGCTCACTGTGATAATGAGAGTGTAATAGCGCAAATACCTCTGCCTCCCATATAATATGTTCCCTCGGAGGAGCTCATCATATACCGATTACATGTTTCTTGATTCTCCCCTCCGTGCCATTCAGCTGGATGGGATTAAAGCGCAGAGAGAGGGTAGTTGTGCGTTTTGGTGCTCTGTTAGACTGAAAAATTAGGTGTGTAGATAAGACGCACATGCAGACACACACATTCCCTCTTAGGGGTTTTCCACAGAGGGCTTTGAGGAACAGTAACTATGTTCTGCGATCAAAGGATGAAGACAAAACACACAAACACACACACACACAAACACTACTGAGAACTGTGGTTCACAGAAAGGGCAAAAACGCTGAATCACCTTCAACTCGGAACAATAACAAAGACAGACACACAAAAAGCAGTTAGATAGACTTTCCTGTCATTTTTAATGTGCTCTTGAGCGATAGTTTTCTAGAGCTGAAGGTCTTTTAAAGTTTTCTTTCATTCCACTGCTTTTTCTCTTCTTCAATCCAGTCCTTGTACCGGACCACTTTCACAGGAATGTTTTGTTTTTACTTGGGTTTTTTTTATTTGTTGTTTGCCACCTAACACTGATGTATGAATCACTGAATCACAAAAAATGGCCCCTAACTCAAGAAATGAACTAGTGTTGTGTCTACACATAATAGCCAACCTAAAACTATCTAGATGAACAGCATCTAAAACTCATGTCCTTAAGAAATAGGAAACACACCAGTCAAAGACCTGACAGATACGTCAACCCCTTCAGCTGATCCATCTACAGTTGACTGAAGAAGGGTGGCTGTCAAGATGTCATTCTTAAGGAAGGATAACAGAGAGGAATGGGTATGAGGCTGAGGTGTGCCAAAATATACATGAACTGGACTCTGGAGTGATGGTTCTGAGGGAATCAAGAAAGGCAGAACATGGATTGTTTACATTAGAGCTGCAACGATTCATTGAGTATTTCGAATAATTCGATTACAAAATTTTTTTGACACAAATTCTCTGCTTCAACATTTTGTTTAATGAACAGTGGAAGATTACCTTTAAAAACGTTACTGGGAAAAAGTGAGCACCCATCAACAAACTCTGACTAGAGAAAAAAAAAAAAAAAAATAGCCAACTCTGTAGCTGCTCCATCCGCTGTCACGCTGTCATCCACAGTGAAAAATCTGCAGTAATCCTCCAGAAGTTGTATTAAAATATGCAGATGAACTTTTAACTGGGTCTGACACCAAATTAAATTATAAAGCTTGCTGAAGGCAGACAGCAGCCGTCCTTTTTTACATGGACTCGAACAGGGGTGAGTCTAAAGGGGGGCATGGTGTGCACTAGACCATATTTATTTCAAGGGGTTATAACATTTTTAGACTGAAAGTGAATTTCTATAAAATACTCTCTCAATTAAATTGTGTCAATATTTAAAAATATAAAAATTAAAGCTTTTTTTGCAGGGCAATAAAAATGTCCATGGGCCAGTAAAACTCTGAGCCACTGACCTGAGGGATTTTAGGGTGGACACTGAATTATTGTTAATATTAATTAAGGTCTACACCATCATAATGTCGTGTTTTCAGCAGCACAAAAACATTGCATCAAAGCACAGGGCCAATTTCAGAACACTGATATGTTCGCTTCTCCTCACTATAGCCACCACATTCTCCTTTAAAAGGCTTACAAACACAAAGTTGCTCATTCACTTGAACACATGCAGAAACACACGTACAAAAACTCAAAGCTTTCCAAGAAGTCAAAGTAAAGATGAACTTTCTATGACTTAGTTTTGATTGCACATTTATTTTATTTGACTTTACTTGAGAGTATTTATACATTTTTGCATTTAAGAAAATGTTTTCTTAAAAAAGAAATTTTCATATGGCACAAAGGTTGGGTGGGGGGGGGGGGGGGGTTGACAGATGAAACAAAAAACACTCAAATTTCTAAAATGAAAACAATAATCAGGATATTTTAAAAGACCTGTATTTTTTCTGTTTTGAATATTTACTATTGCTCAATAATAAGACAAAAGTATTTCTTATCCGATTACTCGACTAATCAATGAGATAATCAATAGATTAATTTATTACTAAAATAAATGATAGCTGCAGTCCTAGTTTACAGCCATCTGTAAAACACGGTGGAGGCTCCATCATGGTTTGGGGCTGCATCTGCAGCAAGTGTCGTGTGCTGAATTTGACGCCGCATCATGTGGAGCGCACCACAGTATTTGTGGCAGTCCTGATGCTCAATCATCAAAACGTTTATTTTGTTCACATGAAGTAGTGTTTTCAAAGGGAGAATCAGTTTGTCACTCATCCAAGTGACTTCTTCAGTCTCAGCTGACTGCAGGTTTTCCCAACCTTACAAAGAGTACATTTGCTGTGATGTCAGTTTCTTAATCATTAATATGCAAATTGTCACGACCACTGATCATTGATCAATGGCCATGAGTACCATTCACCATGTTAATGAATATACAGGATATACAGGATCTGCTGCTGCTGATATCTTAGGATGAGAAATCAAACAGAGATTATGAAACTATTTTACTAACTTTTAACTCAGTCACACTTATTTTGAAAGAATCATTTTACAATTACATTATCTTTAAAAAAAAAAAAGCTAACATGGTTATTGAGATCTTTGAGACTCTTTCATTTCCTGATTTGAGATATTTTTTGTTCAGGAGAACATTGCAGCGGCTTCGTGCATCTTAATAGCGAGCATAAATAGAAGCGACTGTGTCATGATACTGCGGCGGTACACGAAGCAACCAATGCAGAGGGTACAGTGGTGCCATAACAAATATTGACTTTCAAGCTTATTAACTTTTGTTTTTACCTTAAATACTGAATTTCCATGTAGGTTTGCATGTTTCAATAAATCGCTGCAACTATTTTCCACTTTCCTAGCAAAATATAAAGAAAGGACTGGCAGCTCTAGGCTTTTGCATAGTACTGTATAGTGAACCAAGTGTCCTCCACAGAGAATGAAGTCCCAGTCCCTTTGTATCTGGTCAAGTTTCTGGATTGCTACTCCAACTGTGCATGCATCTTAGTCCACGGAAATCGCTTCTTTGAAACTGATGGGGTTTATAAAGATACAAAAGTCAAAGTCAGAATCAAAGCAAGACAGCAGAGTTAGTCTGGAGCGCTAAACAGGCTGCTGCTGAAATGCCTGTTTTGATTTGACGTGCAACTACAGTGCATATAAACACCTTTAAAATTAATGAAAGACAATCCCTGCCATATTACTTTAGACCGACCCTCTTTCCAGCAGGGGTTTGTACAAGCTACAGCTCAATAACTTCCCCCCCAAAAAAGTAGGATTTAGATGGTTTTACTTAAAGCCTGAGCCTTGTCTCTGTTTGCAGATCAATATCCCATTAACATGATTTCACACCTCACACGTTACAGTCAAAACAAGCAGTCACTTGTAGCAAAAAAAAAAAAAAAAAGGAGTTCAAGCTGACTAAAGCACAAAGCAGATGCACTCGAATGTTCGGTCTTGGCAGGAGGACGGCCAGAGGGAGAGATTAAAGTTTAGAAATGAGGCATAACACAAACAGCCGCTTATTGGTCTCAGACCTTTTTCTGCCCTTTAAAGTAAATTCCAGCCCTCATTATTGTCTCAGCAGGACCACAGATCTGCCCAGCATAGACAGAGATGTTCTGAGCTCAAACACATGTCCGATAAAGACAAAAAAACCAAAGTGTTCTTACCATTCATGGTTGCAGGTGGAAAGCACGGGCAGAGAGGGAAGTCCTCTACTCAGCTGGCAAGCCCTCAGACATCTGCAGAGAAAGAGCGAGAGAGAGAGAGAGAGAGATGTGAGTGTGTTATGTGTGCATTTGAGTGTGTGTGTGTGTCACGAAGCAAGGGGGGTATAAGTGAGGAATGCAAGCAATGCAAGTGTGAATGGGGAAGACGGCAGAAATGATACACATCCATGCAGGAGCAAAAAAAAAAAAAAGGGGGAAAAAATCAGCTCCTTGTTAACAAAGCAAGGAAGGCAGAGTGAGTGGCCAACATGGTGAGGGATGACAGAGGAGGGGAAGAGGCAGAGGAGGGGAAAACGAAAAGGATGGGGACCAAATAACAGAGAAGGCCTACAGACAATGCCAGCACGGAGCAGTACACAAGAAGAGGACAGACAGCTGAAGAATAGAACAGGGGGAAGAAATGATAGTGGTCTGGGAGAATGGCTGCTTTTATTGCTGTCTGCTCTGAGATTACAGATGGTGGCTGTGTTTTCGAAATCTTGATGTATCAGCTTGTTTATTTTGTCTGTGACATTTTGCTTTCTATGTATCTCGTTTGTATAGTATGTAAAAATACACATTTCTGGACCTTAATAAGGCGTATGGATGCTCTTAGACAAATATTTGTGTTTTACTGAGACAAATATAGATATATGACCCTAATAAAGCAAGTACAGCTTGAAAACAATAAGAATTTATCACTGTTTTGGGTGCAGTCAGCATCTAAAGTGGTATGCCAACAGGGAGCCTGGCCCATCTGATGAGATTAATTGTTGGGATCTTTGGCATAGTCCCAGGAGCAGATAAGCCCATGCAGGTAACATGGAAAACTAGCTTTATGTGTAAGTGGTTTGATCCACTCATAAACACTGTTTGTGTAAGGCATGTTTGGAGGACTAAAAGTTAGGCTTTCAAGTAGGGCTGTTCGATATAACGATATATACCGGATGACGATATGAAAACGTCTATCGTTTCATTTTACGCTATCATTTGTTTCATGGTGTCGCAAAATAAACTGTTTACGGCAATATTTTTTTCATTGTTTTGATGGTCACTGCAGAATTAATTTCTTAAAGTTCTCTCTTTCTCTTATATTTAATATATAACCACACTACGAACAAACAAGCGACTGTTTTTATGCGATGGTAAAACCATCGCGTGGCTCCGCCGACCGCTTGTTTATTTTCCATGTAAACCTTTCACAATAAAGCTGAAGATCCTGTTGAGATTTTTCAAAATAAACTGAATTACGTGAAATAGTATGCACAGTGTTTACGGATGAGAAGCTAAAAAGAGCTGTCAGGTGCTAAAAAATAAACCTTAGAACATGCCAAAAAAAATTGCGGCCGTTTCAACTTACCGTATGTCTAAAAATGTATAGTTTCATGCATCGGTCAATCACTCGACTCCAGGTACAGGATACCCAACTGAAAACACTTCACACAAGTCGAGTTGCCCGAGATTCACAGAATTTACAGACAATGTAGAATTTTTGTGATATATATTGTTGTCGGGACGATAAATGTGTTATATCGGGATATGAGATTTTGGTCATATCGCACAGCCTACTTTCAAGCCTATGAAACCAGCTGCTAAGCATGGTGGTGTTAGCATCACGCTCTGGGGCTATTTTGCTGCCACTGCTACTGGTACAATGCACAACTTTGATGAAATAATGAAGAAGGAGGACTATGTCCAGATTCTTCAACTTCACTTGAAATCAACAGCTGGATAGTTGAAACTTGGACACGACTGGGTGGTCCAACAGGAACCCAAACACAAATCAAATCTGGTTTTGGGATAGATAAAGCAGACTAACATCAAGCTTCTGAAGGTTTTTATACTATACTTCAAAGCCAGGTCTGTGTTAGAAAACAATAATTAAAAGCCCCAAATTATCACGACATTCAAGCTTATTTTGCATATAAACCACACCTATAGGTAGCAACTCTTTCAATCTTGTTGTTAAGATTCTGTTAGCCGCTCCACTTCACTCCATCCATTTCCTCCTTATTTCCTCTCATTTCTCTTTGCGTGCCTTTAGCTAACAGGCAGTGTTTCTCCTCATCACTTGTGATTCTTGTCAGGTCTAAGCAATCTCCTTTTTTGCTTTCACTAAGTCCTTCCATCACAACTTTTTCCTCACTTCACCCCTCACTGTCTTTTTTTATTTCAACTCCTCTATTTCTTATTCATCATTCATTGAAACGTATCTCTTATGATTCCCACATAGTTTCTTTCCACTCCTACTCCCCTTCCGTTCTTATTACACTGTTGCTCCATCATTTGCTTCCCTGTTTTTGTGTGAATTCCTGGAGGGGAGACTGTGGCTATCTTGTAGTATAAATCACTGTCTGTACATGCCGGCACTGCCAATTACTTAAGAGAAATGAACAGCCCGCTGAGGCTTATGCTTCGGTATATTTCGAGTGTCTACGCCAGCGGCTCCGTGCAAACTTGCGCATATACAACATAGGCAACAAATAATTCACGCGCACTAGCAAACAATACTGACATTTATGAACTAAATTCCCAATTTTATGAAAAAAAAATACCAACTAAAATAGAAACACAGGAAGCAGTTACAGGAAAACAATTGTTTTATAGTGAATGGAGGCTGACACAAACTGTCTTCTGGGGATGAGTGATGATATAGATTTTAGGGAGTAAAATAATGGGCTAATCTTCAGCAATGGATTTCACAAACTAGCTCCTTACAGCATGTTAAACAGTACAGCCAGAGTACGATCATCTTTTTCTGCATTACACTCTGCAATAGAATGGTCTTCGCATCAGCGCATTTCAGATAACATATACACACCATTATTTGTCAGTTCTATCAAAAGCAGAAATATCGAATTAACAAAAGAATTCATATTCATGTATCAATGCAGAAGTAATTTTTTGTCATTTTTTTGTATGCTTGTAAGTTTTCTACAAGGGCATTTAATTAAATATCTGGATGCAATGCAAAAAATGTCTTACAGTTAGATCTATAACTAAAAGTCAGAGTCAATGTTATCGTCAGTTTTGCAATATGTACAGGACTAACACAGAATCAAAATCCCATAGTGAACAAGAGAGCTACGGAACTATGAGAAACAGATAAATATGAAGCATGCAGGATTGTGTCAAAATATTATTAAAGCTATATAAATTACTGTAGTTCTTTGTATAAAAATCTGCGAGTATACATGTATTATGCACATTACTGCCATCTATGTACATTACATTGTGCAAAATAAGGGACCATATCAATATGAGACTGAATGTGTATTTTACATCAAACAAACAATATGTAATTTCAGCTTTAATTAAAGCGTATTACATTAGCTATTTAAGAATTACAGCCATTTTTATACACATTTCTCTGAGCCTTAACAGTAATTGGATAAATCGATAGGTAGATTTGGAGTTGATTCCAATTGCTGAACTTGTATTTGGTAACCATTCAGTAAAAGTATGAATATGAGGTCCAGAGAGACATCAGTGCAAGTGAGGGAGGCTATCATTAGGCTGGAAAACCAGAGACAGATAGCAAGAATCAACAATCTGGTACATTCTTAAATAGAATGAATGCACTGGTTAGCTCAGCAACACCGAAATGCCTGAAATACCACAGAATTATTTCCATGGTTCTCAACAGCTTCACAACAACTTACAGAACCAATGCAAGAACACTCAGGGAGGCATAAACTCCATAAACAACCCAAGTGTTTCTCACACCAAAGAAAAAGGATATTCTTCAATGGTCAATCAGTCAACACAACACGGGATACTCTTTAGTTACTGAAGTTGAAGCTGAATACAGAGGCCGACAAACAAGCAGCAACTGAAGGTGGCTCCAGTAAAGGCCTGATAAAGTATCTTAAAGGACCACACACAGCATTTGGTGATGCCTGTGGGTTTTAGACTTCAGACAGTTATTAACTGCTAAATATTCTCCAACAATCCCCATATTTAAAATTATTTTAGTTGGACCAATTTCTTTTGAGTCTCTAAAAGTGGGGGACCGTGCTTTTGCTAAATCCATTAAAGACAAAAGTCTGCACTTTAATCAAATGTTGATTGTTTGACTTAAAATCCAGTGTGGTGGTATACAGATGCCAAATTACAACAAAGAATATGTGTCATTGTCCAAAAACATATGGACCTGACTGCAGCTTGTTCCACAAGCCTGAACATGACAACCCATGGGTTGTGTGGGAAGTTTTATATAACCAAAAAAAAACCAACCAAAAAACCCCCGAGATATAGTCTAGATATTATATTCTGGCACAAACTGCCTGTACATAGAAAATGCAACTCGCCTTTACAGCAACACTTTGCGATTAAGCTTGAAGAAACACATTGTGCTGTACTTGCATGCCTCTTTTCAGTTCAGTGACTTTCTGGAGCCTCTGTTCCCTATCTATGACTCATCTTTGCTGGTGTGTGGATTCAAGCATCAAAATGATGATGCAAATTATGTTCTTTGGAAAAAAGGAAAGAAAGAAAGAAAAGAAAGAAAATACATGGACCTCTCTTTACACCCAGTAAAGATTTACAGTGCTCACTCTCCCACTTCACTTGAAATGATCTCACTTTTCCTTGTTGTTGCCATCTATTGAAACTGTGTGGCTAACTCATCACCATGTACTAAAACCTCATCAGTGTCTCACCCGAGATGAGGTCCTATAAGTAATGAAATATTTTCTTAACACATATATACACAGAAAGTTGGCAGTTTCCTCATCTATGTGTATGTGTCTCTGTGTGTGAGTACATGTACACCTGTGGAAAAAGTAATGTCTTCAAAGTATTCTATGCAATCTTCTAAGAAAAACTAAGTATCCCTCATGATTAGGGACGCCATAGTGATCTGGTGCTTAGCACTGTTATTTTCATATGCATATGCAGTCTGGTTGCTGCCTTTCTGTGTGGAGTTTATTCTATCCAGGTACTCTGGTATCCTCCCCAGTCCCATACACAGGGTTAGAGTAATTAGTGAATCTAAATTGGCCACAGGTGTGAATGGTTGTCTTTCCCCATATTTAAGCCCTGTGACAGAATGGTGACCTATGCAGGGTGTCCCCTGCCTCTCTCCCTATGACAGCTAACATAGACTCCCCTAACTCATTTGTTTATTCACAGCACCTTCAATGTCCCACTACAGCATTTGAACCAGGTTGAGTTCTGGACTGGGCCACGACTGGGCCATCACAACACCTTGAATCTTTTCTTTTCAGCCGCTCTGCTGTAGATTTGCTGCTGTGCTTGGGATTACTGTCCTGCTACATTAGTCAAAATTCAGCTGTCAGACAGATGGACTCCCATTTGACTCTAGAATACTTTGGTATACAGAGGAGTTCATGGTTAGCTCAGTGACTGCAAGGTACCCGGGACCTGTGGCTACAAAATAAGCCCAAATCATCGCCCCTGCACCACCATGCTCGACCATTGGTATGAGAGGTTTGTGCTGATATGCTGTGTTTGGTTTTCTCCAAACATGGTGCTGTGCATTATGGCCAAACATCTCCACTTTGGTCTTGTCTGTCCAAGGAACATTGTTCCAGAAGTCTTGTCTAGTCTAAGCAATACTACCAAAGTCCTTTTAGAGACTTTCTCCAGGCAACGCCTCCAAAAAAATCCATACTTCTACAATCTTTTTCTAACTGTACTCTCACAAACGTTAACACCTAACATGCTAACTGCGGCCTGTATGGTCTGAGATGATGTGTCACTGTGTTAACAAACAACTGAACTGCCAAAACGTCTGCCTCAGAGGTGCTCACACTTGATGATCAGCAGTTAATCAAGTGCATTGGATTAGCACCACCTAGATGCTTCTTACCTTCTTAAATGCTCTTAAAGGATGTACTTAGATTTTCCCAGGACTGCACAGAGTCCTGTGCAAACTTTCTTTTTCACATGGCTCTATGCTATTTGCGTGTACCTAACACTTCCATGTGCAAACATGTATAGGCTTTTAGCAGAGTCTCATCCACCCTTATACACAACCCTGTACCCTGAGGTGTACCTGGTGTCAAATATAACAATATCTCCCGTTGGCTAGGTTAGAGAGAGTCTCCACTGTTTAAACAGGACATGCTATATCCTGGATGACAACGGCACTAAATCAACAAAAGAGGAAAGAGGACACCCTCTACATCAACAGTGACTGTACCTGCACAGGTTCACAACAAAATGGTACACTGATTGAAGTCCCTTGGATGTCTGAAAATAACTTTAAAATGTCATTATGCGTCTTTGATTTGATTTACCTTGCAGCTCGTCCCCTGCTGGTATGGCAGATGTAGCGGAGAGAAACACAATCATCTCACAATGCTACTTCAAATCATGCCAGATCCCCAAATGAACTTTTGGACACAAAATACTACAAAAATAATCATGACGGAAAATAAACCATTAAAAATTTGAGCATAGAACAAATTACTTTGCAGCGCAAGTTTAGTTCTAGTTTTGGCGTCTTTAAGAAGCAAATGAAGAACAAATGGCACACACTATTTTCATACTTACACAGGTTGATGTTGCAAAGCCAGCAGTCAAAGGAAAGAGTGTACCGCTAGCCTTGATGTTACACTGATGTTTAAAAATAACATTGCATTAAGCATTTTGAAAGTTTCTAATATGAGGAATAAGACATAAATCGTTTAAGGGCCAGCAGTGCTGAGGAACAAAATGAATCAAAGAACCTTTGACTCTGCCCAGCATGCTGATTGACACCTGTGTGCACCACACTGGACCGGTCTGACGTGAATATCAATGTTTCGGCCTGTGTGCGCGGAGTGTGTCCAACACACCCTCCTCACACAGAGGGGGACCCTGTTCTAGCGGACACAGCCCAGGAAGCTTTGCGAAGCCTGAGGAAGAAAGAAGCCTGTGTGCATGCGTGTGTCCTGTGTGCATGTGCTGGTATTTTCCTCCTACTCACAAGAGAGCAGACACACACAAGCGCACACATGCCACACACCTTCCCCCCCAGTGTGCTGCAGGTGAAAATTGGGGACGCATCCGACAGAAGAATCATTCTAATCCTTTTGGTACGTTTATGGGTCAGCTCAATGAAATTATTCACCTTTTTTATTTTTAACTTCCCGTACACTCCCTCCACCCCCGACAGTGAAAAACACACTCAGCAGCACCTCCAACCTCACCTTCTTCCCCACATACTTAAGACAAAATAATAATAATGCCAAATTAACCTCAACACAGCATCCATGCCACTGTAACTGCTATATGAGAATGGACTCTGAAGCACATCAGGTTCCTGTTTCACCACACCAGTGAACACGCTGGTGTACTGTACACTTATGTGAACGTGTGGATATTACGCAACGCTTTGAGTCTCGGCAGGTGGATAAGCAACAGTCCCTTCTGGGATAAAGCACAGATGTCACAGAAATTGCAGTCACATGGACTTTGCCACTTCAGCAAAGAAAGTCTCCTCGTTCTGTTTTCACTGAGGGCAGCAGAACACTCACATAAACACACTCACACACAAAGCAATCTCTATAATTAGTCTTTGCTGCAGTGATTCAACACGTACGTGCATAAACATCCAAAGCTGCCCCAGTCATCTCATATATAAGAATGGAAATTCACACCTTTGCTCAACTATTAAACAGCTGATGACACTTTTTTATTACAGGAAAAATAAAGATAACAAACGCATTTGATGGGGCTTCGAACCGGAGGCCCTCCTCATGTTATATTTTCCATCTTTTAACGGAGGAAGCGCCAAATGTAAGTCACCTTTTAGGGAAATTGCTGGGCCTAAGAAGTTGAGCACAGACACCCAGCAGACCGTTAAAGTGACTTTGAGAAATATCACATAGATTTTCTCCCTCAGGTTAAACACAGCAGTGATTTTCAGCATGTTTAATAGTCACGGGGAAGCATGTCATTTCCTTTAAGTAGTACCTGAGGGAACACAGGAATAACCTTTGGAGTTACACCTTTTATCATAAAAACAATATACCATTCCCTGCTTGTTGTTGTTGCACATAGTATATATATATTAGACAGTATATATCTAATAATATACATAGATAATTATATTATCTTGAAAAAAAGACTAGTAATTGAAAGCCTAAATCTATTTTGACTGCTTTAAAAAAATGAATTTCTCTTTAAATCCAGGTTAGTTTTCCTTTTCCTCTTCTCTGCCTTATTCAAACAAGCAAAATGAATGAGTAAACAGTGAAAAGATCTGAAGAACCAGTTTTCAGCCATATGGGGTGCTCTTCATCCATAACGCAGACAAAAGACTAGCACTAGTGGCTCAGAGACAGGTTTGAGAGCTCCACATATTTTCAGCATAACGATGGGCTGTACTGCAGGCAGACAAACCTCGTTGTTAATACGCTGCACTGCCTCGCCTTTTTAAATGCTGGGTTTAATAAAGCAGGACATCCCACTTACCTTGAAAGAACAGGTAGAGGGGAAGAAAATCTTCAGCGACAGTATCCAGCAAGTCATGCATTTTGTTTGGTATAAGCGTGGTAATGATTTCTATTCTTTTACCTGTTGCGGTAGAATAGCGGTGCTGATCGGCATCCAGGCTGACGATCCAGCTACTGAAGAGGGGAGGATCGATCCAGCAGCCGGGCGGGTGTGGACTGGAAATGGGCGTCTTCAGTTCCAAGAATCAAGCTACGCGGAAGTGCGCGGAAGACTTCCGGCTTTGTCTTTCAAAAATAAAACTCAAAAGGGAACGAACTACTGTTCAACTCCTTCAGATGTACAGTGCTCTGAAATTTACAGTGCTCTGTATTTTTCTAGGAGAATGTGAAAGAAGTAGAGAGATTTATGAAAACGTACATAGACACATAGAAAAAGAGAGGCAAAAACCACCTTAATGACCACCTTCTATTGACATATTCTATATTCCTCAGGCAAGCTTTCTTGTCATTTCTTTAATAATAATTATCCAGGCTTAGTGAAGAACATTCATAGCTCTTTCTTTGGATTTTGGCTTTCTTTTCTTCCATTCTCCATTAATATGACCCCACATTGCTTCAGTATTGTCCACCTATAAGCTCTGGGGAGGCCATCCATGATTGATAGTGTTCCATTGTGTGTTTTTCTAATCACATATGCTTTTATTGCATTGGGAGGGTGTTTGGGATCATTTTCAAGCGGACAAATTAAACCGTTTCCAATGAGATGCATTCCAGATTGCATAACATGGTAGATCAAAATCTGACTGTACCTTTCTGCATTCATAATCACATAATTTTTCAGGAGCTGTGTTTGACCTTAAGTACAAAGCTTTCAGATATGGTTCATCAGCTGTACATAGTCTTTTTTTTAAGGCCTGCCACTTCCTGTTTTCTATTAGTCCTTTAGTTATCCAGGTAAAACTCTCATTGAGATTAAAATTCATTCTTCTTTTGTCCTCCAATTGTCCAGTTTCTTCAAATATTTTAAGGACACCATGGTGAAATATGCCAAGTTTTAAGTAATAGTTCTTTGGGAACCACCTTGTTGGAGCAAAGATACTATTTTATCCCTGTCAAACGTATCTACCTTTGGCATTTTTTGTGCATCCAACAAAAGAAATGGGAACAAATTATGTTTTTATGACTAGCTTTTCATAACAAAGTACGTAAATATTCAAATTTAAGTATGCCTATGTTATGCAGTTTTCTGCTCTTGCTTTATATTTTTATATACTTTATTACCTTTACTTAAGTAAAATGTCTAAATACTCCAGCCCCCCACCCTCTACTAAACCATTATCCAAAGAATACATTAGAATTTTTGTGCAGCTCCACTTCTCACATTAATCTGTAATAGGTCACAAGGTTGCACATAAACCTGAAAGTTGTTATCCATACCAGTCCTTCACACTGATTTTGTCTTGCAGTAGACATTTGTCTTGCTCACAGATCACTTTTTTCTTTCATTTGTCACCTGTATGTTGGATTTTCAGCCACTTATATTAGTAATAATCAAAATCTACAAACAACTTATACAAAACATAACAGAGTGGCACCCCAACAGACAATTTAGTGATTTGTCTTTTTGAATTTTTTATTTTAGTGAACTGGGGATAGAATTGCTTTTTAAAACCCCTAAAGCCATGTAGAAAAAGTCTTTTAGTCACTTTTCTTTTAATGGTTATATGGTTTGTAGAGTATATAAGGTCCACAAAAGGAGTAAATTATGTTAGTATTGAGCACCACCAACAGCCCAATTTTGGCATTACATCAAAATCATACACCAAGTCTAATCTTTAAGCTTCTAATATGAAAATTTCAGCTACAATCAAATATGCAATACTTAGCAAATGGGTTAGACACATACACAAGAAAACCCAAATATTCAGGAAACCTGACAAAAACTTGTTTAAAAGTAAATATTATTGTTACACCTTGTTGTTATTGTAAATATTGTTGTTAATTAGGCACACTGGACTTCAGTAAGAAACTGATCAAGCATAACATTTAAACACCAAGACTATTTTTTTGGTTGGGAATACAAGTATTAATCACAAACACCTTACATTGGTTAGCGAGCTAAAAAATTTGCTCGCCACTGTAATATTTACACACATATATAAATAAAACACACCATGACAATATGACAGGTTCGAGCTTTCAAACCTTTATACAAAATGTACATACAGTGTGCTATCAATGTGTATATTACCTCAAATATGAATACATACATTTATTTGTGTTGCAGGATTTTTAGTAATTTACATTATTGTTGCCAGTCTGGAAAATTATCTGAAAATCTTTTGTATATACATATTTACACATTAATGACGTATTTCTATGTTTGCTCGTTTATAAAGTAAAATACATACATATGTAAAAAAAAAAAAAAAAAAAAGTGTAAAATATATAAAACAAAAAGCAAGAGAATGATAAACATTTTACAAACAGTCCAGGATACCTCAATGGATAAAAAGAAAAAAGAAGAAAAAAAAAAGGAAACAACATCTATGAAGTTCAACATCCAAATTCTTTGTTATAAATTAGAGTACTAAAAGGCTGCTACAGAAGGGAAATAACACATGTGGTTCCATGCTGCAGACATTTGCCCTGAAAGCTTTTGGTCAATATGAGCCATCTTTTCAGGCTTTTATCCCATAGCTCTACTATATTTGTATAGATTGAGATCGCTTTAAAAAAAAAATTTTAAAAAAAGAAAAAAGATTGAACTCTCCTTCTCCATCAACAACAAAAAGCTTTTCACAGGAATTAAGGCAACATTATTCAAACTTAATGTTCTATACAAAATACATTTTTTTCCATTAACACTCACATTCCTGTTTAACATCCACTTCACTTTCTGCACTTCCAGCTGGCACATGTTCCTGCTCCTCTTTTATCTCCGTGTCCTGACCTACAGTTACCATGTAGTAATCCATGTATCCCTCAGTGTCTGACTCGGTTTTTATGACAGTCTCACTACTTAGAGATGCAGTTTGCACACATCCATCAGAGGGCTGTGATGACTTGCTTCCATTATTGCTTTCAGAGGTTGGACATGCGGTATGTCCAAGGGAGCCTGCAGGATGACCTGGGACTAAATTCTTGGCAGCCTCAGTGTTTAAGTCAGTTCTTACATCATCATTACCTTGGTGATAGTTTGTTTCAACATCCAGTGATGGCATATTGCCATAACGTGGATCATCTTCCTCCTCTTTAATTTGGAGGTTTCCTGGAAGAAAACCGTCACAACCTACAGTTGTGGTGGTACTGATGGAGGTAATCGTAGGGGTATTCATGGGGGTAAGTGTAGAGGTGCTCATGGGGGCAATTGTAGGGGTATTAATGACGGTAACTGGAGGTGCAAAAATTGGGGTAATTGTTGGGTTAATCACAGGGGTAACCATAGGGTTGATTACAGAGGTAATCATAGGTGTAAAAATAGAGGTAATCGTAGGGATGTTCATGGGGTTGACATTCATCTGCATTATTGTCACTGGCTGCATTTGGATTGCATGTAATGTTGCTGGCTGCACACATTGGTTTCCATCCACTCTATGAGCACTTTTATTATTTTGCAGATTTTGTGTTAAGCTCTGTGGGAGTTTGGGTCCAGACAGAAATGGTAACTTGAAGATCTTTTCTATTCCAGTATTTCGATACTGTCTGATCATCGAATGGAATTTGGTTGCAGCAGCGATTGAAAATTCCCAGCGCCTGTGATGCTGTGAGCTAATCTCAAAGTTATAGTCTAGGATGTCAAACAAAATAGCTGGGAAATACTGGTTCCTTTTTGTTGCTGCAAATTTCTGTATTTCCAACAGCACCGATGATGTCAGTAACTTCAAGTTCAGCTTTCTTTTGCCCGCTGATTTTGATGAAACATCAAGGTCCAGACCTATTTTCTTGCAAATAGGATAGAGATTTTTCTGCTTATTCTTTGTTAACGTCACAGCACTCAGAGTATTACTTAACAGCATGGCTTTTTCCTTCTTTGCTTGCATTTCCAGTTGTCTTTTTCGAACCGTTTCCTTCCATTCATTTCTCTGCACAGTGGGAAGCTCTTCTTCTGTACTCTCAATGACTTGAAATGTGCGAGGTGGCTGAATAATAAAAACTTCGCTGAACCAGGCGGGCTCTCCATCATGTGGATTCACTCTGTAGAACTGCACTGAAGGATTCATGTCTAGACTCTGCTTGTCCAAGCTGAAGTTGTGCTCAAGAACATCATTGACAAGCTTGTGCTTTGTCCCGCACAGTTTCCTGGCAAAAGAATACACCTCGCACATGACCTCCCACGTCAAAACACAGGTGTCGAGTTTAAGTTTTGGGCGAGCTTTGTCCACACATAGGCTTAAACCTATTTTCTTGCAGAGAGGGTAAGTGTTCAATATTGCTTCTACTGATGCAGAAGAAGAGGTTTGATCATCTGGAGGCTTTTTTACCGTGCTGCTTGCGTTAGTAGAGATGACGCTGGTCACGGCAAGAGGATGGCGAAGCACATTACCAGAGTGAGATTCATCCTGGACAAGCTTGCCATTTTTATCTTGATGACATTTGGGGCAATCTGGAGTATATTCCTCGAAGAAAACTGACAGAGGGAGTTTAAAAAGCTTTTTCTTTTGAGGCAGGCTGAATTTTTTTGACTTCAGTGTTGTAATGGTTTGCATGAGCTGCTCTGCGAAGGCAATGTGAGATAGCTCACTGTTCAAATTTAGATCAAAATTATACTCCAGGATCTCCATGATGAAATCTTTTGTGGATGACAGCATTGCTTCGGCAAATGTGTTAACTTCAACCATGACGCCGTTAGTCAATAACTTTGGGTCCAGATTTTGCTTTACTCCAAATCCGACATTAAAATCCATATCCAATTTCTTACACCTGGAGTAAGAATACAGTGGGCAATGTTCTCCATGAGGCACTGAGAGGATGCGTTGAATATGATTGATCCGCAATCTCCATAGAACTGAATTTAGGTCATTTTGTTGCTTGTCAGTGGAATTGCTTACATTTTGGTGCTTGACTGTTCGAGTAGATGCAGCACTACATATTTCTGCATCTGGCTTGTATCGGCAATTCAGTTTCATGACTATTGGATAATCTTTTCGTGTGTTCTTTTGCTTTGCTTGGGCTACCCAGGTTGCCACATTTCTATGATCATTTGCAACAGTAATTTGTGCAAGAATATGTCTAGCAAGTTCAGAATTGACGTTTTGCAAATCAAGCTCAAAGTTGTGTCTGAGAACGTCCAGACAAATCTGCTCAAATGTCCCACACAACTTTTCAGCAAAGTTTGTCACTTCCATCATTGCTCCTTTGGTCAGTTTGTTGACATCAAGTTTGTTTTTCTGTTGACTGCAGCTTACATGCAACTTCAGACCAATCTCCTTGGAGAAGGGATACAGGTTCACACTTTCCTCGGATATTGTTTTCGGTGGACCAGCTGGTAAACCTGGTATAGTTGACACATGTGGGTCTGGTTTAGTTTCACCATCTGAATCAGGGGGATGTGAGGGTTCAACATCAGACTCATCCAATCTTGATATGCTGCTGTCCATGCTCTGGTATCTTGTGCCTATTGAAAACATGGAATCGGGGAGTTTAAATACCTCTTTTGAGAATTTGACTGGATCTTCACATTCCTGAAGCTGTCTTATTTTATTCATCAGTTCACGTGCAATGGTGTATCTGTGGCTATTGCTCTCTAGGTCTAACGCAAAGTTCTTCTCAAGAATCTCCATGATGAATTCCTGCTGGGATGAACTCATTGCCAAGGCAAACCGAGCAACTTTATACAGAACAGAATTGGTCAGACAGTCAGCACTCAAGTTTTTCTTGGGTCTAAACCCAATATTGAATTCTAGGTTAACTTTCTTGGGCCTGAAGAATGGACAGTACTCTTTGTCTAGGACTAGGAGGATTTGTTTCACACGGTGAGTACGCAGCTTCCACATGTTACTCTCCATTTCCTTTTCCTCTTCTTTCATGTCAAATTCATTTGGTACATCTGTTGGAATCTCTTCCTCCTCTTCATATTCTAGCAGCCCACTTTCATCTGGCTGACTTGGAGATGGCAAGTCCATATCTGTGTCTACGATTGCTGAACTGAAGGAACTATCAGTGGTGGTATGGAAAGGAGCAGAGATGCAAGATGATGTTGGGTTTTCTAGGTCATCCTCATTCCCGCTGTTTTCTGAATCTGTGAGTGTGTCTGCTTCTATAGGACACATGTAGCAATAGTCCACTCCTACTGTTTCGTCTAGACTCAAACCCATTTCATCAAATCCAATCCTTCCTACAGTATCATTGGCATAATCACTTGACACCATGGCCCTTTTCTTCTTTGCCTGCATGTCCAGCTGTCTTTTTCTGATCGTTTCCTTCCATTCATTTGTCTGCGTGGTGGATTGTCCTTCCCTTTTAACCCCAATAACAGGACATTTGCGAGGTGCCTGAATAACAAAAACATCATTGAACCAGGCATGCTCTCCTTCTCGTGGCTGTACTCTACAGAACAACATTGAAGGATTGAGGTCTAGAGTCTGTTTGTCCAAGTTGAAGTTGTGCTCAAGAATATCATTGACAAGTTTATGCTTTGTTCCACTCAGTTTCCTGGCAAAAGAATAAACCTCACACACAACACCCCAGGTCAAAGCACGTGTTTCAAGTTTACGTTTACGGTGTGCTTTACTCACGCGGAGTCTTAAACCCATTTTCCTGCATGAGGGGTAACAGCTCATTATAGTCTTTCTTGTTGCTGCAGAAATAGAGGTTCGATCATTTTGAGTACTTTCTGCCTTTGCATCAGCACAAACATCTGACCCAGTTTGGGGCTGCTCAAGGACACGACCGGACTGCGATTTATCTTGATGACGCTTAATTCTGTCTTGATAACATTTGGGGCAATATGGAGTATATTCATCTACAGATTTTGAGTCAGGCAGTTGAAAAAGTATTTTCTTCTGAGATGCAGCTAGTTTCTTTGTCTTCATTGCTCCAGAGTTTCGCATAAGCTTCTTTCCAAAGGCATTGCGACTTGCCTCGCTGTTCAAATTTAAATCAAAGTTGTACTCCAGGATCGCTGTGATGAAATCTTTTGTAGATGACAACATTGCTTCGGCAAACGTGTTAACTTCAACCATGATGCCATTGGTAAGTAACTTTGGGTCAAGATTTAGTTTTATTCCAGATCCTACATTAAAGTCGATGCCCAATTTCTTACATCTAGAGTAAGAATAAAGTGGGCAGTGTTCTCCATGAGGTACTGAGAGGATGTGCTGAATTTGAATACGTCTCAATTTCCACAGCGCTGAGTTGAGGTCATCTTGTTGTTCAGTGTCAGTGGTACTGCTTACATCTTTGTGTACATTTTCCTCAGTAGAATCAGCTCTACATGCTTCTGTATTTGGGTTATTCTGGCAATTCAGTGTCGGGAGAATTGGGTAATCTCTTTTCGGGTGCTTCGATTTTCCATGGGTTACACGGGTCACAAGATTTCTTTCCTCATTTGCAGCCGGAATGTGTGCAAGGATATTTCTTGCAAGTTCAGAATCGACACTTTGCAAATCGAGCTCAAAGTTGTGTCTGAGAACGTCCAGACAAATCTGCTCAAATGTTCCACACAACTTTTCAGCAAAGTTTGTTACTTCCATCATTGCTCCTTTGGTCAGTTTGCTGATGTCAAGTTTGTGTTTTTGTTGACTACAGCTGACATGAAGTTTCAGACCAATCTCCTTGCATAAGTGATAAGGATGGACATTTTTCTCTGACTTTATTTCAGGTTTGGTTTCAGTATGTGGCTTGGGTTCAGTTTCATGTAGATGGACTGGTAACTCAGTTGTAGTTACATCATTTGGACTTAGTTTAGTTTCAGCTTGTGAGTCAGGAGAATTTGAAGGAGCGATATCAGATTCCTTCACATTCGATCTGCTGCTGAGGTCTGGGGCAACAATGTCCATTCTCTGAGATGTCATTCTGAATGACGGAACAGGACGAGGAAGTTCAAAAACTTCTTTAGAGAATTTGACCGGAACCTCGCATTTCTGAAGCTGTCTTACTCTACTCATGAGTTCACACGCAAAGGTAGGTTTATAAGACTTGTTCTTCAGGCCTAAGTCAAAGTTCTTCTCAAGAATCTCCATGATGAATTCCTGCTGGGATGAATTCATTGCCAAGGCAAATCGAGCAACTTTATACAGAACAGAATTGGTCAGATAGTCACCACTCAAGTTTTTCTTGGGCCCAAACCCAATATTGAATTCCAAATTTGCTTTATTGGGCCTGAAGAATGTACAGTACTCTTTGTCTAGTACCAACAGGATTTGTTTCACACGGTTAGCACGCAGCTTCCACATGTTACTTTCCGTTTCCATTGTCTCTTCTTCCATGTCACATTCATTTTGCATATTTGCTTTTGAATTATATTTTCTTCTTTTCTTCAAGCTCTCGTATAAAAGTTCTTCCATAGTCAGCTGTGTGGGAGCTCTTTTAAAGGGATTTGTCTCAAAGGAAAACGGCTCATTCTTAAAATGGGGACTTATTTTAGTACCAGTGCTCTTAAGTTTTTTTCTCCTTTTCAACAGTTGGGACACACTGAACAAAACTTGCTTTTTGTCCTGTTGATTTTGAAGGTCAAGTTCAAAATTATGCTTCAGGACACTGAGAATAATAGAGCTGTAGGATGCAATCAGTACTCTAGTAAAGTCTACCAGTTCTACCATCATGCCATTTGTCAATAAACCTGGATCAAGGCTTTGTTTTGCACCACTTTCAAAGCGCAAACCAATTTCTTCACAGTAAGGGTATGAAAATGGGAGAACATCTCCTCTGATTTCTTCTTTTAACTGCGCCCCTAAGCACTCAATTTCCTCTTCATCATCGCTGACATCAGCATGTAGTCGGTCAATCTTTTTTTCAGATGTTTGTGAGCAAGGAATTTTGCTTGTATGTCTACCATTATCTTCTTTCTTCACCTGGAAACTGAAATACTGGCAATCTGCTCCCACATTCGGTTCTTTTTTGATGCTTCTGGCACACACTGGCACAAAAGAAGAACCAAAAAGAGCAGCAATGTCAAGTTTTTCTTTAGGAGGCCTCCTCATCAGGTCCTTGAGCTTGTGTGAAATCTGAGCTCTAAAATGAATCCGTTGTTGCTCATTTTTCAAACCAAGATCAAAATTGTTCTCCAGAATGTTCATGATAAAGTGGCTTTTACCCTTTGTAACCATTTTAGCAAAGTCACAGATTTCAAGCATGACCCCGTTTGTCAGTAATTGTAAATCCAGTTTCTGTGCCGTGGATCCAACATTAAAATCTAATCCAATTTTATTGCTGTAATGGAATGGTTCGGGGCTTCTTGAGTATTTTTTCACGTGCATAATCCGCCATTGCCAGACAGTGTTGGCATCCATCCTTTTGCTATCATTCAGTCTATTTGGGTTGGTGTCCTCCATCTTCAGTTCCATTTTCGTATCTTTGCGCCCCCTATTCCTGTGTGGAAACAAAAATAGTATACATTATATATGAACCATAACTCATTAACTCAGTCTAAATGTACCAAATTTCACACTATAACAGCCAAGAAAAATAATAGTGCACTTTATTCTACCCACTTCATTATAATTTTGTAAGCTTTGGGTTTTGATACCGGGGCACAGACATACTGTAAGACCACAGCTAGCTCAGTATACTGCAAGCCACAGTGTACAACAGTGTGCAGGACAAAAAGAAAAAAACAAAAACGCACATATCGATAGTATTTTAACAGTAGTCCTACTGAATCAGAGCTCCATTAACTTTGGCACTGGTCCACATGTGAAACAAACATGCTTACGTTGCCAGCTTCCCTAGATATTTCTTTATTTTTTTTTCCATCTTTTACCTTTATCTTTGAGCATATTATCTGTTCTCATACTGGACATAGAGCTGCTGTTTTGAAACTTGACCCTGAGCTAAGAATATTTATTTGTGCTATATTATTTATTTGTGAAATTTTACATTTTAATTATATTATTCAATTTATACCAGTGCAGATTGGACTTTTGGACTCTTACTGGTTATGATAACAGTAAGAGGCCATCCTGAGACGGCCAAAGTGGGACAGACACTTGTAACCAATTGTTGTCCGAAGCTTTGGCCTATTTGTTAATAGGGACTGAGTTCAGGGCCACAACCATTCATAACATGATCACATACCTTAAACTAAATTGGTGGGCAAACTGAGGATTCTGATCTTGAATTATTACCTAGAAATTCAGCAATAATGGCTTTTAGCCACATTGCACAACCCCAGTTACCGTCACAAAATAATTCCCGAAAGCAGCCCCCAATTTTTGTAATATCATGAAGTAATGTAATTATATTTTAATATCATTATTAATGCTTTTTAACATGAAGATTTTCATTTTGCTTTTGCACCCCCCCAAAAAAAAAAAAAAAATAAATAAATAAAAAAATTACAAATAAGCAAAGTTGTTATGATGCAATCCACAATTTTTAGAGCTTTTCATTAAGTTTTATTTATTAAGTTCAAGCAGCAACTTGAGTTTTTTTTTTTTTTTTTAAATTCTATAACTCTTTGGTATTTGATAACATCAAATAAGCAATGCAGTGGAGTTTTTTTGCACTCAGAAATGACATTGCGTGTACTCTTTAGGCATAACAAACCTATTAAATAAGAAATGCAGACTTTTTGAATATTTACATGACTTCATTGTACATTGTGGTGGCTGTAGACCAATCATAACCTTGATGGTTCAATCTCTGCCTGCTCCAATCTCCAGTCTAATTGCCTAAGTAGTCTTGGGCAAGATACTAAACCTCAAGTTGCTGTCTGATCCATTCATCAGGGTATGAGAGTGTGTGTGAATTAATAATAATAATAATGGATACTTTATTGATCCCCGCGGGGAAATTACTCTCTCTGCATTTGACCCATTCACTCAGTGAAGCAGTGGGCAGCCACTAAGCAGGCGCACCGGGGAGCAGTGTGCAGGGATGGTACCTTGCTCAGGAGTACCTCAGGGTACCTGTTCAGTGGATTCGAACCCCCAACCTACATTAGGATGTAGGCGACTCATTTCTTAGTTAATTAAATGAAGAAAAAAGTTACATTAACTGACTAGTCTAAAACCAAGAAACAATCCTCCTGGTAGGATGTGCCCAGCAGCAACCAGGAGGTGCACCCAGGAGCTTTAGCTGTCTCTTTTCGATGTGGAGGAGTAGGCAATTGACGTGTGAACTCTTCTCAAATGACTCAACTCCTCACCCTATGACTACGGGAGCGCCCATCAGACAAAGCTAATTTCTGATGCTTGTATCCGCGATTTCATTCTAATAGTTTTAACAAACAGATGATGCCTAGATTATCATATTTATGGTGTTTCTCAACAACGATGTGCCATCTGGTGGCAGATGGCTGCATAACATTTAGGACACAATAATTTACCAGCACTGAGCATCAATTAAAATTTTAACAATTCGATTAAACGACTAGTAAATTTGGCACCGACTAGTGACAACAGCAACAATTAGTCAGCTACTCGACTAGTTGTGCACATCCCTAGTGTGAATGTTAGATAAAAAGCACTTAGGTGTAGAAAAAAAGTGCTTAAATGGTTGGGTGTGAATGAGGTTATATTAAGTGCTTTAATTCCTCAAGTAGAAATCTGCAACATAAGAATCAGTCCAAGTGTTCACAGCCTTGTTAGTTTGAGAGCTTTTCATCTTTGGTGCATGTTTCATTTCTTGACAAGCTACTGTAATTGGCTGGAATTCCAAAAGCAATTGGTAGAATTTTTTTTTTTTTTTTTACCTTGAGCTAGGTGCAGCAAAACTATGAAATATGCACACCAGCCAATTGTGCTATACTAATGTGCATGTTACTGAGTCAGAATCCTTAAAAATCAAAAGGCTTTCATGCTTCATTCTGCAACCTCCCCATTTCTCTACACAACAAAAAACATTGTCTAAAGGTGCAGTTTCCAAGTGGAAGCTGTGCACAAAAATTTTTTGATTTGGTCCCTACTAGACATATTTTTATTTATAATTTATTTCAAGGGGCTGTATTATACTTCTGCACTATTTTGCAGGATATATCAGAAACTTCTATTTGTCCTGTTTTGTCTTTTTTTTGTGTTGACGAAAAGAAAGCTTCAAGATTGAAGATATGCGTTTACTGCTATCGCAGTCTAAGGCACTTCTAAATTTGTTTGTACTGTATGAACAAATTCAGAGAAAAAGAGGATGATCTTAAGCTGGCTACTTACTCTGCCCAACATCAGCATATCCAGCATGTCTGGTACCAGCTCTGGTCCCTTTGCTGTCATCCAAGTAGCAAAGAGACCGTGTGGATACACTGTAGCCCTGCATGAAAAATGAAAAGCTTATTTGAAAAATAATAAATGTATTGATTCTTCAGCTCTTCCTTAAAGAACGATAAACACATGCAGCCCTGTTAAAAAAACAAACCAGGTGTTCCTTTGACAAAAGGACAAACTGGGGGTATTTTTTGTCTACCACGGCACTTAAACGAAAAGATACAGACTCTTTAAAAAATGAGCAAATTCAACAATAATTAGTTAAAACAGCTTTACTGAATAAAAGTGAAACCTTTTGGACAGTCCTTTCCAAACAAAGCATTTTGACCAGCAGATGGCGATTATTTTGACTGCACCAAATGCTTCTGAACACTGAAGTGCTTCACAATAATTCGCTGAGCTCTCTGGGGAAAAAACACAGTCCAATTACTATTACTAAAAGGATGCCATCCATGTATTTAACACGGCAGCAGTGCCAAAAGTGGTCCAGCGGAAGAAAAACCTAATCGAGGGTTTGCATTTACTACTTTCCACCTAAACATGGCGATGTGAAGTCGTTACAAACAGCTACTTCAACGGCAAAGCGACGTCAAAAAGGAGCCCGCAAACAGGATGAAGCTTACCCAAAGTGTGCACAACATTCACACGGCCGTGGTTCTCACTTGGTAAAACTACGCACTTCTTTGCGGCACAACGTTTGAAGGATGCAGCGGAGTTGAAACCCCTGAATTTCAGGAGGGAGACTATAGACGCTGCACAGCTCTGTTATGGAAGTGACGTCACAGCAGAGCGCCACTACTTCAAAATAAAAGTGCAATACTTGATCGGCAAACTCAATAGATGAACCAAGGTTTGTTAAAAAAACAAAACAAACCAACAAAAAAACCCAAACAAACCATAGATCATTTTACCCAAAGAGTTATGCTTGAAAAGTTGCACACAACTTTTCAAGCATAACTACGGAAGAGGATTAGGGCCACTGGAAAAAAAGTGGCCACGTCTTTTTTTTTTTCTTTTCCTGAATTCTGAGAAAAAAAGTCAGAATTCTGACAAATACAAAGTCATGGGCTATTTATTGGCATTGTTAGGCTCAAACTGCACAATCCATAAAAACCTGTTCTGAGTGATCACCTTTATTCTATAATCCATTATTATGATGAAAATGTTCTCTTTCAGGGTGAAAATGCATAAACCTTGAGGACGAAAGGGGCAGGGAATTATCTGGTTAATATAAATTATGATGTTACACAAGAATAGTGGGTTTTAGCCCAAATGGTTACGCAGCGCTCACCATCATAAAAACACCAAATGAGGGACATGCAACAAAGACTGAGGCATTTACACGCATCCAACCAAACTCTAATATATACTCAAGAAAAACTGCAAATTAAGTCTACTGGAAGTTTGATTTTCTTGTGTGTGTGTGTTATCAGAGGTTGTTTGCATGCATTGGGATACTTCAGTCTTCTCTGGATTTTAAAAGCGTGACTTTCAAGAACTTTACTGTAACTAATTAGTTAGTTGCATGAATAAAAATGTACAAAAGTCGAATTCATTAAGTGGTACAACCGCTTAATAAAGGCTGCAGTTACTGCTGTGTCACCTACTGCTGTCGTAGTTTAGTTTACGCTTGTGAGACATTTATTTTGAAAGCACATCAATTTGACCTTAGCTCTATGTCTGGGTTTGCTGAATCAGTACAAAGTTAAAAAGTTAAAAGTAAAAAGCTAAAAGATTCCCTTTTCTGAGAGGCTCATGTGAAGAAGGGATGCAGTCATTTGTAAGTAATTGCATTTATAAGGCTTGTAGAACTTGTGAAGGTAGGTGGTCAAGTGTTAGTCTGATATTTTCATATATTGTTTCAGCTGATGAAATGATAGCTCAGAACAGGACAACTGTCAGCACATGCATACTCACAATCCATGAGATTTAAGCAAATAACCAGAAGCCACCAGGAGTCTTGATACTTTAACTGAATTTAGAGATAAGCACAAAGAGCAATAAACTACCACTAATGAATACTGCCTGATATACAATAATGGCATGTTATAGTACTTTTTAGTAGTTTTATAAAAGAAAGATAATCAAAAGGATCTCCCAAACAGGTACTGGATCAAATGAATAAGAAAATATTACATTTACAAAGTAAAATTCACCATCATGTAATTTTTTTCTATTATAAAATTACTAAAAGTGACTAAAGAAAGGAGAAAAAATGCTTAAATATTTTTCAAAGAGTCGTACAGAAACCTTTTATGTAATTTCAGCAGCCATTAGCAGTCAAACCTGGTCATCTCTTCAGGCTTTCAACCCAAAACTCTATTGTTTTGAATCCTTTCCTTAGGTGTAAAGTATTCACATTCCCCCTGCCCCGTTTTTTTTTTTTTTTTTACTGCTCTCAGTTTTTGGACCTACAGTTCACATCCTTGTTGTGCAGCCTCAACAAATATTTTTTCTCGGTGTCCAGTTCTGGTATCATGTTACCACAATGTAGATCATTCTCCTTCGCCTTAATATGTAGCTTTGCTATTGCAATAATGTTACACATAAGCTATAGAAAAGGTTATTTGACTATAAAGCATATAAAATATAAACAAATATATAAAATGCAATTTCTTGTAGTCAATGTTTCAAACAGTTCATGTACAAAGGTGCCTTAGGGCACTGAAGATTAATAAAAATAAAGGACTGGGGAAGGGTGGTAAAATTCTGAGTGAAAACTCAGAAAATAGCATTATTTCATTCAAGGAATGCTTCACTTTTAAAGGCGCAGGTGGAAATAAATAAATATTTGAACTCCTGGGATGAATAACTCAGAAAAAACATTATCGTAAATTTAAAAATTCAATCTTAAAATTATTTTTCCTCTTTTTCTTTAAGTACCAATGCAGAAATGTCTTTTAGTGCATTCTTCCTGTGGGCTGCAGGTAATGTGGGCAGAAAAAAAAGCAATTTGATTAAATGAATGGCTGTGAGGAAATGGCTACTTTCTATTTTCTCTTTCACGACCTCATTAAACCCCTTTCTTATGAGTTATTAGCCTCTGTATCACCTCTCACACTGTATTTAAGCAGAATGGCCTTCATTCTTTTATTATAAGTATGCTTTAGGGTAATGGGCACCTTGTGATTGCCAAATTTAAAATATGACTTCTCAAACCAGAGTTATTTTTTTTAATAATAACATAGGTACCTTTTATTTAATCTACTGCATGTTTCTCATTCCAAACATCTCCCCACTGCTTCTTAAAAATTTCTTCAAACTGAAATCACTGGACACAAACACAAACTAAATGCACAGAAAAGCTTATAACAAATACAGATTTGTCTTTCTTTGCTGACGATTAAATGTAAGAAACCAAATCCAAGCTGAGAACGCCACTAACGTTTAATGGAGAAAAGAAAACAAAGTCACTTTCAGTGAAGTTTTACTATATAAATGTCTTAAATGATTCACTCAGCCATATATAAACCAAACCAACCAATCAGAATTAAGTATACAGTATATACGGTTTTCAATTCAAGTGTAGCAGGAAGTGACGTCGAAATCATTGTGCCAGCCGTCTCAACAGGCCTTGGCGCTAAATGCAAAACAAAAAAATAGTCCTTTGCCATTCAATGCTGAAATTCTGGAAATCCCGACACCTTTTAGTTTATAACTCACGTAAATTAAAAATCAGTTTTGTTTTTGTTTCCCCATTGTATATGATTGGCATGTAGTGCTATTCTGCTAGCTGGAGTTAGGTTCAGAAGGCTCTGAATAGCTGGTTGGGTATATAACCCAGGTGAAGAAAGGATGTTTGGGCTTCTCTCTCCAGGCTTGCCAGCTCCTGGACGGTTGGGGCCAGAACATCTACGTGACCCTTGTAGTTACCACCTAGACAAAGACGACAGGTTTCCTGGTCAAGCTCAACACACGAGCAGACATAATAAATACTACAACCTGCCTCATGATGCTTTAATGCTCATTATAATCCTTCCAAACAACAGATATATTTTAATGTGCATATGCAACCATTCCCGTAGTCTTGTGCAGACATGTTATCCTTCCTTTTTGTCACACATACCTCCCATCGCTCTGCGCTGCCCATAGGTCACCTTTCCATCAAACTCATCCACGGGGACTTTGATGTCTGGCTCACACTGGGTGATGGTGCACTTTAAATGTTCCTCGATTTCTGATAGGAGCTGTGATCAGAGGAAAAAGGGGAAAAAGAAATGACACAAGCAGAGTTTAAAGTGCATGATGAGGATGTGTGAGTGAAAGTATGTTGTGTGTAACTTTACTTCCCAACTGGTTTTAAAGGTGAATGTATTGGATTATTAACCTGGCACACCCCAAACCTACGAGTGATTATGAATGCATGTGCTGCTTATACAGTCCTTTCAAAAGAACTGCTGTATCACACATGTGTTTGTATTTCAAACAGTAAATTGGAGCTGCTGTATCAACCAGACTAGTTTTGTGTGCATTTATTCACCTCTTTTTCATTATACCAGATGGTGCATCCTCCATCCTCCTTCAGTCGGGTGTTGTAGCAACCTCTGCCTCGGTTCGGGCAAACATGGTACCACACCTGCACAGGTAGAAAAATGTACTTAAAATCATATACAAAATTCCAACTTATATGGACTAAACAGACACCCACAGTCCACCTTACCTTCTCTTTCTCCATAGCAACTAAGGAGATAGCCAATCCCATTCTGTAAGTCGAAAAGAAATTACACAACATCAATGCTAGGTAGAGATTACATTATAACTTATTGTTTGTCGTCACTCAGGCACGCCATGTGAAAGTTTGAGGTGGCAATGATGATGCAGATGATCTGCTCTTGTGACCTTTAAAAGGAACAGATGGAAGAGAAGAAGACGACAAAAGGAAGAAGAAAGAAAGAAAGTAGACGACTTTGCCTTTGTCATCTACTTCCAGATTGACTTTGGCTGATTACTCCTACTTATTTTGGAATTGCGTTCCATTTCGTTAATGCTTTCACCTTCATAAGGGGCAGCCGACTAGAGTGATAGTATCCTACATTTATCGTTGTTTAAACAAGAACTCTTTTTGTTTTGAAAGTGGCGACTTGCTAGAATGATAAATTCTAACCTTGTTTTTTTTTTTTTTTTTCCTTCTTTCAGCTATTGTAGTACATACAGGGATGACTGCCCTTCCATGGAGGTTTCTTCCTGTTAAAAGGGAGTTTTTCCTTCCCACTGTCACCAAGTGCTTGGTCACAGGCGATCATCTGATTCTTGGGGTTCCTTTCTTTCGTTATAATATTGTAGGATTTTACCTTAGAATATAAAGCAACTTGAGGTGGCTGTTGTTGTGATTTGGCATTATATAAATGGTGAACTGGTGTAATGCCAATAAAACTGGATTGAGTTGAATTAAATGCATCTTTGTTTTGCCCTTTAAAATCCAGACTGTAATTGGCCTGAATTATGGAAGATTTTTACTGGTGGAACTGCAGTTTGAATTTCCTGATTAACAGCAAGTAAATAATAAATACATTTATACATATATTTTACCAATACAACATGCTCTTTAACACAAACGTATGAATATTAAAATGAATAAATAAGTTAAGTTATAACAAAATAAATTCAGTAGGTACCTTTCAGCTCTTCCCACTCTGCCGATACGATGGACATAGTTCTGCTTCTCATCTGGCAGAGTCACGTTAATCACTGGAGGAAGAAACCATTAACATAAATATATAAAATAATATAGCAACTCTTCTGTAATGTTCACTGAATATATAATTTTTATTTGTAAAGTAATATAATTTTCTAGCAAGCATCCATATACCAAAAGGAACTCCGTGGATGTCAATTCCTCTGGCAGCTACATCAGTGCAGATCAACAGCCTCACTTCTTTTTTCTGAGAACATAAACAATCCTCAAAAACACTGACTGGTTGCACTTTGTTAACCTCCTAGGACCTGACGTCCACATATGTGGACATCACATTTTGGGTTATTTAGACCAAAATACTCAATTTTGCTCTACAAGGGCCTGATATCCACTTACGAGGACTTTACACTGCTACTGTTCAATCAAAATTTTAAACGAATATCCTCATATGTGGCTCTTATTTTTCTTAAAAACCAAAATAAGGTAAAACAAAAAATCTCGTAATTCTTTGTTTTTACATTCATCGGGCCCCAATCAGCCCAAATATCAAAGAGAAATTAAAAATGCATGCCGTGGAAGAGTTTGGGTCTTAGGAGGTTAAACAGCATAAGCAGGTTATGATTTTTGCTTTTTTTGTTATTTTACCTTGAAGCGCTCCAGGTTATTTTTCCGCTCATTAGGCTTACGATCGCCATGGAGGCAAACACAGGAAAACTGGTGACCTTTGCTATTTGGACCTGAAGAAGACACACATGAACTCAGCCATTTGTAACTGGGGAAAAAAGACCAAGTAATCATATTTAACTGTGTCTTTTTTCACTTTCTAAACTTCTGTAGTGGCTCAAACAAAAACATCGAAATTGTTCCAACACAGCCTACCTCCTCCTTGCTGAATGAAGTACTGCTCCATGTTGTCACAGTCAATTTTGGTACGACAGAAGATTATAGCCTGGTCCATTTTGTGTTCTTTAATGGCTCTCACCGTGTACTCGCCCTTCAGGATCTTGATGGCCTCTGACCACATTTCTGACTCACAAAAAGACACACACACGCCTTTACTGAAGTTCATATTAAAGTAAGTGTTATCTGTGTTGTTTATGTGATGTGTATACTGACTGGACAATAATGATATTTTACACTTTCTATCAGGGTGATGAAGATGAGCGGTCTGAACTGTGCTGCCCAACTGCACCTACCTGCAGTATTGGCTCCTGGTCTGGTGTTATCATTTGAATGAACTTCATCAGTCTACCCAGAGAAACAGAGGAAACAGCTAAATCACCACAACTGTAAACTAAGACAAAGACATGATAACAACATACACAGTGTAGAATAAAAAGGTGATTATTCCTCCACCCAAGTCTGAAACACAGCTGAATTGCTTAACTTGATGTTTCAGTACTTTTCTGTTTATTCAGTTTCCTTCCCCGAGCACGAGGAACTCACCCGGATGTGGCTCTTGCCGAGGCGCTCCCACAGATGGTCGCTCTTAGGATTGACGGGCACCACTACGTGGTGGACAGTCTCCGGAACAGAGTCCTCCCCCTTCAGATCCACCCAGGTGGGAAAGTGCATGATGCGCTCGGATAACTTCTTCACATCGAATGAATGCAGTGTCGCTGAGCATACAATGACCTGGAAAATAAAGAGATCGTCACCTAAACTACTAATGCCAGCAAACATCCTTCTACTACAACATCTAATCACAGTACACAGGTTTAATTTCACACATGTAATTTATGCTCAGCATTACCTGCAGTCTCTTGCCATCAGAGGTGACCTGGGGGATTTGATTATGGATCCTGTTGATGAAGTCCGTATAACCTGCTGACAGGAGGCCATCCTGAGATACACAAAGACACAAAATAGTTAAGGGATTTTATGCTATATTATAATATCAACCATTAAAAAAAAACCCCAAAACAAAACACATGTGTAATCTATAAAAAAAAACAAAATTCACATACACACTCATCCAGCACCAGAAAGCGGACTTCGGACAAACTCAGTTTCCCAGTGGAAATGAGGTCATCCAATCTACCAGGTGTTCCCACCACAATGTCAATCTAATTATAAGACGACACCAGGAAAGAAAGAGGAAAAATGACATCCAATTAAAAAAACATATTTCAACAATTTTATTTACAGTAATTAAAACTAAGTCAATGTTTTTTGTTTTTTTGGGGGGTGGGAGTAGGCGTAACTATACATGTCACATACCCCCTGTTCCAGAGCAGCCAGCTGGTCTTTGGCAGCCACACCACCAATCACCAGCAGCTCCCTGCAATGACAGACTGACAAATTACCAAAATAGCATGGCTCCATCTGGTGGTGTAAAAACGCAGGCAAATGACGGTTTTAAAGGGATGACAGAATAATCTGGATTGTTACTACTTCTTTTTTTAAGTGGAGGTTTTGTTCAGTTTGTGTCACTCAGTGTCGATACCACCTCCATGGTGTCATACCTGAGTTTGGGATTATCCACATATTTCTTAAACTGCGTGACATTGTTGAGGGTTTGTTCAGCCAGTTCTTTAGACGGCTCAATGATCAGGGCTTTGGGTGAATTTGAGGATGTTTTCACCTGACTCACGTTGGCACTGCCTGCACAATCACAGAAGAAATATTGTACTTGGCATACTCAAATTAGAAAATGTACCTTGTTTTGACACCAGTGAGTGAAAGAAGGCATATACCGTAAAAGGAACAATCTTGTTTTAAGTGCCTGAAATGAGGTTGAAAGCACACACCTGTCTGAGAAGATTTGACAGCATGACCCTCTGGTGCCTGGTCCAGGGCAACAAATCCACTCTTAGGGGGATGTTTAAAGTCGTCTCCTCCAAAGTTAAACTTTAGCTCTGCATTCTGTAAAACAGAAAAGATGATGGTGTCAGTCAGGCATCAGTTTTTTATGTTCTCTGCCATCACTGTGTTGTCTTGTCCGTCGATACCTTGAGCACACAGGAAGCAAAGAAAGCTTGATTCTTCAGATTTTGAGGGATTTCAAAAGCCACACCCAGGTCGTTACCTGATGAAAAAAAACACAACATAAATCAATTATGAGTTATTTCTTTATTTCTAACAACTTTGAATAGGTTGTTTATTTTTCATAATAGAAAAACTGGGACATACCATTTTTAGAGAATGAAATTTGGCTCTTTTCTAGATCCAGGTAGCATCCAATAGTGTCATGCATGGTAAACTCCTAAAAAGAAAATAGCAAAGAGAATCCATTTAAAAAAATCATTCCCAAATTTCTTTAAACATGTAAATAATATGATCTTTCATTATCTGTTACCTCCCCATAGCTGTCAAACTGCTTGTTGTTGGATTTCTTTCCAGTCCCACCAAAACCAAACCCATATTTATCAGTTCCTAGAAAGAAAAACAAAGAGTCTGGTGTTAAATTACAGTAGTGCTCTGGTGAAATAAATTGTTTAAAGTGGAGCATTTTCTGCTGCATTAATACTGTAGATGGTAGAAAAGAATACCCAGGTCCAGAGCCGCCTGACTGGTAGACCAACCCACCCGGCACAGGCCCTGGTCATGGCAGGTCACCTCATAGTAGTACTTCCCTAAGCAGAAAAAGTAACATATAAGGACTGATAATAATTTACACTTTTATGTTTCTTGATCCATCATACGATTATTTGATTCTCTGATCACTCCGTAAGCACTTGTGTACATCACACACCTTTGGTGACACCTTTAGTGGAGCGACAGCCATGCCACTCTTTGAACTCCCTGCTCTGGCAGCACAGTCCATCTGACCCAATTGCTAAGAGGAAAAACATTAAAAGGCAATGAGCAGATGTTTAAAAAAATCAAAACAGAAAGCTGGAAAGTGACATTTACATAAACATTGCATGTTTATGATCTGTTCTTACCAAAGGCTGTACTGCGATCATAAGGATTCATCTGCCAGCTGTTGAAAACTGAGACAAAACAAAAGAAGAGCAGGTCAAACGCCTGCAGAACACTCTATACTGTCTACCCAACATTAAAAGTCTTAATTTATATGCACACACTTAAGATGGCATATGAATCATGAAGCCTGAAACCAAATAACTGATTAAATATTCTCACTGGCTCCTCCAGTTTTAATAGAGGCTCTGCCCTTTTTGCCCTCCTGCTGATCCTTCAAGGTCTCGTACACAATCTGGATCACAGGGATACTGAAGGCCTGAGGAGGACAATGGGAAACTGTCATGACTCAGTAAGTGTGAAAATAAATATATACAGTGTAGACATACAAAGAAAAAAAGAAGAAGGCATTTCTCCCAAGTTTGTGTTGCTGTTAAGTACTTACTCCTGTTTTGCCACTGCCAGTTTCCGCAGCCTTAGAGGACAGAAAAGTCAGATGTCAGCCTCGCAGCAGAGTGCAAATATCTGTGAGCCAAATGTGTCCAGAGAGCCAAGCTTACCATGAGCACATCTCCTCCACCAAGGATGAGGGGGATGGACTCCGCCTGGATGTCAGTAGGCAACCTGAAAACCGATTATACATTTAGTCAGTTTGATATCAAATATTAAAATGTAAGCATACAACAGCATGCATGATTTTGCAAATTTGTAGCTGAACTCACAGCCAGTCCATCTCTTCCACAGCCTGCGCGATTTCAGGCATTACCCCCATTTCTGTCACATAAAAACACATATTAAATGATTGAGTGGGCTTACGTAGCTTCAAAACGGCAGTTGATGTGTAAGCAATTTAAAACCGTAACGTTAAAATTAAGTAGGAATGTAAAAATCTCACCACCAAACGCTGCCATTGCTGCTGCTAGTACAAGTGCAACGCAACCGGATGTGCCGGTCAGCAAAGGCTCCCCCTCAACAACCAAGTAAAATTAGTTCCGGATAGTGAACAAGTTCGTAAAAATAAAGCGGGGATTTGAGAAAAAAGGTCGCTTGTGGACTTGAGATACAAAAGCTAATATTAACATTTATAATAAGCCAAATAAAATCACAAAACCGCTTTTATAGACGTTTAGCAACAGTTCAGTTACAAACGTGTTTCTTTATAGTTTGTCCCTGCTTGTCGCCGTAGATTTCTGACAGCTGTAAACATGGCCGAAGAAAGCTTAATTGAGGGCGAAGAAGAAAACATTTTATACGATTTACTGGTTATTACTGAATGGCCACCAGAGACGGACACTCAGGTTGGTAGCTTTCACTTTTGCGGTTTTGTATTCACGGCGTAGCTATTGTGGTGAGCAGCTATCTGTAGAAATGACCAGCGAAAGACAACCGCCTTGAGTTTCGTGGGGTCAGCCGCCCAGAGCCACGTAGCACAAATACAGGATAAGTTGCACTTGGTTGTCTTGATAAACAAAGTTTCACCTTCCCGTCGCCCGTCATACATCACACAGCAGAGCAGCGAGTGCTCATTTAGCACTAGTGTCCTGCATACGTTTCATTTACCTGCAGCTCTTATAATGATCTAAAATCAAAAATCTGCTCTGTCAGAGAAACGACCTATCACTTGGTTTCATTAATACTCCAGAATGAAATTGGAAAATCAATATCAAAATATGACAATCGCAGCTCATCTGTTACTATTTTACATTGCAGTTGCGAGGCAACAAGGAGTACAGCACCTCTCTAATTGCAAAAGCTGTGACAGGTAAGTTCTGATTTTCGTTGCCATGGTGTGATAATATGCATGCATGCATGCATATATTGTATATATTGCTCTTGCTCTTGACGAAGGCGGTCGCACTTTTCTCCTCTCCTCCTCCTCCTCTCCCTTAGCTTCCCTGCCCTCTTATGTCCTTGTCTAGTCTCGTGTTTTTTGTATTACTTTTCCCTGGAACATTCTCTCACAGTCTGTTCTCTAAAACCTAAAAGAGGAATTATGGATTTGATCAACTGGTCCCTAAATGCAATTGACACCCCTTTCTAAACGAGAAGTTTGGGCTTGGGTGAGCCTGAGTGCTGAAGATATCTACCTATTCGGAACCATGGTAACAGGGTTCTGGCTCATCGGAGCTGGCTTGGCCCTGACTTATCGAAGAATTAAGAAAGCGGAACCGGCTGTTCAAACCCCCACAAAGCTGCCTGCTGGGATTGAAACTATGGGAGAGGCGTGAGTTTCTCAAAATGGGCTCATTGAGTCAGCACGGATAAGATGTTGGAGAGGCTACGGCTGCTGTAAATACTCAGAATAAGATCTCTGACTGCAGACTGGATACATCTCAGAAGGGCTAGCTCGGAATAACATCTCTGGGCGCAAATTGGATGACATCTCGGGGAGGCACGCTGCCGTGAGTTCTCAGAAATCGGCTCCTTGAGCACAAGAAATGACAACATCACAGAACGCAAGTATGGCGAAGCTCGCGGCTCTCCAACGGGAGATTGAGAGACCAGTGTTGGACTGTAGAACTGCTTTGAAATTCATATGAGCTGTTCGCACTAAAGTTAAAACCATCATCACTTCATGCGGATACCCCCTTTGGCGCCAGCTGCGGTCTCAAGGCTGGAGCTGAACAAAAACACCCTGATAACGGCTGTGTTTAGTCTGTTCCTTCCCATTCCATACAAGGCCGCCTGGGTTGGCTGGAAGACTGTTTACTTAGCCTAGCAGGGCGAAGGACACTGTCTCAGCTGAACTCTGGACACGCACACAAATACATATACACTGATATGCACACACTCATCCCCCCTCCCTTTCCAAACGCCTTCGATGCTTATTCCCTTCCGATGCTGCACCCTTTACCCACCCCTGTTGCTTGTCATGTGTTTCTTTGGTGTATTAAGAGTTTTTTCATGTGCTATGTGCAGAGGTGTTTTTTTTCTGTTCTCAAACTGATCTCCCTGTTGGAGCTCAGTCTGGGGGGAGTTATTTTTTTCTCCTTATCTTTCCTCATGTGGTGCATTTTCCATTGTTATACCTCTCTGACCTGTCTTCCCCATGTGATGTTTTGTGTAATGTATGTATGGTCGGAGGGTAAGATGGCGCCGGCACGGTTGGCAGCCTTAACCCAATTTCCCTCGGGATGAATAAAGTATTATCAATCAATCAATCAATCAATCAATATATACAGCACTTGCCCGAAGCAGTTACATTCTCACATTGATTGTAGCTATTCTAAAATGATCAATAAACTTACCAACAGTCCACCACGCCAATCTTTATATGTATTTTGCTTGATGTTCTTTTATTTATGACACCAGAATACATGGAGATCATAGAGGCTGGAAGGCATGCAATCTTCTTACTGAGATATTAAAGTCCATCCAGCATACAGTACTGTGCAAAATTCTTGATTCATGAGTTCATCTTGAGTTCATTTATTTTCATATTTCATTAGGAAAATGGAAAACAGGTGCTGTGATTTATCGAAACTGCAAATTAAACAAAATCTGTGAAAGTCTATTTTCCTCATTCAAAAATGATCATATCATATCATGTGATATATCATATCATATTATATCATATCACAACATGATGCCAGAGTGTGTTATAGATGACAGTTTCTGTTCATATTCTAATGTAAATGCTTCCAGAAACATTGATCCTGTTTGGCTTCAACAAACAGGATCAATGTTCAACACAAACAGGATCAAAGTAGTCAACAATGTAGCTTCAGTCAACAGACTGAAGCTAGTGTCTCACAACACTAGCTTCAGTCTGTGAGACTGAAGCTAGTGTTGTCCAGATCTCAGCTGTTACTTTAAGCTGTGCAACTGAGTGATTGTGTGTGGAGTTCTCTGATGTTTACATCAGTTTTCCCCCAGGATTTTCAGAATTCCTCCCACCAGAAAAACAATCTCCATGGTAATCTGAATCTCCAAATTGGTCCAAATAGTCAATAAAAAATCAAATAAACAAGCCAGTCACATTTCTGCAATTATAGTCATTGTTGAATAACAGAATGCTATAAAAAAATAATAAAATGCTAGCCTACAACACTATTCTTAAGAAAACCCTGTTTAATAAACATCAAAATTTTACTGATAAGGCATCATTTTTAACATCATTCTGTTTGAGCCATGTCCCTTTAGCATTGCCTCCTTATAAAAGAGGAAAACCGCTTGCTTCAGTTTGGATGTGAGTGAAGTAAAGCTGAGTCTGTGCTTGTGGCCCAGAGTCTTAAATTACAAGCATATGATAGCATTAGTGTAAATTTTAAGGCTGATAACATATGGCCACATGTGCTAGGATCTCAATAGTTTGCACCAGAAGTGTGTTTAAAAAAACAACAAGCAAGTAAAATCAGTAACAATGAAACAAAGAGAAAAAACGAAACTTTACGTGATCAGATTATTAATAACTACCTGTCATACATTTCTTACAGGCCCTTTCCGCTTGATCCTTCACTATTTGTGGTACAGGTAAGTCATTATTATTTTAAAAAGGATTGCTGTCTGCTCCAGGCATGACTTGTTATTTCACCAGTGTAAACAACACACATGCTGCATAAAGCTGTGACTCCTAGTGCTTAATATTAATCCAATTTTTACAGATACGCATTACATATTTCATAACAATCTCAAACCTTATGGCTGAAGTAATGTGATCGTTTTTCTTTGGCTTTGACTATGAAAATCTTGTGTCGGGAAGACTTTTAGTAATGTGATGTACATAGTGACGAGAACTTTATTCTGATTTTTTTCTGTCTTGGTAAAAATATTTGAGTATTAAATGCGCTAAAAATTAACACGCTTCATTGCTGTTTTTTAAGTGACGCGATAAGCAGCAGCACTAACAGTGCTACTGAACTGTAAAAGGAACAGTGTCAACTCTTTTACTTTGAGACATTGTAGATCAACAGATGTAACTTGGCAATGCAGATTAAAAAATATCATAATTTTAGTTTTATTATAGGTGAAAAATAAATTATATTATTAATTATTGTGATTTTTAAATAATTAATAATAACATAGTAAAGCTAAATGACGATACAGCCGTTAACATTATATTGACATAAAGTCAAAAACTTTCAAGCAGAAAGTTCTTGGTATTTGAAATAAGGCCCCTTTCTTGTCTGCTATATCTTTAAAAAATATCAAATTTATCAGAATTTGTTACAATGTACCTCATGTTTCAAATGAGATGTTCAAAATGTGGACTTTTTGCATACTGTTTTAATCAGTATGTCCCTCTGAAAAAATGCTGCCCATGCATATATGCTATACTGTCTGCCATCTTAAATGTTTAATTTTAAAGGGCAATAAAAATGCATTTTTTTCCTTTTAGGTGTGTATCTTGAATATATATTTATAGTGCTATAGTACATTATATTGCTAACTAAGATGACAGCTTACTGCAACCCATAACACAAGTCAGTCATTGGCTTAGGTCAGGGGTGTCAAACATAAGGCCTGGGGTCCCGAATCAGTCTGGGAAAGACTCAAATTTGGCCCACAACTTGGCCAACTAATTTACCTGCTGTTGTGAAAAGAGAGCAGCCAAAAGTAGCTTCATATTGACCCACATGTTTTGTAGGTAAATGTTACAGCAGTCGGAAAATATTCTTCTCACACTCTCCCGATATATCACGCTAACACACGCAACGATTTTTCCTGCGGTAGATTCTGTAATTCTCTAGCACCAAGGCCTGCTTATCCTCTCAGCGGGTGGTTCGCTGGCAACATCAATAACCTTATTAAATATTTAAGAACTCCTCCAGCCATGTTTATGTCCCAGTTCCCCTTCTCTTTCTGTGGATGAGAATATATTAGCAATTGTGTTTGATAGAATGAGGCTGTTGTCCACATGCTGTGCTATTTGCATTTGTTGAATGGGGGAACGTGTTCAGCCAAAAACACTTTTACACATATTTATATTTGTGTTTAATAATTGTAGAAAACATATGTTCTGTGGCTAATGTTGCTAACTACTGTATTCAAAAACAAGGCTGTACAGACAGGAAAAAAAATCTATATAAATTATGAATGAACCCCCCCAATACCCACCCACAATACAAAATTTTCTCTCCAGTCATTGTACCTGTTTGATTTCATAGCGATGTTTTTGCATTTGTTAAGTCACTTAACGCTGACCTTTGAGTCATTCAAGCATATAAAAGGCTCCTAACTAAAGGGATGAACCGTTGTTGTGTCTATTCAAAGGACCAGTTTAAAACTGTAGCATTATCAAGAAAGCTCCTCACTGTGAGTGAAGACAAAGTAAACTGTGGCCAGGACCATTATGAAAATGTTCAGAATATATAATTTAAATCACTCTCATCCAGCTGAATATGAACATTTTAAAGACTTTAACAAAGGTAAAGTAGGTAAAGCTAAAGTTGTCCAGAGCTCCAAGCCAACCATAATCCAGCAGCCTCAGTATGAGCAACATATCAAAGCAGGAAAGTTGTGGAGTTGAGTGAAAAAGAGAAAGACATTGATATGGTGTTATTGTCTGACGTTATAAACATAATGGATGCATGTAACTGACATTTGTTTTATTATATACAGTAAATCTGTTGCACCTGCCTTTGTTTTGGTAGGGAAGAAAATTGATTGATGAATATCCTGACAGTTGTAGTTCTTGGAAAGAAAATCAAAATCAGCAAATCCAAGTCACTCATTTTAAAATGAGTGACTTGGATTTGAGTAGACTTGATTTTAATAAAATAACATAATGTAGTTACATCCAACAACCTATATAAAATCACTTGTAATATAATTTGTATGTACTAGACCTTTGAGGTATAGTACTCTGTTAATGTACCTACTGATTAATGGTTAACCTGTTATAATTTGTTTCCTTCTTCTCGTTTATTTGACCTTGTGTTTCTCAGCCCCTCCAGCTCGTCCCTGCCTCTCGGTCTTGTCCGCCTGGCAAACAAGCAGATCAACTGGCAGCTGGTGCTTGCAAGGTGCAACAAAAACACACACGCTCACTTACAGACATGCTCCGTCTCTGTAATCAATACCTGAATGTGAGCTACTTTGTTGCTGACACACACTAAGTCTTTCTCTCTCTCCCCTTGCCTATCCCCTCAGCCAATCATTTAATTGCACTCGTTACAACAGACAAACCAAGTAGAAAGGCAGTTTTTAATTGACTATCGATTCCACCATCCGAGACAGTGAGAAGCGTGGTCAAAGATGCTGCAGATGTCCATTAGTTTGATGTGGCTGATTTCTGTCCGCCCCTTTTCTCTCTCATTTCATTTCCTCTGAAACTCTTTTTGCGACGCTTAATGCTCCCGATTATTACTGTTCCTTCTCTCTTTCAGCAGTCCAACCTGGACATTTATTCCCGTCTTTATCATTTCAACCCCCCCCCCCCCCCACACACACACACACACACAATATCCCACACATAATCTTTTCACTCTTGAGGGTCTTCATCTAATTTTGATTTATATTATAGACAGTAACATCTATTTATGTCGTTCTTTCTTTGCTCTTCTGCTTTTCTTCTGTTCTCTTTGATTTTTTTTTTCCAGTGATTCCTGACCCATTCTCTTGTTTTACTCCACAGCAATGGCAAACTGTTGGCAGTGGTTCAAGATCAGTGTGTGGAAATTAGGTAATTACTGAACTCTGTCTCTCTCTTTGAGGCTGTGTGTGCGTGTTTGTGTGTGTGTGAGTGATAGTCTTAATTAAGGGGGTGATTTATCACATCTCGCTTTAACAAAGAAGTCCAATGTCAGCTTGCATTTAAAAGATGAAAACTGTGTTTCGAGCATCAGTACAGTCAGTAAGAGTGTAATCCATCACAGGAAAATATTTGAATCAGTTTAGTGTACTTTCGTAGCACCCGTCTGAAAAAGTTCAAGCTAACAATGAAAACACCAATGCTTCCCTTTTCATTTGTGGGTGTATAAGGAAAGCGATCAAAACATACACGCGCATGAATATCTGTGTGTTCTTTTTCAGTGCTTGTAATTATTTCCTGACATAAATCCAATTTCCCTGTGTGCAGAAAAAATGCGCTCAGTCAGCAGTGTGCCTCACTGACATAATGTAGGTCTTTAAAATGAGCAAAATTTCAAAATGAAAATCTATAGCTGTGAACTAGATATATTAGGATGCCTTACTCTCTGGAGACTAATGGTACACTCATTGTAAAGCGTTTGCTCCACGTGACCCTTTGTGTAATTGGAAGGCGGTTTCATACATTTAGCAATATGAAAAAGCTGAATGTTTCTGTTTCCCAGTATGCTCAAATTTAAATGTAGTTGACCTTTTATGATCACGAGCAGTCAGGTCTCTTCACTTTTGCCTCTGCTTGATAGCGTGGGCTACTCTTTTGTCCTTTTTTCACACTGTTGTTGTTTAATCACAACGTTTTATAGCTGCTCTTCATGGCATGAATTGAGGTGTGTGAGTGGGTGTTAAGTCAGCTCAAGGCCTTATCCCCTGAGCTCCTTTAAGAGTCTGTCGAAACACTGCCTACCCCCACTTGTCTGCTTGATCTATTGAGCTACTTTAGTTGGCAGGCCGTCAGTGGCTGTTATAACCCAACTTATACCAGTTCGTATAAGAAGTGTATCAATGTCTCACTGTGCAATGCCGCCTCTCCTTACTTTTTTTTTTTCTGTGTGTGCACGTTTCCTCCTCAGGTCTGTGAGAGATGACTTTGGCTCACTCATTGGGAAGTGCCAGGGTAAGACCTTGTCCCTGTGTATTATCGGTCACATGCTTGTTCCTGGTAAATGACGACTAAATCGCCATAACTCACTTCACTAAGCAATCCGTTTGTTTTATAAATGATGATGGGGGTTACTGTTGTAGAGTTCAGTGTGTGTGCCCTTGTACTCCTTTATGTGGTATGTCAGATGCTTATTTAAGAGATATCTGGTTTGTGTGTGTGTTTTCATATACCATGTAATGAACTACTCTAGTTACACGTATATGAGTAGAATAGATTGCAATTTTATTGTGTTAATGCCTTAAAGTCTAGAACTCAAAAATCCAACCTTTCGTTGCTTTACTGTTGTTTAATTTTGTATTTATTGTTCTGTTAGTCTGAGCGCAGGTGACTAACTCAGAAATAGAAAACATTTTTAAGGTCTCTGGTGGATAAACTATGCACCGTCAGCACTCTCCTATCTCTTCTTTTCTTAAATTTTTTATCTCTTGGTCATAATAAATGCCAGAAGGAAAGAGTTGGTGAACATCTGCTTTAGTTCTTCTGTGGTTTATGAGCCCTTTTGGTGCTAGTTTAATAATGTAGGTTTATTTTGTGTTTTCAGCTTAATAATGGCGTCCTTAATTTGCATCAACATCCCATTGGACCTCATGTTGAGAGTTGAACAGCTATGAAATACAAGTTTAATAAGTGAACGCATTTGCCTGAATCTGAGCAAAGCATAAAAAAATCTTGAATCAACTCCAGACTTTTTATTTGCTTAATATTTCATAGCATAACAAGGGAACAGGCCTCACCTGGACATCAAACTGCTGGCTATAATTCAGTTAATGCAATACTTTAATAATCCCCCTTCAGTTAAAGCTGAAAGTCTGCACTTTGTTCTTGTACAAAGGCAAAATTGCAAGAATTGTTATTGCACAAATGCTCAGGATTCTGATTGTGTATTAGAAATGGTATACACATCACAAGCCTTGCAGCTGACTGACAACCTGTCCAGTCTGCCACCCCATGATAGCTGGGATACGCTCCAGCCTCCCAATGACCCTGAACATACTGTTGGTTTCACATTAAGTTACTGGACATATTAAATATCCTAGCTATACTGTTTTAGGATTAGGAATCCACCAAATAGCTACTGTGGCATCCACCTCTGATGTCAGTATGCCTCTGACAGCAGGCATTACACTAGTAGAATACAACCAGTGTGGCTAAATAATAAGCATTGTGTATTTACAGTGTAAATATAGCTGTTTCTAAGATAAGATAAGATAAGATAAGATGACCTTTATTAGTCCCACAGGTGGGAAATTTGTTTTGTTACAGCAAAAGTGCAAAGTTATGTAGCAGAAATTAGAAAACACTGGAATGCAATAAAATAGAATAGAATAAAATAAAATACTATATACAATAGAATAAAATAGAATAGAATAATATATACAATAGAATAAAATAGAAATACAAATACTATATACAACTGAGTAGGAAAATACAAAAATACAACTTCGTCAGAAGAAGAATTGCACAAGAATTGCACGTATAGCAGTCTTATTGCACATGTGTGGGTTTGTGTGTTTGATCAGCTGCAAAAGTCTTTATTGTGGAATCTGACAGCAGTGGGGAGGAAAGACCTGTGAAATCTCTCCGTCCCACACCGTGGGTGCCGCAGTCTCCCACTGAAAGAGCTGCTAAGTGCTGTCAGAGTCTCCTGCATGGGGTGGGAGATGTTGTCCAACAGGGATGACAGCTTAGCCACCATTCTCCTGTCACTCACCACCTCCGCTGGGTCCAGAGGGCATCCCAGAACAGAGCTGGCCCTTCGGATCAGCCTGTTCAGTCTCTTCCTGTCCCCAGCAGAGATGCTGCCGCCCCAACAGAACAAACCATAGAAGATGGCTGAGGCCACCACAGAGTCATAGAAGGTCTTCAGGAGTGGGCCCTGCACTCCAAACGACCTGAGTCTCCGCAGCAGGTACAGCCTGCTCTGTCCTTTCCTGTAGAGGGCTTCTGAGTTATGAGTCCAGTCCAGTTTGTTGTTCAGATGAACACCAAGGTACCTGTAGCTTTAGTTTTATTTAGAACCGTAGCATGTGTATACAAAACCTCATAATATCAAATTGATGTTAAAAGCAATAACTGTAAACGCTGTAGCTATTAAAGCTGATTTACATCCCCTGAATAATTAGAAGAAATTATGTATTTGGATCAGCAGTCCTTAATTTGGAGACTCGTTTCTACAAATGATCCCACACAATCCTTCAGGGCAGAGTGTCAGATTTTATAGATGCATTAATTAGAGTACTGTGATGACGTTGAACTGTGTCGATTCACTGGCGTCTGTGGATCACTGCAGAGTAAACCGCTGTTATGAATCTGGTGTGAATGAAAGCAGGGAAACAAAGGAATCGGAGCTGCTTCGTGTGGCATCTTTCCATCTGCAGCTATCAAAAGTCCACTCTGTGAGTGAGGTTGACTCTTAAGCTGTAGTTCTAAATTCACTGTGTGTAAATTGAACATTATGTTATGCACAATGTTTGTTGTGCTTCTTAACGTCTGCTCTGAGCTTGGAGTGTGTGTGAGACTGCGTGAGAGACACGTGAACAGCATCGGGGATAATCACCTCGGTGTCTACATGATCGCTCATTAAACGCAGCCTTGTTGTGACAGATAAAAACAGTTAGTCTTAATTAGACAATGAAATTGTGTGCTGTGTTAGTTTTATTGCCGTATCTGAACATAGGTAAGCCCCAACTTTCTGTGAGCTCAGACGTTTAAAACATATAATGCTGAAGTGTCTTGAAATGCAGTTGGACAGATTTAGATGTTTTATATTTATGGTTTGTTTATTTTTTGTTGTTGTTGTTTATTTAAGCCTACAGTGGTTATGGTGTTGTGTAACAAATCCAGATATAATCCACCCCCCAGCACTAATGGACCACTTGGTTCATAATTACCTTACTCAACACCGATTCCTACATAAGTGTAATAATTTTGATCTGATAAGCTACTGAATAATACTACATTTTAAGGCGCTATATCTAAGTATTTTACTCTGAAAGTTCAGCCATCCCTGGCCCGGACTCACAATCTACTTCTCCTATTTTGGACAGGGCACTATATGGTCTCCCTGTGAAGAGAGTGCACTTTAAGACTGTGAAATCGAACTTGGCTTATAAAATGCTTACATATATAAGACCTGTAGGTCCACTCAGCGACCACTTCAACAGGTCCACCTTGCTAGTGCCTGCTTTTTGCCTTCAGAACTGCCTCAGCTCTTTGTTGCATTTAGCCTCAGTTTTCTGTCTGTAGCTGAAAGGAGTGGCACCTGGTGTGGGGTGGATTTTTTTTTAAATTTCTGGCTGCTGTAGCCCATCTGCTTGCAGTTCAATTTCATACATAAAAGATGGATTTGGTCTACATTTGCTGCAATGCTGGCATGTTTCCCCTGGGAACCCACTGCTGTTCCCACTGCTCATGCTGATCACAAACCTTTCAGTGCCTGTTGCTAGTGCAGTAGAATTGAGCTCAAGCCAATCAAACACCCTCGTCTTAAACCAGGTTCTCTTTCTGACAGAAGCTGTCAGGAGGGGGTAAATCCAGGCAGGTCTGTTAGAATAACAGGCAATATAATGGGGTGGTTACTATGGCTTCTAAAAGTGTCTGAACAATAAATTGACAATACTGGCGTCAATTCAAATATGAGAAGTGTCGCTGCCAGATTCCCTTTGGCGTCCTTTATGTTTCTGATATTTCTAGGCATTACAAACAAGAAGGCATTGGTCATGAGTGTATACACTCTTCTTTCACTTTGTTAGGTACAGCTTGCTTGTAATTGGTTGGACCCCCTTTTTCCTTCAGAACAACAAGGTGCTGGAAACATTCCTCAGAGACTTTGGTCCATATTGACATGATAGCAATCACACAGTTGCTGCAGATTGGTGGGCTGCACATACCTGTTGTGTTCATCCCAAAGGATGGGATGAGGATCCTCTATTGGGATGAGCTATGGTGACTGTGGAGGGCATTTGAGCTTTGTGACAACAGACATCAGAAGTAGTAGAGTGTGGTCATAAAAGGATGGTCAGGAATAATGCTTGGATATGCTGCAGCATTTAAATGATGGGGGACCAAAGTGTGCCAAGAATCGCCACCACCAGCCTGAACTGTTGACATAAAGTGAGATAGATCCATGCTTTCACGTTGTTTACGTCAGTTTCTGACCCTACCATCCCAATGTGGATGTATCCAGGAAAATTCAAATAGATAAGCAATTTATAAAATACTAAGACCAGCCAATCTGGCACCAACAACTAAGCCACATTCAGAGTCACTTAAAGCGTCTTTCCTCCCCATTCTGATGTTTGGTTTAAACTTCAGCAGGTCTCTTGACCATGTTAACGTGCCTCAATGCATTCAGTTGCTACTAGGGCTGTTCGATATAACGATATATATCGGATGACGATATAAAAACATCTATCATTTCATTTTACACTATCGTTTGTTTCGTGGTGTCGCAAAATAAACGGCAATTTACGGCGATATTTTTTTCATGGTTCTGATGGTCACTGTAGTGGCTATATTCATTTCTTAAAGTTCTCTCTTTCTCTTATATTTAATATAACCACACTACAAACGGACAAGCGCCTGTTTTTATGTGTTGTCATTAGCAACAATGACGGTAACACCATCGCGTATCCGCTTGTTTATGTTCCACATAAACCTTTCACAATAAAGCTCAAGATCCTGTTGAGACTTTTCAAAATAAACTGAATCACGTGAAAAAGCAGATTATTTACGGATGAGAAGTAAAAAAGAGCCGCCAGGTGCTAAAGAATAAACCTTAGACTCAAACGTTAGAACAGGCTTTTCCCTGCAGCACGCCGTGTAATAAATACTCACAAAGAAAACGGCGGCCGTTACAACTTATGTCTAAAAATGTATCGTTTCATGCATCAGTTAAAACACTCGACTCCAAGTACACGACGCGCAGTCGAGCTGCCCGAGATTCACAGAATTTACAGAAAATGTTACATTTTTGTGATTTATATCGTTATCAGGACGATAGAATTCTTATATCGGGATATGAGATTTTGGTCATATCGCACAGCCCTAGTTGCTACCATGTGATTTATGGTTTATGAGATATTTACATTAACAAGCAGTTCAACATGTATAACTAACAAAATGGCCAGTGATTTATTTATTTTTTTGGACCTATAGCTGTGTTTAAAAATGGCAAACGAATCACAACATGTTTTGAATTCCAGTTTCGTGCCCATATTTTCTTTTTCATTCGTTTTTCATGTTTTATTTTTGTTTTTGTCATCTCTGCCGCACCTTCTCAGTCTGCATTGTGTCTATATTTGTTCTGTTCCGGCTAGTTGTCATTGTGGGCCGTGAATGGTTCAAAGTGTGGATAACTGTAGCCCCTGGGCCTGTGTAAACCTTAGCCTCCCTACTCTTTTTCAATCCATGTCATCGCTTTTTTCCCTCCATTTTTCTTTTACTTCATTTCATTTCACGGAGATTTGTCCTAATGGATTTCACTGTGATCCTGCCTTTAATGGCATTTGCGTTTAATGGATAAGTGTGTGTGGTGTGTGCTTTACCGCCTTTTTCTTTTTCTTGTGCAGTCGTTTTTGTGTGTTCGTTTCAATGCGTCCACACCTGTGTATCACTCTGCCAGTCCAGTCCCCAACCCCCCTCTTCAACTCGTCCTCATTGCCTGCTTCTGTTACAGCGGAGTTGTCTCTCACCTGCGTGCATAATTCATAAGAGTTGAGTTCTGATAAATGCATCTGCAAGGCTTTAGATGGAAGGCTTCTGTTGGGTCATTGGGTGCAATTCTCCTCAACTTCAGCATCTGCCATCACTAGAAAAATAGACAGTAGCATCCAATTTTCCAGCTCCCCAAAAAAGCCATCTATGTGGAAATGGAGCCCTCTCAACTGCAGAACAACATACTGTATACAATTCATAATGGGAGACAAGATGGCAAGAGAGGCAGTGTGAGAGGGGGAAAAAAAAAGATTGAAATATGGAGCCAAAAAGAGTAAAAGAAAACTAGAAAAGAGTAGCGGAGGCACTTGGTACTTATGGTTTTCATAACGGCTACATGTTCTTGTCTGCTCCTAAGCTGAGTGTCTCAAAGGTGTGTTAAATCGCGCACTTCCTTCCTAAGGTACGCTCTGATACTTAGGCCTTCAAATCTGGGGAGCTATTGTGTCTCTCAGTGTGTCGGATTCATTGTTTTCCCCCTCTCTTTTTCGCTCAGCGCCCCCCTTTCTCTCATTTTCTCTCTCTCCCTTTGTCTGTCTCGCCTCCCACTTCTTCCCTTTGTTCTTCATTTAAAATTCTAGTCATACAATATCCAACGCCTCTATTAGTTTGCAGTATTGCCCACCAGGGGTTGCAGCAGCACTCTGCAGCCAAGAAATTCAGCACAGGAAAACGCCAATAGCGCTGTTATGTGATATCAACAAAAACATAACTTCCTTTTTAGAAATTTATTGCTTAGACACAGCACCCGTGGTATCATATTATGTTTGACACTGTTCTCCAACCGCAAAAATCTGAGACTGCGCTAAAAGTTGCATCTAGTTTAATGCCTGAATGATTATTCTGCTGAGTTTGTGCTCATGTTTGCACAAGTCTTCGCCTATTTACCCCCCAACCGCTCCATACTGTTTAATGTGGCGATCAGGTATTCAAAACCGGCTCAGGATCAGAGGCCTGTCAGACTGCCCAGGCTCTTCTATCAGAGGGAAGGATGACAGCGAAGCCTTGAGAAAATGCCAGCAGGCACGGATGTGCTTCATCACAGCGATATGGTTACACTCACAGCACAGCTGAGCCAGCAGATTGCTAAAGCGTAGTCTATACTTCAATAAAAGTTCAATTTATGGTCTCCGTTCTCCTCCCCACCTTTCTCTCTGGCTCTACCTTTATCCTCATCTCCCAATACGTGTGTGTGTGTGTGTTTGTGTGAAAGTCTGTGTGCATGTCTTTGATAGACAATTACTGAATTTGAGTAACCTTCCAAGATGATCAGGATCAGACCTTGCGCACATTGTGTTGATGTGTCGCGTTAGCCTTGTCTGACTCCTCTCATCCATATTCATCATCAGCACACGTCGGATCACAAGGGATTATTCGCGGAGTTTCTCATCTGACTTAATTTGTAATCCTTGGTTCCTTGAACGTCTTGTCCTTCTTCCTTTCTGTTTTACGTTCTGTTTCATCACCTGCTACAGTGCCGAAGGACCCAAATCCCCAGTGGCGAAGGGTGGCGTGGAGCTATGACTGCACCCTGCTGGCCTACGCTGACAGCACCGGCACCGTGCGCCTTTTTGACCTCATGGGCAGCGAACTCTTCGTCATTCCGCCGGTAACAGACCTTCTGAGAAAAAAAAAAAAAGTCAATGTTTCAAGCTGTGTGTGTGAGTCAAAGTGAAAACCAGCACCTTCCTGTTCTTAGTTTGATCCCCCTCTTAGCTCAGGATCCATCAGCACAACCGTGCAAGTATCATAGTCAGAGTTATTCCATGATTTCCATCTCCATAGTTTCTTCTATTTTCTCAGATGATCGCTTCAGCTACAGTATGTTATATCTTATATCACTGAATGCATTTGTGGTATGATATATGGAGGAAAGCATCAGTTTTGAGTTTTGGAAAATAGTTTCTTATTCCCTCAAAATGATAGAACGCTATGGGAGATTTGGTGCTACTTCTGGCTGCAGGAGGATTCAGGCCCGTAATCTTACCTCCAGAGATGGGCTGAGCTGTGCCGTTTCAGTGCAGCACACATTTTGCTGGGCACTTTGAGCTGTCTGTCACTTTTGAAGAAAATGTCTCCTTGTCAGACACACTTTGTGCTCTCTTTGCCTGTCACTTCTGCTTTCTAATTCACTCTCTGTTTCTTCTTCTCCATTGTGTCCCATTTCTCCCCCCCCATCTTCATCACCTTCCCTCTTTAATTTTTCATGCTAGCTTCTCTCTGTCTCCCCCAGAACCTCCTGTATTTCTCTCCTCTGTCATCCTTGCATGTGTCTCTCTTAGTACCTCTCCCTGCACTTTCAAGTCCATGTGCCATTCCTCCCTCAGTTAAATGCCCTCTGTGTGCTGCATATTATCATTCTTCTGTTTCTGTCCATTGTTCCTTTCAATTTTTCTATCCGCCCTGTCAGAGATGGCGAGCGCAGACGCCTGTCTTCTCCCTAGCCACGCACTCATCTTTCAAACCCTGTGATCCTCATTCCTTTAGTGCATCTCTGCTTTGTGCTTGCACACTTGCATCAGACCCCCCCCCCCCTCTTCTGTACTTTGTACTGCTCCCCTTGTTTGTCACTGTTAAGTTCACACAGTGGCAACTTACTGCTATTTCTGGAAGGGATGATAAAAAAGTCAATTTGACAGAAAGTGTACGCGTGTATGAAAAAATGACAGTTTCTTCCCTTTTCCCCCCACGACACTCAGCTTTTGTCTGTCTTCTGCTTCTATTGTTTTTCATTCCCTGTTTCATTACTTTCTTTTTTTAATCTTTTGCCTGTTTTTTTTTTTCCTTTGGCAAATGCAGCTTGTGTGATGTAACTTTAGTTGTTTGTAAAAAAAAAAAAAAAAAAAAAAAAAAACCAAGTAAAAAGAAAAAATTTGTGAGGGCACAAAAATCAATACTAACAATTAAGCAAATTTTACATATTTTGATGCCTTTTGATACGATGTCAGTGATTCTTCTTTGTTTTCTTGCTTTTTAAATCCAGGTGGCGAGCTTCCCCGGGGATTTCAGTTGTGCAGTGGCAGGCCTGATCTTCCTGGAGTATACAGCTAGTGCTCAGTGGTCAGCCGAGCTCCTCGTGATCACATATGGTGGCAACCTCAAAAGCTATCTAGTCAGGTGAGACACAAAAATGCTGGATTGAAACTTCTAAGAATGACTGTGTTTCTTATTAGCCACACTTAAATTATTTAGTAGAATAAACAATTCGCTCCTTTAAAAGTGCAATTTAAAGAATGCAGAGGGAGCCTTCACTAGTCAAAGAAGGCACACAAACAACCAGTCACACAGTAAAAAGTGTTTGAAAAGAGTTTAAGGTTTAAAGTCAAAGGAGCTTGCAAAGAAAAGCGTCTGGACTTCTTTAAGTTACTTGAAGACGTTTCACCTCTCATCCGAGAAGCTTCTTCAGTTCTAAGGTCAAATGGTGGAGAGTCCCAGATTTAAACCTAGTGGGAGTTTCTCCCCAAAGAGGGACAAAGGGCCCTCTGATGATCCTCTAATCGCCTGAGCCAAGGTGTGAAACTGGGTGTGGGTCCCAATCAGCCAGGGTTTCGGGTGAGCTCTTTGTGAAACCTGGCCCCACTTTATCATGCGAATTCCTGAGGTCAGATGGCCCAGGATGTGAGTGGGCGTTAAGACGTCTGGGGAGGGAACTCAAAACTGGATTATAGATGGCAGATAGTTGGTGTCGTAAACCACCGCCTCTGTTCAAAGATGGTCGCTCACAGTGGACATAGATGGCTTCTTTCACTCCTCTTTCAAACCATCTGTCCTCTCTGTCCAAAATGTGAACATTGGCATCCTCGAAAGAGTGACCTTTAAGGTTTAAAAAATCTTTTTGCTCCATGCTATACTTCTACTGTACATGCACACATTATGGCTTCTGGAAAATGGTTATGGACCTCTATGGTGCACAACAATGTAATTGTAATTGGAGTGTTTCATGTTTGTCTTTATGCATGTTTTCTGGGCTGCAGTATTATACTTTGATTTAAACGCATGAACTGTATTTTCAAACGCTTCCTTTTTCCATTAGGCTGGGTCACACTTTGATTTTATGACTCGCACAACACCTTTGACCCATTAGAAGGCCTTTCATTACTTACTCTTCACATTACACTTCACCTGCTCCCACCACTTAAATTTCAATTACCACTTTTTATGTACTCCTCTCTTTGTCTGACTTTTTAGTTCCTCTCACTGTCTGTGTTTCATTCCTATGTGTCACTGAGCACTAAGTCAGGACAATAACTGTATTTTGTTACAAAAAAGGGAATATTACTGAATGTGTAATATGGAGTATGTGGTGGACTAAGGGCTTAAGTGGCAATTTCTTCCTCTACATTTTTGCTCCCAACCTCTCTGTGTGTTTGTGTCGCTGTAATTTAGCATTAGGCCAGGTCACCGTTTCAGAGTGATGATGATGCTTATTAACCATATATGTCAGTTAGAGAGTCTGTTGTTGAACAGTCACAACACAATAAACCTGCATAAATGAGCCTTTTCTTCACTGCGCTGCCACAACTTTACACTTTAGAACCACGCAGTGTGCTGAACGATAATTGCAAATTGATGTGATCAAGATCATTCACAGCAAACAGATAATTGTCAGTTATCATTAACACCTCCCAATTAGAGATGTTGGTGCATTTCCAGTTTCAAGTGCCTGCTTATTGTTTATTGCTATCTAATTCCATTGCATTTTTTTCAAGCTAACAACTCTCTTAGACAAGGAGACCTTTTCTGCTTTGTTACTATCTGATCTAAATGCATGCATTCTAGCATTTATTCATTCTTATTATTTCACTTTTTTTTTTAAAGCTTTTTGTGGTGTGTCTTAATATCTTAATATCCTGTATCCTTACTATACTTGAACATTTTAATACCATTTCCCTTTTCTTGCCACTCCTCATGCAAATGGGCATTTTGAATTCTTGATTAATGACATTCTAATAGCTATGTATTTTCCTAATTGCTGTGCACGCCTTCCTTTTAACATTATCACTGTTGCATTATTTCAGGGTCCCCCCCCCCCCCTCCCCCCGATCTTGTTTGTTATTGTGCTGGCTCTCCAAGACATAGGGTGAAAGTTTTAATGTGTGTTTAATGTGTGTTGAATCTTGATAAGACGGCTTTGAGCGTGCATAGCGGTGTTTGCTAATAAGACGAGGGAAAAGCTGATTTATTTTTCTATTAGAGGCAGATAAATGGTGTTGGATGCTTTTGAAACATCCAAACTGTTAGTCTGTGTGTGTGTGTGAGAGCGAGAGAGCTAGAGAAGGCGAGAAAGAGGGAGAGGGGAGGTAATTAAGATGTGGGAGACATTTGCACCAGATTTCCTCTGAAAGTGTTTTTAAGCTTATACTCACTCTTCCTCTTCATATGACTGCATTCCAATATTGTCGCTCAAACAGTTTTAAATTAGAATTTCAGAATTATAGCTGAGGTTTGACAATAAGTCACCTCTCTCACCCTCTTACACTGCCAGCACTTCTTTTCTGCGTGTGTGTGTGTGTGTGATTGGTTCAAGTATTACTGATGTTGTGGGGACCTTATTTGTTTTCATCATCACAATATAGGGATGTGTCTTCCTTATGGGGACAACATTAAAAACCAAGTCCCTTATTAAATAGTGAAATCATCAAATTTTCAGATGCAGACATGGGTTTATGTTAGGTTTAGGTTTATGCAAGTTGTGCTTTTGTGCATACATGTATGCCTTCACATGCATGCTTTACTGTGGTATGAAGACGTGCATATGTAGAGGAAGCCAAAGTCTAGGAATTGTGCATATCCCTCGGCTATTTCCCTCGTTCTCCCTTTCTTTCCCTTCCTACCTTTCATCGTCTCTTTCTCTCCATACAATGTACACTGAGAGGAAACATTTCCCCAGCGAGATATCCAAACACAAATTACACGTCATCCCCTCTAGCACCAATCTAATTTAGATTGCCCACTTAAATTTGATTATTTATTTTGCCATGTCTCATTTTAATTGCAGCTGGGAGAGAAATTGCTCTGTCATCTTCCTCAAAACAGCTTTGTCGCATCATTAACACTTTCCACATGAACACTTGTGTTTTGATTGTTTATGTGCCAGAGTTCAATTATAGGCAACTTGCTATTTTAATATCATCTCTGTCGCTCTGTGTCACCCTCTCTGTTTCAGCATGGGAACCAATCAGAACTTTCAGGAGAACCACAGCTTTAGTTTTTCCTCCCATTACTCCCACGGGATCACCTCAGCTATTTACCACCCTGGCCACAGGTAGGTTAAATGTTGCCAACACCCCGGCAGCCCAGATATCCTGTTGAATAAAGTTGAAATAATAAGTATTTTGATAAAGAAAAAAGAAAAGCTTTGAGCTTTTAATTTATCATTGGCACCCTAATTATTGCCCATAGCCTCGACTTGACACCCTTAGACATTTTATTCTTCTTGTGGCCTCTGCCATTCAAGCCCACTTCTATTAGAGCCGCGTTTCATCAAGAGTGTTTTTCATAGCTTTATATTCAGACATCTACAGACATCCTCATAAATCCCTTGAATCAATTTTTATGTTGAAACCCACTGCCGACCATGCGATGCAGAATGATTTCAAAGCCTTTCATCATTTGATATCTTGGGCCGTCGTCAATATGCTCCTAAATATGTATTATATTGATCAGTGAGCTGGATGTGTTTACTGCATTAAACAAACCTTTATTTTACTAAAGATTGCTTTGCAGAAAGATATACGATAGAATTTATAAAATAGATTATCACTTGTGAAGTCCAATAAATAAAACATTCTTGTACAGAAACACACACTTATATATGTATATTTTGCACAGGCAGAATATGTTACTCTATGGCAGCGGTCCCCAACCCCCGGGCCTCGGACCGGTACCAGTCCGTGAGTCGTTTGGTACCGGACCGCGAGAGTTGAGGCTCAGGTGTGAAATGTATGGTTTTCAGGGTTTTTATCGGTTTTCAGCGTTATTTTGTTATTGTTTTTATCGTTAACTCAGTTTTCCTGGGTCTTTTCACGTGTGTTATGAATAATTCTTCTTTTTTTTTGGTACCGGTACTAGTTTTATTTTGTTGTATTTATCCGCGACCCCTTAAAGGCCGGTCCGTGAAAATATTGTCGGGCATAAACCGGTCCGTGGCGCAAAAAAGGTTGGAGACCGCTGAATAGGTCCAAGGGGTTGCTCAGGGATAAATTAACCAATTACTTTAATGTAGTACCTGCAGGAATTTCCTGTGGCAGCCGAGCAAATGTGGCCTTTTACACTGCTAGAATTAAAAAGTCTGGCTTATATCGGTGACCTTACTGTTCTCACAATGGCACTCATTCTGCACAAACCAGATTTAGTTTGGCAGCTTAATGGATTTTGGCAGCTACTGTCTAGTGTTTTGCCAATTGATAGATGCGATAAAACTTTAATAATTCCCATGCGGGAACTGGGTTAGCATCAGAGAGAATATGATAGATAAGGAAGGGAAGAAGGAGAAAAAGGTGATAAATTGGGTAAAAGAGAAAATATTTCAAAAACTGAGTGTAATTATGAAAATGGTGCATAATTTATTTTGTAATGCGGGCACACGTTTGAGTGAGTAGTATTAGAGAATGTGCATCAGAGGGACAAGAGTCTGGCTGAATCCTTTTTCATGAGTATAGGAGGAAATCATATTGGAGGTTTTGAACACTCTGTCCTGTCCTCAGCTGAACTATGGACACGCACACACATACATATACTGATACTGATAAGCACTCACTGACGCATCACCCTCCCTACCCTGGATCCAATGCCACCTCCAATGCTTACCTCCCCTCTGATGTGGACATCGGGTCAGCTGGAGGCGCAGTCGAAGATTGCAGCGGTCCCAGATCAGATGTACACACTGGAACACTTTCCCATGTTGCTTGTCTGTGTTTATTGTGCTATGGTGTGTTGATATCTGTGCATTCCTGTATTATCCTTTTGTGTTACACATTTCAACGTTTTTTTTCCTCGCCTGACCTGTCTCCCCAATGTGATGTTTGTGTATTGTATGTACGGTCGGCAAGGTCTGTCATCTCGGTTGTGGGCAAAAGACCTGCAACTGACAAATAAAGGCTATCTCATCTCATCTCTCATCTGCCAGTTTGCAAACTCATCTGTGAGATCTCAGCTCCAGCAAAACAGTCTATTTCTGTGCACCAGGGGGCAGTGTTGAGCTGAACAGTAGTCCACCATTCACGCCTATCTCTGAGTTCCTGATCAGTATTGTATTGGGCTCTTCTCACTGCAAAGAGAGAGCCATTATCACTGTGGTGTTGCTTGTCTTAACTACTGACCCACTGATTCCAGTCGGACTTTTATCCGATAAATAAAACTGATATCCCCCGGTTTGCTAAGTGGTGCTTTTATAGTGTGAATTTTCACTGATCCCTTGGCTTTAACCCAGGCTGAGGATAGCTTCACAGTGACAATTTTAACTTTAAATCCTTGATATGCAGTTTAATTTGAACTTTTGGGGCACAGTCGCGAAGGTGGCATCCACAAATGTGTGTGTTCATGTTTTTCAGATTGCTGCTCGTAGGCGGCTGTGAATCAGGCGATGACAGTGCATCCAAGGCCTCTTGCTGTGGCATCACAGCCTGGAGGGCTCTTTCTGGCTCACCACACTACAAGCAGGTCACCAGCTATGAGGACGATGTCAGCATGGCAAGGAGTCACACATGCACACACGTGTTTATGCAAACAAAATAGATATATTTATGCAGCATGTAACACATTACATATTCTGTTTGTGTTAGAATCAGAAAAGAGGTTTCTTCAGGATTCCCAGTTTTAGACTCTTTTCCAGACAAGGAGACGAAAAGGTAGGGCTGCCCTCCTCTGTCCCTCTGCCTGATTGAGAATTAAGCTTAAGTTGTGGAAGCTGGTGAATATTCTCTTTAACATGATGTGTGTGTCGTCATTGATCAGGACGGTGTGTTTCGCATGAGCCTGAGCCCTGACGGCACCCTGCTGGCTGTCATCCACTTCTCTGGCCGTCTGTCTCTCTGGGACATCCCGTCCCTTAAACAGAGGGCAACATGGAGTCAGGACCTGCAGGTATGCCTCTGACTTACTTGTGATTGAAAGCATCCATGATTTTGCTTAAGTAGAGTAAACCTGTGTGCACTTCCATTTGTGTGCCGTGGGAATATTTTGTACATTAGATGCTTGGCTTACTGTATTAATGTAATCTCTTTCTGGCCAAGGTGTGTGGTGGAAAAGATTGCGTGAATGTGTGTGTGCTTCCGTCAGGCAGAAAGTGACATGGCAAATGGAGAACTTATATTTGCAGAATGCTTTGCGGATTTATGCGGCGTGTAAGCATGTTCTGCTTCATTGCTGGCACAGCTTCTGTCTGTGCGTGTGTTAAAAGTGTAAACAGGGTTAGCAGATTAATTTCTTCTCCCATTGCTCTCTCTTCTTCTTTTCCTCCCTTCTTCATTCCTTCGTTCCTCCCCGCAGCCAGGATTTGAGGAGATCAACCCAGAGTGGAAGACATCGCTGGAGAGAAGGAAGAAAATAAAAGGTAGTTTGGCCCGAAGGGCGAAAGACAGCCTAGTTGGCTGCTGACATAGCAGTCCAGCCTGGATACAATTTAATGATCTTTGACGTGCCTTATTCACTGAATTATACAGTTATTAAACATACAACCATAGAGTGTGTGCCAAGGATAGCAAAGGCTGCCCATGGCTGTGTATGGGTGCGTTTCTGTACTTGTGTGTGTGTGTGTGTGTGTGTGTGTGTGTGTGTGTGTATTCTGTTTGTGCAGCTTTGACAGTTTTGGGCCAGTAGTGATGACAGCTGTGACAGCTTCTGTAAGCAATAATCTGTGTGATACTTCATCTCAAGCATGACAAGTGATGTCACATGTCCACATGTGTAAATACATCTTAGAGGAGGAAAGTAATTCAGAAACACTGTGATCCCAGAAAGTGGGGCCACTGATGACAAAAGCTGTACAACGCACGCTCAGGCAAACTTTTATTACAAGTAGGGGAACCATCTTTTCTGTTCTGTTTAGGTCAGCTTCTTCTGGTAGACAGTCACATCTTTAACACTACCCTTATGTCTCGCTGTCGCAGATAAGGAGCAGTTCTATCCGCTGCTAGATGTGAGCTGGTGGAGTGACAACGTGCTGATTTTGGCCCGCTGCTCTGGCTCTGTCACCGTCTCTTCTGTCAGGACATTGCGCAACCTTCTGGGGAAATCCTGTGAATGGTTTGAGCCCTCACCTCGAGTCACTGCTGCACATGATGGGGGCTTCCTCAGCTTGGAGGTAAAAAAAAGAAAGAAGGAAAACATGTAAAGATAGAGGTGTTCACGTGGTTAAGCAAACAGAGTTCAATGGTGCAGGCCTCATGAAAGCATCCTTTTGCAGTTGTTAGATGATAGATTTTGGACTTCAGGGCTTTAAAAGGCACATGGGAGAATAGAGGACAGTTCTTCATCTCTTTTATCAGTTTTCCACACTGCTTATTGAGTTCAGTGTGGCACAGGCCTGAAGCCTATCTGAACAGGCAGTGGTCTGGAACAATGAAAGAGACTATATGGGCCACATGTTTGTAATGAGGACATCACTTATTTCATTAAAATTAAAGAAAAGTGTAAAATGGGCGTGATTGCACATTTTTAATAAAAGGTACACCTACTAACACAAGTGTGTGTGCTCAGGTCCTCTGACAGCTGAGGTGATTGTGTGTGATTCATTTTTTTTCTGCTAAAAAAACGACATCTTTATATCCCTGCAGGTATTTCCAGTTTTCTAGTGTCATTGTGTGAAACAATGTGTAATTGTGTATCTGTAGTGGTAAAGGGATGAAAAATGATTTCCTGCATCTTCATCCTCAGACAAAGACCATGATATCACATCACCCCGCTCTTTGCTTTAAGTCGTGTGCTTTTTTATTTTTTTTGAAAATCTGATTGCGTAGAGCACAATAAAAAGCGAGCAATTTCTTTAGCTGCTAACTCTGAGGAAAGGTTTCATCACCCTGTCTCAGTGCGGAGTGTGTGGGGGATGGGCATCTCTTGTTGTATCTTACAGCAGTGTGTGCATTGATAATGCCCTGAACATGTTGTGCGTATGTCTCCACAGATGTGGAGTATTTTCCCTGCTTCTATTTTATGATGATTGCTGCGCACAGCTGTTACACAGGTGCTAAACGTGTCACGTTTTTATGAGTGAAAATCCAGAGGAGTATTTGCCACAGTGCGCAGTTTTAAAATGGGCTCCCAACTGAGGCAATCACAGACCTACAGATCAGGTTAAGACAAGTGAAAGAAATCACTTTGGACAGCTAGGATTTAGATTTTTCTATTGAGCAGCTTGACCTTGCTGCTGTTTTGTGTTCAGACAGCCTGCTGAGCTAGCATGAGGGCGTTAAATTAAGTGTTCTTACCAACTTAAACACAGCTAGATGTAAACTGTGCCGGGTGCTTTATCATCCGCCATTGAATGCTGGCACCGACGTGTCCATATGCAGCATCAGAAAGTCACTCTGGGCAAATGACTGTAAATCTGAGGCTCAGTCAGTTGGAAATGCGTCGTCTTCTGTTTCACAGCCCTCATCTTATGATCTGGGCCAATGAAACAGATGTATTTTATGTGAGAAGACAACTGTGGCTTTATGATCACTTTTAAGCCACGTATTGGCAGTGTCATTCAAAGTCTTGCGCTTCTACCCTCATTTCAATTTGTCTTGTGTTTGTTTATCAGTGTGAGGTGAAGCTGGCCCAGAAGCGTGGGCGCCTGGAGAGCAGCCTCAGTGGGGGAGCCAGCGAGGATGAGGAGGGAGATGATGGTGGAGAATCTGATTCAGACGAAGAGTCCTCAGCCAAAGCCCGCTACTTTGGCTACATCAAGCAGGGCCTGTATTACGTGACAGAGATGGAACGGTTCGCTCCACCACGGAAACGCCCTCGCACAGTTATTAAGAACTACCGTCTGGTCAGCCTGAGGTCAACCACTCCGGAAGAACTGTACCAGAGGAAGGTAGGAGGCTAACACGGCTTGTAAATAAATGCACAGTCTGATGAGAAAACTAACTCTTTGAAAGCAATACGTTTGTCGTTGTCACTCTAAAGGCAATAATTTTATTGAACAGGTAAAAGCTCACATTGTGCCCCACAGTGAGGATACCCTGCTATTTAGTCAGCAGGGTGAGAGCTAGATTTAATAAGTGGGTAGCAGATATAAGTTACGTGGGGTTTGTCTCTTGAATTTCAAAGACTTCCTGTGAAGCCTGAATCTCTATGGTTACATTTTATGTTTCACTTTGAATTGTGAAAGTGGTGGATCATGAGACCTTTGTATGGCTGCAGAATAAATCCAGCCCCTCTAGTAAGTGGCTCTCACTGAAAAGCTTGTGATGAAGCCTGTTGAAAAAGAGGAATTTCCATTCAATTTTCTGGAGCCATTTATTGTATGTTCATCACTAAACAGTGAATCCTGGCTTTGATGATCCCCCGACTGATCTGTTGCCGATCCCCTGCATGAATCCTCCTGCAGATTAGGGATCTTTGATTCAGTTTACCATGCATCTCTATGCGTCATTACAACTGCAGATTTTCCTTTTCATTACTGCACATCATGCATATAAAAAAATATGGTCAATTTCCAGCTCGCCTATGCATGCTTATGTCTCAGCTCTGGTAGTTGCCACCTACGCCTCTCTAAACTGTTGCTTTCCAGTGTGCCTTGGTTTTGACAGGTCTGTGGATTGCATTCTCTTACTGTGCACCTCAGACAAGGAATATTTAGAGAAATATCTAAACTTAGACAAACTTATGTGCATGGATGGATTTCATGGCATTTATTGTGTATTTTACTTTATGTTTCACTTTATGTTGCATTTGTTGCATGTTGTGGGTCTGTATGGCTGCCAGCTCTATCTTGGTAAAGAGATTTTGGGACTTCCTCGAAAATAAAAAAAAAAGAGTTAATAATTTAACCATAAGAATTGTTATGATATTTGTCATAATATGGTGATTAACTCAACTAACTAAATCCACAAAAAATCTGTGGCCATCTACATTTACAACTTGCATTCAGAATCCAGTCAAAGCCTCGTTGATTTCAAATAGAAATTCAGAAATTCCTCCACAAATAGTGACGTATTTGCTGCAGAACAGTGATTTACTTGCAAAATGACATAGGTGCTTGGCAACCATGCTTTTATATAGGAAAATAACCAGTAGGCAACCAGCTGAGTCGAGTCCACTATCGTAAAGAGGCACATCACACATGAGTTGCAGTCATCGGTGCAGACTGACCCCGGTGGCTGCTGCCACTCATTTAGAGCTGCTGAAAGTTTTAGTTGTCGAACTGTCCAGACATCTCTGTTGAAAACTCTCTAGCATGACGTGCCTTTGGTGCATCAGCTGTTTGCTCGGCCAGCAATTAGGATGGTGGTAACTCAGTTCATATCGACAATAAATGTAAATAACTTTGGTATTGTCAAGGGAACCATCTTTAAAGCTGAACTTGCTATCTTGTGTGTGTTTTTTTTTTTTTTTTTTTTTAAAACATTCAGGGAATAGGTGCTGTTTGTAGACACACAAGGCAAAGTTTGACATTTCCTGTTGCAGCTGTGTTAAACAGAGTTCTCGGAGTGAGGTCGCACAGTTTTGGTGAAAGTACAGAGTCAGATTTCTCTTACTGTTTACTTATTCATTGCGGCACACGCAACAAAATGCTTACGTGTTTAGGTTGTGAAGAGCTGTCGTCAGTGCTCATGCTGAGGTGCCTTCATGTGTTGGATTTGAAGCCTCAGCAATCTAAACAACAATTCCAGTGCTGATGTGCAGTTCTCTGCCTTGTGTGGTTTTATAAATTCATACTGGGAAAGAAATTAATATTACCTACTTAACATGTCAAATATAGTCCATTTCTAATTATACAGTCCTTTATGTGAGGCCTTTATCATATTAACACTGATACTGAGTCATATGTGCCTCAGTGCTGTGCCAGTTAATCTTTTTTTTCCCAATGTTGGATATCACATTTAGCATGAAGCTCTTCATTTCTTTTTGCCACTTAATTTAGCAGCATCTGAAGAACGTCATCTGAATCCATTTGGCCATTGACTGAATTGTAACGGGCTGATCTGCAAAATTGGTTTCTGACTAAATAAATCCTGTGCCAGCTCAGTGAAGTGCTATTGTTTTGTTGGATCGGCTCCAAAGTGCTGTTGAAGAGAAATGAAAACCAAGCAAGATGTTCAGCCTGCTTTAAGGCTATTTTTCAGACAGGGGATTCTCTGAAATGCTAATTGCTGCATTAGAAATATGGCTGTTGGTGTTAGTTGCTACAAATTGCAGCAAAGACAACAACATGCTTTATCATAAAGCCCAGTGAGAGTGGTATCGGCTCTCAACGGGCGCAAGTTTGAGCACGGTTCATCAGTCATTTTTATGACCCATCATCCACTGCCTTCTTCATCATTGTCATCATCATTAGATGCCATTAGTCATCACCATCAATCCTAACAGTGTAGAGTTACAAAGTAATACATCATTATTATCTCTTTGTAACACTTGGTACTAGCAGCACCATCCCAGCTGCTGCTTCTGCTCTCCTGTTTGATTTTTTTTACATTTTTTTATTTGTTTGGTTTTAATTTGTACAACATGTAGCTCTATAAGTAAAGATGGAGGGACATATTTATTATATGTGTATGATTGAGTTTAATGTGTGCATGGATATGGTATTTTTTTTGCATGCGTTTTAATTCCAAGTTATCGCTTGTCTTATATATGCTTAGTTTAATTTGATATTTCAGTAGCTACGCACACACAGACACACACACGCAGACACTTTCACTCAGTCGCAGAAACCAGAATGACCTGATCTCTCCCCAGAGATTCACCTCAGCCAAGGTCTGTGCTGCAATTGACTGTGAATAGACTCGAACAAGTGATTCCAGGTTATTTCCTCAAGTCAGCCTGTTCATGTGTTTAAGAGTTTGATGATCCATTTGTTGGCGTAACCCTGATTGTATGAGTAGAATACTGGCAGAGCTGCTAACAGTTTTATTAGCTGAATCCAGAGAGAGAAGGAAACATTTTTGATGTCCTCCTACGTGAGGTTTAACTGTGTGGGGTTCTTATTGCCCTCCAGGAACCACAGTCTGGATAATGTGTTGCTTTGTACTCCTACACAGAAAAAGAGATGGATACTCAGTGTGTCTGTCAGCCAGTGTTCTGCCACATATGCACTTAAGCACAAATTGAGTGGGCTTGCAAAAAAAATTATCCTTTTGATATTGGGCTGAAAGATTTTGTGAGACATTGATATGACAAAAAAAATCTTTTATTATTATAATGTGCTGACATTTATTCCTGGCCAATAAAATATTATTAATAATGACAACATCAACAATAAATAGAAAGGGACAGTAGCATGTGTCCATTTTCATGAAAACTCATAAGACCATTACAGTTAAAATAGGTGATTGTGCTGTTAAAATGTATTAATGTGGAAGCAGAAATGTTTCACAGAATCAGTTTGTCTGACTTGTTCACTGCTTTAGATTAATATCATCATAATCTGAATATGATTTTTAGCTAGCCTCTGCATGGTAAGTAATATACTTTTGCATGCTAAATAAAACTAAATAAGGGTAGAGCTTCACTTTAAAGTACTTACTAGCATGTAGAGGTGGGAATCACCATACATCCCACAATACGATATTATCACAATACTTAACGCACAATACGATATTATCACAATACTTAACGCACAATACGATATTATCACAATACTTAACGCACGATACGATATTATTGCAATTTTTTTTTAAATATTTTGCGATATTCAGATTCTGTACATAAAGGTAAACTTTATCAATATTCATTTTATCTAATAACAAAGTCTCACACTCAGTCTTTCTCTCATTTCAGTCAGTTATATTGGTGACAAACTGAACGGTTTGTATTACAGTCTAGTCCAACTTAACTGAACGCAACCATCTGGTACAATTATAGCTATTCTGAACTATGCAATTTATGAAAACTATGCAGCCCATTCAGCAACTGAAGAATTTGAAAGTAAATTGAAACATAATATAATTTTACATTAAATAAAAAAGTTTTAAACTTAATTAAAATAAAACATGTCTTAAATTAAAATAAGTAAACTGTCATGTTTATTGCTGCCAAAAAAAAAGTTAAACACATTTGGACAGTGAAGGAATGTCAGGATTCTTGCTCAGAAAAAGGAGCTGATCAACATGCTCTGAAGTCAGAGCATGTTCCAGTCCACAAAAACTTTTTTTGTAACAAAATATCGATTTCTGCTGTCCCTGTATCGATACATTATTAGCAAACAAAATATCACGATACTACACAGTATCGATCTTTTCCCCCACCCCTACTAGCACGTGTTGTAAAATAGAAGCTAATGTCTGATGAATTGATTGGCAAGGTCATATTATCAGCTGTTTGACAATCTATTGGCAGTGACATTGTAAAGGATGACGCATAACATTTTTAAAAAGGGAGAGTAAAAAGGAAGAGAAACACCCTTCAACCATGCTATGAGAGTTGACATTGCAAGGTCTGTCCACCAGAGGGCAGAATACCAGAGGCTGTTATGAACACGTGATCTGAGCAGCCTGGTAGTGTGTGTGAGTGTAAAACAGAAAATAAGTAACGACACATAGCAAATGTTAGGGTCTGCTTATGTTTTTGGAGTCTGAAAGGAAAAATATCGAAATATCAAGGAGTATTTAGATCACCAAACACGGCATTAGTTTTAAAAATCCTGTCTCAGGCAGGCTCTACTTTAAAGCATCCGCTGTGCCGATGGTCAGTTGTGATTGTGGTGTAGCTATTTTGGCTTTTTATTGTAATTTTTTTTTTGAAACATGGTGCTTTGTGTCATTTTAAACGGCTTCTGATTTCTCCTTTATGTTTTCTAACTCGGGCTATTTGATTTTTTTTTTCTTCAGATATCCCCAGACATGAAATTCCCTTCAGACATTCTCCTTCTCCCTCTTTAGCAAACCCAATTCAGTCTGTGTCACATTGCGCATTGCTACACTGATTGAAATCTGCATGTTCCAGCTGTTCCTATTCGGTCTTTGGGTATTCTGTGTGCATACAAAAAGGCTGCGGTGTAGGCATAGATTTATTCAATACCTTGATGTCCTTGTCCTTCAGTGTAATGGAAAATATGTCTGTGGACAATGCTCCCTCTATCTTTTTTCCCTTTCTTTTTTTTTTTTTTTTTGCAGTGGTATTTTGTAGAAACATATACTTTAATGTTTTCTATTTAATTACATTGATTTAGGAACCTACAGCATGAATCATTTCGATACCCCTGGGATCAGGATTGAATATAGCAGAAAATGAAACTAATTGATCTTTGTTTTTGGGTGCTTTTATTCAAATTTTACATTAGAAACACATAGTTCCTCTCAGTCAGAGGTGCTGCCTGGCCAATTCCAGGACGTGTTTCTCATTATTTCCTTTTATTTCACAAACACTCGTCATCATCCCTACTAAATCATTGTTGAAATGCTTGTCTTTCCTGATGATATGGATTTGTTTTAGTGCTGTCTGTTCCACTGCCTGGAAGAAACATGCATAATTAAAGAGCTCATAATGTTTATTGTGTTTTTGTTTATCTCGTAGATTGACAATGAGGAGTACGGTGAAGCCCTGTCTCTTGCCCAGGCATACAGTTTGGACTCTGACCTCGTCTACCAGAGACAGTGGCGGAAGAGTACCGTCAGCATAGCCTCAATACAAGATTATCTGGTAAGACATCAGTCAAAGGAGACACATACATGTGAGGAAATGAGGAGGAGAGATGAAGGATTGTATCAGAATTTCTGGTGTTAATCACGGTATATTTTGTTGGTTGGCAAGGGGGGAAAAATTCAGTGCATTTATGTGAATGAGTGGGAGAGGCACACACTTAAGTGCAGCACAAGTCCCCATACTCTATTTCACGCATCATTTTTGCCAATTTATAGCAAATTTTTTTCACCCTCCCACCCTATTTCTGTATCGTATTTTATCCCATCATTTCTTCTGAACTCACTCCATCTTCTTCTGTTTCCTGCATCCCACCTAGAGCAAGATCCGCAAGCGCTCATGGGTGCTGCATGAGTGTGTGGAGCGCGTCCCAGAGAATGTTGATGCAGCTAAAGAGCTGCTGCAGTATGGCCTGAAGGGAACCGACCTTGAAGCCCTGATAGCCATAGGAAAAGGGGAAGATGGGGGCAGGTATAAAAACTTCTTCTCTTCACTTACCATAGACTTACTCTGCTTGTCTCGTTTTGTTTATCCGCGCTTCTTTTTTCTGTCATTTCTTTGCCTCCTCCCAGGTTCATCATGCCAGGCGACGTCGACCTCGATGACCTCCCTTATGAAGACATCCTTTCAGATGAGCAGGAGCTGGAGATGAAGAAGGAGAGGGAGAACAAGAAGAGACGAGAGCTGCTGGCCAAAGTTGACTTCAGCAGGTAAACAGCCAGTCAGACTGCCGCTTGTTTAATCAAACAGCAGATGGACACATAATTGTCAGGGCAGACCAGAAATGCTGGCAGTTTTCCGAATAAACAGAATTTAAGAGAGGGTTCATTTAAACCTCCAGTTAAACTGGTAGTTTAGAGTCGAGCTGGCAAGCACGTCTCTTGTTTTAGTATCTTAGTTACTAAAGCTAATTACAATCTTTTGATTTTATAGTGTGATACTTTTTTTTGGCTAAACCATTGGGAGTTTTTGAGATTATTTTTCTACTGATCTTTGAAGACAAGGAGCTAAAACAGCAGCTTTGTTCTTAGAAGCATTTGCTGGGTGGTTGGACTCATTTCTCTAGAGAGGAACATGATGCTGACCTGTGTGAGTCACCTTGTTGGCAGGTTGTTACTTACTGTTTCTTAAGATTAAATTAAGTCGTTGTTATTCCCTGTATCAGCTAAAATATTAATTGTACTCCAAATGCTTGTGGGGAAAAATTGAGAAATTGTGATTCCAGTATTTAAGGCGTAGACCAGGAAACTGGGAGGAGGATGAATGGGTTAGAGTGCTGCCAAATTTATCACTGATTGTTTGACTGGGTTTCACACCAGAGAGGGGATCATAAAGGCAGGGATGTTAATGAGTTTGAGGAAAAGAGAGAGTGAGAGTGCGAGACAGAGAAAAAGTACTGGTGGAGATTAGTGGGTAATCTGCTGGAGGTAATTTATGCTTTTGTTTTCAAGTGCCCAGGGATAGACTAATGAAAAAGCCTTTAGTGATCACTAATCACCTCTCATAACACACATGCAAACAAATTCACTCATCCATGTATCAAGAAACACTCTTAAGCTGAATTACACACAACTACTGAAGTGACCAGCCACAAAAAGGATGCGCTGGGTGTATGAGTTAAAGCGCTTGATGCACATTTAAATTCATATCCATTCCATGTTTTTGCAAACAGGCTTTGTGGAGGCGCACTTTTCAATCTTCTGTAGCTGGATCGGGCTTTTTCTTTTGTTCGTACAGTAAGCAGTGAGCCTCCTGACGGCTTTTAAATGAGGAAGAGCCCGTAATGTTAATCCTTTGTAATAGTTCTCCCTCATGTTGCTGTTCATTTTTTTCCCTCCCTTTGGCCATTTGGTCATCTATATCTTACTGTGTAATAAAACTGTTGTGCTTTATTGGAGAACTGCACTCCACTGCAGCTAAAGAAAAGATGGAGGATAAGAAAGAGGACAGAAGAGGTAGTAAAAAAAAAAAAAATCGATAATGTACAAACATTAAAAAAAACATTACATTAAATCTTCGGTGAATAAACTTATTTAAATATACCAGTTTTTCTCCTTTATCTGTCTTTGATGCAGAATGTCTGCCAGGCAGCTCACACACGTGCCCCCAGAATGTGTTTTTGTGTGAGTGTGTGCACACATTCGGGTTCCCCCACTAATGCATCTACCCATGTTGCCTTGAGGCCTGCGGCCGAGCGCTGTAACTAAGTTTAAGAATATAATCCAGCCACTGTTATCATCGTCAATGCCCTGTACCAACACAGAGCAGAGCAGCTATCTGAACGCTACCCCAACAGAGGTCGATTATCTTGTTAATAATTTCACCTCCTCACTACGTACGACTCTGGATACTGTAGCTCCAGTGAAAACTAAGGTCTCTAATCAGAAGTACCTGACCCCGTGGTATAATTCTCAAACACGTACCCTAAAGCAGATGACTCGTAATCTGGAGAGGAAATGGCGTGTCACAAATTTAGAGGATCATCATTTAGCCTGGAGAAATAGTTTGTTGCTTTATAAGAAAGCCCTCCGCAAAGCCAGAACAGCTTACTACTCATCACTGATTGAAGAAAATAAGAACAACCCCAGGTTTCTCTTCAGCACTGTAGCCAGGCTGACAAAAAGTCAGAGCTCTTTTGAACCAACCATCCCTTTAACGTTAACTAGTGATGACTTCATGAACTTCTTCACAAATAAAATTTTTATCATTAGAGAAAAAATTACCAATAATCATCCCACAGATGTAATATTATCTACAGCTACTCTTAGTTTCATTGATGTTAAGTTAGACTCTTTTTTTCCAATCGATCTTTCTGAGTTAACTTCAATAATTACTTCCTCCAAACCATCAACGTGTCTTTTAGACCCCATTCCTACAAAACTGCTCAAAGAAGTCCTGCCATTGATTAATTCTTCGATCTTATATATGATCAACCTATCTCTAATAATCGGCTATGTACCACAGGCCTTCAAGGTGGCTGCAGTTAAACCTTTACTCAAAAAGCCATCTCTAGACCCAGCAGTCTTAGCTAATTATAGGCCAATCTCCAACCTTCCTTTCATATCAAAAATCCTTGAAAGAGTAGTTGTCAAACAGCTAACAGATCATCTGCAGAGGAATGGTTTATTTGAAGAGTTTCAGTCAGGTTTCAGAGTTCATCACAGCACAGAAACAGCTTTATTGAAGGTTACAAATGATCTTCTTATGGCCTCTGACAGTGGACTCATCTCTGTGCTTGTCCTTCTTGACCTTAGTGCAGCATTCGATACTGTTGACCATAATATTCTATTAGAGCGATTAGAACATGCTGTAGGTATTACAGGTATTGCACTGCAGTGGTTTGTATCATATCTATCTAATAGACTCCAATTTGTGCATGTAAATGGAGAGTCCTCTTCACACACTGAGGTTAATTATGGAGTTCCACAGGGTTCGGTGCTAGGACCAATTCTGTTTACATTATACATGCTTCCCCTAGGCAGCATCATTAGAAGACATAGCATACATTTTCACTGCTATGCAGATGACACCCAGCTCTATCTGTCCATGAAGCCAGATAACACACACCAATTAGTTAAACTGCAGGAATGTCTTAAAGACATAAAGACTTGGATGGCCACTAACTTTCTGCTTCTTAACTCAGATAAAACTGAGGTCATTGTACTCGGCGCTGAAAAGCTTAGAAATATGGTATCTAACCAGATTCTTACTCTGGATGGCATTACCTTGGCCTCCAGTAACACTGTGAGGAACCTTGGAGTCATTTTTGACCAGGATATGTCCTTCAACGCACATATTAAACAAATATGTAAGACTGCGTTCTTCCATTTGCGCAACATCTCTAAAATTAGAAATATCCTGTCTCAGAGTGATGCTGAAAAACTAGTTCATGCATTTATTACTTCCAGGCTAGACTACTGCAATTCATTATTATCAGGATGTCCAAAAAACTCACTGAAAAGCCTTCAGTTAATCCAAAATGCTGCAGCAAGAGTACTGACAGGGACTAGAAGGAGAGAGCATATTTCTCCTGTTTTGGCTTCCCTTCATTGGCTTCCTGTTAAATCCAGAATTGAATTCAAAATCCTGCTCCTCACATACAAGGTCTTAAATAATCAGGCCCCATCTTATCTTAATGACCTTGTAGTACCATATCACCCTATTAGAGCACTTCGCTCCCGCTCTGCAGGCCTACTTGTTGTTCCTAGAGTATTTAAAAGTAGAATGGGAGGGAGAGCCTTCATTTTCAGGCCCCCTCTTCTGTGGAACCAGCTTCCAGTTTGGATTCAGGAGACAGACACTATCTCTACTTTTAAGATTAGGCTTAAAACCTTCCTTTTTGCTAAAGCATATAGTTAGGGCTGGACCAGGTGACCCTGAATCCTCCCTTAGTTATGCTGCAATAGATGTAGGCTGCCGGGGGATTCCCATGATGCATTGAGTTTTTCCTTTCCAGTCACCTTTCTCACTCACTATGTATTAACAGACCTCTCTGTATTGAATCGTATCTGTTATTAATCTCTGTCTCTCTTCCACAGCATGTCTTTATCCTGTCTTCCTTCTCTCACCCCAACCGGTCGCAGCAGATGGCCGCCCCTCCCTGAGCCTGGTTCTGCCGGAGGTTTCTTCCTGTTAAAAGGGAGTTTTTCCTTCCCACTGTCGCCAAAGTGCTTGCTCATAGGGGGTCATATGATTGTTGGGCTTTTCTCTGTATCTATGAAGCGCCTTGAGGCGACATTTGTTGTGATTTGGCGCTATATAAATAAAATTGAATTGAATTGAATTGAATTGAGGCCTGAGACAGATAATAATTCTCTTAATTTCTTTTTAACTACACCACCATTACAGAAATGGCTCAGTATCGATCACAGCTGCTTCACAGTAGTACCGCGTCTGTGCGTATTTTGTGTGGGTGACACGCATGTGTAGATAAGGACTGTATTTAACTAGTAAATGTGACTCAGAGTGCATCTTTAATCCCGCAGAGTTTGGAGCTTGTCTTTTATTTGGTTGATGTGTGCGTGTGTGTGTGTGCTTGAAAGACATAATCAACAAAGATTTTTTCTGCCTTGCGTCAATACAATAAATTAAAATGTCATCACTGTTAAAGAGGAAAAAATTACTTTTCTTTGTCAATGTTATTGATCACTATGTAGAATTCTTATTCAGGAATGACTTTTTCAATAATCAGACTCAAACGCTCTCAACTGCCCTTTGCTGTCCTGTATAACATTAGTTTCTAAACTCTTGGGGGTCAGGAACATCTAGAAAAGAAACAAAAAACATCTCAAGGATCTTCTTGGCTTATCGTCACTTGACAATGTGGACAAAAACAATTTTATCATAGTCATGAAACACTGGAGCAGCACTTTGTCTTGAAACTGCATATACAAGTGTATGTGGGCTTTGCCCAACAAATCTACATTTGTTTTGTGGATTTGGAGTGAAAATAAATACAACTCGTTACCAGTGGATGTTGAAATCCACCAGGGCTTCCCTTTGTCACTGCCTCTGTACTTAACTTTTATGGACCTTTTTATATTTTACAGTATCCAAGAAATGGGCGTGTCAGGTGGTGTCAGGTTCGTGTTTGCGCTTTTAAAGACAATATGGTTCTCTGGGATTAATAAGCCATTGGACTGAGTATACAGTGGCTGGAATAGAATTAGCACCTCCAAATAGAGCACCATGGTTCTTGGCTCACTTTGCGTTGCATTTTGCTGTCCCAAGTGGAGGAGTCTTGGGGCTTTGTTCATAAAGAGAAGAGTGGAGGGGGGAAATTGAATGATGGATTGGTGTGCCATCGACAGTGATGCAGATTTTGTACTGCTCTGTTGTGGTGAAGAGAAAACTGAGTGTGAAAGTGAAGCTCTCAATTTTGTAATTTGTTTCTCTCTCAGTACTCACAGTTTTTTTTTCTAAAAACCAAATGAAACGATGGATATTGATATATTTCTCCAGCCCCTTTTGTTATTACTAGCTGTCTCTTGTTGGCAGTGTGTTGCATTTGCCAAAATGCATTCAGTTATCCTGAAATGTAGTGTCTGCCAAGGGCCATTATAACGGCTACTCACACTTTACTCATACAACAAGATAGGCAATACTGCAGTTGTATCTGTGCGTGTGTGTGTGAGAGAGGGGAGGAAATTGTAAGAAGAAAGTAGTGTCTGCTGCAAGGTGTTTATGTTTTTATCAGGTCAGAGTCGGACCTCAGTCAGAAGTCTAATTTTCTCATTTGTTCCAGCTTTGGACTGTGCTTGTGTCTGTGTGGAAGGCTGTTTATGCTTTTATTGTAGCATCTAGATGTATTAAATGTATGTGTGCACATAGATCTTGAAGCAGTTAGTCTCTTTACCTTAGTTTACTACAGTTATTATTTTTTTTAATTTAAGAGCTATTTATCATAAGGGCAATCTGTTAAAAACACATAAAAACCTTTATAAAGACTCGTGCATTGTGCTGCCTTTTTAGTGTATAGCCAGGTGGGTCCATTTGTATGTATAACAGTGTATTAGAGCACACACTGTTTATGCTGTATCTCAGTGGAATTCAGCTGTAAGATTAGCAATTTAAAAGCAAGAGATGTCGACCTGAATCAAACATTCAGCCATGTCTGCAATACTGCTCTAGCACAATGGTGTTGCTTAAATTTTTTATATCAATGATCAGTCTTAAACTGGAAATTATATTCTGTATTTTATTATTATTATTATTATTATTAATATTATTATTTAGAAAATTATACATTTTATTAAAAGATATATACATAAAGTCTCTATAGATACTGTTTTACAGTACTGACATTGGCATGCTTACAGCTTCTTAAAGCTGCTACCAGGACTATGGAGTTATTTCTATACATGCATGTGCAGCATAATGTTACCTAGTCCGTGCTTTACTGTAGCCATGTTTTTTGGGTCACACTCATCATTTCTCATCCTCCAAACATGGTGGGTGGAGCTTATTCCTTATTCCATCTGACCACAGCACCTTCTCCCAAGCCTTCTCTGAATCATTTAGATGTTCACTGGCGAACTTAAGAAGAGCCGGGGGGACCTTGTGGGTGCTGTCGTATTTCAGTACATTGGTGACTGTGGTCCCGGCTGCCTTCAGGTCATTAACAAACTCCACCAGTATAGTTTTGGGTTGATCCCCCACCTTTCTCATCATCTTGGTCTTGCATGGAGCTCCAGACCGAGGGTGATTGATATTCATTTTATATTACTTCCATTTCCAGTTAATCACTTTTCAGCATTTGATCACTTTTTAAAAATCGTATTTTCATAATGAAATAAATTAATCATTTTACAATGCCCCCCAAACTGCAATAACTTGGATGATCTTCTATCTCTTAAACAACTCTGAAAATAAAGTGTTCTGCTCCTCATATCCACCTTTACCTGATATACTTTACCTCACCAAACAAAAGCAGGTGCAACAGATTTGTATAAGAAAAAACAAATGCCAGGTACTTGCATCATTTCCCAGCAAGTTTAGGATGTCACCAGTTCTAAACATTCTGGAAAAGGTTCAAAGTCAGCAGCAGGGCATTGACCAATTTCTCTTTTTGATTTGTCGCCATAATTGCTCTTGTAATTGCTTCAGTCTTTTTTTACTGTTCACAGAGGCTCGATTCAGGCTGCTGTCTTGTGGCTGGCTCTGAGCTTTGGATAACATTAGCTTTAGCCAATTTTCCTTTTATTAACATCTTCAAACTGGGTGTATTCATCTGGGTGAAGGTGATTTAAGTGTTTCATTAGATTTGTTGTTACGAATGTTTTCATGATAGTTCCCTTACGGTTTATGGGCTGTGGATGTCTAATCCTTTGATTTTTGTTTTTTTTTTGGCATAATATTGGTTAAATACTATTCAAAGATGAGCAGAGACCTGCTGGAGTGCCAGTGTCTCAGTAGTGTTGTATATATGTTGTGTATATAGAAAAGGTTAAACGATAAGAGATCCAAAAGATATCAAGTAGCTACCGAGATATTTTACTTTAAATAATATCTACCTGCTCAATAAAGAAAACAAATATGCCCAGAGGATCAGTAATATCTTTAGAACATACTATATCACTTATAGCATGGCTAACAGTACCTTTTGACACATTCTGTATTATTGCATGTCATTTAATAAACTATGTCAGAGTAATAGAAGAGCTTAGTCAGAACTCCTCTCAACCAAATGAAGTTACAGAGATATCCTGTCACCTCCTTTTAGATTTCAGAGCCTTTCTTGGAAGTTATCATTAAGCCATCATTCAAAACCTCAGGAGAGCAGACGGCTAAAATTGCTTTCTAACATCTCATCTCTCCTCCTTCCCTCGCTTGCCACCACTCTCCTTCCTCCATCTCCACTTTTCTTACGTTGCTCTGAAGAAACGAAGCACGGCAGTAATTACCACTAGTACTAGCACTAAGCCGGTGCTCTTTGATGTGCCAGAGTGTGTGTTGAGCCAGTGTTAATCTCTGTTAGTCTGTGTAGAGGACCCCGATAAGACCCGATAGCACACTCTGTAATGAGGGATTTGGGATTAAGACAGCGGTGGAGAGGTCAACTCCCCTGTGGTCACATCGCAGTTGATCCAGGTCAAGTTTATAAGAGGGGTTGCACCCTGCTTCACCTGGTTGGATTGTTTCTTTGTGAATTGAACTTGGAGGGTGTGTGAGCATGTGGTTAAAAAAATGTTTTATTTTACCTTATGTGTGAACCGAGGGGGTGTATCTGACCACCCCTAGCCTTTTTCAGCCTTGCACTTTCTTTCTTTTGGTTGTACCTTGAGTGATTGAGTTTTAGGTAGAGCCTATATAGCACAGTGCCTTGGTGTTTGTGGCCATCCTCTTTATTTATGGTTGTGATTAAATGACATTGAAAATGGATTTGGTTCTCACTGGGCAATCGCTCACCTCATTGACGGCTTGCATCCTATTCATAACACCTGAATGAGTGGCTCTTGTGGTCATAAGGAGTTGATTTGTTGCTGTTGGAAAATGATTAGGTTTAGAGGGCATGGTATGGTATTGTAGTCACCAGTCCCCAGCCTTATTATATAGGTCCCCGTGGGCTTACTGTGTAAGGTCAATTTACAGTTAATTTAAAGCTAGGGTGTGAGTTAGTGCAGATGACAGACTGAGCTTGGCGTTTGATTTGATTGCAGTTAATTTCTGTAGTCAAAGTCATTGTGTTGGAGGTCTCATGTCAATTGTGTTAAATTGTTTGTGCTGGTATGGTGCTGATTTGCGTGTTTAAATATGATTGCATGCTTAGGCTGACTCTGGAGCAGAAGGAACTGTGTCGGAGCAGACTGAAGCTTCTCTCCTACCTGGACCGGCTCGCCACGTATGAGGTAACAGCAATCAGCCCTTTGACTTAATGAACTCTCCACATTTTCCCAAGTAAATGGATTTCATTAGGATTGCAACTAACCACAGTTATCCTTATCAAGATATTTGCTGTTTACTTTTTCAGCCTGTCGAGTAATTAACTTGATGCATGTTTGAAGACTAAAGAGAATCTCAGTAAATATTCCTTTTGGGAGAGCTGGACCCAGTGAACTCATTCAACTGTTGCTTAATATTCCGTTGTTTAGCTGGGGCATAATATTCTCCCGAACAAGAAACTCATTAATTGAATTTCCAATATTCAGCCCCAACAATTTTAATTTTATTTACATGTAACGAAGAAATTAAGTAAATTGAGGCTCTGCAGATCAACAACGCAATATCATCTTCCTAGAATATTTAAATGCGATGCAAAAAAACATTAATTGAAAAAGGTTTTGATAACTAAACTCAGGAGAGACTTCAGAGGAAAGAGATTGCATTTGAGGAACCATTAATTATGATTACATCTGCATTAAAGTAGTTTATTTAATGAATCTAATATTAATGAAGAAAAAACTTTGTTTTCATTGTAGTCCTTATTTCTAATGCGTTCGACTTTAATGTGCAGTCCGTTCAACGCTAATAGGCTTTTCTCATCTGCCATCTATGAATGTTTATACTTAACCTCCATTTTTTAAAATTGAAATTATGTCCATGAAAGACATTTTAAGTATGTGAAGAATTTATAGATGATCTGGTAAAAAGCTAGCACTGACCCTGAGAAGTATTATTTTAACTTCACTACTAATAGGAATCCGATATCACTGCTTCAGCGCTACATAGATGGATAGATACGTGCTTAAAGCAGACACTTGCAACTACTTAAAACGGTGGATTTCAGATTCACAGTGAGTAATGTTAACATGCAGACCCTTATCACGGATGAACAGGACCCTACTCGCTCCCATACAGGACAGATGAGATTTTATCCTGCTAGATATTCGACTCAGACAGAATGACGTTTCTCTCTTCATTCGGACATTGTCATGGTAACTGCAGTACTCGTCAGATTCCTTTTGCCCCGATACATTTTCTCTGGCTGTCTATGAATATGATATTAGCGTTTTTATCATCCCGACTTGGGCTGGCTCTGTCTGCATAGGATCCCATTCAAAAGCTATCCATCAGACACACACACGCCTCACACACTCTTCTGCACAAAGACACACACACACGCATGCTCTGGCATAATGGATACTACAGAGATTTTATAACCACAAATACACATAAATCCCTCTTTCCAGGACAACAAATGGTCCATCCTGACATATGCTCGCACACACACATGCATACACACACACACACATACACACGCACACTTAGATGACTCCAACTAAAAGGACAAGACAGCTGTAAGCCACAAAAATTAAATAGCATCTCTGTTGGCTTTGCTTTAGTGCCTTCATTGGCAGTCACATCTTCTACTTGCACTTTCCCTCGCATCTTTACTCTGAATTCCTTTCCACTCATAACATTTATTCTGGAAAGATAACCCTCTGACTCACAAATTTCTTTTCATGAACTGTAAATGTATGTGTGTGTGTGTGTGTGTGTGTGTGTGTGTGTGTATGTATCTCTGAGTATTTTCTTTCTTTCTCTCTTGCTTTATACTTTCCAGGAAATACTTGGTGGCCCTCATGCAGCGGAGGACAAATACGACGCAGACTTCTTCAAGAAGTTCCGAAGTCAAAACATTGTTTTGTCTGCAAGAAACTACGCCAGGGTAACCTTGGCCTCACACTCCCACAGAATATCTCACTAATTATTTCTTTGCATCTTTTCATTTTAACTGTATGCGTCTTTGTTTGGAGCTAGGGATGTGACTGATTCTTTACTTTAGATTAAGCCTGCGATTTGGTTAGCTCGTTTAGACACACACGAGGGTAAAATCAAGGCACCAATTGACATTAAGCATTTTCTAACATACATTTTTTTGGCCACAGGAGAGCAACGTGCAGGCTCTTGACATTCTTTTCACATATCACGGAGCAGAACTCCTCCAACATCGACTAGCTATCCTTGACAACTTTCCGGAAACCACCTCGCCACACGAGTACACCACCTTGCTGCCGGAAGCCTGGTAAGACGTGCACAAATACGCACTTACAAGAAGGTCCATGCGTATTTACTTTATACAGACACAAATGGTTTACCAAGCGCTGCACTCTTGCATTATAGATGGGAAAAACTCATTGAGATGGTGTGATTTATTTGTCCTGCAAGAGTAAATGGAGGAAGCCTTTCTGTGTTGACTTTTGCTGAGACTCGGAGAGAACCAAATGAAACGACTCATTGAAAAATCACGTTTACTCCGAAAGCTAGAACATGCATTTGAAGCTTGGTGTGGTTCAAAGCAATATGAGCTTCATAACCAAATATCTGCAAAACAAATATAATCTGTAGGCAGGGACAAGATTTTTGGTACCTGAATTACACCCAAAATCTCTGTGATGTCTTTGTATTGAAGAGTCATGTTTGTGCAAGCTTTGCATGCAGGTAAATAGTCTCCATAAAGAACAAAGGTAGGATTTCATTTTTACTGAAGGAATAAACGGGTCTTTCATGGGAGTGCCTTACTTTGCATGTAACAATATTTACGTGGCTTTTGTGTTGTGTGCTAAAGTGGCATCCACATGGACGACAGGACTCAAGGGTTCCCAGGAGAAGAGTGGATTATAACAATATGCTCGGAGTCGGTGGTTTAATTTTCTTGTTGCTGATGAGACACGAGTTGCTGTTTCCCAAACCGCTGAAGCGAAGGTGTTGAAGCAATCCATATCTATTCTTTACTCCCCTTTTACAACAATTCACACTCTCGATATAGAAACTGCTGTTTAAAAAGAAAGAAAAAAAGTATACCGCCACTGGGATTTGCACCCTTTCTAATGTCAGAGAATCCACAGTCACACCTTTGTAGAATGCAAGAGTCGCACATCCCTCTACATTTTAAATTAAAATGACCTAAAACTGGAATCGCACCTCAGTCAGAGCGTGCACTCAAGAGTCTTTCTCACATTCTCACAGTGGGAATTTTTGTCATTAAAAAGCACACACATATACACAAGTTTATTCTGTCACTGCACACATGTACGCACAGCGCCGCAGCTAACGGGCTGGCAGAGACAGCAATGAAATAAGAGGAGAGAGACTTAATTGCTACTTCTAAATTTACATTCAAAGAAAGCCGAACACCTTCAAATGATACAATACTTGCTTGAACAAATGCAATTGTCTGTTATTACAGTGTTATTCCCCCTGGTTTTCACTCTACACTGCCTGTTTTGTTTTTTTTGCTTTGGGCTTGGAGAAATGCTGAATAGGAGCAAGGAGTGATGGAGGGTTGTTTTGGAGGGAAGAAATCATTCCTCACCTCTTTATGGTTCACTAATAGCAGTGACTGGATTTACTGATGGGCACAGCCAGTCATTCACCGTGCCTTTTTCCTTAAATCGTAACTCGTTTTTCTATTTAATCCTCGATCCTTAATTTTAGCTTCTCTGAAAATCTTACAACCCTGCATCCAAAAAAGTACGATGATAAAAGGTAAATGCACAAATGTGCAAATTATCCAAACCATATGTGTGATTGAGTATAAAGGCATAAGAATGAAAGGCATTATTTTTTTATATGTACAGTATATTTGAGTCATTCTGATTCCAGCAACTGTCCAAAACGTTGCTACAGGACTAACAAACAAAAAAGGCTGGAAAATTGTGTAATCCTTAAAAAGGAAAAACACCTGGTGGAGCATTTAGCAACTCATTAGCTCGGTTGGCAACAAGTTGGCAAGAAGAAGAGGCAAAATCGTTCAGAAATAAAGGTGGGAGTTGGGGTTCACCCCACTCTTTGGAAGATTACATGGTCAGATAGTTCAGCAGTTCAAAGAGATCATATTCTTTGGTGTAAAATTGAAAGACATTTGAGGATTTCATCATCTACGTATGTCTGATCATTAAAGGATCGAGAGACACCAGAGAAATCTCTGAAAATGAAGACAAGGCTGAAAACCAATTTTGCCATCACCTTTGGGCCCTCGGGTGCCCCTACGAAAAAAAAAAAAAAAGCACCTGCTTTTTGTGGTAAAAAGAACTGCACAGACTCAGAAACACTTCCAGAAACCATTTGCCTGCTGCATCCAAAAAAAAGGTTCAAACTCAGCCATGCAAAGACCATCCTGCAATATATTCTCAAGTGCTAATATTCAGCTCATCTAATATTAACAAAGGTGGATTTTTGTTTTTGAAAATAATCCAAAACCTTCCAGCTTGGCCATGCGATGGTCTGCAACTGGGGGAAATCTGCACATCCCTGGGGGACATGGTTAATGCTAATCGATAAAGTTTTGGAGAAAAGTTTCAGTGAAGGTCTTGCTTATTTCAGCAAGACGATACCAGACAGCATCCAGCATATAATCCAGCTGTAGCAGAAGGAGTCTGCAGGCTGCCTGCAGCCCAAACCTGTCACAGAGTGAACTTTTGATATGGAAAAGAACCAAGGAAAATAAATTTTGAGCAGCCAAACACAGTGTTAAAGGAATGTGATGCAACGCTGTTGTAAACATGGTCCTGTCCCGCCCTGTTTGAAACTGGCATTACATTCAAAATGAGCATATCATTTGTAGAAACAGGATTTTACAGATATATTCTCTCTGCCACTGCTTTATAAAGAAACCCTGTATTTGGGGGGTGGCAAATTCATCACCTTAAAAAAACCCCTACAGATATAGATATAATTTTTAATATAGTTTCCACATACGCACACTACAACACAGCTCCCTTTTATTAGGCGCGACTGAGTTTGTATGGAGGTCAGGTGCTTGTGGCTCTGCAGTGAGCATCCATCATGGCTCTGCCGCTGTGGGGCAGTTTCCTATTTTCCCCAGCTTGTGAGCACCAAATGCTGCTCCAACAGCGCTCGCTCCCACACTGCAGCAGACGGAGCCAGCTCAAGCCATCTGTTTGGTGCTTACTCCCTATATACTGAACTTGCTTCATTGGAAAGGGGGGGGGGGGGGGATAATACTCTCCTGTAATATTGATTAGGTCTGTGAAGGGACCTGTAGACTTGGAGAATACTGCATGTATTTTTTTAATGGAGTCTTTGCCTGTAGCTTCAAAGGGTCATCTCTGTGGAAACCAAATATAAACTCCAGCTCCAGGTTTGCTCTGCATCTCCTGTTTTCAATCCTGCTCCCCTGCCTCTCTGATGCGAAGTAGATCAGGGATGCAGGCACAGAATAATTCATTCCTCCTATCGATATCTGGCCGCTCACGCCGATATTTACTTTCCACTCTCTAACTAGGCTGTCTTTAATGAGGAAAGAGCACCTGGGAGTTAGGGAATGTCATTAAAAAAAAACCCACAGTGAATGAGGCTGATTTTATGCGGGACTTCTCGATCTCTGTTATCCCAGTGTTGAAGTTCCAAGCTTAATCAATGAACTGGCGCTGGAGTGTTGGTGAAAAACCCTCCTGCTTTGGAGTGTTGACATAAATCAGAGCTGCTGCTTGCTTCTTATGTATTTTGTGATTGGAGAGAATTTATGACCGTGCTAAAAACTGCTGCAGCGTGTGTGCGCGCTCGGCCTTTAACTGCACCAAAGCTGTAGATGATTTGTAGCCCACGCTATCTCCTTGAGTTTTACAGCCACACTACATATTTTTCTGTCCACAAACAAATAGATAACAAGAAGCCATGCATTAATCCTAGCAGAAAAAAGAAACAAACCCAAAGCAAAACTGCTTTTGTTCAGCCCGGCGTCTTAGCATTCGAGTCGTTACGGTGTCTGTGTCCAAGCGTCGGAGTCCTGTCAACGCTGACACGTGAAGCTACAGAGTCATTCTTCACTTTGGCTTTCTTTTTTTTTGCGTGTCCCCTATTTATCTTCCTTAGACCTGTCACACTCAAGGAGACCAGGAAGAAGTAAAGCTTGGGACCAACGTGGCGTTTAGAAAATAAAACTCCCCGCTATTTACAACTGAGGCACGATTCAGACTCTCTTCAGAAGTTCTTTGACTTGTTTATTGTTGTGATTTTGTGTTTTTGCCTCCTCCCATTTCTTTTTCTTATTATACTCTGCTCTTTCCATTTCCCATATGTTACTTGCTCTCTAGTTTTGCTGTAGTTTATGGCTATGTTTACTTTGAGACAGTAAATGCCTTTGCTGATTTATAAGGTCCCATTATGCCTGGGCGGGTAGATGTCACATGTTGCGGTGTATTGCTATTGGTGTGCTTTTTCCTAAAAACTGACACCTCTCTCTTGCTGTCTTTCTCCTTCTGTCCTCTCGTATATCTTGCTTTTTTCATTTTCTTTCATTTACAGTCTGGATGACAGAGGTGAGCTGGTGTTGATTCCGTGGGACGAGCAGAGACACAGAGAGATGGACTGGTGTGAGGCAGAGGAGTGCAGGTAAACAGGTTACATCACCCCTGAGGCGAATGTACTGATTTCTAGCTCTGTGCATAAAGTATTATTAAAGCCAACAGTTAAACAAATGTGACGTAACGCGTCATAATTAACTCAGCCCGTGTCCGGGATAACAAAGCCCCTCGCAGTGTAGAATTGTTAAAATTCATGCTCCAGACAGGACAGATGCTTGTGCTGGCATCATTTTGTGAAACAAAACATGACATCCTATTATCCAAATGTTAAACACAGCCATAACCAACTAATACCAAATCTTGTTGCACTGCCAATATGCCATTTGCCTGCTTCTGTAGGGAGTCCGGGCTTCATTTACAATTTTATTTTTTATTTTTTTGTTGCTCATCTGTTGGGGGTCATAACAGCAGTCGCACACTGTGGTAAATTTAGCCAGAAATTACAGGATGAATGTTTGATAATGTGATTGGAGCAACATTCCTGGCGACTAGGTTTAAGGCAGTGTTTTTTTTTGGTGGCTATGTTATATCTGTGGTCTTCCAGCTTCTGTTTCCCTCCTTATCTCTCTCCCCTCTCTTTGCTCAACTCCTTTACCATTGAGTCAGGTGATATTCTGTGTTTTTCTTATCAAAAATCCTACAATGTTAGACTGTCTTTAAATACTAATATTTGGGCATCCCTCCCCGTGCATCTGGTTCACAAATGTGTTACTTTCATTTAAAAAAGGAAGAAAAAAGAAGCAAACAAACAAGTAATTTCCTAAAGCAGCAGGGCATTGTAGGTAGTAGATAAATCGTACATTTTTAGGGGAACATTTGCTTTTGTGATTATTCAGAGCAGCACGATCCTCTCTGCTATGTTTTTGGGTAACAAAACAGGTTTATGGCACAGGAGTAAGGCTTTGACTTTTGGCTCCATAAAAAAAGAATTGTATCAGTGCATTGTTTTAATCTGTTTGTAAGATTTTTTTTTTCTTTGGATAAACGCATAATTATGAATTATCGCCAAAATAAAAGTCTTTTTTCTCTCATTAACTGTTCCCGCTCTAGCTGATTAGCTAAAAATCATTAAAGGAATAAAGTGAAAATGCAAGGGAGCACAACTCTTCATCCATGTCTTTTTCTTTTTAAGAGCGGTACTGGAGCAGAATTTGTTTGACGATGACATTTTCCTGTATGACGAAGCCTCAGACCTGCTGAGATTCCGCACAGCCACGCCCTCCATAGAGCTGCTTACTGATTGGTACATTAGCAGAGCCCAGGATATCGACTCTTGCTCCAGACAGGTACAAACATTCTGTGTATCAGCTTGTAGCTTACAGTCAGTCACTATATGTTTGTTTTACTATGCAAAAGTGTTGAGCCACCCCTCATTTCTTTCACATTTTTCTAGGAAATTTGGCAAAACTCATTAGAATTCAACAATTCTAATGAGCCTGAAAGTCAATATTTGGTATTCTTACCAATTTTTCTTCAGCATAGCCTGCACTGCCTTCAGCAAGCTTTCTTTTAATTTCTTTTACTAAGTAGTCTTCAGGAATAATTCCCCAGGCTTCTTGAACATTCAAAAATCTTCTTTGGATGTTGGCTGCCTTTTGTTCTCTGTCGAGATGATGTTGAGGTCCGAGCTCAGCTCTGGGGAGGCCAATCCGTGACTGTTAACGTTCCTTTTTATGTTTTTCTATCCACATGTGCTTTACTGGATTGGGAGTGTATTTGTGTTCATTGTCATGCTGAAAAATGAATCCATTGTTAATGGTATTGTATGGTGGAACAAAAGGAAACTCCATTAGACCTCTTGCTGTCATACCATTCTTTCTTTCCACTAGTCAAAATATGCCCAATAATACAATTTTTGTATATACACAAAGTTGTCTGTTATGTGTAGACACAACATTCATTGCTTGAGCTAGGTGTCTTTTTTATGGTTGAATGATTCAAAGGTCAGTGTTCAGTGGCTTAACAGACAAAAACATTCTTCTGAAAATAGTCGAGTACAAGGACTGGATTGAAAATCAGTAAAAAAAAAAAAAGCCAAGAACTGTTGCTCCAGAGCACTTTAAAACATTGCAAGAATTTCTTACTTTGACCTGGAAGCAAAATTTAATGAGAGATTGTATCTTACCCTTCCTATGACAGCAGAATTTTTACCTGACCTTGCAGATTGTAATAGCAATAAATGTTTTCCCGCTGACCTCTCGTGGCCTTACAAAGCCTTTATTTGTAATCAACCTTAACCCTCAAGCATTCAAGCTGTTTTAGAGACTAAAATGATCAGGTGACCTCGCAACTTTTCAATTAGTTTGTTCATCCCTTATTACCGATGCAAATCATTTCCAACTGTTCATAGTTCTTCTGTTAGGGGAAACCTTTTACGTAGACTGTTAACGTTCCTTCTGCTCGATTGGATCTTACAGCTGGGCAGCGGCAGAAAGGAATTAATAGACATCTGGCTATTGAAAAGACAATTGGTTTCGCACACTTCTTTTAGATGATGAGGGCAGAAAAATATGACAAGCTGGGATTCAGACTGCAGAGGGTATGTCGCCTGTCTCCATCAGTCAAGGTCACTTTGACTGTCTGTGACAGTTATTATCATATTTGCCATATGGACTTCTAATGAAGAGAACCCGAAGCTTATGTCATCCGCGTTCTGATGCTGCAAGTGAAAAATAAGACTTGATAGGACTTGTTTAGTGGAGTAATGGGACGTAAACGCTAGAGCGGCCCGATCTCTCCACCCACACTATCCACGCTGCAGCTCCGTCCCCTCTTTACCTCAATCAGAGTGATGGATCAAGGTTGTCACAGCACTCTCTTTGTCTTTGTGAAAGGACTAACTAGGGTGCAGTCATATCTTTCACCTTCATTTCTCCGTTTTATCCCTTCCACTTGCTGTAAAGAGGCTGGCGAAATAGAGATTTTGGGGTCCATTGCTCATTTTTGAAGACAACTGGGAAATCGCGCCTTTCATCATCCACTCAAGAGAGAAGGAAAGGGAGAGATTCGAGTGCATGTGTAAAAGGAGGCCTTTGTTAGTCTCAGGGAATCACACCAATTCCCTCTTTCATTCTCTCCGTTGTTCATTTTTAATTAGACCTCATCTTCATTTGCTCTATCACATCTTACTCCAGGAGTCTCTTTGGACTGTCCCGAACTCTCTCGTCTCTGGTTATTTCACACATTTAGTTTTTTCTCCACACGAGCAGCAGTGACACAGAAATACATCAGAAAATCTCTGCTGCCATTTGCTGCCCACCACAGCCACCCCTTCTCCCTGCCCTTTTTTACGTTTCGTCTCGTTTGTTCTCTCTTATTGGCACCCTCCTCCCATTCGTCATCTGGCCCTGTTTATGCTTGGGAGAGCATTTTAATGGAGTAAAATGGGGCTTGATTAAAAGGAGCCACATCAGAGGAAGCTGGAGTGTTCTAAACCAGTCACAAAGTGGCAGGAGGCGAGACACTGATGGGAAGATTGACAAGATGACTCAGAGAGAGACACGAGCATGGACAAGCAGAGAATGGAAGTGCAGCCGAAAGAGGAGATAAATGCTGGGCCGATACAACAGCCCTTGTTAGGTTAGTGTATTACAAACACAGAAAGAGGAGAGGGCAGCACAGATAGGTGTGGAGATAAAAAGGGAAAGCAATCTCATGGAAAGAGCTGTCTGTGGGGAAGAAAATCACCAGTTATAAGGGGGTAAAAGGGTAGGAATAAAGGATATTAAAACCAAGTGGTTGTTGTGCTGGCAACGAAATGGCACAAAATGAGAGGGTGGCTTTGAAAACAAGACAGAGCTCGGGGAGGTTGGCATACAGAAAAGGCAAAGGGGTAGGCTGGGAGTTCAAATGGAGGCTAGTGTGGTGACTGTTACTTCGAAGAGGTGGGAGGGAAGGGAACGGGATTAAAATTGAGCAGAGCTGATGAGAAAATGTAAAAATTGCGTTTGAAAGAAAGGAGTGCGATAGGACGAGGGTGAGAGACAAAGACGCATCAAATTGAGTTGGAATATTACAGTGAATTCTGCCGTTGTGGCGAGGGGGGGGAGAGCACAAAGAGAGAGGGTCGTGTTACAGAAAGACGAGGGGAGGGGATGGAGATGAGGTCGTAATTAAAAAGTGTGAGATTTCAACATCTGAATTGTCTGTGGTTAGCTGGGGAATCTATCTCTGGAGAGCAGGGAGGAGCGGAAAGAACGAGGAGGATCTTCACTCACAGTTAGATCAATTGACTTCCCCCTCTCGTTGTATCTAATTGCTCAGACTCTGAGTCAAGGTGATTTGGGTTTTGGGTTGGATGTGTGTGTGTTTGTGGGGATACTTTTTGCAAATGAAGACATGCAGTTATTTATTCAACAATAAGTAATGTGTGTTGAGATAAGCTGAAGACGACAAGATTGCATTGATTGTGTATCTGTGTTTGTGTGTGCCTGTGGGCACTTGTGCCTTTGTGTAGGAAAGATGCAGCAAGGACGTGTGCGCTGTCTCTAAAAGGTGTAGAAAAGGCAATCATCACCGCAGGACCCAGCAGCATCTGCTATTGATTGGCTAACATCCACAGGTGGCCGAGCATCAATTGGCTGGGCGTATTGCCGGCATATAGCTGGTTGCATATTGATTGGTTGCTCTTCTGGATGGAATTGTATCGATTAGGAGCAGCAGGAAGCCCAAAACCTCAATGTTTTATTGCTGTAGGTCTAATGATTGGATATTAGTAATGACTGACAGCTATTATTTGCTTTTGGATTGGACGGGATGTTGTTTTTTCCACGTCCCAGTCCAGTTATCTCGGCAACAATTTTTATTGAACGAACATTGCTGCAAACAGGCTTTTTATTTGCCTTCTGCCCAAGTGTCTTAGTTAAGAGGCTGGGTTAGTGTGTGCGTGTGTGTGTATACACAGTTTGGCCCATAAGTATTCAAACAATAATGACTTTTGTAGTTTTGTTTCTGTACACCAACACAATGGATGTTAATTGAGCAATCCATAAGTGATTGAAGATTTTTAGCTTTAATTCAAGGAGTTTAACACACCTTCATCAATAGAAGCACAGAGGCTTTAAAACAAGGCGAAAACCACTGGTTGCACAGAAGAAGAGGAAATGCGGGTCAGACTTTGCAAGAGAACATCTCAAAGAGCCTGCACAGTCCTGGAACACATTCTTTGGGCGTGTGAAACCAAGATTAGCTTGATTTCATTTCTATAGATGCCCCTAGAGTCTTCTCATTTAACTCACAACATGAAATAATTAAAGTGTTCCATAAATTACATAACATGCTCTCTGTTGACACATTTTATTGCCATTCAAGTTGCGGAGTCAGCAGTCTAAGCAGACACGGGGTACCAATGTGCTCTCCAGCCAGGTGAGAGATGTAATCTCAATAGCGTGTATTGGGATCTCCTCCAGATGCCTGAACCACCTCCACTGGCTCCAGAGTAGCGACCCCTATAACTAACCTATTCAACCTGTTCCTGTGAGAGGGTGGTGTCGCCCCAAAGTATGCGTGGCAAATTTTTCATCACTGTTGACAATTATGCTGTTGGTGGTTTATGAACGGGTTTCTTTTGTTAAACAATGGAAGTGCTGATATGCTCTTTATCATGTAAGCTAAAGGCCTGAGACAACAGATCTTTGTACAGCTGGCTGGAAATTCGTTCGTTCTTTCTCCCACGTTGCCAAAATGGCAGCCACTGAGTGTACAGTGCATTGTTTCACACTCGACCGCTTGACCTTTATCAGGTCTTTTATCACAACACCATCTGTGTACTTGTGATACAGAGTGTGAACGAATGCATGCACTGAAGATATTATGGAAGTATGAAAGTACCCAATCTGAGGCACAGTAACAGCGTGTTTAATATCTCACTGACAGTGCTCTTTCCTTAAAACGTCCAAGTATAGGAGACACTAAGGAGTTAGTGAAAGTGTGATGTTGACCACTGATCTTGTCTTTTATTTTTCTTCTTCAATGTACTTTTAAGTAGAATTCATGTAGTCAGCCTCTAACCTGTTTTCAAGCGTGTTTTTCATTTGGTTTTCTTTGTTTCTTGTCTCAGGTGGACTGCGCCCTGTCGCTGGTGCGTCTTGGGAAGGAGCGGGAAATCCCCGGGCTGGAGCGATTATGCGATGACTTAGTCACCATGGAAACACTTGTGTATGAGACGTCATGTGAACTGGGTCTGACTCTTAAAGATTTTCAGCAGCTCAGCGACATTGACAAACTCCGCCTGCTCATGAAAAACGTACGTGACTTAATTTTCCACCTGCTTAACTGCACACTGGGAAAGGTTGACCGCCACCACAGAAAAGGTTATACTTTTAGCTGCACAAAAACATGTACGCACAGCAGGTCTGGTAACTGAAAAGCTCTGTACAAAAACTGGAAGATAAAATAATAATAAAAAGTTTGGACACATTCGGTACGTGTGTCCAAACTTTTTACTGTTTCTAATTGTCTTTGTTTTTATCTTCATTATAATGAATGTCATTCATTTCATAATTTCTTTCTTTTACCCTTTTCGAATACAAATAATTTCTTTCTTCTTTTTTTTTCTCAGTTGAAAAACATTGTTTTCCTCACGCGACGCTGTTAAATTGCGTTTCCCAGCCCGCTTGCTTTGTTTCACAGCCTGTCTGGGTGTTCATTGTCTGAACAAATAGAAAGCTTGCCTCCCATTTCCCTGCCATTACATTGCTTCATACAGTTCCACTTTATAGTTACTTTATTGTTGCTTAAAGAAACATAATTTATGCTAATTGCAACTGGAATAGGCAACAAACAGAAAAATTTAAAAGACTAATTGAACGGCAGCCTCCAAGTAAATTAGTTCCTTTTCATTCCTGAAATCACTCATATTTGATGATACGAGCTTCCTTTCCAACAGCAACATGAGAGCTATGAAAGCTATTCTATATAGCAGGTACTACAGTTACAAGTCCCCTTGGAGTACATAATATGAGCTGTCCTCTAAATTGTAGCTAATAACTGCCAGCTTTAGCCTATGAGGCCCATTGCCAGTAGTATTTGCCACACAGGCAGGCAGCCAGCAAATTTTGTTGACTGCACTAACACATGCTGTTTGACTGGTACTCCCTCTGGACGCTCTGTGTGTGTATGTACATGTGTCTGTGTCTGTGTGCGTGTGGTTGTGTGTGTTTGAGTGTTTACCAAACTCGCCTAGATTAAATCTCCCTCTTTGCCTGCGTCTGATGTCTTTCTTTATCAGAGAGACAGTACAGCAAAGCAAAAACGTTGCGCGTGGGTGTGCAAGTTTGCATTTAGCATTCAAGTATTTATTATTTATTTATTTATTTATTTTGAATCTCATTTTTCCTGCTGATGCTCTCTTATCTGTATATCCTGAGTCAGAGCTGTCGCAAGGTGGGTGCAAGGCCTTGCACGAACTTGACATGCATCTGCTCAAATCACATCGCAGCCCACATACTGCCGCTATTATGGTTCAAGTTCAGGCTTAATTGCATGGCACAATTTCATGTAAATGCAGTTTGAAGTACTTTGCAATTTTCAAACAAACATTCAAAACAGAGAAAAAAAAAATTCGACTAACTTTCCTTGATGTTCCAAACACACGCACACACACGCACACACTCATGTTTTGCGTTCTTATCTGTAACACAGCACCATCATGCAGACATCCCATCATTCCCAAATTCATTCTGCAGCTTGATAAACACACAACAGTGTCAGTATTATTGTCTTGGTTAAAAGTTTAAACTTTTGGACTACATTCACTTTTAACCCTTAATTTGCCAGAAGAAGCAAAGACTAGCTTTCTGGGGATATGAGGTGAATCATGGTTGCATTCACAAGATAATGCTATCTGAACATGGACAGGAAAAAAATCAGCTGTGTCAAGATTTTACAATGTACACAAATGCTTCCTGAAAGTTCCGGAATGATTTCTTTCATTTTACAGCCAAATGTAAAAACTAAAGTACATTAGCAATGTATAAATATTAGTAAATAAAGGGTTAAACTTTGTCTTCATTTTGACATTGATTACTACCCAGAAAGACACATTAAGACAATGTAAAACCACCTTTAGTAGTAGTTGTGTCTCCTGGACCGCTTTACGCAATGATGATACTCACACATATACACACACACACATGCACGCTCATAGTCACAAGCTGAGAACAATACCAACCATGCTGTTGCGGCTTGTAACAAGGAGCACTGCAGCAGATGGTATGACCCCCACAGAGCCTTGATCTCAACATCTTGGATTCAGTCTGGATGCCATAAAGAGACGGAGGCATTCGAGATGGCATAAATCCACTGAAGAACTGTGGCAAGTTCTTCAAGGTGATTAGAACAGTTTACCTGCCAAATCCCTTCATTAAATAAATAAATAAAATGAGTATGAGTACCTCTTAAAGGCAAAGGGTGGCTGCATCAAATGCTTATTTGATTTTTTCTTTTTACTGAAATCCATATAAAGTTAATTGATCAATAAAAACTGATAATGACTTTTTATAAAGCATTTTATAGCGTCATTACTTTTAGTGCCCTAATGCCAAATGCCAAAAAGCCTTCACTGGTACAGCATCACAAAATTGCTGCTCCCAAAGTTGGCTATTGGAGAGGAGGCTGTAGGAAATTTATAGGTGATTGGTGCAAAATCTGTCTTTCTCACTGTGGGAATTAGCTCAGCTTGTGCTATGTAACTGCTTGGTTTTTGGATCAGAAACCTGGTGACATGTCAGCAGGCTCTCAAAAGCCAGAAAGGCTTAGCTCAGTGAAATATGTGTGTCTCTGTGTTGGTAGTTTAATCAGTGTGTGATTTAGAGAAAGCTCAGACCCGTTGTTATTTGTGATCAGTGCAGTATTTTCATTATTTCCATGTAGTTCACAATAATTTTTGTGCAACTGACTGATTGGCTTTCTAAATTTAACCCATAGCATATGCTATATGACTGCAAACAGAAAAGTATATAACTCAGTAATAGTCTTTTATATAAAAGAAAACAAATGAATTTAACAACCATTCCACCCAGAGGTTCTCCTTTAATGGAAGAGCTAAGCTCATTTTATTTACATATTTGAAACATGTAAATGTAAAGCGCAACAAATGAAGAGCATAAAATCAGTGACTAGAGTTTCTTAGGCTAAAATTCATACCAGTAGAATACTACTCACTTTAAGTGAATTATCTATTCAACACACTAGGTTACATTATTTTTAGTATCCTGCCTGAATTGCATCTTTAAGTATCTTTAATGTCTTTCTGTTATCAGTCCAGCACCGAGCACTACGTGAAAGACTCCTTCCAGTGGATGGTGCCATTCCTGCATCGCTGTGAGGGACAGAAAGAGGGTGCTGCTAAATCTCTGCTCAGAGAATACCTGGTCAGCCTGGCCCAGGAAGACCTCACCCTGCCCCTCATCATTTTCAAGCACTCCAAACCTGATGCAAGTATCCGTATACATACACACACACAATACACAAGTATAGTCGGCGTCACACTTGGGTGACCATAAATGGAGAGACAGGAAAATGAAAGCACATCCAAGTAGACATTGCAGCTCTGGCTATTTGTGCGATGTCAAGGCCGATGTTGTTGCCCCTCGCTGTAAATGCTGTATTTATGACCCCATAAGGACGCAGTCAAGGACAGGTCTCTGGGCCATTAGAAGCCATGAACCACACACACACAAACACTCCAGAGGAAGAAAATGCTTAAATTGATGCAATGCTTCAGTGTGTAGGTACAAATAAATTACGGGGTCATTCACACATTGATATGCACATACTGACTCTTATTCTTCTCTCCTCCAGTGGCAGCAGAAGATTATCGGGGACCCAGACCAGCTGATGGAGGTCGCTTTGGAGTGCATCTACAGCTGTGAGAGAGACGACCAGCTCAGCCTCTGTTATGAAATCTTGGAGTGTCTGCCACAGAGGGGCTACGGGTCAGACACACACATCCACGCGCACAAATCGCGCACACACACGATGCCATGCACGATAACGCACAAGTCAGCAAGTCAATTGGGCATATTCTGGTAATGACAGAAGTAAGCTTTATACATTAGATAAGCCATGATATAAGGATATTAAAGCAGTCCGGCGCTGCCTCGCCCACAAGAATACATTGCTTCCAAGCAACCCACCTTTTTCCTTTCCTTTCACCTTTCCATCTCTCTTAGGACCTATCAATAAACCTAACTACTGCCTTAGGTGCTGCCCCTCTCCCCTTGTAACTTTCTTTCCCTCCTCCTCTTCTCTCTTTTACGCTTAGCTCTGACTCCAAGGAGCCATCAGTTAGCGTAGCTACAGTCTACACAGTATTTCCTACCTGATGGTATTGCTGTCTCTGCCTTTCTTCTCCCCCACCTCTCCTGCAGCACATTTTATTTCATATAGCAAGAGAGGCTGTCCTTTAGGTTCCCCATGAGGCTGTGTGGGTATGTAGTGCATTTGAAGGAGACTGAGCAGATAGTGAAGGGCTGAGGAGGGGGGGGGGCATTAGAGTGTCAAGAGTAGCTGAAATTAATCCTAATGACTTATTCTCGGAAGAATTATCCATTCAGTGTGCACATTATTTGAGAAATTAAATGACCACTTTTGGCGAGCTTTGTTGTTTATTGTTAGCTGGCTACAGTATGACAGCCGTGCTTTTCAGCAATTAGATCTTTTACCTTTTGCAACTGGCTCACGTAGCTCCAGTTTGATATGCATTGCTGTGAGTGGCATGTATTTATTTCCCCTAAATAATGCCACAGTAATAGTAATAACTGTACTGAAACAAGTCACTGTTATGGGCAACAAGCAATGTTTGGTTGGGGACATGATTTCAGCCACAGTGCAGCCTTCCACTAAACTGAGCAAGTGTAACGCAGACACATAAGCGTGTCGGTTTTACATTTTAAAGTTGTGAATTAAAGATACATTTTCTAGCACATGTCATGGTGAGGTATCAATCTGTCCTTACAATTCACAATTGTCAGAATTTAGTTAAACTCGCACACACAGATCACCCAATGATGGCCACCCAAGTCGCAAGGTCACATCTGTCATTTTATGAGGAATAACCTGTGAATTGTGATGGATTATGAGTCAGATGAGCTACTACATCATTGATGTTCCGGTTTCCACTTTTCCTTATCATAATATTCCATAATAGTATTAATGTAGACTAATCGAAGCTATTTGCTGGGTTAGTTTATCTAAATCACAAAAATGTATTTTCCCTCCTTAAAAAAACATGAACATAAACCTTTATGATCTTATTAGCATTTCTAAGCAATCAGCAACAAACAAATTGTTTGATCTGTTTTTACCTTAATGGCACACTAGCTAATCCTGAAAAGCTACTCAATAATGTATACATTGCTAGCACCCGTATTAATATTACTTCTTTTACTATCAGTGAAGTTTACATCGATAAATGTAGCTATTTTATTGATTATCCAAATATGAGCACTGCTATTACTTTACAGTGTTTTTAGCTAGCTATTTGTTTTCAAAGATATACTTTAACCCATGATCCATTTAAATGTGAAAAAGCTTCTCGTTGACAAATTGTTAGCAGACTTATTATAGTTTTGTATCATCTAATGACGTTTTATTTATTTATTTTCTTTGTTTTGTTTTTAGTTTAGTTTTTATTAGATTCGGTTTTAATTTTAGTCTTTTTAATTCTTCTTCTTATTGTTATTATATGTAGGGATATGAAAGAGGCAACATTTATAGAAATCAGTGCAGTTATTACAATAAAAACACAGAACCGTTTGAATGGTGTTGACTCACAGTCTTGTGAACATCCAGTCTCGATAAACATGCCCATCAATGCCTCATCAGGCATATTTTAATTTAATTGAATAGAGTTTTCCAAGTTTGCAAAATTGTTTTACTTAGTTAATTTTTTCCCCCCAAAAAAGAGTTTATTTCATTTATTTCTTTTTAAAAGTACCAAGAAAGTACCAAGTAGTTGATCTTTACAAAAAGAGCACAATGACAAACTTTTTTTTCTCATGGCGCAAAGTAAAAAGAGGAGAATATTTAAGTAGGATGCACAAAACTGATTTACTTATGTTTACGACACATGGTTTACTGCTAGTTGCATTGATTTTTAATGCCGCTTGATATTAAAATGAAAGAACTGACTGCAGCTGTTTCTAGAAACTTTTATAGATCGCCCCCCCAGTATATTTTACTGTATATTGAACAAGTTACCCTCTTTATGTCTCTCATTTAATATTTAATTGCTTTATAATATATAATAAATTGCAAGTTTTAGTGAACACTCCATAAATAAATCGCTTTATGGTTACACTTTTGCTTCCGGTGAGCATAATACGCATTTTAGACTAAACATTTCCTCTCTGCTAGACAGGCCAGCTTTCTGCAGTGTTTGGTTTAGGAGTGCTGCAAGGTGCTATACTGTATATGCAATGCCTTCAATTTAGCATTTCTCTCAGGAGTGATGTGTCTGAAAATTGCTACCCTGGCCAAGAATATTACAGATTTCTGCAAGCTAGGAGAGAAACCATGACTTAGTAGTTTCAACCCAATTTTCTGATATTTCTTGTGAGACAGCTTAATTAGGTCTAAATCTGCTCCGAAGAATGTAACGTGCGTTCACCCTTAGAGAGTGGGAAATCCAAAAATGGACAAGGGATTAGACAGTGATTGAGGAGAGGGAAAAAATAGAATGAGGGAGAAATGGGTATTAAAAAGAGGAAGAGCTGGAGCTGGAGGTGGAGATGCACAGACAGTCAGAGATGGGGGTGAAAAAGCAGAGAAATGAAAAGGTCAGATTTTTTTTTTATTTAAATGAACAAATAAATAAATAGATACATTAAAAAAAAAAACCCTCACTCGCTCACTGACACACATTCACAGTCACTGATGCTCATAAACAGAAGGTTGTTTCATCAGGGTCAGTACTCTAGTGCGGCGCAGTCCAGCCTGACCCAGAATCCTTTGCCTCAAGGCAAAGCATCATGGGGTTTTATTTTTAGTGGAAAATCAGTACAGCCTCACTGGTTGACCACATACGCACACATTTACGGTACAGTGTAGAAACTGTACTGCCATAAATACGCACACAGGCATGCGCTTGGGGATTAGGTGTACACTTTATGATGCAAATCTTTTTCCTACTTTGCGTTCTACTTTATTTATTCCAATTTAATTTTAGTAACACAGACATACAGAGAAGTAACAACTCTTTTTGTGTGTTTTATTGTTCTACAGGCCACAGACAGACATCACTCCATCACTCCACGATCAGGTGGACAAACTTGAGAAGCACCTGAGGTAAAGTAATGCAGTCTGTCAGCTTTCACTTCCTCCTCTCTCTTGTCGTCTTCTGTCAGCATAAGCAGTTGGATTTACAAATCAGAGCTGGTTCCAGACTTTGAGATATGAGGATTTGCTGCTTTTTCTTTTTCTTTAATAGACTCGATTTAACATCGTGTGTTTTGATCTTTCTTTTAAAAAAGTATTCACACTCCAATATTTCTTGTCTGTATTTATTGGCAGGGCACATAAATTGTTGGGAGGAACAGCCCTTTAGTTTATGTGATTATTGCTGCAATGCTTGGGAAACGTTCAATGTGTAGAAATGCTTATTGCTTCCCTCCCTTTATATGTGCCTGATTGGATGGGGGTGGTGGGTGGGTACACAAACAACTTACGCACATGCTCAGTGTCAAGAGTCCGGTGTGTGTCCCATGGCACGAGCTCAGGCAAATTCTCTGTTACAGGTTTAAATCGGCCGTGTGCCTCTGTCTCTCTTTCTCATCCACCCTGCTCCTCAGGGTGAACTCGCAAACACAAAGCACTGATGTGGAGGAAGGATGAAGGTGGGGATTGGGGGAGGGAAGGAGGGCAGGAGCCTGAAGGAAATGGGAATGTGGATGATGATGAAGAGGAGGAGGAGGAAGCAGCAACAGGAAGCAGCGTTAAGGCTCAGTGTGTCCTTTCACATACAAGTTTACTCACATATTTGCACACAGACATAGGCAGCTATGCACAAACACTTGGTGTGGGAGGGTGGGGGTAGTGTGTTCGTGTACGTTTGTGTTGAAGCGCAGTGACTCACACGCTCGTATCCAGATGAATCAGGCAGTAAATGCAAAGTGTCTTCTCACCGAGCGCCTCCAGAATGAAAGCCGTTTTCAGCTGCTGCCACTGCCACTTGCTGGTGCATTAATATGTGCATAGGAACATGCAGACCCCCCCTCCTCCGACACACACGCACACACACACACACACACATGGACACTTCACACTTGAGCAAACATGCACACACAAACACAGTTGTAAATATCAGGGCTTGTTGTATGTCTTACACTCACACACATATAGCCACACACACACACACACACACACACACACACACACACACACACACACACACACACACACACACACACACTCACACACAGAGGCACCTGTTTACTATGGTAATGAGTTGCAGCAGAGAGTGAACATCTGTAGCAGCACGACCCTGTTGAGGCTGGTGGTGCCTAATGCTAATCCCTCACCGACACACACACACAACCACACACACACACACACGCTTTCACTGTTTCTCTGTCCCTTGGTCATATAAGACTGCATGCATTCACGTGCTCCTAGGTGCTGTCACTTTGACGTGTAGTTTATCACGCTGCTCTTCAGTCTTGCTCTACGTTTGCTCCATCTGCACCGCGGCTCGCAAATGACTTTCTGCTGCCAAAATAATAAACAGCTTAGAGTTTACATGTCTTCTGTCTCTCTCCCTTGGATCGCTCACAGGTTTCATTTTGCCATGTTTTTGTCTTGCTTGGCGTTTCCAACTGTGACACTTACTGATGCCAGTCATCCTGTCTTTGTGTTTTTTGTTTTTCCTGAATTAATGTTTTGAAAAATGTAACGTTGTGGTTTCATTGTGTGATTTTCCTAATCTTAGTTTGTGTGATCATATTAGTGGTTTCCCCCTTAATGACAACAGTGATTACATGTTATATTTGTCCATCTATTCCAATGCCTAACAGTGTGGTTGAGGTTCTGGAGAAACATGGTCTACAGAAGCCCATCTCGTATGTGAAAAACAGCCAGAACAATGACGAGGAAGCCCACCAGCTAATGGTCAAACTGTGTCGTCACACCGGCCGCAAGTATGAGCTTTGAAACGTACACATGTATGAATAGACACATAGAAATAAATGCCACAAACATGCTGAACGTTTGTGTGTGTCCAGAAACCCCCCAGTGAGTGAGAATATGTGGAGAGTTCTACTACAGGACCTGCTGGATATGCAGCAGAACGTTTACACTTGCCTAAAACCAGAGAAGTGCCATCAGGTAAAACACTTCAGTAATATTGGGAAAATCAGTGTTGGCAAGGTGCATCCAGTATTCACTCTGATTTTAATTGGGATTCTAATTTTAGCTAGAGACAGGTGGATCTCACTGAGGAACCAAAGACACTTTTTATATTTATTTATTTCACTCCAGTTGAGTTCATAATTTTCAAAACTGACATCAGGCTGTACTGTGGAAAACTTGAAATTAGCAAGTGTGATCACGATCTCATAACAAAAAGTTTTATTGTGGGTTTTGTAAACTTTTTGGCAAAGAATGTTCACTTCAGCTGGCTAATGGGACGAACGCTTGTTTAGAGCAGTTCCTCATTAGTGTTATCTTGTTGTCCATTATTTATATACAGTTTCATGCAAAACACGCATTATCCATAGATTGTTAGGACTTATACTAACATTAAACGTGTAATTAAATGTGTTAATGTGCTTGCATTTTCATTTTGTACCTTCGGTGACACTGTGGTCTATAATTCACACATTAAGCTGCATGTTACCGCTCTCAGGGAGAGTTCAGATAAAATACTAGAGTGCTACAATGTTACAACTTTTGTTCGGTTAAACGCTGCCTCTCCCTGCATAATATCTCTCCTCCTCCCTGACCACTGCAGGTTTTTGTCGAGTCCCTGCTGTGCTCCAGCCGAGTGGAGAACATACGCCTGGCAGGACAGCTCATGCACTGCTCCAAGGTACATTAAATAAGACGCTCCTTCGCAGAATTACACTCCAGCTTCACCCTGGGTTGTCCGAATATTAAACTGCTTATTAATTAAATTAATTTCGCTGTCTCACTAATCCCCACATTTCGTATTAATGTTTCCAGGTCGGTCAGGATGTTCCTGTCAGCTTGTCCTTTCGGGGTAAAGGTTATGCTCTGAAGGTGGCCTATGACAACAGCGTGGAATTAGTGCTGGCTGCTGCCAGGGAGTACTTCAACTCGTCCAAATTGCTAACAGACCCCTGCATGGGGCTGGCCAGGTGAGCAGGAAAAGAGAGAGTATTTCCTTTCCCCAGTTCTTTATCTTTAAGGTATTAAGGTAAATTTATTTCAAAACTTGTACAGTAACTACCAAAAAGAAGAAGTGTTTATTTGCTTGTGATGTGTGAGACACAATGTTTGCTTCTGTGGAGGTAGGTGAATGTTATTGCACTTCTATGGCACTTATGACCAGGAACAAAATAATGGTGTCTCATTATAATTTTTCACCTACTACATGAACTGTATACACAGTGCCATGAGTTTTTGTCCCCTAATGATTTCTCAGGTTTTAGCTTATTTGTCACTCTTGCACGCTTTGGATCCTCAAACAAGTAAAATTAGACAAATATAACTCGAGTAAATAGAAGATGCATTTAAATGATGATTTCATGTGTAGGGAAAAAAGATATACGAAAAACAACCAGGGAAATTAGCATTTTCTCAATTAATAAATAATTCAAATTATCCTTTAAAAAAGCAGTTTTTATTTAAACAGGCTATATTTCTCCAATATTAAAACTGATTGATGATCTCAAACGTTTAAGTGCAAAAACCTAATAAATTAGGAAGGGCCCAATACTTTTACAGCAGTGTATGTAAGTGCATGTGTGTGTGTTGCTGGCCTCTGATCTCAGAGGGGGGCCGGTGGGTGTCTAACCTTGCCGTCTGTTCCTAGTGGGGAATTGGGGCAGTAATTGGGTCGTCATTCATTTATAGGAACTAATACAAAGACCCCCCTCCACATGTTTGGACATCACCATCAATTGTAACACTTCCACTGTTTGTGCATGTAAATCTGTGCACGTGTGCATTATTTGGGTGAGGGTGTTGGATAAAACATGGTGTGTTAAATGTCTGTGGTGCTTTGAAATTAATGCCCACCAACTAATAGTCAGACTGTGTCCTTTAGATTAAAATAACTGACACAGACATTTTACCCTGTGTGCTAAATAAGACACACACTAGGACAGTTAAACAAACTACACCTGACTTTGCCCTAAACAAGTGTGGTCGGTAGCAACAGGCAGAAGGACAAAGAGACTCGACTTAAAATAACACGGGGATCCTCTGAAACCGATAAAATCTTTGCATCATAATTTTCTGGGAATAAACACACAGAAAGATAAAGAAATAAAAGAACAAGCATGATAAAACAGATTAATACATGAATAAATTTATATATATATAAAATAAATATTTGTAATTATGCAAAATATAAAAAAGGTTGTTGTTCACTTTGCAGTGATAAAACAACAAAGAAATTTAGCTGCTAGCATTGACAGAGCAACGAGCAGTTTAGAAGGGCACAGTCACCATGGTAACTTGAGCCAATCAGGGTGCAGACAGCTAAGTGATGCAGTTTTTCGGACAACTTTTACGAAGGAGACCCCGAGTCTATAGACTGAATTAGTTTTTTTTAAAATCTTCTTTATTTCAGTTTTATTTATATATATTTTATTTATATAGCACTAAAGCACAGCAATAGCCACCTCAGCTTTATATTTGTAAGGTAAAGACTCAAGAATAATTGAGAGAAAACCCCAACAATCAGACCCCTTGTAAGCAAGCACTTGGCGAAAGTGGGGAGGAAAAACTCACTTTTAACACAAAGAAACGGGGAAGGTCAGGGTGAAGGGAGGGAGACAGGACAAAGTAGTGTGGAAGAATAATATTAACTAACGATTAAACAAAGAATGGTGTCTGAACACACAGGGACTGTAAAAAGGTGAATGAATTGGATATTACGTAATTGCAAGAAAGCCGTCCTACATATTTGTTTAATATGTACATTGAAAGGCATATCCATCCAGAGTAAATATCTGGTTAGACACCATGTTAGGGCCGAGTACAATATTTCCACTAAGTGACCATCATAGTGACCCGAAAGCTTTTTAATTGTCAAAGGTTAGCATTAATATTTGCTGTTGAGGCTGCGTGATCTAAATTCAAAGTAAGTGAAACATTACTTAACACTAACCTGCCACATTTAAAACTGGTTTGATCTAAATTTGATCAGTATGGTCTGTCAGCTTCGCTTCAGGTAGACGCTTTTTGATCTTCTTCAAAAGAAATGTGAGCCTTCGTGAGCAGGACTCACTGTGGTCATCTGAGAGTATCACTGCTCCTTTTTTTGCAGGGCTTATGAAAGCTATTCAGCTGTTATTAGCTGGCTTAATTTGGAAAAATCATCCTTTACTCAGAGTGCTTTTAATGCCTTTGAACACTGTTTACTTTTTATTACTATCATTTTCTGTTTCCTTACACGGACTTTGATGACATTTCTAATATGTGCCTCACAGCAAGAAGATTAGGGTTTGAATCCAGCAGCCGGCTGGAGCTTTTTATCTGTGAGGGACGCGTTCTCTGGGGTCATTGTGGGTTCTCTCCAGATCCATGGTCCAAAGACATGTGCATTAGGTTAATTGGTGATTCCAGATTGTCCATAGGTGTGAATGTGAGTGTAAAGGGCTCTGTGACAGACCGGCATCTTATCCTGCTAAGCAGCAGAAAATGCATGGACACACTAAAAAGAAAAACAAGTGTTAGTGTTGGGTGTTAAAAGTAAAGAAATACTTTATTTTGGAAAGGATTTCTTGCTTCTTTTGCTTTTTTTAGCCCGTATATTACCAGCTTCAATGGTCTGAGCAGTTACCATACTGCTTTTGTCTTTTAAAAGTGAAAGCTTTTTCCTTATCATCCACTAATTATATTAGTTATTTAGCATTTTTGAAAGATTCTCTTTAATATTTTCATTTCCTGTGTATTTTTGCTTCCCATCTCCTGTTTAATAAATGTGGTTATTTTTCCATGTTGTTCTTTTTCCCAATCTGCTTATAACACTATCTCTCCTGGTTCTTTGGCTGCTTCCTGTAACACATTAAGTGTTACTTCCTCGTTGTCATTGTTCCAGAGGTAACTTCTAATAGCTTGTTGAATTTTTTCCCTAAATCTTATATCCTCTAATTAGGATTTCTTTAATTTCCATAAATCATTACATCTCCTTGTTTTCATATTACTGGAGCATGATCCTTAAGTCGTACTACTTAAATAAGCTTAATTTAATGGAGTTATGTTGCAATTTTTGTGAAAACATGCAGCTCAAAATGCTTCATATTGCAAGAATAAAACAACACAAAGAAGAAGGTGTATTTGTATGATCCCACAACTGTTATCATGACTGTGCCAAGAAGGACTGGCTGTGAAAAGAAAGAAATGAGGAATGGCAGTTGAAACCTGTCACGTTATACTCTGCATACATCAAAGTTTGATGATGTATCAAAGTTCATTAAATGGGAAGTCCCCAGTCTGCAGACACTTTTGTGTTTTGTCGTTGTATGTTCCTTACTTTTTACCTCTCAGCCATAAAAGACTGATGAGGTATTGTTGTCATCCTGCCGGGCGGGTGGGCGGGCGGACAGCGTGGACACCCGAGTTTTTAAATTGGATAACTTGAGACCAATGCGACATAGGGCTTTGAAATTCTACTCCATCTACTAAAAATCTCAAACCATTTTGTGTACCGGTAACCTTGACATCAAGGTCAGATGAAGATGTAATGTTTTCTGAAAAATCTTGTGAATGTAATAACTGAAGAATGTAGTCACCTAGGTTTTTTTTTTAAATTGATGGCATACATTTAGCTACTAAAAAACTGAAACAAGTTTGAATCTCAGTGATCTTGAACTCAGGGTCGAGGTTAGAGGTCAACTTTTCTGAAAATCAATTAGAATTTTCAAATGTATACCATGGGTGCATCTAGGTTAGTGGATCTAATGCATCTAGGTAAAACTGTACTGGTGGCTGCCAGTGTTTTCTCCTGTAGCTCAGGAGGTAGAACAGGTCATCTACTAATTGGGAGATTGGTGGCTGCTCTAGTCTGAATGCCATATATGTTAGATAGAAATCACCTATGTAGAAGAAAGGCGTAGCAAAAATGCTTGTGTGAGTGGATGTGAATGTATAAACGGTATGGATGTATAAATCACTTTTAATGGTTGCTACTCATGCAGAGTGTATAGGACCCTTAAGCGGGGATTGCTGCCTGTCCATGAGCCTGGCTCTGCTGGTTCTGCTGGAAGCCTCTTCCTGTTAAAAGGAAGTTCTGCCTTCACCAAGTGCTGCTGATAGGAAATTGCCTGATTGTCTCTTTAAGATTGTGGGGTCTTTACCCTACAATTCGTAGGGTCTTGATAGGACTTGATGCTTAAGTGGTTAAAACATCTTAGTGAGGAAAAAGAAAGGAGGGAGATAAGGCAGATGTAGGCCCAGCAGGGATGATTTTGATCCTTTTTGTCGCTGGTTGTTTCTGTCGTACGTGTGAAAGCTCCTCTCACAAGTCCTCGTGTGAGTAGGAAAGTACCTGAGTGTATATGACACAGAAATGTTGGAAGATAAATGCGAAAAAAAAAACCAGGACGTCAGTACACTTCTGTTTGATGTTCTGGTGCAAATGAAGGGCAAGATCTTTGCTGCTGTGCTCCATTGATAACTTCTTTGCAAACTTGTGTTCTCGTGTGTCTGTTTAGCACAGAGTAGTTAATCTGGAAATCACAGTGTACATGCTGCAAAGCACATCATGACTCTTGAAAGTGAAATAGATATATTTTTTTTTTTTCCACTGATGTCTTTTCTAAGGCTGTGTCAATACACAAACACACTCACACACGCTCGCCTGGAGATACTTCACAGCACGAGTACATAATCAGTATGCCCTCTTTCTGTCTCTCATTCGCCCATCCACAGCCCTTTCCTCCGCTCTCATCCTTGCCAGGACAAACCTCTTGTTCCTGGCAAGAACAGCAGCCATGCTCAAAGAGTGGGGAGCTGCGTGTGGAGTGCTTTCCAGAGTGTGTGTGTGTGTGCGCGCGCGCGTGTGTGTGTACTCTACTCAACAGTTTTGAGTCACTGTGTTTTTAAGAAGTAGAGGTTGCATTTCTCATTACACTTACAAGGATTATGAAACATTTCTGTCAGTTGTCTTTGTTTACCCACTGCGAGAGTAAAACAGTCTTGAGCGAACACACATCCCAAGGACAAGTTCCCTCATCTCCGCTCAACTGGTGCTGACGTCAGAACTCTTAAGCTGCTATTTTATCTGGGATTTGTGCTGTTTGCAAATTAATCATTTTGGTTTTTCCTTCCTCTTCCACTCGCTGGTATATTTTACTTTGCTCTGTATACACTTGCAGGCACACACAATTTGCGGATTCAGTGTTATATATGCGGCATGATGTGCTATATAATCCTATTAGCGGTAATGAGTGCCGCTCGCATTTCAAGAGAAAACTGTTCTATTGTAGATCTGTCAAATTAGTCTAGACTTTGTATTTAAATCCATTTGAAAAGTGTCGCCATGTTTCTCATCATGATGTTGAAACTTCATAGACTTCAGGCTAGATAATCGCTTTTTTTCTACAGCTCTGAAATGTGTACCAATTTAAGTAAAGCCCCTTTAGTTCTTCCCACTCATTTTGTCAAGCGGTAAGTTATGTTTTGCAACAGTTTTCTGCAATGCTGTTAGATTAAATGGACCGAAGGTAACTACATCACTTTTTAGGTGCATCAGCTTGCACAGATTTAAGCAATTTTCACTTTCTGTGCTTAGAAAAGTTAAGTTTCTGTACTCCTAAAATTCAGACTTCCTCTTTGCGTCACAAGGTCATATGATTGGGTAGCAATGGAACAGATTATTAGTCATTCCCTGCTGTTTTAACTGCTTATTATCTTCATCAGGGGGTGTCTCCAGCTGATCACAGACTGTCCTCCGTCCATCCAAGAGGAACTGGACCTCATCAACGCCCTCAGCCAGCTGGAAGACTTCAACGTCAGCATTCTGCCCCTGCAAGGTAGCACGAAGCGTTTGTCTGTCTGGGAAGCTGGGAGATTTCAAATGTGCGCTTTTGTGTGTATCTGAATGTGTTGTCGGTGCGTTTGAAATGGTTAGACGTTCAAATGTTCTCGTAGACTATTAAAGCACACCGTCCCCCACCTCCATCGCCTCGGCTCACTGTCCAGCCTGTCTCCCTCCCTGCTGTCACGTTCTCCGTTCCTCCATATGTTGCTGTTTCTTGTCACTGTATCAAAATATATTGTTATTTATGGATCGACTGTTGAGCAAACAACATCTGGCCAATGGCCTAATTAGGAATGAAGTGTTTAGTTTGGACGTGTGCGCTCTGTCTTACACACAGAGACATGCACACACACTTTGGGACACAATGTTTTATCCTTCAGCTGTAAAGATGACCAATCTATATTCACCTCCATGTTCTTGCTTTCGTTCTTTTCTGGCACCCTACATCTGTGGTTCCAGGCTTGCCTCCCTTTTAAAGAAAACTGTGGCACCAAAATAAACCAGCTTGCCCCCTCATCGCCTCACCTTTACAGCGAAGTGTTGTTTGCCCCCAAGGCCTCCGTGCTCTCCCTCCTTTGCCCCCATCAAATCGAGCTGCCAGTATAAAACCACTGTGTCAGAGAGAGCCATAAATTGCACGGTCTCTCGTTCCTTCCCTCCCTCTCTTGCTCTCCGTCCCTCTCACCTTCTTTCCTCTCTTTACATTCATCACTTACCTCTGGGGTTTTCTCTCTTTTTCCTAGCTCCCTACTTCCTTCTCTTCTTCTTTTCACTGCTTGCTTAACGTGAAGGGCAGAGGGCAGAGCTTTGGAAGAATATGAAAGAAGAACAGTGAAAAAAGAATGAAGCACTGCAATGGAGAAAAACAGAAACTGTTGTAAAAGAAAATGTGAAAATCTTGTTTTATTGTGACACATGCATGCATTAATTATTATGTCTTAGGTCAATATCAGTGCTTAGGGGAACATTGAATTCATGGCTTTGAATCAAGGTCATACTGAAAAGAACAGTTTCGTTTTCTCCTCAAAGTAATAGCTCTACTCTAAGTTCCCGTTCTCACAGATAAACATGCAAAAATATGAAGTCGGAAGGATTTGAACATAGGTAATCCATCTTAGGCTGTCCCCTGCAGCCCTCCTATAGAGCCTAAGGCGATGCTTCATATAAACCACCCTACCCACAATTCCCTCCAGGCCTCGCCCAAAGTCATTCAAAGCCATAAAGATCCTCAGCAGGGTGCACAGAGGCCTGCAGAGGCTCTAAAGATGGCATTTCTCAAGGTTTCAATACAACTTTAAAGAAAAATGGAAATGCATCTGAAAATGTTTGAGGTGGGTTTTTTTGAAAAGCACAAACTCCCTACTGTCCTGCGGATGATATATGCTGCAGGTTGTTATCAGTGAAAAATGATGTCAAACAATATGCAATGAGTATGAAATATCTAAGACTGGAGACTGATTGTGAAAGATCAAAGGCTTGCCTTGTTGTAGTTTCCAAATCTCTCGCATATTGGAAGAATGGAGTAATGCTAACGCTGTAGAGTACTACATGGAGATCCCAAACTTAAACTGTAAATAATATACCTGGAGTATGAAGTTTGTTTTAGTTTCTGTGCCACATGCAGCCCAATTGGATCTCGAGTGATATTACAGCATTAATAAAAAAAAATGTTCACTTTCTTTTAGTGTAAAGAAGTACATTCTGGAAACGTTCACACTTAATGAACCATCCATTTACAAAATGGATGATGAACAGCCTCGGATATCTTAAGAAAAAATAAGAGCAATTTCCACAATATGTCTCAGTTTTTACACTGTCATACTCATTGGAATGAAATACTGCTGTCATAAATCAAAGAAATGTGTCTGCACGGCTCCGCGGCTTAACCATCTACTCTACACAGTGGTGTGGCACACAGGTAGTGTCTGTGACAGGGACAAGGCTGTGACACTTAATGATTCAGACACAGGACTCTCATTCATTTAAAGGACGTATTTGGGATATATTCTAATTATTCTTATGACTTACAACACAATGCTTCCTAATGTACAACATATTGAAAAGTTCCACAGTTAATTTTTTTTAAGGATTATAGCCACAAAACCAAATGCTTCAACTATCTCATGGTCTGATAGATGCTTCAGAGAACCCCTTTTATATTAAAACCACTCAAAATGCTTTATGAAAGATAATATTTTAGCACTGGCATGTGAATGACTGCTGTAAACTCATGTTTTAAAGTACACACAATATTTTTGTCCAATTTTGGTTTGTTATATAGTTTTGTTGATTTTTTTAAATTCTCAAGTGGCTGCATCCAACAATTACTGCCATATTTGTTAACTATGTGTTCAATTTTCAGTATAACTGGGCAAAATCATCCCATAGGAGAAGACAAACACAGTTTTTTTGGACACTTGAATTTGTCATTGGTCCCACATGGATGAATTACATTAATCTGTTATTCTTGAAGCTTACTTTGCTGTTTTTTTAAAAAAATTACTATTCAACACGTACCACATACAATTTTAATACCGACTAGATACATGGAAATTTTGACACATCCACGCCCTAATTTTAATAATATTTAATTATGCAGAATAAGTCAGCAGTATCCATCAGTCTATCACTGAACTAGGGCTGGGCTACATGCATATGAATTATACAGCATTATATTATTTTCCTGGCATCTTGACATCTGCTGCTTTTATCATTCACTGTTCATAATTTCCTATCACTTTGTCATCAGCCGTTACTTGTTCCAGATTGAATATAGTAATTAGCAAAACAAGTCTGAAACCCATCCCCGCTGTCTTCCGTGTTCCCTCCAGTGCGACTGCGATCAGACCGTCTGTCTCTCGTAGAGGAGTGCATCGCCCACTGCTCCACAGCTTACAAGCAGTCCACCACTCTGCTCAATCTGGCCTCACTCCTCAGAGTTTCAGGTACTTGCAGACACGCATGCACACTCACACATGATCAGGCACTCTAACTCTAAGTTTTATCAAGCTAAAATGTGTTTGACTATAATTTTCAATAAACCAGATCGAGGCAGATTTCCAGCATAAGAAAAATCCATCTTCATAAGAGGTTTATTTATGTGTGCTTATGGCTTGCAAGCACGCAAACACATAGTACTGTGCAAACGCTCTCAGCCAGGTCTACTATCTTTACATTTTGCTAACATGAAACAAAATTGTTTTGTATTTTTTTAAGTGGTCCTGAGTAATTGTTCTCCATGATTTATGAGGAGCTTTCAGAGGTATTTTTTTGGACATCGGCTGCTTTTTCACTCATTTTTAGTGCAGTATTTGTACCTGATCATTTTCAGAGGAAAGTTGTTTTTTTTTTGTTTGATAAGTCACTTAACAGTGATCCATTAATCATTGAAGCATAAAAAGGTACCTCCCTCAAAGGATGAACCAGTGTTTTACAGACAACTTAGCGAAGAGCCCATTTTAAGTTGTATCTTTAGGCTATTTCTTTAGTTTAGTCAAAGATAACACAGTTTGACAGGTATAAAAATAGTCTTCTTTCACCAATAAGATGATTCCCAAAGAGTATTCATCAAAACCCTGACCTAGCTCAGTGTAGTGTGCCGTGGATCATTCGAAAATTTGAGGTAACTGGACAAGTGGACGACAAAAGAAGAGTGGTAGGCCAAAAACACCCCACCAAGTGAGGAGTATCAGAGGTATGCCAAATTACACAAGACACAGAAATGAAAGTCAGCTGTTTGATTAAGTAATGAATAATAATTTGACATTTTTAGTTAGTCGGTATGCGGGGAGGATGTCGGGGAGAGGTACTACAGTGAGTGTCTGGAGCCATCTGTAAAACATGGTGGAGACTCTAGCATGGTTTGGGTCTGCTGTGTTCTCACAATTTATGGAATTCTGAAAAGTGTCGTCAGATTTTGATCCACCATGCAGTAAAATCTAGAAACCATCTGATTAGTACAGCTTTATTTGTCAGCATGACAATGATCCCAAACACACTGCCATTGTAGTAAAAGAATACCTGGATTAAAAAAACAACACAAAACAATAAAAACACAATGCAACACTATCTGTTATGGATCGACTTACCTAGAGCAGGGCCCTCAACATTATTGAAGGTTGATGGTCAGTGTGGAATTATTTTGACAGAGAACACAAAACAAAAGTCAGCCAACATCCAAGGAAGAGCTTTGGATATCCTTTAAGAAGCCTGGGAAACTATTCCTGAAGACTGCTTGGAGAAAAAAAATATAAATCTGTCTAACAGAGATGTGGTCGAAACAAATATTTACTTTCAAACTCATTACAATTGTATACACTCTGTTTTTGCCTTATATACTGCATTTACATCTATGTCTGTATATTTCAATAAATCACTGCTTCTGTTCAACATTTTCCTGGCAAAGTAAAAAGAAATGAAGGGTTGCTCAAGAGTTTTGCACAGCATTGTATGTATACTGAACGAGCAAACAGACTTACTCTCAAAGCTGCCTTTTTTTCTGCTGTCAGGCATTATGCAGTTTGACGGTAAGGTCTGTATGCCAGCATTTGGAGACTGATTGTGAAAGATCAAAGGTCTGTATGTCAGCATTTGAAACTTTGTCAAGAGGCCTGCTGCTGCCTTGGAAAGGCAGCCTATTTATACATTTACGTTTACCTGAAGAAGTCTTGATTTTGTTTTGTGGTAATTTTGTCTCCAATGTAGTCTCAACAGTGCATTCACTGTTCAATGAGTTGTTTATGAGACTGGCACGACAGCTGATCTACAGAGACTCTGTTCTCTTCATTTTAATCCCATTACACTGGAATTGGCTGCAGTTAGTGTGATCACAGAGAATTCTCAGTGAATAGCAGCTAAAAAGCTAACATAAATATTTATACCTGCTTATAGACTTGGCCAAATTTGTTTAGAAATTGGAATTTTGGTAAATGTAGTATTGACTGTATGCCTAAATTAAGATGAAACATGATTTTTTTTTATTTTTTATGATATATATCTATATCTATCTATATATATATATCTATATCTATCAATCTATCTATCTATATATATATATATATATATATATATATTTATTTTTACAGGGTTAAAAAAAAAGAAACTATTTTGCTAATATATGCTGATTGGGTGGTTAAAGATACATGACAGGACAACCTCCGTTTATGACACCCTTTTCTAAACTATAACTATGAGGAGGGGAATTAAGTCAAAACAGAAACCTAGTAGAATATGTAAGTGTGACAAGCAGCTAGTTGTGGAGGTTTAAGGTGACAGAAATGCTTCTCATTTGGCACATGAAATCAAAAGGCAGAGTGGCTCAGAATGGTTTGTGGCCTGATACTTACAGAAGGTGTTCTACAATAGTCAAAACCCTGAACATTTAGTTTAATTCATTTTTGCACAGTTTTATTTGTACGGCACCAGCTCACAACATCAATCCCCTCAAAGCTTGCATAAGGTAAAACACTGAAAATACTAGAGAGAAAACCTCAGTAAATAGACAACACCCTATGATGAAGCACTTGGTGATGGTGGGAAGAAAGAACTCCATTTTATCAAAAAGAAAACTTCAGATAACTGTTTTTATATATCTGTTTTTATATTAATATTATATCTTTTTTATATCTCATGAACCCATTTTTAGGCTACAGTCTCATAGATCAACAGGCAAAGCCCCCTGTGAAAGTGGAAGTTGCAAGATTGAGATTTCTACTTAAAACTTCTCTCCTTCTAAGATGTTTAGTTGTTGTGCCTGTCTTAGCTACTGTCTAGGCACCCCTTAGTCAGCCTCTTTGAAGCTGTTTATTGTCTCATGCTGGTTGAAAGTCTTGTAAAATATAAAAGCATTGATCTGTCTTTTAATGTTGACATAAACTTGTAGGGGGTATTCATCTTAATGACGTCTTTTGTACTTCAAAGTTGTCAGACTCATGTATTGTAATTTGTAAAATCTGCAAGACTTTGGCTATTATCCACATGATACTAATAGTAGAACTGAAGTTGTCGAAGAGCTATGCCTAAAGACTGAGCCAAAGGACAGACTTCAGTCCAATTATTTTGCATAACCTAGCACGTCTTTGACTGCTAATGAATGTGCAGTAGGTGCGAGAAAATGGGAAATGAAATGGAGTTTATTCTCAGTGCACATTGCAAATCCTTCCATGTGAAACGCAGCTCTTAAAGCAAAAACTACAGTCACAAATCAAACAAGGTTAATGTACTACGTGTCAGCAAAGAGGTTTAATTTCCTTAAGATTTTCACTCTTCCTCTATACGTTCTCTCAAATCATCCGACTCTACACTGTCTTTCATCCCGTTATGTTTAATTTCCTCAAGAATTACCACGTTTACAGACTCTCGACTCGAAAAATCCTTGTGCAGTGTATTTGCAGTAATACCAAAAGCAATTTAATTCTTTATGTTTTTGTGGTATTTTTCATATCTCCTGCATGTTTTTCAGACCGCTGAGCTGTATTTTTAGCAAATGTGGCAACACGGTAATGGAATCCATTTAATACACAAGATGTGACATGCCGACTGCAGTGCTTTCAAATTTATTTATTTATTTATTTATTTTTTTTTGAAAGAGAACTACAAGAAAAAAACATGAATAGTAGAAGCTTGTATACTTTGACCATTTTAGTTCCAATCCCCACTTTTCCAATGCTGAAAAAGTAAAAACCAACTATGGGGAAAACCAAGATGTCCTTTTTCTGCACAAACTGCACAAACTTTACGTCTGCCTCTGTGCCCGTGTTTACTGTTCATCTTTTAAGAATATAAGATAGACAGACACACAAAAAAGAGTCGGTCTTTGATGCTTCTTCCCTATTTTGTCTTCTGTCTCTTGGATTCATAGTCCTGTCGTTTCTCTCTGAGGCCTGTCACCAGCTAAAGGAAACCTGCTAACTGGTCTTGTGGCATTTCTGTGTCTGTGCTGCTCACATTCTGTCAGCAGGAAACCCTCGCTGTGTGGTTTCAGAAAGGGCGGAAAAAAAGAGGCAAAGGGAGATGAGAAGAGCAATAAACAAAATTTTAAATAAATAAATGCAGGAGGGAGGCTTTTGAAGGGTGCGTAGCTCTGGGGCTCTGTGGTGAATATTTAATGCAGGTATCACCAGCACGCCGGTTAAAAACCCTCAGGGTTCGGTTCCTGCCCCTGCAAAAAAGTGATCCATGAATCATTTCATTTTACGGCGTAGAGGTGCAAACGTTGTTTATGTATGAAGTAATCGCTAATAATAATATTCCAAATGTAGCAAATTTTTCTGACTTGGGTAGATGATTGTTATAATCCACTGTAGAGTTAGATTAAACTACACACGCTCCTATTTGTCCTCTTTCGCACATTTTCATTAGAGTCTTTGGTTGGACCATCAAGGACATGTCTGATTTTTAGATCAACTTGAAATAAATGCCAGGGAATGTTTTGATTTAAAGAAAAAAAAAAATGGTGGAAAAGAGCACAGGGTGAACAAAGATGTGCCGCCACACACATACACAAACCTTCTCTATATTGAGGTCTTGACAGCTTTTGAAGACGCCATTTCACCAGTCACCCTGAAAATATTTGACAAACACCTCTTTCCCTTCACAGTAAACACAGCATTTCTGTCATCACACGCACACACGCACAAACAAACAGCCACCGACCAATTCAGTGCCATCACATTTCTTCATCTCAATGCCCGTTCTTTGATCTTCAGCGCACAGGTTTATTCAGAAGTTGTTCCTGACCATGCCTCTTTTGATCGTCCCATCCTCTGCCTTTTGTTTATAGAGCTTACACACAGATCAAAGGTTGTCCTGAGCTGCCACATGAATGTTAACACCATGCTCAATCTCACGAACACTGAGATATCAAACTCTGATTTCTGATTTCCTTTTAGCGCGGTGGTACTTTTACTGTTATTTCGTACCCTGTTTTGGAGATGAACAGAAATGGCAATAATCTAATTTGTGGTTAGACAATTATTATGTAGTCTCAAGCCCTGACTGCAGTGCGGCTAATATTTGAGGATATTCTTTTTTCAACCTAGAGCCTGTGTGCGAGTCTGCTCACAGAGGGGAATTTAATATGAAATTCATTGAGACAGATACTGTATGTAATATGCAGCCTTATGAGATTTGCGGTTTAGTTTTTGAATGTTGACATTTGTCAGGATTAAGAAAACAAATTCAAAAGACTTTAAAAGAAATCCATTTGTACTAATTTAAATGAATATCTGTGTTTGCATGCCTAGGGGAAGATGAAGCAATGAGAAAAGGCAAAGTGCTGACCCTGCTTGCAGAGCAAGCTCTGCAATGTCTGGACTTCAAGGCGTCGTACATCCACTGTCAGGACCTCATGGCTGCAGGTAACTGTGAAACTGTGCTCAGACCAGTAGAGGCTTTAGGGAAACTATAATATATGTGATATGTAAGTAGGATTTAAGTAAAATGACCACTGAAATATGAGAGAAATGTTTTACCTTATCGTTGATAATTGGTATCACTTTTAGAGGGGGGCATTAATTACTTTGCATCTTAAAACCTTAGTAAAAAGAAGCTTTTTTTATATTATTAAGCTTGTTACAACTCTCATGCAGTATAACAAGAACAGAAGAAGACTGACAGGCAATAGCATTTAGCAAAATCCATTGAGGTTGATGAACAATGGAAAAAGACAGAAGTCTTCAGAGAGAAAAGGGATTATTAATGATATTTAAATGATAACAATGGGCATTGACTGGCATCAAATGGGTGTCCTGGTTTTAAATACCTGGGTGGTGTATTGACTGTGATATCAAAGTATACTGACATCCAGTCAAATGAGCTACAGTGCTTAACAAATTTAAAGAGACCATTAAAGTGCTTCCACATACAGGTGGATTAACCATTACAGACACATAAAAATGGTTTTGGTAATTACCAGTGCTATTAATTTAATGGAGTTGTGTCATAAAACCTTTATTTGGTGGTGGTCTAAAAATGGCTGTAGGTTCAAACATTCAAAGTCAACTGAACTCCCACACTGCACACTCCCTCAGCATCTCTGAACAAAGCTGGTCCCACTTGCAGTTCTCGCATCAGAATATTAAAAATATTTTAATATATGAACGTCTTTAGGATCAACCACCTCCATCAGAGAGTTTTTGATGCCTCTGATGACACTACAAGTCAAATAAAATTGTTTCAATTGATTATTATTTCTGCCACAACCAGTCTTCTTTTGTTTATGCCATCTTGATTAGTTGAACTCAGGACACCTAAGTTTATGAATGCGATCACTCGAGAACGAGACGATGTTGGAACTTTAAATTGATACCATAGGTGCATCTACTAAAAATCTTGGATGAGTTTGAATCTCTGTGGCCTTGACCTGAAGTTCAGAGTAAGTTTTCTGAAAATCTTATAACGTCAGAACAAGGTGACTTAGGATTTTGAAATTTATACTGTAGGTGTGTCTGCTTGGAGGCTAAGGGGTAGTGTACGAGGCAGCTATTTTCCTTTAAAGTCCTGCTCTGACCACCTGTAAAGTGCACGATTTCACCACAGACCTCAAAGTTGCGCGGAGAGCAAACTTCTACTTTCAAACTGATCCAAGTTTAATGTGTGAAATCATAAGAGAGCTGGATGTCCAAGTATGTCCAGTAAGTCTGAAGGCAGTGTGTTAAGCTAAGAGACAGAAAGGTCAAGCGATCATCATTTTTCTCAACACTGAGACAATGGGGGTGGGGATGTCTTGTTTGATGCTGTAATATTTTCCACCACAGAAAAATTAAGTCCAAGGGGGGAAAAAACAACTTAAATTTCACTGTGTTGTTCTACAGTCCTGAGTAATGGGAGAATGCCTAGATGAGAAAAAGGTGTCTTAGAGAGAGAGAGGGTGTAATCAGATAAGCAACAGTATTCTCTCTCTATGAACACAGCAGGAATAATTGAATCTGTTTGTAAAAACAAAGTCAAGGCGGTGTGTTGGTTTCTGGCTATGATGAAGCTGGAACAAATGTACCTCAGTTGTTATAATGTTTCAGGCTGATATTTTCTTCAAGGAGAAGTGTGCAAAAGTAAGATTTAAGTATTTGTATATGTCCCAAGGGCTTGGAAAGTTACTCTTTCCTGGCTCGTTATACAGGGTGGGCCATTTATATGGATAGACCGTAATAACATGGGAATGGTTGGTGATATTAAAGTCCTGTTTGTGGCACATTAGTATATGTGAGGGGGCAAACTCCTCAAGATGGGTGGTGACCGTGGTGGCCATTTAGAAGTCGGCCATCTTGGATACAACCTTTGTTTTTTCAATAGGAAGAGGGCCATGTGACACATCAAACTGATTGGTAATGTCACAAGAAAAACAATGGTGTGCTTGGTTTTAACGTAACGTTATTCTTTCATGAGTTATTTACAAGTTTCTGACCACTCATAAAATGTGTTCAATGTGCTGCCCATTGTGTTGGATTGTCAATGCAACCCTCTTCTCCCACTCTTCACACACTGATAGCAACACCGCAGGAGAAATGCCAGCACAGGCATCCAGTATCCGTAGTTTCAGGTGCTGCACATCTCGTATCTTCACACCATAGACAATTGCCTTCAGATGGCCCCAAAGATAAAAGTCTAAGGGGGTCAGATTGGGAGACCTTGGGGGCCATTCAGCTGGCCCACGACGACCAATCCACTTTCCAGGAAACTGGTCATCTAGGAATGCTCGGACCTGGCACCCATAATGTGGTGGTGCACCATCTTGCTGGAAAAACTCAGGGAACGTGCTAGCTTCAGTGCATAAAGAGGGAAACACATCATCATGTAGCAATTTCAAATATCCAGTGGTCTTGAGGTTTCCATTGATGAAGAATGGACCCACTATCGTTGTACCCCATATATCACACCAAACCATCACTTTTGTTGTTCCAACAGTCTTGGAGGGATCCATCCAATGTGGGTTAGTGTCAGACCAATAGCGGTGGTTTTGTTTGTTAACTTCACCATTCACATAAAAGTTTGCCTCATCACTGAACAAAATCTTCTGCGTGAACTGAGGGTCCTGTTCCAATTTTTGTTTTGCCCATTCTGCAAATCCTGTGCGCCGATCTGGGTCATCCTCGTTGAGATGCTGCAGTAGCTGGAGTTTGTAAGGGTGCCATTTGTGAGTAGCTAATATCCGCCGAAGGGATGTTCGACTAATGCCACTCTCCAGTGACATGCGGCGAGTCCTATGCTGCGGGCTCTTGCTGAATGAAGCTAGGACAGCCACTGATGTTTCTTCATTCAGTGACCGTTTTCTTGCGTCCACATTTTAGCAAATCCAACACTGAACCAGTTTCACAAAACTTAGCAAGCAGTTTGCTGACTGTAGCATGGGAGATGGGTGGTCTCGTAGGGTGTCTTGCATTGAATTCTGTTGCAATGGCCCGGTTACTGTGTTCACCAGATATCAACACAATTTCGATCCGCTCCTCACGTGTTAACCTCTTCGACATGTCAATGGCTTTTAACAGAGAGAAACTTGTAAATAACTCATGAAAAAAATAAAGTTACGTTGAAACCAAGCACTCCATTATTTTTCTTGTAACATTACCAATAAGTTTGATGTGTCACATGGTCCTCTTCCTATTGAAAAAAATAAAAGTTGTATCCAAGATGGCCGACTTCTAAATGGCCACCATGGTCACCACCCATCTGGAGGAGTTTGCCCCCTCATATATACTAATGTGCCACAAACAGGACTTTAATATCACCAACCATTCCCGTGTTATTACGGTGTATCCATATAAATGGCCCACCCTGTACTTTTTAGATTCTGTTCTTTGCTTTAATGTTCTGGATATTCACGGATTATTTTACAATATGCATTTTGTGTTCGATGCTTTGTCATTATGTCTTGATCGGACTTGATCTTGTAGTTACATTCTCTTTTTGTTTCCCTCCAGGTTACAGTCGAGCATGGGAGGTGTGCAGTCTGCTCGGTCAGTGTGACGGTTATGGAGACCTGGAGGCCCGGCAAGAACTGTTAGCCTTCTCTCTCACACACTGCCCCCCTGACAGCATCCACGGCCTCCTGGCCGCCTCCAGTGACCTACAAACTCAGGTAAACCAGCCAGGCGGTTTATTAACAGCATTGTTATATAGTTTTCATGTTCGGCTGCTGCTGTCATTTTGTTCGCCCTTTCATGTGTGTCCAAAATGAAAATGGTTTGTATAGTGAGCTTTTGAAGCAAATACGTGCAAGAAGAGAATTTGTGATGGTGGGAAAGTTGAATGCTTCTAGGAATGAAAATTGAAGTAACCAGTGGTAGAGCAAAGTGGGCGCATATGACAGTAGTGAGACACTACAGCTGCTAATGGGAGTGAAGGGGGAAATATACAAGAGGGTTACCAGCAAACCACAGGTTGGTTGTTCGGTATTAACAACCAGTTACTGTAGCAACAAAAATATGAGAACAAGTCCTTTAATTTATATATGGGGCTGGATATATGTTAGCATAAGCATAGCATAAGCTGAACAGACATCTTTTTAAGATTTAGGTAAGATGTGTGAGTAGCTTTTCAAACGCGTTCAGAGGAATATCATTGCCGTTACTACTAAAAGAATTTACTGTTGACTTCATGTGTTTGTGCCTTTAAAGGGGCGGCTTTGCCATGGTGACAAAGCAGGTAGAGGTGATGCGTAAACACATTTTTTGTATTAGCCAGTTTAAAGAAAGACGTTTGATAGAACCAGCAGTAAAATTAGGACTGCTAAGGAAGTTTTTAAATGATCAATGTAGACAACAATAAAAGTGCCTCCCAAGCCTGTGAGTCAAGGACCTTTAAGATAAATAAGATAATTAGACATTAGTATACATATACAGTATACAAACGTTAAATCACCAATCACATGGAAGCAACTCTGTGCTTTTGGTCATGTAGACACGGTCATGACTTCTTGAAGTCCAAACAGAGCGTCAGAATGGGGGAAGATGATTTAAATGACTTTGTGGCATGGTTGTTGGTTGGTCTGAGTGTTTCAGAAACTGCTGATCTACTGGGATTTACAAAGAATGGTCTGAAAAAGAGAAAATATTCAGTGAGCAGCAGTGCTGTGACAAAAATACCTTGTTTGTGCCAGAGATGAGAGGAGAATGGCCAGACTTGATAGGAAGGCCAACAGTAACTCACATAACCACTGGTTACAACCAAGGGATCCAGAAGAACGGATCTCTGAACGGACAACACGCCAAAGATGGGCTACAACAACAGAAGAGCATTACAGGTGTCATTCCTGTCAGCTAGGAACAGGAAAGAGAGGCTACAATTTGCACAGCTCCCCAAAATAGAACAACAGAAGATTGGAAAAAGATTGCCTGGTCTATCGTGCTGCAACATTCAGATAGGAGGATCGGAATTTGGGTAACCGACAAGAAAGCATGGATCCATCCTGCCTTGTATTTTGGGCATACTTCTTGACCTTTTAGTCTGAACACGCTTATCCCTTTATGACCACAGTGTACCAGTCTTATAGTTACTTTCCGCATGACAGCACACCATGTTGAAAAGCTTAAATCATCTCAAATATGGAGGAAACTGAATTTGTTATTTCTGGCAAAATAACTCTAATCTCTTGTTTTCCTCCTCCCTCTATCCTGCAGGTGTTGTACCAGGCTGTTAACTATCAAATGGAGCCTGTAAATACAGAGACCGGACGAGAAGGTGACGAGACAGACTCTTTAAAGGTAAATGTATTTTTTTTCTTACAACCCCCTCATTCTGTTTTCCATCACATGCATGTTCTTGTTTGAACTGCCTCCTCTATCCCTGTGTGGGTTTGTTTCTGTCCTGTTCAGTTTGTGTGTTTTCCTGCCGCTCCATATTTGATGAGGTGTAAATCTAGTGTTACGGTGCTCAGCTCCCTTGTTTTATTTATGCCTTCCTTTCTCCTCCCCTTCAGCACTGCCAGCTTTATGATGCCTTGAGTGGGTGTTAATGTTTCATGACTTGCATTTCATCCCCCTTTGTGTGCAAATAGGTGCTCATTTGAAGCTGTCTGTTATCATTTTATTATTGTATTGATGTCCCTCACTTGTATATATTTAAGCTGCCCAAATGTGTTCTGTGTGTGCACCGTGGGCATGTATTTATGCAGCTTTCAGTGTATGAGTCTGTACTGAATAGTTGGCTTTTATTATATCTTTTCATCATATGTATATGTTTTCTTCATTTCATGCTCTTACCCTTAATCCCTTGCTAAATAAAGTATTGATGAAAGGCACTAAATGATTTGGCTCCAGCCCACTGGATCTCCCAAGATGGCTTTGTAAAGATTTTCAAATGTATAGAAAACAGCACTTTATTGAATTTTGTGGTGTACTTATTAATATACATTGCAAAAGGATTGCAACTTTCATTTCCAAATATTAAATGTTAAAGATTCTTGTGGAAGAGGAAGCTCTCAGAGAGGATTAATAACTAAATACTGATGCTGCTTTGAGAGGGGTAATTCAGAAGACCAACAGAACACAAATACCACAATTGTGACTTAACTGTGACAACTTCTTTGACTACCTTACTCTGTTCAAAGTCAACAAAATAGACCACTTCTGAAGCACTCTATCTATATCTAAAAAATGTGGGTTAGGTGGCAGACGCTCTGATTCACCAGCTAATAAAAAGTGGAGATACTAATAAGTCCAAAACAGTTTTGTTTGGTTTCTATAAACATGGAAGGATGTAGAAAGGCTGGGATATGGAAGCAAATTAGGACAAAATATTATTTTGATCATAACTTTGACTGTAGAAATCTGAAGGAAAAATAAGTCAGAAATCCAGAACTTGTGTCAGAATTCTGACCTTTTTCTTGGAATTCTGTTTTTTTTAAAATTCTGACTTTTGTGGAAATTCCAAGGGAAACAATTTAGAGAAAAAAAAAAACATAATTCAAGCGTTATTTTTACAGTTCTGTTGTCTTAGAACTTCGAAATAGTAAAAATTGCTGAGATAAAAGTCATAACTCTTTATGACTCATCTTTGAGTGTTTAGCCAACATAAAAGTTATAATCTTATTTTGAGATGAGCTGAAATTAGCCCATACAGTGGTGTGCATCTAAGATATATGCTAGGTGTGTTTCGAGTGGATTGTAAATAAATGCTGTTGCTTTAAGAAGGAAGCTTTTGCTTTTTCAAGGAGCGAATCACCGAATAAATTTTTTAATTCAGTTGTATAATCTTAGTGACGAAAGTATTAGTGACAGAAATACTTGTTGTATTATGAATCTGTCCTACGTCCGTGTAGACTTTTCCTCTGCCTGTGTGACTTTTGGAAAGTTTTCTGAACAAACACACAATACAGAATGTGTTTCAGAACCAGATGGGCCCTGCTTGAATGCATATTGTAATTCCTCGTTGCACTACATAAATAAACCAGTAAAAGAAAAAGAGCCCTGCACTTATTAAAATGGCTTCTCAGAAGTACCTAATAAAAAATAGAATACAATATTCATGGGTCTAATCTAGCAGTGCAGATCGAGCGATGCTGTGTTTTTATTTACAAAAAGGAGGTGTTATATGCTGCACACTGTTCTCAAATTGTAAAGCCCCTTGTCGTGGGTACTTCTAAAAAGGCTCCAGAGTGACACAATAGAATATGTTTGCCATTAATTTTTCTTCTCTGTCTTTCTCTTCAGCCCCAACCTCGTGTGGGCTCCTCTGTGGGGACAGCAGGAGACCTCCTGCACAGGACTACAGCGAAGACCATGGAAGTCCTGACTACTACAGGACTGAATACCAAGGCTGTTTTGACTGCAGTCAGTGACCACCGCTGGTGGAAGGACTCACTCAATTACCTCCGGCCGCTGCATGTAAGAATCCATCGACTGTGTTGTTTTATTAAGTCTTCGCTGCAGATGAAGTTTTTTTTTTTGTAAAGTTCTTAATGGGTGCACTAACCACCTTGTAGGTTTAAAAAATACAGTTTCTATGCATTTTACTGATATAAATGTATTTATATTCTGTGTAATAATCATGATCAATTAGCCAGCAACAGCGTAGCAGTGGTTATGGATGTATCCGCCTTGTTTTTAACTCTACAGACTAATGGGCTCCATAGACAGATCTCATGTCTGTCTGCACTCCCATACCTCACATGCTTTTGCTCGCAGACTTCAAAAATAACCAATCAAGAGCTCATCTCCTGCATAATTAATTGGCCCTCCTGTTGAATATTTCAATATCTGGTGGCTGCACGGGCCCGACGGTCGCCCGGGTGGAGATTGATGGCGTCTCTGGTGTTGGCAGCAATTGGGAGGGGTGATCGTGATTGCGGCTTTCTAAAGAAAGAGGAAAAATTGCATTGATGTTAGCTGTGGGACAGGGAAAAAAATATGACAGTGTTGAGGGCATGTTGTGAAAGTTTAATGATGTTTTGATGGCTCCTCAGGGCCGTGATTCAGGAGCCACTAGCCAGGAAGGGGCATGTGAGAACGCCAACTTGGAGCGCCAAGGCTGCAGCCCCTTTTATCAGGATCTCATTGAGGATCCCTATGTAGACACGGTGAGTGGCTTAAGACCAGTGTTTCTCGTAGCTCTTTGCTTCGTACATTCTTATCAACCTTCTTTCTTCTTATGTTTTGTTTTCTCACCCCAGGGCATCCTTTCAAATTACAGCAAAAACTGCATGAGTAGGCTTATGACTGGGCAATTAATTAGATTTTCTTGCTATGACTTATACATTCTTTAAAAAGCAGTGTTGAGACAAAATGAATATTGATTTCAGACTGAACAATTATAATGCCAAGTACTAACAGAAGGGACTTTGGACTACTGGTATGATGCTAAAAGTAATCCAAAAGAAAAGAATGTCAACAGAAGGAATTATAGGGATACAAAAGAGTAAAAGTAAGAAAAGGAGTAGATTGACCTTAGTACCTGGGAAGTGGTCGCCTCTGGGCTATGACTGGGCTTTTTACTCAGAGACACAAATCATACGGAGAGCTGAAAGAGCGGACGGGAGGGGAAACGGAGAAGGCCGATACATCTCCTCTTATGACATTTTAATAGGCTTCTCCAAATCCCTTCCTTCACTTCATCGCCAGCATTCATCCATCTTCCATCATCCATCTACCAATAATTACTCCCCACATCCATCTGCCCATGAGCTGGCTGATCAATGGGATTAGTTTTTACCTTAACAGTTGCAATGAAGGGAGTGGGGATTGAGGAGAGACTGATTGAGAGAGAAAGAGAGACAAATGCAACGGGACTGAAAGATGGATAGAGACAAAGTGGCGAAGACGGACAGGACACACTCTGCGTTGAAGCGATAGCTCTGAGACCGAGCAAGAGCAGAAACTTTATTGTCCGCCTCTCAGACACATGAGAAATAACTTGTATACAAGAAACCTATAAAAGACTTTTTAAAAGAGCCTGGTTTTGAAAAGCTTTACTTGGCTCTGAAGTTCATTTGTTCACTCAGTCTCTCATCTGTCTGACTCCTTGAGAATGAAGATATTCAGTCATCTTCATCATGTCTCGCTGTGCTTTTTCTAGTCTGCTCAGATATGGGGAGGGTTGCCTTAATATAAAGAAAAGTACTATATCACTCTTCCTTTGTCATTCTTTCTTTTAGAGTCAAGATGTGTATTCATTCTACAAAGAAGTGCCTGCAGAAAACTTTGCTGAGGTTTTGCTGAGGACTGGAAAATTGGCTGAGGCCAAAACTGAGGGAAAAACCCCGTTTCCTGCTACAGAAGGTAAGCATGTGGCCTACATAGACATAGATTTTCTAGTAACGGGTTAGCTACCTTAATCCTTCGGGTCACAGATTCAATAAGCTGCTGGAAACATTCCTCAGAGATTTTGGTCCATATTGACGTGTTAGCGTCACACAGTTGCTGCTGATTTGCCGGCAATACATCCTAAATGCCAATCTCCCGTTCTACCACATCCCAAAGGTGTTCTATTGGATTGCAATGTGGTGACTGTGGAGGCCATTTGAGTAAAGTGAACTCATTATTATGTTCAAGAAACCAGTTTGGAATTATTTGAGCTTTGTGGCATGTTCTGCTGGAAGCAGCCATCAAATGATGTGTACACTGTCAGTAGCAATAGTCAGGTAGGCTGTGAAGATTACACAATGCTCAGTTGCTATTAAGCATTTGGTGGTCCAAGGTGTGCCAAGAAAACATTCCCCACACTATTACACCATCGCCAGCAGAAGCCTGAACCGCTGATGTAGAAGACAGTGTTGTTTATCTGACCTGTTCTTAGCTGACAAGAGTGGCTCCCAATGTGCTCCTCTGCTGTTGTAGCCCACCTGCTTCAAGGTTAAATGTGTTTTGCATTCAAAGATGGTCTCTTGGTTGTAACGAGTTGTTCTTTGAGTTACTGTTTCCTTCCTGTCAGCTCAAAGAAGTCTGGCATCAACAAGGCATTTTCTCCCACGGAACTGCCGCTCACTGGACATTTTCTCTTTTTAGGATCATTCTCTGTGAACCCAGAGATGGTGGAAACTGCTAATCCCAGTAGATCAGCATTTTCTCAAATACTCAGACCAGCCCGCCTGGCCTTAACAACCACGCCACGTTTAAAGCCATTTAAATCACCTTTCTTCCCCGCTCTGATGCTCCATATGAACTTCAGCAGGTTCTTTTCATCATGTTTACATGCTTAAAAGCAGGGAGTTGCTTTCATGTGATTGGCTATTTAGCTATTTGTGTTAACAAGCAGTTGAGCAAAGTAGCCACTGAGATTATACAACAAATATATTGCCATAAAATAGTATGTAAAGTCTGGAATTTGTTTCTTTATTGCCATTTCTTCTGGATGAAGTCTGTTTCCTGGGTCTTTCTCTTTCTTTGCCTTTGCCTGTTTTTCTGCTTCCTACACTGAGCATGTTTGAGTGCTTTAGCCAGGAAAGGGTTTCTAGGGGGAGTAGCCACAGTACTGAATCATTTTTATCTACACACAATTTGTGGATGGCGGACTTCTCAATTTATAAACTCTCATACAATTCCTTGTTTCCATTTTGTAAGAACTTTTTTTTGCATCAGCAGAAGCTTCTTTCTCCAACCCGAGCCTCTGATTTATTTTTGGTATTCAGGGTTTCTGACTTCTAATTTCATAACCAACCTTTAATAAAATTTATAACCTCACTGTTTATTATTCTTGGTGTACTACAACTCAATTCTACTCCAGATTGGATTTTGGAATCAGGCTGAATTTGAGTGGAGTTTTTGAGGGCTAGTTGTTCAGACTTTTTGACCTTGTCTGTCGCTGCTCACTAAGTCAATGTGCTTACCATTTTTGCTGTATAATTTAAATTTGAAATGGTAGTTATTGGTACATTGATTTGGCAAGATCTCAACTGTCAGGTTGCTTGTAAAAATTTTCCAGGATTTCAAATTATTATTATGATAATGCAGCTTCTAAGTGTTTGATCGAGGCTGAATTTTGTTTAACTTGAGCTTTTTCCTCAGCGCTCCATCTTAGTGAAGCTGGATGGTATTTGCACAGCGTAGTTGGCTTCCTCCTTGACACCCTGCCCTCTTCTCTTCTCATCTATCTTAGCCTGGGAGCCCATATATGGTCGACTAGGGGACAACACGGGAAGAATAGCCTCACTGATTAATTAATGTATCCGCACGCATCCCACCGCATCAGTAAATAATGCTGCATCACTGCGAAGATACTAGAGAGATAGCATCAAGTCAAAACATCAAGGCCACACTGCATGATGGATCACAGCTGCTGGCGAAAATCAATGACACTACAAAAATAAACGTGTGTGTGTGTGTCTGCGTGTAATACAAATGCATGTAAAATTCCACACTTGCGGTCACATTTTCACACATCCACACTTTTCAGCAAATCCAACTTCTCTGCAGTTGCCGCTGTCATTCAAATGAATATCTCTCTCTCCTTAAAAGTCACCTTCCCTTCGGAGCAGCTGCAGAGTGCGACGTGTCGAGAAAGAGAAAAGCCACTCTGGACAGCATCGCGTCCGATAACAACCTTCGATTAATGACTGGTGTATCGGCCCGCCGCGCTGGCTGTCCTTAAAAAACAGACTAGGAGATGGCCTTTAAGAAAATAAATATATCGATTTTTCACCTGGCCTAGATAAGTTGGAGGTAATTAATGATGACACAAGTGGAAAGTGACTCAATGGGATTGAGCTGAGTAAGGTGCAGACACAAGCATTTGATGTGAAGACAAGTGGGGAGAAAGAGAGAGGTAGAGACACACACATATTTGCACACATGACTCCGAACTCCGCTGACACACAGCATGGAGTGCTGCCATTTGCCAAATGTTGACCAGGCTCTAATCAGTTGTTTTTCCCCACACTGCCTGCACAGGTGAAATAGTAATAGGTTAGTGTCTCACCGACCTACTAACAATGTGCTCGATTTAGCTGACACAGGAGCAGGAGTGTGTGTGTTTGTGTGTGTGTGTGTGTGTGTGTGTGTGTGTGTGTGTGAATGCAGATACACAAAAACAGCCCATCTAATGCACCCACTTTTCTGTGTGTTGTCTCTATCACTTTCTCTGTACTCACTCACAAGCACACACACACACACACACACACACACACACACTCACACTCACTCACTCACTCACTCACTCACTCACTCACTCACTCACAAGAAGAAATGTTGTATGCTTTAAAGGCAGGGTTATCTATTTAGTGTGTGTGTGTGTTTACCCCTCTGGTAATTCCTGTCCCGATGGTATCTGTAGCTTTAGAGAGGCGTGTAATCAGCTCATTCTGAGGTGTAGCTCATTGAAACCCGTGGGGTAGGAGAGGAGGGGAGAGAAAAACGAGCAAGGGAGAAGGGTGGGCACACTGCTTAAGAGAGCTGTTATTTGTCCTGAAACTAGTGCATTACTTCACTGCTGCTCGCACATGCAACGCCGTGCACCTTCAGCCATGCCCTTCCAACCATGTGTGCGCACATATGCATATTAGTGTGCATTTTGTTCTACAGTGTGACTCTTCCTGTGCCCTGCCTCTGTCTCCCTCCCAGTGTCCATGCTCTACTTTTCTCTGTCTGTTTCATTTTGTCTCGGGCTCTTATCACCAACGCAGGCTTCTGTTCTCCTTGGGTCTCAGACTACAAAGTGATTCTGTCTGATCCTCTCTGCTGCCTTCCGCTGTTTCCTCAGAGTATGTTCGTTGGTGATTGATTAACTGAGACCATCCGTGCGCTTACAGTGTTTGGAATTTATCAAGTTCCTCTACATATTTTTAATTGTAATCATGTGAGTGCTGTTGTGTGTTTTTGGTCTCATTGTGTCTAACTATTGTGGCCTAGAGGGAAGCTGTTTGGGTTAACTCCATCCTTGTGCCCAGAGCTCTGTAGACACTCCAAAACCCATCAGCCTTAGGGGCACTGCATAAACATGGACTGGTTCCCAGTTTCATACTCGTGCTAACTCTGAATGGGATTAGTTTTTATTCGCTTATGAAAAGCTAATCAATATGCATACTAATTAGTTCTCAATCATTAAATGTTTGCTGCTGCTGTACCACCATAAACCCCACAAGTTCACAAGTTCTGCACGTGAATGCAGAATTTTAAAAGTAAATTTTAAATGGTGATCGTGCAGCAAACATTTCAGTGTTTTAAAAAAATCTTTGTGATTCTGTTTGGGATTTTTAATGCTGTATTTATGTAATATTGGCAGGAGAAAAAGAACAGAAAAACTTCAGTCCCATTACCAGTCATGACAGCACTGTTGCCCTGCCAGTGATTCTGAGTACTTTGGCATGGTCAGTTCATGATTGGCTTTCAAGTCCAGAGTACTGAGTTATAGAAGCCGAAATTTCAGTGGCTAAGCAGCCATCTGCCCAATGTAGGGGTTAGTGTGTGTGTCGCCATGGCAGTTGAAAGGCATTTAAGTTATGTCACATAATAACATGCCTTGTATCTGAATAACTACAAATAAGCCTGAAAGACTTATTTATGCTCGTAAGGGAAAACTTAGTGGAAGGCATGGCAGTTCAGTAGTTATGCTATCACCTCACTACGAGAAAGTTGCTGGTTCCCAGTACACTGACTTCCTCCCACAGTCCAAAGTTATGCATACATATAAACTGGAGGTTAAATGATGTTTCTAAAATGTCTTTGGATGTGAGTGATTCAAGTATATAGAACCCCGTAAAGCACTTTGATTGATCAGTAAGATTAAATAAATGCCAGTTCATGTATTAGAATGTGCTCTGAAAGCCTGCCTTTCATTATATATACAACGTTGTACATATAAAATCATATTACATTCAGACTGTGACTGTGGAATACATGTTGGAAGCTTTTACCTTGGTCTGTCATATGTATGTACTGTGTATCGAGTGTCGTTTTCTTATGTAGCTGCTTTATACAATAGCTTATATGAGGTTCATATAGATTGAAATAATAAGATGAAACTTGCAATATGAAAAGAAGAAGCCTCAAGCTTAAAAAGCCTATATATATATAAACTGTATAACCAACTGTTTAGTCAGTTCATCTATACACTGTAGGCCTGAAAATGCAAAATCAAATCACCAAATTACAAAACAACCGCAGGTGTGACTGAGACCAGAACAAAGGTTACGATCATAGATGGGTTTGGTCTGAGCCATATCTACTTGCAAGAAGAAAAGAGGGCCGATCAGCCTGCTACTTGACGCCCTTCATACATATTCTGTTTTATTTTTTTAATGTATTTGTGTTTGTGTATATATACTATTTTAATATAATTTAGACTTGATCATAGAACTCATTGGCGCTGTCCCATCACAATAGAATCGCACGTTTTTTACTACCTTCTTTTACTCATGCAATGCAAATAGCTTAGTTTAGTTAAGTTTGTGTTAAGTACTTAGTCTGCTTTGTTTATAGACCTGTTGAGGCCTGTAGTGAATCTCAATCTAATCTTTCTCATAAAGGCTGGTGTTGTTTTCACCTTGTGAGTCTGTCGGTGTTTAATCATAGCTAAATGTGGTCCCGCTGACAGCTTGTGTAGCTGTGATTGAACTGAGATGGCTGTGTTAGAATTGGAGAACCCTTTTGGGGGGTTAGGCTGCCTCCCTAAGAGAAAGGTGCAGCATACAGAGTTGGTGTTGGTAGCCACGCAGAGGCAAATTTTGCATTCAGGGGATTCACTATTAAAGTGCACTTTGATTAAGTTTGTGCTCATCTGGAGAGCACTTATTAGAAAAGGACCCATACTTTGTCTTTGCCTAATAAATACAATCTGTATTTGAAACAGGTTGTGAGCTTGCAGAAACCTGCACATTCATAGCCAAGTCCACTGTATACAGGTAGATGTAGACATACATGCAGTAGTTTAGTGTGAAGGTGGACAGAAACCAAACCTTTCAGGGATTTTAAGTTTTTTTTTTTTCTTCATTTGTGTCCAATATTCCTTCTTCTAGTCCTGTATAGTGTTTCCTGACATATTTCTGGAATATTAAAACATATCTGTTTAGATAGTTGGTTTTTTTTGGGGTTTTTTGGGTAATCGGTGGTTTATAAACGTCTCGCTTCTCTCTGTCCTTTACAGTATTGCTCCAGCTGGCCAACGATGCATTTCCCAGGGACATGATGCTGGCTCTGTCCTACTTACTTGCTCTGCCTCAGGTAGGGGGACACTCGCACACGTTCTAGTAACAAAAGGAGTTGGATTTTATTTTATTGAGACCATCAGATAGTTGAGCTAATGCATTTTGTCTGCATGATCGATGTCATTTGACATTTTACACCTTTGATTTGACCTCTCATGTCATTAGACATTTCACAAGTTGTAAATATGCACCTCTCTTTGTGTAACAGTGTGAGAACAGTCCACCGTTATAGGCTAGGCTGTGCAAAGACTGAAAACAGAGGCGAGATGTAATGCAGTAGTCTACTTTCATCTCAGGCCTCTTGATTTAGAATATGCTGAAAGCAAAGAGTCAATTTGTGAAAATGCCACTATGATCGTTTGTCTTGCATGTCCTTATATTTGTTCTTACCTGCAGGTGCTGGATGCCAACAGGTGTTTTGAGAAGCAGTGTCACTCGGCCTTGTCGCTCCAACTTGCTGCCTACTACTACTCCCTGCAGATCTACTCGCGCCTCATGCCCTGCTTCAAGGACAAGAACCACACCCTTTACCAGGTCAGTGTATTTCTGTGTATGAGGGAGTGTTTGGATGGTTGAATGAATAAATGTTCTGATGTTACCTTGGGAAGACACTAGATGTACGTCTGTGATGTTGTGTAGCCAAAACTGTTTTGTTCCACAGCTCGGAAATACAAAAAAAGAGCGTTTCAGAACTGGGGTGTTTGTTTGCACGTCATCTTTTATTTTGAAAAAGAAAAATCTCTATGCTGTTCTTGTGTATGACTTCTGCCCTGCCTCATCTGCTCTACAGCATGACTTGGCTTCTGTCAAAAATAGATTCACCACATATTTTTAGTCATGTGGTGCAGAAAGCTGCTTTTGGGATGCTTAGAAAATGCACTGCAGTGCAGCTGTTGAACGCACAGACAAAAGAATCCAGTTTTAAGCAGCTAGGACATAAAATCTTGATGTGTTGTGAACAGATTATTTTTTGAAGATAGGTCTTGAAACTTTAGAGCCTCAGTGCAGGAGTTGGCTCTTTAGGGAGTGCATTTTACTGGTTGGGAGGATCATAGCAAAACAGTGTTTCACCTGTGGTTTAAGTTTGTTTCAAGGTTGCTCCAATAGCGGGTGGAGTGATAAATAGATGTGTGTATGGCTTTTGAAATGACATTTTATGTATGCTTTTGTTTAACATTTATTTAAGGAGGAAATAGTATCATAGACATTAAATGTCAGAGCAAACTGTCCACAATCGCAAGAAATGCATCTGTGTGAGTCTGGGTGATCTAACAGTGCAAATGTGATTTGATTTATAAATAAAGATTGAGCCAGTTAATTTCAATAATAATCAGCATTCTACCATTAGCAGCTCAGATTTGTAAGTCACAAAGGAGCAGGTGAAGAAGGACAAGGAAGCCAGTACTAACCAGTATAATACAGTGGGAGTGTAGGTTTACTGCATGTGTGTTTCTGTCCAGAAAAAGCATGGCCATTCGCATCAATGAGAGGCAGCTGAAGGGGAATCAATATGTTTAGATAGGGCGCAAACCCCTTTGTTAGAAATTGATGGACACTGTGTTGGGTCTGGGAGGTCATTTAAGTCTGACAGCTCAGGTGCAGGTCTGCATTATTGCAAACTATACCTCCCTATGAGCCTGAAATCTGTGTGTGATAGGAGCGTGCGAGATCCTAGAGTTTTTAGAAGACTGGAGACGAGGCAGATCAACTCGATCATATAAAAACAATGAAATGTAAGAAAAGATGCATAATATTATCATCCAGTGTAAGGTTTATGATACATAAATGCCCTAAATTAACAGTACTGGTAATTCCTAAATGCATTATTTATGTTTCTATAAGGGTTAATCCAGTAGCATGTGCAGGCTTTTTAAATAAAATGATATTTTTTAATGCAAAAATATAATTATTGTAATTATCTTTGAAGTTTTGAATTCACTGTCATACTGTCAACAGAAACATTGTTTCGTTGGTTGAATATTATCCTTGATGCAGCGTGAATTCTGTTTGTCTGCCAAAGTAAGGAGCAATATATAATTTTCAGTTTTAAATAGGTTTTTTTTTTTTTCTTGTTTTCATGACACGTGTACTCACACTCATATATACACATTCGCCTTTGTTTTCTTTTTCATACAACATACATTCAGCTCTATCCTAGCCCTTGACGTTTGCCATTATATTTCAGTATTACTCACCTTACCATTTAGCGGTTCTCATTCTCATTTGATTCCTTCAGTTATCTTTCATTACAAATAAATTAATGGATTTGAAGACTATTTTGCTGCACATCTTAGTTTTGTTATGACGATAGAATAGTGGGATCAGCGAGTGACAAAAAAATGCCAAATAATAATTAGCCATCAGAAATGGAACAAACTGGGAAAATGACTGTAATTATCCTTTTACACATCTGAATACTAATGCATTTTAATTGTGCTTTAGTTTAAACCAGCAATGCATTGTGTGCCAGCTATTGCTCGTGAAGAAGTTTTAAGCATGTTTCTGTGTAAGGCAGGTAAGGCAAGAAAAACAAGAGATCAGAAAATGTGATTGAGAAGTGAAAGAAGAGGCTGCAAAGTGGGGTTGGGGGTGGGGGGTGATTGGCAGAGAATAACTGAAGAAATGGCTCTGACCTTTTCTTTGAGTGGACCCTGGCTCTCAGGGGTTTTAGTGCAGGTAGAAGAAGGGAGGTAAAATGTTGAAATAAAAGAACAGAAAAAAGGAAAGAGGCTAGCAGAAGAAGTGGATAAGTGTGTCCCAGTTGACATTCAAGGTTAGAATTGCACGCTCTCACATTCCCGCTCACACAAGCACGCCAGTAAGTTGCTCTCCGCGCACACACTCATCCGCACAGTGACGCACACATCCTTCCTGCATCCTAATGGCAGTAATCACTCCCTGAACTCCTGCCTCAAGTGAAGTTCAAGTCCATTAACTTAAAATATATACAGCTTTTTCCTTCTGCTTCACACTTTAGCAGTTGTACTTTCATTTTTAGCTCATTTCTTCATTTTTTTCCTTTTTCTTTTTTTTAAGTTGTCATTTCCTTTTCCTTTTTTTCCAGTCTTAGTATGTTCTACAAGAGTGAGTGCTTGTTATCATTATGTTCCAGGTCTCGTCTTCGCTCGCCTCTCTTATTGAAGAAGTAGTGGCCATTTTTACCAACAGTGAAAGAAGCGTTATTGGAAAAAAACTTTCAACCTATCTACTCTCTTTCTCCACTTTCACATGTTTTTTTTCTTATTGGATTTTTTCCCCTCTCTCCTCTGCTGTGTGCTTTTTTTATGTTTCCTTTTATGCCCCACCATTGTCAGTTAAGTCAAATGGTTTGCTTTGTTGGTATGACATTTCTGGTTTATGTGTTTCCATGATGCTTCTCTCCATCCACATTATGCTGCTCTGTCCGCTATCGCTTCCTGTTCATTCTGCGTTCGTTTTAGGCTTTTTTCCCAATAGGCCTGCCTCACTCTTGTTGAATCTCAGGCCTCTCTATTTACAATACTATCTTAACTGTGCGTGCTTTATACAATTTTCTTGTGCTTTCTTTAGCTCTCGCTTTCTCTTATCTATTAAGGCGCACATTGTACTTAATGTGATATTGCATTTCAGATATGTTCATGCGCACGCTTGCTTTGCATTGCAAATGAGGTTATGGGGGGAAAAAATTACCTACCAAAGCATGTGTTTTTTATATTTGGGCATACGTGAAGCATTTGCGCGCCTGCTTTTGTTTTTTGCATTCATATATCACAGTTGGCACACATTATCGTATGCGCTCCAGTTTAAGATCTGTTTTCCTGTGACAGCGGGGGGGCGCATTTGTATGTGCGTTTGTGTGTTGTGATGTGTCACGCTGTCTCAAAGTGTTTCCCACTTGGTACTTGAAGAGCAGTAACACTGTCTCAATAACTCTCACGCTCTTTCAATTCTCTTGTCGCTATCACATAATTCCATGCCCAGGCAATAAGACGCCAAACACTCAAGCCACTGAAGTCATTCAATTGCAAATAGAAATGGAACTCTCTGTGGATTTACTCAAGGTGTTTGATGCGTTTTTAAAGCCTCAATGAACAGCTTGTTTTTACATTTTATTTCTTTTTTTTAGATGTAGAGGTTTTGTAATGGGTACTGCCTTCAAAAGGAAAATTACAAAATACGATAAAGGAAATGATTACAATCAGTTTTTGGATCAAAACTAGTCAAACATACAACATTTAATCACATTAAACATTAATAAAATGCAAATTAGTAAATGTTACACATGCTATATTAAAGCTCTTATTTATTGTTCACTGTCAAAATGAGCCTTATCTAATCAGCGTATAACTCAGTATACAAGTATTATGTATAATACTTGTGACTGCTGCTTGACATTTATGTTTTCACTGACATCATTCATACAGAGTTGCTTGGGCTTCCCATAAATATGTTAGCAAGAGGTTAGCGTTAAATATGCAATAATTAAAATCAACACCACTCACAAGTTGGTATATTGCTATAAATACTGAGTGTTGTAGGAATCCTAATTTTCCCAAGAATTATGCAATAGTTCTATAATATCTGATTTATAAACCTGACACAACTCTAGCGGGAGTTGTTGAGTTGGTGTGTTATAGCAGTGTTTCCCAACCTGTGCCGCGAGAAATGGTCAGGTGTGCCGTGGAAGATTATCTGGTTCCGCCTGATTAGTAATGGGCAGAAGAAATTACATGCTGTGAGACCACGCTGCGCGTAATAGCAATAGGTAAATATTTAAAAAGAAAAAGTAGTCAATCGGACCCAGATTAAGGCCCTAGCATGATTAGTGCTTAGAAGAAAGCAAAAGAAGGTATACTGGGGACAAACCGAGCCAATTCCGCTATACTTGGTGCTCGGGGAAAAACGATCAAAATGCTTTTCGTGACATTTTTGTTTGGTGATTTTTCTAATGTGAAATATGTGCCGTGGCTCCAAAAGGTTGGGAACCACTGTGTTACAGTATTTCAGCTGTATTTACCTACGTATTACGGCGGTAATTACCCAGTTGTATACTAAAACTAGTATTTATAATTCATCATGTAGAACATGAAGTCTTTGGGATCATATTGTACATGTTGTACATGATAAATTATGTTTGTTTACCATTGTTTAACATTAGGCTTAATAATAATTGTTGACATCTGACAATGTAGCAGTTTTGCTAAGAAGAAGCTATGAAAAATATAAAATTACATAAGATAAAAAATATCTGATGTATTTAGCAATGTATTCAAAACATTTAATTTACAATCATATCATTCTTTTCTCTTTGATTGCCTCTATTTATATATGTAAGGTAAAAAAAAATATCACTGTAATAAATTTGAGATTCATTTATTAGCATTCAGCATGTTCACTCAAGGTAAGGCCAAAGTCTTAGAGAGACTATAAATACATAGGTGTGAAAGTATAACCGATATGCTTATTGTCCATCATAAAACGCTGAGATGACATTTTCTGTCCAATTTTAAAATAGGAGTTTACCCATGTTAGCCCTGTTCAGCTGTTTTGTAACACTCACGGCCTTTACAACTCCAAACTTCTTAAAGATTCTGTTCCCACTATTGACTTTGAAGGTCCTTAACTGTTACTTTCCCATCTGATTATGGCACCCAAGCATGGCGAAGCGACTCGTGGCTTTGCGATACGGAGGCTGGGTTTCCATTATTCCCTAAGGCTTAATGAACCGATTTCCATTTGCTGCCACTGGAAGTTTTCATCAGAGTGGTTCAAGTGTTCATTTGCTAAATAGAGGTGCTCCTTATGTTAATTGCCCTGTTTATGGTGATATTGCAAAATAGCCTGTTTTTATGTAAGTGTTGCGGTCTGTTTACCTGTGCTTGTCAGTTTTGTAATGTGTGAGTGTGTGTATTGTTGTGTGCGTTTGTGTGTGTGAGAATGCTTGTGCTTTGCATAATTGTAGCTGCGAATGTGCATCTGCTGTATGGCAATGTGCTGACTAGAGAGATTGAGATTTTTTCACTCAGCCATTTATCTTTGCCTGGAGCTGCCATTCTCTCGCTTATTGAGTATTGATCACACACACACACACACACACACACACACACACACACACACACACACACACACACACACACACAGATAAACATTTAAAGCATACCCAATTGTACTATATAAACACAGAGCCAGAGTATACGATCCGGAAAACCTGCTTAGGTCTTGGTATATCTCGTTATGACATTTATTTTTAGAGTAAAAATCCCACTAATCACTATTAGATGCTTAAGTTTCAGTTTGTATTTGAAGATGGAGTCACTGAACTGGAAAAAATATTTCCACAGTTATTAACTTTATAGATTTGTTTCTGATACAACCTGAAAGCAAAGCTCAGAGTGCTCTCTCCATAACATTATGATGGGTTTTTAAACCAGCACCTTCCTTACATCTACAAACCTGATACTGTTTGGTTATTGCAGAGGGATTTTTTTCTTTTTTACAATTTCAAAAACGTCCACAGCAGAATTCCAGCTGCCAGTTAAGGGAGCTGACCTTGAGAGTGCTGGACCGCTGTGCCAGTTCACTGTAGCTGAGTTAAGTGGAGTAATGAGTTGGAAAGCACCACGATTCCAATGACTTTTCCTTCCTCTTTTTGTGCACATATCGCAATGGTACAAATTGCAGTCTTGTAGCACGATCATTAGCAGTCTATATTTTACCCATGAGAACTCTGTAAAGCAGAGCCACTGCAGAAAGGGTCCTATTAGACAAATATGTCCTCTAAAAGCACTGTTGCAGCTGACTGGGAATGTTTCAGACCAAGTAGTCTCCAAACCTTTGATTAGATGCATAAATTTGACTCTGCTAAGTTACTCCTGCTCCTCTTGCTTGTGCTGCTTTTCTTACGATCACTTCCCTTCATGGTGTATTGTGACCCACAGAGCAGCCACGCCTATTTATGGAGTAATTATTCCTTCAGAGGTGATACCTCATTTTTTTCCGCCCTGTCTTCTCACTAATTATGCGCACATACTGTATACACCATTTACAGAATTGGTGCTAATGAGGCCACTGACTGTATAGCTAAGTGTTAAACAAGACATAAATAAAACTAATTACATCATTACTGGGATACTGTCTGGAGAGAGAGAGGGGGAGACTCTTTATGACTTCTATTCAATCCTTATCACAGAAGGCAAGAGAGAATGTGTTAAATACTAGGTTAATCAGAAAAATGTGCGCATATGAGTGCTCTGTAAAAAAAAAAGTTACTATTCTGTTATTGATTGCACTGTTGGACTTTCAGACTGCTCGGAAGTTGAGAGGTAATATAGTTTCACCCACATTAGTGATGCGAATCCACAGGAGGTGATGTTTCTCGCAGCGTTGGGGAAACTTCTTTGCCAAACATCTAATTATTTTACACTGGAGTGAGTTGAATGACAACCAGTAAATCCTGGAAGGAAATATAGCAAAGTAGAACACAAAGTACTTTGAACTTATTTGTTTAAAAAAAGCGATGAATCGATAAATATTCATCACTTTTTACTCCCTGGAGTAAAGGAGACGGTCTATACGAAATAATAACCAAATGGAGAAAAAGTCACATGCTTCAAAAAAGGGAAGGAATGCCCATTTGCTCACTGGTTGACAGGCATGTGCCGTATCATATTTATATCATAATATAAATGTATGATACCATGATGACATAAATGATGTAGTGCCTTTTAATTACACTTCCCAGCAGGCAAAACAAGGAGACTAGTCTGACAAAAACAGATTAACTTCACCAAAACACACCAAGTACAGCCAGGCTAATAAAAAGGAGACACATGCAGTAATAAGGAAGAGCAAATGCCGCCTGGATGTTACTGATGGAGTTTTATGGTGTAAATGGAGGGCTTTAAGTAACTAGTTTAAAAGCTTGAACCAAGATACAACATCCCAGACAGCTTTATTATGTAATAATACCGTGCAGCTCCTGAAGACTTACAAGGCTAAGTCAATTTTAAGTGTCAAGCACTTATGTTATTCTTTTGTTCTTACATTTGATTTATGCTATTTATGTAATGCTGCTGCTGTAAATAAAGTCAGACTTCATCTGGGTTGCCAGACCATAAGTCTGGAAAAGAAAGATGCAAAATGTGCTTAGTTTGGTTTGCACTAATAGATGCTGCTGTCTGCAAGGTCCAGTCACAAACTAGAGTAAATAGTATAATGTAGTATAATGGTTTTTTTTTCTATATCATCATAAATGCAGTGCATGTCACAAACTTTCTTGAAATATTGCATTATTTCTTATAACTTTGAGGATATATTGCTGACCTGGTCACAGCTGACTGCTAAATTACGCTGGAACAAAATTATAAACACTCACCAAATGTGGAGCACAGATTTTAATGAATGGTAAATGGCCTGCATTTGTATAGCGCTTTTCTAGTCCTTAAGGACCTCAAAGAGCTTTACACTACATTCAGTCATTCACCCATTCACACACTGGGGATGGCAAGCTACATTGTAGCCACAGCTGCCCTGGGGCGCACTGACAGAGGCAAGGCTGCCGGACACAGGCGCCACCGGGCCCTCTGACCACCACCAGTAGGCAAATATGGGGTTAGTATCTTGCCAAGGATATTTGGCAGCCAGGAGGCAGCCTGGGATCGAACCACCGACCTTCTGATTAGTGGCTGACCTGCTCTGCCACCTGAGCTACAGCCACCCAATGGCTGTGCACTGAATGCATTGTCTGGGTGTGTCTTCTCTGAGGTCGGTATCAAAGACAAAAACGTTGTGGCACTTATAAGAGGAGTGTTCGACGTGGTTAATTTGATCAGTGTTCTTTTGTTCAGATTTCCAGTTGAACCTCTTAAAATGTGGATGTTGAGGCGTTGATGTTGATAGTGATAAATGCCAGTCATCTAGTGTCGCACATGAGGTTGTGGATATTTATGAATCCCAAAAGCTTATATGTTAATAATGCCGTTGATCCCCTGACTTTTCCTACGGTGAGATTTCTTGGGTATAAGTGGATGAGATACCATAAAATTTGCAACACTTATTCAAGCTTGCAGCTGTCTGTCTGCTTTTTAATCTTGACATTTTACCTAAAACCGCTGTTGTGCCTGCAGCCTCACAAAGCTCATCAGACCTTGTCAAGAACTGTTTACTCAGCCATACATTTTACCTGGATTTGTACAATATGGTATACCTTCTGAAAGTGTTCAGTAGATATAAAACATGTTGAACACACTGATATGACTTCTCATTGCGCCAGCGTGCATCAAAGTTTTACATGGTGCTATTATCTGCAGGCAAAACACTGGGAGGTAATGAGGAAAACGGCACTGAATGATAGCACATTAATATTTAATCAGGATGGCGAACTTGACAAACTCACAAATATCACCATGAAAATATTTTATTTCATAATTCAAAGGAGTTTTGATGGGTACAGAGTTGTGACTGAAGTATAATAACATGGGAAATTAAGACTGAAATGAGAGCAGAAGCGTGTTTGAAAAGATTTGTGTGTGTGACAGAGGCTCTTTATTTTTACTCTGTTCCCTCTTAAGAAGCATCACAGTAAGGTGATGGTGCTGGTGGGGGAAAGAGCCTGCAACACCAGTGGAATAGCTGAAGGGAGAGGTCTGGCTCCCCCGTCCCTCCCAGCTGTGCACACACCTACCTTATTCCATTATATTTTACATACGTTTTATACGTTCTTCGCTTTGAAGGAGGACAAAATCCCTTTTGAAGATATTTTAAAATAATGCAAAAAGCAATCGCATACATAAGAGGAAAAAGAAGAAAGAGCAGAGGTCTTACTTGCTTACTTTGAAGATAACTGGGATCGTAAAGAATACTTATTAGAAAGACGAAGGATTTCAGAGATTCTTTAATAATGAGTGGTGAGGGATGGAAGTATTTTTTTATTTATTTTTTTAAATTCAAGGGGAAATATTTTTCAGAGAGGTAGCGGCGTAATCCTGATGGGGGGGAAAGCACAGAGAGAGTGAGGGAGTTAATGCAAACAGTATTTCATCATGTTCTTCAAACATCAGCCTGTCCATCACAGTTTCAGCAGACTTTCTTTCTCACTCTGTGTTCTTTCTTTTTTGTGTCATTCTCCTTTCTGTGAAAAACGGTGTCCAAGATGGTGCCAGCATTTAGAAAAAGAAAAAAACAACTCCCCCGCCCATTCTACCCTTACTTTCCTTCTCTCATCCCTTGACTGCCTACTCTGACTTCATATCTTTCCTTGCTCCACTTTTAATATTCTCTCCATTCTACCTCTGTTCCTTTCCTATCCTGCTTTTGAACAGTGAATCCGCCACCATGTCTGCTGCCGAGGCCACATCTAAAGGCACACAGGGATAGCGAGAAGAGGAAGAGACGCAGAGAGACAGACATACACCTCTGTTTTCAAGCTCACGCATTTCCAGCAGTCATAATTACCTTATGCAAATAAGATCATGAAGTAAACCATATCATCCTGCTGGGCGACAACATATAAGGTGCCAAAAACCAAATTCAGGGGCTTATTTAATTAGAACAGAGGCGATGAGAGAGATACAACATTCACCTGCCTGTAAGTTTATATGCAGGGTGCACATAAGTGGTCCGCAGGTGCGCATTCAATGTCAAAATAAAAGACGCGCACCAGATAAGAAGTTGCAACGCGTATTCGCGGACATATAAAAGGCGCTGTTTTTGTCCGCTAGAGTGGGATGTTCGCGGCATATTCTCCTCCACGTCTCTGTGCGTTCATCATTTGTTTGAAGCCAGCTCACCTCCTGCAACCACTTTTCCGAGAATACTCGCTTCTTTTGCGGTTCGGACTCCTTCTGATATTTCTTTGGAGGTGGAGGAACACCAAAGTAATTGCTTAAAGGAGCTTCTTAGACATCTTTAAGAGTTCTAAACAAATGTCTGTCCTCCTCCAGAAAATCTTATGTATGCAAACGCGCGTTGCAACTTCTTATCTGGTGCATGTCTTTTATTTTGACAGCGAATGCGCACCTGCTGACCACTTATGTGCACCCCTGTTAATATGACAGTTTCAATCATAAATGTGTAGCCACAATCTAACTTCCTATTGGCCTGAATCAAGGTGACAGCTACGGTTCCTGATACATTTACCTTTAATCTCCCCACGTGGAATAGAAATAGGTGTATATTTAAAATTGCGTGATTTTACTGGGGTGTACCAAGCAAATTGATATAAGTCTGGACCAAGTTGGTCTGTCCCCACCTTTTTTCTAAATGATTGCCATTTTTGAAAATAGCCTCATTACTTTTCCACAGCAAAGCAGCAGAAAACTTGTGAAGTTTTACATGCCATGCAGTGCAGCAGTGTTTGAAGCTCAGTGTGTGACACTGTTTAATGATGAGCTTCAAGAACAGTGTGCGTTTGGTTCAACATGGCTCTAAAACCGTATAGTGCACCCTAGAATTTTATTTCAAATCAAATTATGGGGAGAAAAGAGAGACTCAGTTTGTCTTTGCTGGATTTTATGTTAAGTTGCACTATATACAAAGCATGACTTCTGAACAAGTTCAGAAGTTCAAAGTAATTTGCACAACAATCTATGGTAATTGGACATTCGAGTGAATTTCATTTTTATTTTAAGCATAAAATACAGCCATGTTAAAAAGAGGGTTTTAAAGCACTCTGTGCAGTCCTGTGAAAAAGAAGTACATCATTGTTGCTTCCATAGGAATTAAGATAAATAGCAGCCAGGTGTGGACGTACAAGCAAAGGCACAATTGGAAAAAGACTGAACAAGAATGGCTTGTTTGGTAAGTTTCAGTGGCCTACTCAGCATCCACATGTGGCGCTCTTCCACATTGTTTCCTTTATCCCGTCTACCTCCCTTACGCCCAACCGGTTGTGGCAGATGGCTGCCTCCTTATTGTAGGGTCTTTACCTTCAACTATAAAGCGCCTTGAAGTGACTGCTGTTGTGATTTGGTGCTATATTAATAAAACTGAATTGAATTCCCGAGGCTGCTTCTACTGAAGGTGCGTTCCTGTTAAAAAGGAGTTTTCCCATTATCCTCAAGTGCTTACTCATGGCAGGCCATCTGATTGTTGGGGTTTTCTCTCAGTTATTGTAGGGTCTTTAGCTCACGGGGCCTTGAGGTGACTCTTGTGATGTGGCGCTATGAAGCGATATGATACGATGAAAAGAAGAAGGGAAAAATGAAAAGAAAATAAATTTCTGTGGCAGGACCATAAGAGAGCGGTGCAAAAACATCAATGAACTGAAGCAACGTTGTAAATACGAGTGGGCCAAAATTCTTCCACAACAATAAAGTCATACAGGAAACAATTACATCATGCCGTTGCTGCTAAAGGTGGTTCCACAAGCTGTTGAAACTATAAATTTCTGTAATGTAATATTAGAAATTGAAAAACTACAAACCATCTCCATTATACAGCAAAAACCATAAATTAAAGCCAAGCAGCCAAACTGCTAAGAGACCCACAGTGCCTGCACTTTTTCGTATACCACTACTCCTTCTTCTACTGTTGAAGTCTAAAGCAGCCCCTGGAACCATGAGGGTAAAAATGTGAAATTTATTTTCCTTCTCACAGGCTGATCCAAAGGAGCTGATTCGATTGGTCACGCAGCACGTGTCCTCGTATTCAGATTGGCCCGAGGAGCTGCAAAAGCTGATCAGCCAGCTGCATATGTACAACGAGCGTCTGACAGACTTTACCCAGGCACAGGTGTTGCAGGGGCTCGGCCGTGGCGTGGACGTTCAGCGGTTCAGCTCTGACGCTGATTACAAGAAGGAGACCATACTTGGTCTCACAGAGTAAGTGTAGCTTAAATGTTGGTACTTTTGGATTTGCACTGTAATTGGAAAGGTGCGCTTTTTTCCTTTTCTTTGTTTCTACTCTGAAAGATTGTTCATACCACACACTTGGACATGAGTGGGAGATAATGTCAATTTCTGCTTTAATTAAATGCAATCTAAAGACTTTCTTTCTTCCTGTTTTTGTACCTGTGTGTTTAGGACACTGGATGATGGTGTTTACAGAATCGCTTTGTCTCTGGCTAAGCGCTACAGTGTTCCTCTGTGGGAGGTCTACATGACCCACCTCGAGTTCCTCTTTACAGATAGCGGGTATACACACACACACACGCGCACGCGTTCTGTTTAATTACATTTGTGCACACCCATCTGTCTGTCTCTTTGTTTCCATCTTCATATTTTAAACTCTGAAAAGTGTAGCAACGCTCCCTTTCAGTTATAACAAAACTTACCTACATAAAAAGGCAAAACACCGCAGGCTATATCAAACATGTTGTGAATGTGTGTGTTTGTGTTTTGTGAGTGAGAGGATGTGAACCATAATTTATTTGCTCTCTGACTTCATAGCTGGGTGTCTGACTAGCTCTGCACCTTTGCTTGTTTTTTCAGAATGCCAAAGGTGAGGTTGTTTATGCGTGTGTTGGTACGTGTGCACACGTGTGACTCCGTGATAAATATCCACCTGTCACATTCCGATATAAGGAAATGGTTTATGGATTCCACTTAGCAATAAATTACAGCCTATACTTTTCTCAAACCTGATCATAGCTATTCTGTGTGTGTTTCCTTCAAAACCTCAAGATCATGACAAATGTGTGAGGAATATTCTGCATCTGCAAAAGGCTTATTGATTTAACAAAAGGATGCAGGGAATGTTATAAATAGAGAAGAAATTTAAAGGGAAGAATGAATAGAGTCAAAACATGTGCAAAAAGAATTTAGACTTTTATTGATCGTTGTAGGCAAATAAATTGTTTATGTTTTACAAATCCCACATGTTTAGGAGAAGCAGTCAGCTACAGTGCAGTGCCCAACAACTGAGGCCTTTGCTGAGGCCTGTATTTAAGTTGCATGGTTCACTTTACTGGGCTAACAGTTGACCTCATTGCCAGTTTGCATATCAACGCTTTAAACAGTACTTTAAATAGTATAGTACCGTGCAGAAGACTTGAATCACCCCTCATTTCTTAGTGTTTTGCTTCTAAGTTGCCTTTTATGTTTTTTTAAAGTGGCCTTGAGCAATTCTCCAGGTTTTCTGAAGGTCTTTTACAGATTTTCTTTAAACATTTATGTATCTTAGCCTGGTGTCCTTAAAAAGAATTTGCAGAAACTGAACAAGTATAAGACAAAAAGAGGAGGTAGCAGGCTTAAAAACGTTTTCGTAATACGTTAACAGTAGCTGATCTTTGATTCCATGACCTGATTGGCACTGTATATTATCTGGGACTGAAAGGGTAAGGTTGTCAACAAACCTTTTTCCTAAGAAAAAACAACAACAGCTACAAGTAGGTTGGGGTTTGAAGCCTGTCACCTTTTAAAGTTTCCCTGAGAAACAATCATGAAATGGAAACTGTTTCTCCATTAGAGATACCAAACATTACTGTCTGTCAGAAGAGCTGGCAATTTTCCTTTCCCATGTGATGGCAGGGTAAATTGTTAAAATCACATTTTTTCGCTGACATATATCAACGTTCTAAAGTCAGTGTAGATCTCAATATGGTTACAGAAGAACAAAGTTAAAAATCCATAAGTATATTTCAGATAAAGAGAACTCTAAGGACTCATTATTAGTTTAAAGCACATCCACAGAATCAGTGTGTGCTTAGGGGGTGAGAGTGGGAGGCAAATAGATGGTGGGAGAAGAGATGGATGATAGAGAATGAGTGTCCCTGAGACAGTCCTATTAACACAAAATGTATGCTTCAGAAGAATCAATGTGCTGCTAAACACTGCCGTCGTCTCTGCCTCTGTGTATAAAGCTTTGTAGATGTTTACAAGTTCTCTTTATGGACCTGCTTTTTAATGACATCCTAATGACAGCTATAAATCTATCGAAGAGACTTGTCCAAACACAGAAATGGGTTCACATATTGGTCAGTGGAACCATCTGTTTTTACAGTTTTGGCTTTAAATCTCATGTCTAGCTCCACCTTTACATATTTTTTTCACATAAGGGCAACTTCTTCAAATATTCCTGATTTTGTCTGTTGAAAAAAAAAAGACTTCTCTTGAGCCAAGCCAACTGAATTTGTGAAGTACTTTAAAAACTGCAACCGCTGACCAAAGTGCTAAACATAGGAATAAAAATCACTACAAGTAAAATTCAAAAAAATATATACAATAAAAGCATCAATAAAACACAAAGCACAATTAAATATGAGTGAATCAATAAAATCAACATTTCAAAGTAGCTTGAAAGATGAGCAGAAGAGGTGGCTCTGAGGAGCGGATTTAAAAATCATGAAAGCCCTATGAACTCCCATCACTACTACTACTTATATGTACTTGACTGTTTCAGATCTTCATATTGAGATTCAGGTTTTAAATTTCAGGTAGATTAATAAAACTGATCCAAACAAAACCTCATTTGACCCTCAAAACGACACAGCTCCAAGTTCCTCGTGTCAGTTCCTACCTGCTGCCAGCGGCTGCTTGTGATGTATTTTCTGCACTTCACTGTGTTCCCATTATGAGAAATAAATAGTCTTTTGTGGCACGTTCCCTTCAGACTAATCCCCAGCCAAGATGTGTTTTGCTTTGAGCCTAATGAGGAATCCTCTGAGACAGAGAAAAAACCTTTAAAGTTTGTACCAGCTCTCTTCAGGTGCACATCTGGTGACCTCATATGGCAAATTAAAGTTCACATTAGGGATGCAACGATACCAAACCGATACGATACCGATACTTGGATCTGAGTACTTGCCGATACAGAGTACAAAAACCGATACTTCTACCACACACACACACACACACACACACACAAATGCAATGAATTGGAAGACAGGTTTTATTTTATTCTCTGCCGATAAAAAATAAAATCTTAATAAAAATGACCACAAAAAAATTTCAAGTGAAAAATAAGCACTTCTGTTAAATTATTGCGGAGTCTCCACATTGTAATTTAACAAAATATCACTGAACTATTGGCACTGTCCCGAGCTTTCAGAATAATAAATAAACACTTCTGTTTATTTATTATATTTCATATCACAGCTCGAGTATGCTGAGAAGACGGTGCAATCTTATGTTTTCCACGACCGGCATTGGCTGGTCATCCAGAGCGATAAAATGAGTCAGAGCCTCTGTTATTTTAACTGCCTGTGGATTTTCTCTTGACATTTTTCTTCGCTTTTCCAAAACCTGAGTTAAAGTTGGTTGTTCCGGTCCACACTGCTGACATTTTGTTTAGCCTAGCTACAGCAGCCTCCAGTTTCTCTTTTTTATCTGGAGCCGCCAGTCTCACTTGCCTAACCCTGTGCCTGTTTAGTGTGGGATGTCCCCCTAGTGGCTGTGTTTCACTGCCCTAACAGTACAGCTCCAAAGGTGCCAAATCACTATATAGTCTTTAACACTGAGTTGATTAGAACTGCTCCGTCCCAGCTGATAAAAATCTGAATCAATAAAAAGAACTTCAAGGATAATTTTTCTTATTAACTTATTAACTCCTACAATGTTAGAACCCAAACAGAGATGATGATCTCAGATAATATTTGTGTTTCTAAAATCAACTTCCCCAGGACTTCTGCTTTGCTCTGTCCAACCTGGGCACTTGACCCTTCAGACAGTTCAGGAATCTTGCAGGATGCAAATTATATTTATACTACATCTTGAAAAGGATATTAAGAAACACAGTCTTCCTTTCCTGTCAGTGCAGCTGCACTTTAACTGCTATTTCTGAATAGATTTGTTTCTGGCATTATGCATATTGTGTATTTCAATACTTTTGTGCCAGATATGACTAATTAGCAAGTGACTGACTTGACTTTGAATTTTTTGAATTTTCAGTATAAATTAAATTGAAAAATAAAAATATCCTGCAATATATATTATGTTATATATTCCTCTCATAATATTACATGCCCATAGATTGCATTTTTTTTTTAAATATTCTCAGCTAATGATGACAATTTAAAAAAACCCACATCCCTAGCATTCGGGGGGAATGTGAATCTTGCTTTTGCTATACAAAGGTTAGCTGCAGTACTGCCTGTATTCAGTTGAACGTGTTTGCTCTGTAGAGACTGTTGATGTACTCTGCACTGAGATTCTTTAAGGATTGAGCCTGGACTTCGACCATGACCTCGGGCATTACTCTAGGCATGCTTTTTGCTGTCATGGGGGACAACCAGAGAGCAGAATATGGACAGTGAGGTGCAACAGCATAACCTTTGGTTCCTCTGATGTTTTCACTTGTACAATAAAAGTATACCTGACTGTTAAAACAATGGATATTTTGGTATCTTAGGAAGGTCATTTTGACATGCTGGCATTTATCCCTCTATGACATGTGCAAACTTGTGCCACAATCTCCCAAACAAACCAGACGTCCATCCCCAACTCAGCTGTTCCTGGGCTGTTTTTGAAGGTTAGATTCCGAATGTTATGCCTCTATTCTAGAGGCAGTATTTGAATTTGATTAGTTATTTTGATTATAAAACATCTGTAAAAATAAAAGCTCTCAGATTTAAAGTTATTTCCAATTTAAATGAGAATTGGAACCAGTTCAATGAGGAAAAAATACGTGTATTTGTTAATGCGAGTTCAATTACAGCACACGCTCTCTGTATGTAATTACTTCTTCCTAATAATAGTGAGAATTTGGTGGTGACATATTTTTGATGTGTTTCAAAATGTGTATCAGGGAGAAATATTTTGGAGTTTTTTTCACTTTACATGACTCCAAAGTGCAAAAACACTTTCAGAGCCCTGTGCTGCACAGTCATTTGTAACCTGATTAATAAAGTAGAAACCCCCCCCACAATTCTAACAGCACTGACATTTTAAATGATCATTACTGCTCTTCCAAAGCTCACCTACACTTTTGTTCTTCTTACCACTGTAATTAAATATGACAATTTTATTATACACTTAGGTCTATCAAATGTGGTTAAAGTGCAGAATTTCAGCTTTAATTCAAAGGCTTTTACAACATTTACATTAATTGTTTAGGAATTACAGGCATTTGTATGCAAAGTTCCCCATTTTCAGAGGCTTTTTTTTGTCCAAAAGCTAAAAATTATTAGAAATTGCAATGTGAGACATGTTAACTTTTTTATTTTATGACAAATGAAGCAGACATAATATTTGAAGTGGATTCAAGGTGTTGAATTTGTATTTTTTCTTCATTGTAATTTTAAATATGAGACTCCAAAAATATGTCTGTCCAAGTGAGGGAAGCCATCATTCAGATGAACTTAAATCAGCAGCTCGGCAATGCCAAATGATGGTGGTGGATAATGACACAAAACTTCCACTTGAATTTCAGCTAAAATACATGCAGACAGAATTTGTTTCTGGTGGAAAAAAACATCTTCACAAGATCTAATCAAGTCAAGAACCCCTGAGGAGGTACGACTATCATTGTCATGAATGGGATTACAAAAAAGTAAAAACCAGTGGGTCCACTCAAAAGAGAGCCTGGCTCAGGAGAGCCAGATTAGACCTTGCCAGAGAACATCTAAAACTGCACGCACAATTCTGGGAGAAAAAAACTCACTGGAGAGATGAAACCAAGATGAACTTGTACGAGAAACAGCTCAGGATGTGAAGTATATCACATCATCTGTCAAACATGGTGGAGGTAATGTTATAGAATGGAAATATGCGGCTGTCAGTGGAACTAGGTCACCAGTTTTACACCAGTAAAGAAATGGGATATTTATCTATTTTTTGGGTTGGCTGTGGTTCAGAAGGTAGAGCAGGTGGTTTTATTCTTGGCTGCTCCAGTTTGCATGCCAAAGTACTGTTGGGCAACTAAACCCCAAGTTGTTCCTGACGTGTTGGAGTGTGAATGTTAGGTAGAAAACACGCATAGAAAAAAAAATGCTTGTATGAATGTGTGCAAGTAGGTGAATGAGGCCTGTAGCAGAAAATACTTTGAGTGCTCAAGCAGAGTAGGAAGCGCTATATTTGAACTAATCCATTTACTATTTACCATTTTAATGGTCAAGTTAATCTCAACCCAACAGAGTATATTTATTGAATTATGTTATTAAAATAAAATACAAAATTCAGAAAGACTCACAAACAAGCAGTAACTGAAGGTGGCTGCAGTAAAAGAAAGTAAAAGGAGGAAACAGCATTTGGTATCCATGGATTCAAGACTTCAGGCGATCATCGACTAAGTATAAAGAATAACCTTTTGTTTTAAATTCTGTTGTGTTTATCTATTAATTTTGAGCCTCTGAAATGGGGAAGGGTCTACAAATGTCTGTAATTTTTGAAACCCCCCTGAATCAAAGCTGAAAGTCTGCGCTTCAATCATAATATCGACTGATTTTAAAATCCACTGTGGTGGTGTACAAAGCTGACTTCATCCAGCAATTTATGGACCTAACTGTTATTCTCCCCTGGACAAATTGGCTCTTTACTTCAGCAGAGTTTTATAACAAACAAGAGAAGACTTCAATGTGAAGCTCCAGATATCACAGAGAAATAACCACAACCAAGAGAAAGTAGCAAATTGTGTTGTGTGAGGAGCGAAATGCCACCAAACAAACGGCAGTAGGTAAGCCACTACGCAGCAAACCTTTAATGAAGCTATCAGGCTCTATATATGTTGACCGAAAACATGCTGCCAGCTGTGGATACTGAGAAGAAGATATGCTCCTAATGTGAGCAAAGATGCAGTGAACACCTTTTGTCGCTTGAAAGAATAGAGGGGCAGGGAGGAGATAACAAAGCAGAGCTTGGCATGAAAACTGAGCACTCTCTGCCAGCTCCTGTGCCTTTGTGCAGTTGCTCATAATGCCCCTCAAAAAAAGTCCTGGCTGGATAAGTCGCAATCTCTCTTGCAATTCTTCTCGCGTCCCAGTGTTTTTAGTCACATTGGAGCTAGTGTGAGTAACTAGTGAAACATCAGACTTTGATTGGGGTGACGGGCCGCCTGCGTACGCTTAAGAGGGAGACGAGAGGAAGAGCGAGGGAGGGAGTCTTCACTTTAAGTTAGTCGTTCTGTTGACTCCAGCCTTATTAGAGCCCCTGTTGTGAGGATGATTAGTGTTATTTACATTATCGAGCTTATTGTCAGCTGCCGCGCCGCAGCCAGGCTCTATATTTTTTTCATTAGCGAAAGCCTGACAGAAAGCCCAGAGGAAGCATTGTTCCCTTTGATGTTGTCCCGTTCTGACAGATAAACAGACTTCCACTCACACAAACGCACTCCCATGAAGCCACAGATTGCTCGGAGCCCCTCGGTGACTTCAAGCAACTAGCTTTACTTCGCCTTTGCCTTTTCATTCTTTGTATCGCTCCCTGCTTAACTTTTGTTTGTGGTTCTCCAAGTTTTTTTGTGTGTCATCCTCTTTCCAGTGTTTTTGCTTGTGTTCTTTTCACTTTTTCTTTTGCTCTTTAGACCACCTGCTGATCTTGACTGAGATTTGTAGCAAAACACGCTTAGCAAGGATGTGCACACGTCTTGTGCAACCTAAAAAGCTCACTGGATACATTATTTCCTTCCCTGGGAGCTCGGATATCTCCCCTCACATCAACTAACACATTCCCAGCTATTGCTTTCCTTCTCTCTTTGTCTCTGTCTTCTCTTTGTCATAGCCTCTCCCCACTTTACCTTATTTATGTCTGAACAGATCGTCTTATTAAATGTATTCTCAGTGTGGTCTATGAAATCTTTTTTTAAAATGTATTTTTGTTGTTGTTGGAGGGACTGTATGCTTTGTGATAAGCCTGCAGATTGCTCTTGTGTTTTTGCACCACTGTTTTTAGCGCTACTGTTTTCAGAAATGACTTTGGAGCCAAATAGTCTCCATTGCTGGTAGTCTTCTCTTTGATTTTCTGTTGATGAAATGTGTGGGTTTTTCTTTTTTTTTTTGGTTAGCTGTGTTTTTTTTCTCATCTCTTTCAGGCATACTGGCTATTGCTGTCTATATGAAAGGCTCAGATCTTTCTGATGCCTGAAACTTCAAGTGTTCACACACTGCGTACCAATAGATATTTTTTTGTGAAGCCATTACAAACAGCAGGTTTTTACAACCACATATGTAAAAGCTTTAAACTGCTAGTAGGCCAGGCTATTGTTGTGTGTTTACTACAAATCCAGCTATATAAAATTATATTTTCATTTCATTTTCTGCACATTTTTCCTGTTTTTCTTATTCCATTCCCATTTTCTCTTCCACAGCCTCTCCACCAAGGATATTGAAACCCGGAGCGAATCCCTCAGCTTGTTTGAGACTTTAAAGTGTAACCCTCAGGCCTTTTACAGCCACATGGCGAAGTATGTTCTTCCCACTGTGGAAGGAACCGACCTCAACCGCCTGCTCTACTACTACACCTTACTAGATGCTGCGGGCTGTGAGCCTTACGTCACCACCACCATTAAGCCAGACTCTCATGTTAAACTGCTCAAGAAGCTTCGCGCTGTTGCCAACGGTGAGGTGTACACTGTTTTTTATTGTGATTATATAGTATATGTAGTTCGTAACTGGTATTTTGATTGTTGTTCTGACAAATCCCCCAGCTAAAACGTTTTGTTACTGACATAATCACGGTTCTCTGAAAACCAAGTGGGGGATCTTATAAAGGGGAAGCGACTTCTTGCATGACCAATCACAGGAGCTCCACTAACACCATGTTGGTCTAAGACAGACCAGTCACTGTAAGGACACAGGGACCCCTGACCCACTTTAAAATACATTTTAATCTATAACAGTTAGTCAGATTTATTTAGTACTAAGCATGCCATTACTGTTTTACAACCCTGTGCCAGGAAAATGATAGATATGAAGTTCAAGCAATAAATCTGATTAATTCAAATAGAATTTATTATTATAAAACAAATAAAACAGCGATGAAGTCTGGAAGCCTGCAGTATCAGCAATATTGGCAATGAAAAGATGTAGTTATGGTTTTAAAAAAATTCTTGGCTTTTACATTTCAGGATTTAATAAATATCATCTGGTCCTTAGCATGTTTTAAAATTAGGCAAATACAATTTCAGCTAAACTATAAAACATGCACCACATCAACCCGTGTCATTATTTAACAAAACCTAAGCCAATATACAGAAGCAGTGTGGGAGGAACTGAGTACCTCCCATATTCCCTAGCTTGTTAAAGCACCTTAAGCAGTAATAACTTGAAGTAATCATTTTTTGTATGACTTTATTAGTGTCTCACATTGTCGTGGAGGAATTTTAGCCCATTCTTCTTTACAGTGTGGCTTCAGTTCATTGAGGCTTGCAGGCACTCATTTATGGACAGCTCTCTTAAAGTCCCACCGCAGCAAGACTCCGGTTGAAATAATGGAGGTTCTGAATGTTGTTTCCCCGGGGACATTCACTGTGGCTCAAGTGAAAAAGAAAAGTTTGGACATGAAAGATGATGTGAAAAAGTACTAACAGACTGCAAGAAAAAAAAAGAAAGTAGGCAAAGGACAAGGAACACGTGATCCGTCAGCTCTAGAGGAGAAACTCACTGCAATGAAATATAAAGAAAGAAAAGAAATCCAGATTCTCCAGCTAATAGCAGGATAATGCGAATGGTGACATTTCACAATAATATAAATAATTTTTAATGAAGATAATTTAAGAAAAAAAAGAGATATTTTATACACATACATATATTTAACTTAAAATGTTAAAATTTACAGCCTCCCATTTAGTATTTTGCTTTCTTTACATGCAGTTTCATTTTTTGAATTTTTCTTATTTAACTGTAATTTTGCCTTATTGTGTTTTGGAAAACTGTAAATAATGACCAAATATGACGACTACTACTACTAATAATGATCATAATACTACTGCTAATACTTGTAGTAATAATCATAATAATGAAAATTAGGATGATACAATGATGATAACGATGATGATGGTATTAGTGATATTAGTAGTACTGCTAAGGGTAGTATTCATTTTAAATACTTGGTTTTAGACATCCTAAGACAGCCAGACCTTCATTTGTTTGTCTGCATGGTCAGAGACATTCTGAGAAATCATTGAAATGTTCTTACGCGTGATTTACGTACACACTGAGCGCGAGCGAGGGTCATTATTCCACAAGCCTTGTGGTTTGTTCTGATGTAGCTTTGTAAACCTGAGCCATGTTTCCATGTTGTTTTTAGGCAGAAGAGGCTTTCTCCTGGCAACCCTTCCAAGCAAGCCTTGTTTGGCTTTTTCTTTCTTTCTTTCTTTTTTTTTTTAACTGTACTGCCATAAGCTTTAACATTTAACATGCTAACTGAGGCCCAGGGAGTTTGAGATGTAGATCTTGGGTTTTTCATTTTCATTGAGTATTGCACTGTCTGACCTTGGGTGAATTTGCTGAAATGTCCACCCATGGGAAGATTGGCAGCTGTGAATGCATTCGCTTTAGAATGATGAACTTCAAATTGTTTGGAAATGGCCTTATAACCCCGATCAGCAGCAACATTTGCTTCTCTGATGATATTGCTGATGTCTTTCCTCCATGGCCTTTTGTTAACATACACCTCAATGCTCCATTACCTGTGATAGCAGTAAAGGCGTGTTTAGCTTTTCACACAATGCTTGTGCATTGTGTCTTAGTTTTTGTTAAAACGATAATGATGTGGTGCAATATATCATGTGTTTTGGTTAATCTGGGGTTGTATTTACCTAATATAAGACCTGGTAATGAATTGCTATGTTGCTTTTATATTGTACTGATACATAAAACTTCAAGACTGAAGTTATTGAAGTTGCAAATGCAAATAGCTGATGCCAGGCACAGAGAATAGAATACAAAGTGAGTCTGTGGGCCAGTATTTTTAGACGGGAGGTCCCAGGTGAGAGTGTACACGAGTTGATGACCCTCCCATGTCAGGCAATTATCCAGTCCTACAAGGAATGCTAGACTCTTTGACAGGTTGTCACTACTGAAAATTAAAACCCAAAACAAAATGAACCAGACAAAAAAATCATGGCAACATTTCTTGCTTTTAAATTTCTGTATAATTCCAGTTATTTAAAAAGCATTTTGTGTGAAATCATGAGGGAAGTCATTTTGCATTCGGCAAACAGGCGTATACTCTAGAAAAACAGAGTGCTGTCATTTCTATTTGCAGACTAAATAATAGCCCTCATTTACTGAAGAATGCAGTTTCTGAAGAGTGAAACGCAACAAAAAAACAAATTCATAGGGATAGTGCACCTGTTACTGGTGGGGGAAAAAACACCTCTGGCCTGTGCTGTCAGGAAGTAAAAGTCCAGACTTGAAGACGATCTGTCTCGACATGACTGATGACTCACACACAGATGCTGACATTGCTTCTGGTCAGCGGTTGTCATGTGGAATTTTAAAAAAACAACAACTGACTGTCTGAATAAAGCTAGTCGCTAACGTTTCACTGGGAAGAACAAATAAAACACCTCCGATGACATCCTGATAGTGCCAGTTACACATATTACCCTTTATGTATGATTCATATTGCCCTTTGATCTTATTCTGCTTCCTTTTTTCCCTATTAGCTCATGTAGATGTTTTCAAAGATGAAGAGTAGCAGGGTTGAACCATGCAAAACTAGAACGATATGGCTGTGAAGTGAAAAAGAAACCAATTCAGCATCAATCCTATTGATATACCAAGGGTCTGAGAGAAAGCATTGCACTCGGTCCTCTCCCAGGACATCATGTCACTGGTTCAGAGCTCCAGGCTAGAGTGCTCAAACTTTGTTGCGTACGGGTGAAGCTGGTGTCACTTCTTGGAAAAGTTCAGTAAAGGTCAGCCAGGTGTCAGCTGTGTTTTCACGCCTCACTTCCTCCTTCTGCTCCTGATAGCGCCACAGCTTTTACTGGTGACACATGTCTCTGTTTAACACACTGAACCACACATGCCCAAATCACGTACACACACAACACTGAGACATCCACATCAAGACCGGGATGCAGTTTTACATAAAGTAAGAAAAATGAAATTAACTTTAAAGGCACTAACTCCCACTGCTGCTTTTCAGTTTCACTAATGCACAATTACTGACACATCACTATATTAGCATCTCGCTGTTTTCTCCCGTTTGTGCTTCCATCACTTATATGCAACTCACAATGACAGCGTTTACCGCACAAAGAACTGTTGTTCTTGGCTGAAGTTAGAGATGTATAAGGAAATCACATGTGCAGGTGGTCTGAATGGGACCTTTTATGAAACAATCCAAATATAAGCCCAGCTCTTCACAGGGGAGACATAAACCATGTAAACAAAGCAAGATGAGGCTCAAACTGCATCTTCGGGGCAAAAGGTTCCTCAGCAGTTGATGATCCGTGTAGAAGATGAACAGAAGACCAGTTAGTCAATAGACAGAACAATATGAACTCAAGGCAATTTTACATTGTTAAGCCTACATTTATTTTTACAGTGTTGTACAAAACTCTTGAGCCTTAATTCCTTTTTGATTACCTCCACTGAGGAGGTTATAATGAAGCTTTATAGAGCTATTTAAAACAGTTTCTTACTGCCACTGGTGTACTGACCTCATATAGTAAATGTTGTCAGTACACCAAGTAAATTGTAAATCTGATGTCAATTTGGACCTCTGGCTTCTTCTTCAAGGTCAAATAAGGTCAGATCTTCATAAAATGCCTTTTATCATTAAAACTAGTAAAAATTATAATACCTTTTTTGTAATGCCAATATTTAGGGAATGATACTATTATATTGGTATTCTAAATATCTAATATTTCTTATAGTTTGTATGCAAATATGTCACATTTGACCTCTGGCTGTATTTTTACATTTCACATCTGCCTTTCTTTCAAGTTGACCTTACACTAAAAGTATTCAAATTAAAGCATTGTCAAGAGGAAGTTAGAAATATACTGTAGTATAATATTATATAATACCCTCAAGTTAGGGCAGCACGGTGGTTAGCACTGTTGCCGCACAGCAAGAAGGTCCTGAGTTCAATTCCAACATCAGGCCAGGGTCTTTCTGTGTGGAGTTTGCATGTTCTCCCCGTGTTTGCGTGGGTTCCCTCCGGGTACTCCGGCTTCCTCCCACCGTCCAAAGACATGCAGCTTGTGGGGATAGGTTAATTGGATAATCCAAATTGTCACTAGGTGTGAATGTGCGAGTGAATGTGAGTGCGAATGGTTGTCTGTCCCTGTGTGTTGGCCCTGCGACAGACTGGCGACCTGTCCAGGGTGTACCCCGCCTCTCGCCCTATGACAGCTGGGATAGGCTCCAGCGCCCCCCGCGACCCTGAAAAGGATAAGCGGAAGCGAATGGATGGACCCTCAAGTTAATATTGTTATTAACAAATCAAGTCCTCTTATCTATTACCTACTCCAACATAATGTTGTTATGATTAGAGTCAACATCTGTTATGCTACCCTTATCTGATTTTTACTGAACTACAAACTTCTACCAACTTTGTAGTTCTGCCTTGGTGGAGGTTTGCACTCTGCTCCTAGAGTACTTCTTTTTTATATTTTTCTCCCCACTAGCCAGACTTTCTTGTAATTTTTTAAACTGCTTGTGAGCAATAGTTCTTCAGGCTTTCTGAAGGTCTTTCAGATTTATACTTTGGACACTGCCTACTATATCACTCATTTTAAGCCCAGTCCTTGTACATGAGCATTTCCAGAGGAATGCTTTTTATTTGTTTAGCCACTTAACATTGACCTATGAAACCAGAAAAGGCCTAACTGAAGGGATGAAGCAGGGTTGTGCCTACACATAACGAAAAACTTGGCAAAAAACCTATTTTAAATTGTATCTTCAATTTCGGAGAACTTGTTACTAGCAGCCTGTCACAAAAACCAGCTGGTTTCATATGCTAGATGTGGCGTGACGATGAGACACCATAGAAAATAAATAACGGTGAGTGACTTCACATGGCCACAGGCAAAATAACCGCGGGCGAGCTCAGCACAGGACCTGATAATAAACTCCCAAGCAAGTGACTGAAGCGGCTACCAATGAGATTCATGAGTACTATTGATTGAAACATGAACCGGTAGTAAGTACATTAAGAGGTTACCTAGGTAGCCGGAGCCTTGCATGTCGACCGGATGTCACCTTCAAAGTAATGTCCGATGAGTGAATTGGTTTCAGTGGACTCAACTTTGGGAAAGGGAAACTGGGAGAGAAGGTTCAAATTACACAAGAAGGCAGTCTTTGGAATGTCCTTCAAGAAGCCCGGAGAATTAATCCTAAAGACTACTTCCATAAATGACAAGAAAGCTTACTTAAAAGAGTTCAGGCTGTGTTGAATAAACGTGGTCTTACCCAATATTGGCTTTCAAGCTCAAGAGAATTGCACAAACACTGTTTTAGCCTTATTTACGATATTTGCATAAATTTTGCCACATTTCAATAAATTTCGGCCCCTATTTCCCATTTGTCTAGTAAAATATAAAGAATCGAAAGGTGACTCAAGGCTTTTGCACAGTATTCTGTTTTTAAGAAATCTTTTATACAGAATGCAGAATAATGTCTTGATTTCAGGGAAGCATGGGTAGAGCTGCTAATGTTGCCCTAAACCCGCTTAAAAACACAGAAAATAAAAGAAAATGGATGCACTAGTTTTAAACAGGCAGCATAGATGCTGACAGTTGCATAAATGCCGTTTAGCCATGGGGAGAACCAAAGTCCATGCTTTATTGCACCACATAAGCTACCAGGAGTTGCAGCATCGTGAGTACTAATAGATTAATGCACATGCATATACACACTAAGCCAGATTTACTTTATATGCATGCACAAGTGCATATAGTGACTTTGTGACAATAACACTTTCACGCTAACACTTTCTGTGCTGTATGTCTCGCTCTCACTCACTCATTCACACACATGCACACACATACTGTTGAAACATAACCCACGTATTCACACTTCCTGCAGCAAAACTGATACACAGGCTGTTGCCGTGTCTCTGGGGCCTCTAACTTTCTACCAACACTTTCCAACTCCTCTGACATGCTCATTCAAAATGACTCATTTGCAGTCCTGAACAGACACATGCAAACTAGCCCGCCCAGATGTACTTACAGAGGCTTTCAGAGGAGTTGGAGACAGGTGGCGTGTGTCGAGTGCTCATCCCATTTTCAGACACAGTACCGGGTGACCGTCTGAGCGGACTCTAGTGGAAAGGGGGAAAGAGGCAATATGAGGAGTGGGTGGGGCAGGTGAAGCCGGAGGGAAAGAGTACATATGTAAGTATCTGCGGTTTACATGTCTGTCTGGGCCTGTCTGGGAGGTGTGTGTGTGTTTGTGTATGTGGGTTCAACCTGGAAAGTTTTGTGTGTGTGCGTGTATGCTTGCGATTGTGTGAATGATTTCAAGCAGCATTGACAGAACCCTCCCCACAGGCAGACCCGTGTTAAAATATTTAAAGCCCAGACAGGCCATGGCGTTGCTACAGTAATGCGTCTGTCTGATAGCGCTGGAGACCAAGAGCACACCACCGGCTCTCTCGCTCTCTCTCATACACACACACACACACACAAATGCCTACTCCGGGGGTGCTGCAGTGGTAAATATGATGCACACAGACAGTTTGACAGTCAAACTGTACATGTTTGCATGCAGGCAGAGACGGCCGGCACCCCTTTCACACGCAGGTCACACGCGATCCTCGTTGTTCACATCCGCTGTTTACTCTTTCCTGAGATGCTTTTCATCTCCTGATGCTTTTCTGTCATGTGATGGAATATTCAACGTCCTGTGCAAATCTCTCGTCTGCTTGGTTGTCACAGAAAACAGAAAGAAGAGTAATACATAAGCATGCACTGTATGCACGCTATAAAAATGGTACATTGTGTTCCCCTTCCGACACAATGCAACTGTTATACTCTGCCGTGGAGAATAAACATGCTTATTGTTCATATGTAAATACTCTTTTTACAATTCCCATTATTGATCTTAAAGTTGTAGCAGTAAAAGGACCTTTGTTATGCCATGTTTAAAGTACCTTGAGCTAAACATAAAGCTAATGTAAAGCTACTACAGCTTTTTGTAAGTGTTCAACATCTACCTTGCACAATTGAGACATACAAAGGAGTGTAAAAGATCCCAGTACACAGGGACAAGAGATGAGCATCCAAGTATACTTGTTCTTTTTTTGATCATATAGCTCGAGGCTTCAGTGAAGAGGCAAACACGTTTTTTAAGGTGGAAGCGTTGTAAACGTGTAATATGTCTTTCACGCTTGCAGGTTTGAACTATCGGAAGCTCACGGATGAATCTTCGGATCCACTGGCCACTCTGCAACCAGTGCTGACCAGTCAGAACGTGTTGTCCATCTCCAAACTTGCCAATCGTTTGCCTTTGCCCGGCGGTGGTGGTGGGGCCACGGTGTCTGCCAGTGCAGTCCACGCAGTATGGCTGCAGAAGGTGTTCTGGAAAGGGGACCCCCAGCTGCTGAAGAGACCCCCTCAGAGCGACCAAGACTACCTACACGCTTACGACACTTGTGCCAAATACCTGGACAGGCTGGCCCCTGGCGACGCTGTCCGCTTCCTGGATAACATCACCTTCTCTCTTGATGCATCTAAAAATGTAAGCCTTAATTGGACCAAACAGAGGGCATTTTTTCATAGAAATTATTCTATGACGGGGGCGGGGGTCGTTTGAGCGGAAGAGATCTATTTTCTATTACTTTCTCAGGTAGGAGCTGTGATAGGTAGACAGACTCTGGTTAATTGCAGCACAGAAGGTTTGTTTCTGCCGCAAAGGCAGGATTCAAATTCAAATTCAAATTCAAATTTTATTTGTCACACACACACAACCATACACAGTATGACATGGGGGGTGAAATGCTTGTAGCTGCGCAATGCCCGACCATTAAATGACAGAAAAAAGATTTACAGTATTTACAATTTACTACAAAATTTACAAATTAACTTAGGAATTTACAGTAAAAATAAAAATAAATAAAAATGTGCAAACAGCAGAGAGAGATTATAAAGATTATAAATTATAGGAAATTATAGGAAATGTGTGGTGGTGCGTGTGGTGATGTGATGTGTGTGAGAGTCCAGTCTTATAGTGATGTGTGTGGGAGAGTACAGTCCTACACCTGGTTCAGGGCCCGAATAGCCTGGGGGAAGAAGCTCCTCCTCATTCTCTCTGTTTTGGCCTTAAGGGAGCGGAAGCGCTTCCCAGACCTCAACAGTGAGAAGAGTCCATTGTTGGGATGGGAGAGGTCCATCATAATCTTCCTAGCTTTGGACTTGCACCGCTTGGTGTAGATGGACAGCAGGTCAGGGAGCTCTGATTGAATGATGCGTTCGGCTGAGCGCACCACTCTTTGCAGATCTCGTCTGTCCTGCTTGGTGCTGTTCCCAAACCAGGTGCAGATGTTTGCCGTCAGGACGCTCTCGATGGTGCAGCAGTAGAAGTTCTTGAGCACCTTCAGTGGCAGATGGAAGTCTCTAAGTCTTCTGAGGAAGAAGAGACACTGACGGGCTTTCTTAACCTGGGTGTTGATGTGGCAGGACCATGACAGGTCCTGAGTGATGTGGACACCCAGGTATCGGAAACTGTCCACTCTCTCCACTGGCGTGCCACTGATGATGAGGGGTTTGTAATTCCTCGCCTGCTTTGTGGTGAAGTCCACGATCAGCTCCTTAGTCTTGCTGATGTTTAGGAGGAGGTTATTCTCCTGGCACCAGGTCTCCAGGTTCCTAATCTCCTCCAGGTAGGCCGTCTCGATGTTGTCGGAGATCAGGCCTACAACAACAGTGTCATCAGCAAACTTGACAATGGAGGTGGTGTCTGATGTGGCTACACAGTCATGAGTGTACAGTGAGTACAGCAGGGGGCTTAAAACGCAGCCCTGAGGCACTCCAGTGCTGAGTGAGATGGAGGGGGAGACTTGTTTTCCCACCCTCACTGATTGGGGTCTGTCTGTGAGGAAGTTGAGGATCCACTGACCCAGTGATGAGCTGAGTCCTAGATCCGTCAACTTGGTGAAAAGCTTAGAGGGAATTATTGTGTTGAATGCTGAACTGTAGTCCACGAACAGCATCCTAACATAATTCCCTCTGCCAGTGTCCAGGTGACTCAGGGATGTGTGGAGCAGGTGAGATATGGCATCGTCTGTGGAACGATTAGTCCGGTAAGCAAACTGAAGTGAGTCGATGGTGGCAGGAAGTGAAGAAGTGATGTGATCTCTCATCAGTCTTTCAAAACACTTCATCACAATTGAGGTCAGTGCTACTGGACGGTAGTCATTGTGGCAAGCGGGCTGTTGTTTCTTTGGAACAGGAACTATAATGGACTGTTTGAAGCACGTGGGAACCACAGCTTGGGCCAGGGAGAGGTTGAAGATCTCCGTGAACACCGGTGTTAGCTGGTCAGCGCAGGCTCTCAGGACCCGGCCAGGGATTGCATCTGGTCCTGCTGCCTTCCTGGTGTTCACCCTCCTGAAGGTGTTCCTCACGGCATGCTCTGTGATGATGAATGCATTTTCTTCACTGGTGCACTCCGAGCGCGCGCAGCCGTTTGTTGTTTTCATTGCTGCGGCGTCGAAGCGAGCATAAAACGTGTTCAGCTCATCAGCCAGTGAAGCATCGGCATTCATCATTGAAGAAGCTGGTCGTTTATAGTCCGTTATAGTCCGCAGTCCTTTCCACAGGCTCCTAGAGTCGCACTGTCGTAGCTGTGACTCTAGTTTTTCCCCGTAGCTCCGCTTTGCCTTTCTGACCGCGCTGCGCACGTTGTAGGACGCAGCCTTGTATAGGTCCATATTACCGGAGACGAGCCCTTCATTGTAGGCAGCGGTGCGTGATCTCAGAGCGTCGCGGATGTTTTTATCCACCCACGGCTTCTGGTTGGGAAACGTTCGGATGATAGTTCTTTCTGCTGTGTCGTCCGCTAGTTTCCCGATAAATCCCACAACCGCTTCCGTAAACATGTTGATGTCGTCAGAGCTGCGCCGAAACATGTCCCAGTCTGCGTCATCCAGTGCATCCTGCAGCCCGGCCACTGATTGGTCCGTCCAGCGAGCGACCTCCCTCCTGATTGGTGGTTGCTGCTTTAGCCTTTGTTTGTAAGCAGGCATGAGGAAGATGGCGGCATGGTCCGATTTCCCAAATGCCGGCAGGGGTTGAGCCTTGTAACAGTTCTTGAACGGGGTGTAGCAGTGATCTAATGTCCTAGTGCCCCGGGTGGGGCAGTTGATGTGCTGGTGAAGGTTGTGAAATGTCCGTTTGAGATTCACTCTGTTAAAATCTCCCATAACAATGAGTGCGGCATCTTGGTGAAGTGTTTGTTGATGTGTGAGAGCCTCATGTAGCTCACATAAGGCAGTGTCCGAGTCCGCGTGTGGCGGAATGTAAACAGTGCAGGCAATGACCGCAGTGAATTCCCGAGGGAGATAGAAAGGGCGACATTTAACGATCAAAAGTTCCAGATTGGGCGAGCAAGAGCGTGTGAGTGGGTAGATGTTTGTGCTGTCGCACCATCTGTTGTTCACCATCAAACACACTCCACCACCTCTTTTCTTCCCCGACTCCATTGTCCTGTCCATACGGTAAACCGAAAAGAACCCCGTCGGCTGCACGGCGTGGTCTGGTATCGCTGGGTTCAGCCAAGTCTCGGTGAAGCAGAGGAGGTTGCAGTCCCGAATGTCTCTCTGGAACTTGATTCTGGCTCTGAGGTCATCAAGCTTGTTCTCGATGGATTGAACATTGGCTAGCAGGATACTGGGCATGGGTGCGCGGTGTGCGCGAGCCCGTAGCCTGTTCCTGATGCCGGCTCGTTTACCTCGAGGCCGTCGCTTAGGGTCGCGTCCTTTGTTCTCTCTCAGGATCTCCTTTGGCCAGGTTGGGTCCGGAGTTAAACATGGTGAAATGTTCGTGTATTGTAGACCAATAGAAACCAAAGTGTCTCTACTGTAGCGAATTTGTGTGTTTTGCATGATGCCCATGCAAGATTATGGCAGATATAGCAAAAAGTGACGAAAAACTGCAGAAAGTGGAGAAGTTGGGGCAGAGCATCCAGCACGGCAGCCGACCTCACCAGCGCCATCTTTAGAAGTTCTTTAGAAGGATTCGTATTTGGTTAAAGGGAAGATTGTGGGGATTTTCACTCCCTACATCAAACTGTCATTTTCCTCACTCCACACTCATCATGGTCGTGCCGGTCTTCTCTAATGCCTGTGGCCCAATTTCTGGAATGCCAAAAGCCCTCTCCTAATTTCAAATACATTATTCTGTTCCCATCCACTTTCTGCAGCCTCAAAGCACATACCAGTCATGATTTATAAAAGAAATTATAAAATTTCACAAGGAATGTCAGCCACATAATTACAGGACTGTGAAAAATTGTCCTGCAGTAGACTTAAAGTGCCTCAGTGCACCTTATCAATAGTAGCCTGCTGTTCTTTTTTTTCCCCTCGCCCTGGCATCCTGCCAACACCCTTCTCCAGACCTTCCCTTTTTTTCTATTTTTGTCCTGTGTCCCTTCTCTTTCCCTACCACTCCAAGAGAGCTAATTGATCCCTCTTGACTTCAGAGCCAATTAAACTCCAATTCCCAGCAGGCAATGTTTTCGCTTTGTGTTCTTTAACATGCAGATTACCTCTCAGGAAGACACCGTCCGCTCCCTCTGCCATTACCATCCCTCTCTTCTCTATCTTCTGTCCTCCTCGGACGTGCAAAGGGAAAATCGAGTACCTTCTCACATTTAGGAATGTTTTCGACCTTTTGACCATTGGGTGGCAATGATGAATTGATTCACCGTTGCCATCGTTGATTAATTTCCTACAAGGCCAAGGATTGAAATGCATGTCTCGGGCCGAAACTTCCCATTGGACATTTTTTTTCTGAAGGGAAACAGATTATTGATCTAAGCTAACCTCTTTGGTGGATGCATCCCATCTTACTCAACTTCTAACTTCTTTTCTAACCTTACCCGAGACTCTGACTGATGTTGGCTCTGAATACCTGGATTTGATTCAGTAGGATACACACTTCATAACACATTTGTACAAATACAAACAGTACAAAGGGCGATCGTGGCTCAAAGAGTTGGCAGTTCGTCTTGTAACCGAACGGTTGCCGGTTAGAGCCCCGGACAGTCTCGGTTATTGTGTCCTTGGGCAAGACACTTCACCTGCCACCTACTGGTGATGGCCAGAGGGGGCGATGGCGCGATATGGCAGCCTCGCTTCTGTCAGTCTGCCCCAGGGCAGCTGTGGCTACAACTGTAGCTTGCCTCCACCAGTGTGCGAATGTGAGAGTGACTGAATAGTGGAATTGTAAAAAGCACTTTGAGGGCCCCGAAAAGCGCTATATAAATGCAATCCATTGTTATTATTATTATTACTAAATAAACTCAATTTAAATGAGCGTCTTACTTGCCGGAGAAATGTTCTGACGATCTCGGTGAAGATTACAGCAAATTCAAAATGGGGTATACGTAGCACATGTTGAAAGTGTGAATGTGTGTGTGTCTTGTCGGGGTCTAAGTTTGTGCATTTCTGTGCAAGCATAAAAACCCCCTGCAGCCCGAGGCCCACTCTTCTCCCCATGAATGGTTAACCTGCTCAGTCTGAATAAAATCAATTACTCCAGGCTGGCAGCTATGATCCCTCTCACTCAAACACACACTCCTTATACACATGTACATGCTACTCAAGTTCCTGATAGTATTGAAATGCAGATAGATTAGGTTGTACCTACCTCTCTTTAACTCGGTCCATTTTAAATGAATTTATGAGTATATAACTTGAGCACCTCTCTCTCTGCTTCTCTATGCTCAATTCCACGCCTCCCCAACTTCCACCTCTCTCCTATTCTCTTTCTTCCATCCATTTCATGTCCAGTTGAGCATCCAAGCGAGGTTGGAGGTGATAAAGCGAGCCACCAAAGCCCTGCGCCAGCTGGGTGAGAAGAACAGGAAGAGAGGAGGTGATGACAGTAGGGAGCAGGAAGGGACGGACCCTGCAGGAATGACTTTTGATGAGGCTCTAGCACACCTGCAGCAATCTCAGGCCCACCTGGACACTCTGAGTCATCCCTTCATTTTGTCACTCAAAGACAGCCAGGAGGTAAGCCCCATCTGCCAAACACTTGAGCCATTTTATTCTTTTTCGGAGAGTGAGATTTGCTCTTTGTGTAAATGTGCTTTTAATGATCCATTGAAAGAACACACAAAGTTTAAGTGTGATATTTGCCAGCTGGTTAATTAAATTGGGGACAGAATTATTCTTTAGCACGCAGTACAATGTATTGTGCAATCATTCTAATCCACAAACTTAAGTGGTAAATAATTACAACTATTATCCAGCAAAACACAGTTTGTTTTCATAGGAAACACAAAGAAACTCAAAGAATTTGCATAAAAAATGATGCAAAAATCAAAAACGCATGAGCTGATCTACTTTTCAAAGAAATGAGGCATGTGGCTAGTCACACAAAAATGGTTCCAAAATAAAGCTAGCTTGTTTGTGTGGATGGATTATTAATATCATTATTTATGTTTTTGTGTGTACTGTATATATAAAATAATCATTATTGCTAAAAGAGCAAATTCTTCAGTTGCTTCTAACTTCTGCTTTTAACTGATCAGCTGATCAGCATCATCCATGTATAAACTCAATTCAGAAGTCTTCATATTGTAAACCTTACATTCATAGTGCTGTGCAAAAGTCTTTAGCCACCTCTCATCTCTTTATATTTTGGTAAAATTCGCGATTTCTTGAAATGTGCAACCATTAATGCAAAAGCAGTATATAAGAAGAGTTTGTACCATTCTAACAGCCTGAAAGTCAATATTTGGTATGACCACCTTTATTCTTCAACACAGCTTGAACTCTTTCAGACAAGCTTTCTTGTAATTTATTTGAACAAAAAGCCTATTTTATGCCTGTCAAACTTTGTTATCTTTGGCATTTTTCATAGACTCAGCTAAAGAAATGAGAACAAATTATGTTTCTGCAACAGGCTGCTAGTAACAAAGTGTCTAAAAATAAGTTTTAAATGAGTTTTTTTTAAAGCTGTCTGTTATTAGTAGACACAACAGCGTTTCATCCCTTGAGCTCGGTGTATGTCTGGCTCCTTGGAAGCAAAATCAGTGAAGAAATGCAATCCCCACACAAATACAATTGCCTATGGAGCGGTAAGTTTAATAGGCCCTAAAGTGAAGAAGACATTTGACTCTCACTTCTTACTTCTTTGCCAGTTCATAAGGTCACTTTTGGCTGTACATACAAATGGTGCCTGCATATACAGTACTTGTAACGCTTGTGTCTATGTGTGGGTATGTGTGTTGTATATTTTGGGGGTGGTTCTGCTCGGCTAAGCTCTTCCCAGCCTCAGAGGGGCCAGTCAAGGGTATATTAATGTAAATCTGTGGTCTGCTGTTTCAAATGAGCCCCGCCGTATGGATGTATATACGATACAAGCACCATGCTGTATCTCATTAAGCAAAGTCACACTGACTTACCCCACTGTCACCTCACTGTGGCTGCCTGTGTGTGTATACACAATCTGAATGTGGGGCTAGAGAGAGGGGACATTATAACTTGGCGAGCTAAGTGTTGCTATGCGACAAGATATCATTGAAAACTGGTGATTTCTGACCCCCACACTGTGCAAGTTAATAATATTTTGTCCCAGTTTTAACTGTGTTTAAAAGCACATACCCTCCATAATAGAGTGGAAGACACAAGAATTACCAGGCAGAGCTTTAGGGCAGAGTCACTGGTGCATACATGGGCACACACACACACACACACACATACACAAGCACACACACAGACACTGCATCCTCTATAATATAACTTTCCTTTTTTTGGTGGAGGATGTGATTGTATCCTTGGAGATGTATTAAAATAAGGGATATAAGAACCAGAAAAGGGCAGATAGGTAGGGAGAGATAGATACAAGAAGCTCTGTAGGCTCTGTTTGGCTATACTGTGGTCGTTTATCAAGTGTACGTGACCAGCTGCTAGAAATACTGTTAAACCTTTCTAACACAAAGAATCAAAACACAGAGGCCTTGACCTACAATAAGGACATCAAATGGCATGTTCTTGATATTGTAAATAGTGATTTTTAAACTATTAACTCAAGCAATTGTGAGAAAAACAGCAAAGAAAATAATAACAACAGATCGTGTGATTTGTCTCTGTAGCAGCAGGGCTATTCCTTTCTATGTTCCATATTCCTTTTGATGTGGTGAATCACATACTGTGGGCTATGAAAACCATGTCCTTGATAATTACACTTTAGAGTAGTATGTAATATTAACAAAATTAACAATAGCCTTTTTTTTCATCCACACACTGAGGCTGCACAATGATACACAGAGTGGCTAAGATCTCCATTATCCTACCAGCGTCCCCCATTTCCTCCAGGTGAAATGGGAATCCCTATTACATGCCTTTTTTCCCCCTAGCTGCTACTCTTTGGAGGAGCCTCATACCCACTACTTTCTTTGTCCTTAAACTCTCTTGTGATCATAGCTAAGGATTGGAACAGAGAGCAATGAGTAGAGAGCTTAGTTTCATGACACACTCATCATGTCATCATCATGTCCATTTCCTCTAACTGGCGCTTTACTTAAAGTGCTAATTTTTTCTGACAGGCATTCGTGGTCTGGCTCTTGGCACTGAGTGCTGCAGAACACATCCGTGAAACTAAAAGGATATCCACAAAAGAGATGTTACACAACAAGACACTCTTCAGGCTTTATATGATATTATGCTTTGAAATTTAATATACAGAGAAAATATCATGCATATTTGATATTCCTAGCATAAATATGATGTCAACATAAGGAATGTATGTATTTGAGTAACCTGAATACTTACCAGCAGATTTGTTCGGTACACCTGTTCAACTGCACATTAGGGCAAATATGCCAATCACAGAGCAATACCTAAGGGTATTTAGGTATGAAGACAGGATCAAGACGACCTGCTGAGGTTTAAACTGAAAATCAGAATGAGGAAGAATGGTAATCTAAGTGACTTTCCACATGGCATCATTATTGGTGGCAGACAGTCTAGTCTGTTTCAAAAACGTCTAATCTATTAGGGTTATACTGCAAAACCATTTCCAGGGTTTACAGAGAGTGATCCAAAAAAGAGAAAATCCAGTGAGCGGCAGTTCATTGGGTGAAAATGCACTGTTGATGTCAGAGGTCACAGGAGAATTGCCAGACTGCTTTGAGCTGATAGGGACAGTTAGAACAAAGGTATGCAGAGCACGTTGAACCCACAGTCATCGGTTAAAGATGGGCAACAGTTCACACAAGCTCACGTTGTCAGGTAGCAACATTGAGATAGTAGAAGTCAAATTTAATGTAAACAATAGGAATGTCGTTTATACACCACAATGAGCCTGATTAGCTGACTCATGTTCAACACTTTGTGACCATAATGAACCCATCTTCTAATGGCTTCTTCCAGTAGGATAACTCACCATGTCACAGAAGCCCAAATCATGTCGTGTCTTTGGCGCTGATTTGGCGCTATATAAATAAAATTGAATTGAAAAAATTGAATTGAATGTCAAACTGTTTTCTTGAACATGACAATAAGTTCATTTCAGACGCACAGCAGATTGCAGTTCACACCATATCTCAATCCTTTGGGGCATAATAGAATGGGAGACTCACATTATTGATGTGCAGCTGACATATCTGCAGCCAATATGTGTTGCTGTCATGTCGATGTGAACCAGAATCTCTGAGGAGTGTTTCCAGCACCTTGTTGAATCTGTTTGAACATGTGCCAAACACCTTCACTGTTAAAATAGCTTATGGATTTGGACGATTTCCAAGTGGTATTTTAATGGTGGATTTGGAAAAGACACACGAGACACAGAAAGCACAGACATCACATTTCCTGATACTGCGACTAAACTGTCTGGATGTAGCTCCCTGCTGAGAGTTTGTATCAAAAAGCGACCTTAGTTTAGGAGGAGGGTCTTTCAACGGCTTGAGCTCAATTCTACTGCAGCTGCAACAGGCACTGAAGGGTTTGTGATTAGACTGAATGTTGGAAGGTTCCCTGGGGAACATGACAGCATTGCAGCAAACGCACACCAAATCCATCTTTTATGCATGAAATTGAATCGCATTTATGACTTCTGCAGCTGCCTGGGCTGAAGTTTCCTTCTTGCTCTCTGGACCTGAATTTTTTCTAGTGCTGACTTGTTGTATGTCACTGACCCTGAAAGTGTTTACAATGTTGTTTGAAATTGGACACATGAGGAACACATTTTAATTGAAGGTTTTTACTCATTAATTAGTGTAAATATTGAACTGGAATGACCAGTAATCATCCCTCTAAAACAATATGCAGTGCTTTTACTTTATATGCCATGTAAAAAAAAAAGGTTTATGGAATGAATAGTGAAAAGTGGCCATGGTTCAACAATGATTAATGAAACAAATCAAGATGGGATAGAGTAATTACTGAATCCTTTCATGCATATACTTTGAGAACCGGAGCAAGGTGTTTAAGTTCATGTTTTTCTTACAACTAATTAAAATATGGATATCTTTAGAAGTGCATTATTTTTCAAAACTTATTCTGAAGGAGTTATTTATTTGGTCATTAAAGTAGTAGTAAAAACAATATGCTGAAACTCATGAAGCATGTTTTTTTATATTAGGTGCACTTACTAACTGCTAGTACGTATTGGACACCATGTGTGAAAGGAGGAAAGTATCAGCAATTAAATAACCTTTAGCTTCAGGCAGCTCCAAAGACCTTGTCAGCCTTATCCTCTGGCATTTGTGCTCGTAGCGTTTAGCTGAAAAGTCAGATAGGGGTGTAAAATGTAACAACCAGAGGCATGTGACCATGCATTAATAGAGCCAAAAACCTGATAATGACACTCACACATTGAAAATGTCTAAATGGTAATATACAGTGCCAGGAAAAAGCATTTGCCCTCTTTCTGATGTCTTAGTTTTTTGCATATTTGTCACACTTAAGCTTTAATATTAGACATAGATACCTGATTAAATGCAAAATGCAGTTTTAAAATTTTCACTTATTAAGGAAAAAGGTTATCCAAACCTACTTTAGCCTACTGTATGTGAAAAAAATAATTGACTCCTAAACCTAATAAGTGGTGGTGCCACTCTTGGCAACACTATTGCCACCATGTTGGACTGGTGGGTTGATTTTTTTTTTGTAATATTTTTTATGAAATGCTGTATTACTTTTAGATGTAACGGGACTCAAACCTCCCAAAAGTTGTCTCATCAGTCCACAGACTATTTTCATATAGATGTGTTTTTCTTTGGTAATTGTGAGACGAGCCTTTCTGTTCTTTTCGGTCAGCAGTAGTTTTCGTCTTGAAATTCTCCCATGGATGCGTTTTTGCCCAGTCTCTTTCTTAATGAAGAGTCATGAACTCTGACCTTAACTAATGTAAGTGAGGCCTGCAGTTGTTCCGTGGCAGATGTTGTTCTGGGTTCTTTTGTGACCTCCTGGATGGGTCATCAATGCACTCGGAGTAATTTTGGTAGGCCGGCCACTCCTGGGAAGATTCACTACTGTTCCAAGTTTTCTCTGTTTGTGGATATTGATGTCAGTATTTTGTTTCTCAGTTGTCTCTTTAGATCATGGCATGATGTGTTCCTCTGATAAAGTGGTGAATGTCATCTCATCTTTACTTCTGAAAGAAACGGCCTGTCTGATTTTGTTTATTTTTATTTAAATCATTAATCATTTTACTGCCAGGGTTCCAGTTGTGAGATGCGTTGGTGGCGAGTTTTCCAGTAATATTTTGACCCTATCCTAACATTTTAGACCTGAGTGTTTATCTTAAGAAGAACACATTTCTCAGTTTTAACATTTCATATTTTGTTTTTACCCAGCTTTAAATTTGCAAATTATTACATTCTGTTTTTCAAAAGAGGTTATGATTGAGAACCTAACTAAATACATTTTGTACTTCCTACGACACACATGTCCTTGATCTCTGACAATTTTGTGCACTTTTTTCACAGTGCCTTTTTTCCCCTTAAGAACTCTTTCTGTCATCTCATTAATATTAGTTTGTCTCTAATGTCTTAATATTTTATGGCCCCTAAAAAGATTGTGATCTTGTACATTGAGATTAAGTCTACTACCTCAGTCTTTAATCATTATTTTTAACATTATTGTGTTTAGCTACTTTTTTCCATGTTTTGTTCCTGTTCTAGGAGCAGCTGCGGGCCTACAGTCAACTTTACGATTTGTCACGTTCTGAGAGGTCAAAAGTCTGTGAGTTAGCAGTCAATATGGCAACTGATGGACAGCCCCTGGAGCAGATTGGAGAGCTTCTGCGCGTCACTGTTGGATCCTTAGACCTGTCTCTCAAAAGTGTCCTTCACGATGCTGTGGAGAGAGTAGTCGCTGCACTCAGGTATTTTATTTTTGATGTCAAGGTTCTTGATGTTCTACAGTATATGCAAAAAAACTGAGGTTTCAAGTGCTGTCAATACCCATGTAAATACTGAGGTAGTTTGCAAAGATATGCACTGCCAAATGTTAGATAATCTGCTTTTAGTAACTTCCCAACAATGCCCCTACATGCACAATGACAGAGAATCTTGAATCTTGAAATATGGATAATTTTGAGAAATACAGCTTTTTCTTTCTGGTAGCACTTTCTGTAATGGCTTGGTAATAACATGTTAATAATGGATTAATGTTTGATAAGCAGTTTGTTAATAAATGAACTAACTAATATTGCATTTAACTAAGTAAATGCAATATGCAATTACCAAATTAACAACCAAGTAGCAGCTTGTTATTACTAATGTAATAAGAGACCACAAATGGTAGTAATGTAGACATTTAAAAGGACCAATGAGGTAAAATGACTAGTGCAACAATGTAATAATCTTAATTATTAACTCTATTAACACATAAATATTACTGTTTTTACGGAACTGTAATATAAAGCGCTACTCATTTTTTTGACAAAAGGTGGATGAGCTATGAAGCTGTAATCAGTTCAGTTCAGTTCATTTTTATTTCAAACATTTCAAACATGTGCCTTCACAATCATTTCAAAATATCATTCCATTATTTGTTTGAAAAGGAGTAGGCAGAAGTATTTACTTAATTGTCCCTACCCACTCAAGTTTTACTTCATTTAATTCATTTAATTTTATTTTAGTCTTAAATTAAAGACATATGAAACAAAAGTAAAGCAAAACAAAACACACATAAATCAAAAACAAGAAATTAGCAAGCCCCCCACAGTATAGTTTCTTTCATATGAAAAATACAGAATGTGTATATTTGCAGATACACAAGTTATGGAAAAACAAACAAACCAAAACAAAAACCCCCAAAAAAGAACCACAACCACAACACCATTACCAGCAACATTACCGTCCTGGGTTAACCCTGTTTTCTTCATTCTTATACTTATTTAAAATTATTTTTTTATATTTTACTTTAAACTGGTTTATGTTTTTACTTTCTTTTATTTCTTCTGTTAGACTGTTCCATAATTTAACTCCTGCAACTGAGATAGACATAGTTCTTAAAGTTGTTCTAGCACTTTGTATTTTTAAATTCCATCATGAGGTGAGCAGCTTAGTTTAAAGCTGAAAGCAGGGGAAAACTTGTAATCTGGGATTCATAAAAAAAAATACAAAACCACAGCTTTCAGAGATTCTCCATCTCAAGACATCCAGACCGTTGGTAACTCTGGTCCTCCTCTTAAAACATTTTTAGCTATAGTTCTTTTTCAATAGAAAAAAACACACACGCATAAAAAAACCTGAAAAGTTGCCTTCAGCTGAATGCTCTGGACTGCACTCTTCACTTTTACCATCCTGTAATGGAGCTCATTCTGTAGTCTCTTTATAAATGCAGAGAGTGCTAAGACCTTCAAAGGCAGGGGTTTAGAAGCACCAGCATCCACAGTTGGCTGCATTGGCTGCCAATTGTGACCATTTCTCCACTATATATAAATATATATATGTATGTGTGTGTGTGTGTCTGTATATATATGTGTGTGTATATATATATATATATATATATATATATATATATATATATATATAATTTATTTATTATTTTATTTTTATTATTTTTATTTATTTATTTATTTTTATTTTTTTGAGAAAAGGGTGTCAATTGCATTCAGAGACCAGTTGATCAAATCCATAATTCTCTTTAGGTTTTAGAAACCGACTGTGAGAGAGTAGAACTAAGCAGGGAAGATAAGGGAGAGGAGAAAACGTGTGTCCGCCTCCTCCAAGAGCCAAAAGGATCACATACAGAAACCTGTACAAAGAGATGAAATCGCTACACACCTCTTACTGCAATCAAATTCTTTACCGCAGCCTAGCTAAAATAGCAAAAATAAACAAATGAATAAACAATATATAAATCTCAAGCTTCAATTTAAGTCAAAAAAATTCTCCGCCTGATGTCTGAAGCTAGTGATTATTTTTGTGGTTGTAAATCATAGATTGTGTTGCACAACGCTAGACCCCCTGTTAGTCCCAAGTTGTTCAGAAAATTGTTAATATTAGGACAGTGTTGAAAAATAACAGTTGTACAGTAGTCTTGTGTGCTGTGTGCTATCAAACATACCACCAGCTGTGACAAGCAGAATAAAGGAAGGAGGACAATTTAAGATGTCAGGTTGCTACGTGTGGCTCCCTTTTGTGCTAATTTAATCTTTTTTTCACATTCGCTGTTGCGCCTTGCCAAACAACATTATCATCTCCACGTAGCCCTTTCATTATCTGTCAGTGCAGATTGTATGGAAAAATTAATGTATTTTTATAACTATCCAGATGTTAGTGTGAAAGTGTTTACATTCAGCTCAAAAGCAGGCTTTTAAACATACTGTGCGCCACCTGCTGACACCACCTACGACCTGATCTTTGTTGGTTGTTATCTGAAAATATACTGTATATATATCTGTCCACTTTGGGCTGAGCATGTTGGTGGGAAGAACACTGTCAAAACAAATGCCTGAAGTGTTGAACTGAATCTGCAGTAGCAGTAGCTGCCTGTGGGAGTTGGGCTCACAGTCTTTTATTGGTGTTTTCCTGCTCCCAGAATTCAAAAGGAAGGCAGAGATGATTCACCAAGATGTGTCTGCAGATGTGCTAGATGTAAGGGCCGCGGTAAACACTTTGTATAACATTGTATAACATGCAACGAATACATGTATATGTTTGTTACTTAGTTTCTTGAGAAGAAGTGAGCTAAAACCCATTATAGAGAGTTGTTTTGATTTAACATACTGGAAGATGATTTTTTTTAATGATTTTCCTTTTTGCTCAGACAGGCAGACCAGCGAGCAGGGTTTAACTGACAAAACCAGATATCATCAGGCCATCTGATTGGCTTGATAAATGAGTATCACCCGCTGTGATTATAATCCTGCCTCATTTCCAGCTTTTTTTTATAGCTGCTCAATGGTGCATGCTTCAGATAAATGGCACCTGAATCTGCAGATACACACACATGCACAGGCACTCACACACACAGTTGTATTTGTATAGACTTGGAGGTCATTATCCCTAATGAACACACACACATACACACTTTATTGCGTGCACATGTTCTTCCCTTTTCTCTGATTCATTATCTTTTTTATAATTAATGCAGCCTGATACAGCTGTTCCCCTCCAGATCTCACTCCGCTCCCATACACACACACTCACACACAGAGTCTGGGTGTGTATGTCAGGTGCAGGACTGCACACAGAGAGAGCCCTATTTATTCTCTGGGGGTTTTCTTTGCCTTGAACACGCCACTCCGTGTTCTTACATTATGAATATCCCTTTATGCGTCGACTGCGTGTGGCTGCGAGCGTGCGTGTCCGTAGTTTCGGGGCTTTCTTGAAGCATTGTGTTTGACAGTTATGAATGAGGCGGTCTTGTTTTTGGCTCTCTCAAAGCCTTGAGTCTGGTACAGCAGGCATACCTGAGCCTCACACTAATAGCCGTCTTTTGTATCTGTCATAACTGCTTTGTTTGTGTGTGTTTAAATTTAAAATGTAAGTAGTGAAATCCAATAAAGAAAATGCTGCGTCATCTTTCCACTTCTTGCCCAGATCATCTGTATGTTGTGTGCGTATAAAGCGTGTGTGTGTGTGTGTGTGTGTGTGTGTGTGTGTGTGTAGGCAGTTATATGTATTGGCCGGGGCATACGTTCGTTTGTGTATGTGTATGGATACAATTCCAGCAGAAAAGTGGAAGTGAGTCGGGGGAAATCACCTTTTTTCCCTCCCCCTTTGTTTCTTTCTTTCATTGTGAAAAATGGCCTGTGAACATATGGTGCGCACACACATATACAGCAGCACCCAGAGCCACTCTACAAATGCACTAATGATGTACCTTCTTAAGCTTACCTACTATTATGTGGATTTAAACCTCATCTCATTACGCCTCTTTTTATCATCTTTAAATTATTAAAATTAACGTGTTCTTGTAAATTTCCACCGGACTCGATGAGCTTGTCACATTGGAGATGGCTATTAATGTTTTTTTTTTTCCTTTTTCATCTTGTCTGTAAGACTTGAAATAATTTTATGATGGTTAATTTAACAAAGGTTCACTACCTTCAAACATTTAATTGCCGCCAGACACATTTTTAACTAACACCGTCCCTGAGAGGAAGCCTTTGATTTTTTTTGAAGTTGCTGTCCCTTGACATTGTGCTAATTTGAAAATCTTATCTTAATTAGCTGATTATGTAAGATGATCATGGTGATGTGGTTTGTTTTTCAGTGGAGACCCATGCGCCCTGACAAATTACCCACAACCCCTCAGGGTCCTGGAGGCCATGGTGACTGCTGTGCACAACAGTGCGCAGAGTGGGTAGGTTACATCTGTCATCTCATACAACATACTTACAGTGACCCATTCTCTGATTTCCTTTGTAGTCCCTAAACTAAACTGTCCTCACACAGCCAATGTCAGAGTACTTAATCGCTTGTATTTTGAGTTTTATGTAAATCAACTAAGCCTTAAAGATTTTCTTCAGCTTTTGTCACCCTCTCTTTGCACTCTGGATCTTTTCAGTTCTATTCAAGGGCTGAAATTAACACCTGCTGAGTGTTAAATATCAGTTAAATGTCTGATAAATAAATGAAGATAAATTGACAAAAGGCACCTGGCAGCCTGTCTTGTAGATCTTTTTGACGATGAAAACATTTTGACAGCATCTATTGTACCCTGGTCAGCTTTTTTTTTTTGGTCAGTGTTAAAATTTCCCATTTTACTGTTAAGTCATCTCAGTATTAATGGTAATTTTATTTATATAGCACATTTCATTACATGTGATAGGTGAAATCCGCAAAGTAGTCAACTTTATTTTTTTTACAATTATTATGGATGTTTTAAGGCTGTAAAACCCCTCACTATACACTTTATACATTTTTCTCAGACCGGTATGAACATTTTCATACTTTTCTCTCTTGTTTAAAGACCCTCAAAGTTCAAACCTTCGTAGAAAAATAAGTCTGTATTATAGAATGAAACCAAAGATCAAACCCTGTTTTCAGGGTGGGAACATGGGAATAGAGCAGCTGCGAGAGAATTCAACATTAACCTCCTAGGACCTGGCGTCCACATATGTGGACATCACATTTTGGGTTATTTAGACCAAAATACTAAATTTTGCTCAACATGGGCCTGATTTCTACTACGAGGACATTATACTGCTACTGTTCTATCAAAATTTTAAACAAATATCCTCATATGTGGCTCTTATTTTTCTTTAAAAAAAAAAAAAAAGTTTAAAAAAAATCTGGTAATTCTTTGTTTTTACATTAATTGGGCCTCAACATCCCCAAATATCAAGGAGAAATTAAAAATGCATGTCGTGGAAGAGTTCGGGTCTTAGGAGGTTAATGAATCAACGGTACGGAAGTAGGGGAAGCAAGAAGAATGAGTTGAGTAAAGTTTGACGTATCTGACTGTTTTGTTTCGTTTAATGTGCTTCATAATGCGGCGTGCCTTATGGTCCGAAAAATACGGTAACTTCTACCTTCCTTTAGCATGTCCAGAAGTCCAACTTTTTGTGCGACGGTTAGCATCGTCCTCTGCCTTTTGGGTGCTACCACAGGTGTCTTTGACGGTGCAAAATGTTTCGTCGACATTGTTGTGTTTGTTGGGGAGAAAACTTACAAAGATACAGCACTTCAGAGTCACATTGCTAGCGATTGAAGATTTCTGTAAATTTGACAACTTTGACACAACGTAACTGTAGCTATAGTTGAATCATTTAGTTTGTAAAAAAACCCAACAGAATAACGTACTCAGTTTCCTACAGCTCAGTTTAACGTCCTCAAATCTTTGTGCAATCTGTCTAACAGGCAATTTCTTGTTTCTTGAATGAAACAAGTAAACTACTTGGTAACATTTAGACATCTTAGTGTGAACTCTACACCTTGTCTCTCAATCTCTGTCTCTTTATCTGTACCTCACTTTGCCTGCTGTCAACCTCCCTCTCAAATCCTTCTGCAGTGACAGTAACGTCACTTCAGATGACCTCCTGGCTTGGCTGCGTCCATTCTGCGGTGACGCGTCTCTGCCCGTGCTGCCTCGCATCGACGTGCTGCAAATTCTGGAGAGTAACTTCAGCCTTGGAGACGGCGACGTTCGTCTTCTGCTGCTTTACAGGACTCAGGCTGTTCTCAGGGACAGAGAGGTAATGTTACTGATGCTCTCACACGCGTTTGAAGTTATGAAGATTTAACCCTCATGCTAACAAAGTGAGAAATATACTTTACTTGACAAACAAGTGCTCTACAGAAGCACATGGTAAACTATCTACAGATGGGTAGAGAGGTCTGAATTTCCTGTTGTCCATGCTTGTACATTTTCAAAAGAATATAGAAGCAGAGAAAATAAAAAGGGAAATGGAAAGAGAAGAGAATCATTAGTGTGAAGACATACAAAAACACATGTGTTAGTTTTAATAGCACCATCAAAAATAGTATTAAATGGTTGTGATCATACAAAACAACTTGAATATAACATCTCTGGGATTATTCTCGTTTATGATGGACTTAGACAGTTGGAAAAATCCACAGCCTCCAACCTAAAGACCACAGGGAGTCGTTTTCAGTGGGCACACTTGCACAGCTTCACATCCAGGTTTTGGAGCAATACACTGTCATCCAGAAAACTGTCTTGCTCATTTCAGTAATGCTCTGCTAGACAACATTTGGCATTTTGCAAATCATTAAATTGTATTTTTAATTACATTTGACACAACTTTTTTTTCTCTCTTTTTAAAAAACAAAACAGGATGTCACATTTAGTGTAAAAATAAAGTAGCTGCATGCTAAAAGATGTCAGTGTAGGAAAAGTGCTTCAGTTTCTTGACAACATGAACACATGTCAGTGGAATCTACTTAACTTTGAATGTGTGGAAACAATTTCTTAGATGTAATTAGAGATAAAAACTATGAGTCTGAAGCTTGTAACCCACAGTGGGTTTTGCACAAGCTCCTACAACCAGGTTTTAAAAATCATACTAAGGGATAAATGTTTAGATTCGAAATAACTGCATAAATATATGTGAGTATTACTAATCCGTATGTGTCATTTGCATATTTGCAGTAGTATGTAACATATATATGTATGTGTGTGGCTGTGGCTCTCCCCTCCTCCCTCCCTGGTATAGCAGACAGCTGACTGGCTAGTCACTAAGTTATTTGACTGACTAATTAATGGCCCAAGCTGGATAATTAGTGTGTAAATGTATGCAGGCAGCCTTGGGCCATTGTCAGCGCAGGTAGACAGGTGTGTGGGCCCGGACTCTTTAACTAATTAGGTGAACTCCTAACATTTGGCAGGTTCTGATGAAATATACACACACACAGGCAGACACACGTGTGCACACTTAACAGAGCGTACATCCAAGGGATCTGTTAATTAATCTTGTAAAAGAAGTCACGTTGTAAGAACCAGACTCGTTTCAGATGAAGTGCCACTTTCTCTCATCACTCCCTAAGGCAACCAAAAGGCCTTTAAGCGTGAGAGTGGGGTTCTTGTAGCCAAATGTCTGTTTTAACTTTGATTATTCAAGATTTTTGACTGTTGAAAATGCTTTTTGTGTTTTCCCATCTGTACTGACACTCTCGTCCAAACGCATGCACAACAACGCGCACTCACTCTTTTATTTATTACATTTTGCCTTAATAATTGTAGCAACTTTTCATTGTGTCAGCTGCTCGACTGGAAGCAGTTGCACATTAATCATGTTGGCTAGGCCGGTACCACCCGTAAGCAGAGCTGGCACTGACAGCAGGAAGCTGCCCCAAGGCCACGCCGGAGACTTTGTTGTGCCCCACTCTGACCTTATCATGCTGGCTTACAGCATGAAAGGGAGAAAAAGTGTAGGAAAAGGGGAGAAGTGGTGCTCGCTTAGAAGAAATAAAAAAAAGTCAGATTCTGACAAAGGTGACAGGGGAGGAAGAAGGAAGGAAAGAAGTTGGTAATGTTCCCCCTCTCCTCCCTGGTTCCTTAACTAATCAGCGCAGCTCCTTCTTAAAAGCATCCCACAGACTACATATTCATAGAAAAATGCCACATCTAAAATACATACGAGTATATACCCAGCCCTCCTGTGTCATATGCACATATTACTCAGATAGACATGGAAAAGGGTTGCCTGCTGTGATTTCCATGACAACCACGGTCTCGAGCCACAGTTTGAATCGAACTGAAAGCACTAGTATGTTTCTGTAATGCTTCCTTTTCAGCTTCTGTGTGTTTGCTGTTCTGACAAAGATATCTGGATGACACTGTTTTCAGTGACTGTTTTCTGTTTTCAAAGCACAGTCTGTCTCACACACACACACACACACACACACACACACACACACACACACACACACACACACACACACACACACACACACAGTCTTTGTTTGTCCTTCAAGCTCGAGCCCTGGGAGCTTGAGGGCTCCTGTGCAGCATCTTTGCACTTTTGCGGTTGGTATTTCTCGAGCTACTCTTGTTCCTTCTTCCTTCTTCTTCTTGCTATTACTTGGTATTGCTCTATCCGTATTTTTCACAGTAGAACAGAAAAATTGTATCTACCTCTGCTTTACAAACAGCCTGTAAATGGCTGGGAACTAAGGAGCCCAGTTTCGGGACTTTTTTAAAGCAATGCTGCCCCATTCTTGGCTGATATAGATTTCTAGCTCCTCAACAGTCCTGGGTCGTCTTCTCAAATTTATCATTTCATGCTTCTCCAAATGTTTTCAGTTGGTGGAAGGTTTAGAGTGCAGGCAGGCCATTTAGTCACCGTTCTTTTCTGGATCATGTATGGATTCTTCTTTGTGTGACAGAGCTTTAATGTGCATTGTATGTATAGGCCTTTTTGATTTTAATTTATGAAAAGTCACTGATGATTCAAGAGGGTCACAAAGCTTATTTGTTCTTCTGTTATTATAAGTAATTTTTAATTATAAAGTAGAGATGGCACGATACCACTTTTTTATGTCCGATACCGATACCGATATCATAAATTTGGATATCTGCCGATACTGATATGAATCCGATATAGTGTGTTTTTTAATCAATAAAACGTTTTTTTTAATATCTTGCTGCATTTTGTATAAGTTCATACTCAAGTTTAAATAAATAACAACACTAAAGCTATTCTGTTATACCTGTATGTAAAAAATACACTGCGCCCAAAATATTTCATAGTTCAGCAATACTGTGATCAAACTAATAACCTTAAACCTGCTCCATCCTCCCTATTCTGGTATTTTAAAGAGTACTTAGCAGAAATATTAAGCAACCTAACTAATAGGGTTGCAAACTCCCAGCAAAAAAAAAAATAGGGAACCACCCTCCACCTCATGATGCTTAATCGATGTAATCAAATTTAATTTGATGCAGGGGGAAAATGCACAAAAATAAATTATTTTTCAAGAATAATTAAATAGATTCAACATCTTTCTTCAACATCTTTGCAGACTTGCAGACTGCACAGATGGTATCTTCCCAAAGGAAAAAGTACTAGCTTACTAGGGTATATTAGACTTAACAATTACTATATACAGTAATGGACTTCTATATATTTTACATCAGATTAAAACTTTGGGTGTAAGAGTCAGATAATTATTTATTAAAAGCTAGACATTTTAAATGAGAATAAGAAAGAAAAGTATGTCTTTGTGCCCCCTTTTCCCTGTTCATGCCCTATCGGCCCCCCTGGCTAAACTTTGCTAGATCCGCCCCTGCACAGTTACCAGCCGTCAGCTACGTAGAAAAAGATCCTGGTGTAGAAAGTAATATTAAATAAATTCTAACAACAGCTTATCAAGCTTAATAGTGCTGCTGTTGTTCAGCCGCTGGTTTCCTCTTTCTGGTGAGAAGTGGGCCAAAAACTAAGAAGAGAGACGGACTCGCGACAGAAAAGCCGATCAGCTGATCATGAAGCAGTTTCACGATTGAAGTAGCAGCAGGAGAGAGAGAGAGAGAGAGAGAGAGAGAGGCAGTCGCTCCATAAGCTTTACAAACATTCAGAGATGAACTTACACACTTGCTTTACTTCTCTCTGGGAAAACTTCCTCGGAGATGAAATGCTGGTTTGCTAGCAGGTTACAAATACACACAGCCGCTCTATCACGTGATGCACACTGCTGCCGCTACGGTTATGAGCCGAGTTACGCTGTGTAGCAAGTTTTGTGAGGTGCTTTTTTGATATTTAATGGATCGGATTACATTTTTTATTTCTCGCCGATATCCGATCCAGTAATTTGGGTCAGTATCGGACGTCCATCTCTATTATAAAGTAATTTCATGAATGAGGACGCAACAATGAAAAGTCCACTGTTTATAACAAATTAGATTACTGTTTCATGCGACATGGTGCAAATTGATTCAGTGAATTTTATCAATGGGTTACAGATATTGACCTGGACTAGTAAAATAAACGTTAAAAAATCGATTAAAAATGTATCAGAATGTATGTTAATGAGGTTTTGGAGCAAAGATGATAAAGTCGTGGATGCGAATGATAATGAAAGGTTATTGTTGGTCTGCTGTTACGCATTATAATTGTATTGTGGATCATCAGTCCTGTCAAACTGACTGCTAACCTTTTGGTGGAAGGGACAAGCTGAAAGAAACTTAATTTCAGTCATTAATACCAGCTCACAATGCAATTCCTTTGGTTGTAGACAGCTTCCAGGCTTTTAGCATGAAGAATCTAAATCAGAGAGCCAGGCTTTGCCTGAAGGTAAAATGAATAAACAAAACCACAGATTAAACAAATGAGATATAATATGCTAATCAGCGAGCTTTAAAAGATACTAGAAGCTGGATTTTGTTGAATTTAGTCAAATTGATTAACCGCTTCTTGCTCTGAAAGTAGGTGTTTACAAAGACATGAATCGCACATTTTTTAAGTTATAAACTGTAAAATTTTAGTTACAGTTCTAAATTGTGCTAATAGGTCAGAGCTTGTCCAGTATATACCATATGCGGACAGTAGTTACTTAAAGACCATACAGTCAAAGGGACTTGTTGAAGGCAGCTGTCCACTGGGGTGGTTTCCTTAAGAACTATACTTTTTTTAGTGCCTTTCAGACAACCAGTAGAAACACTGATATGATGTATTAGCCAATGAAGAGCTAGGCAGCAAGCATAACCAGCTGGAGGATATTGGTGATCATGATAACAACAGAATTGCAGGGGGGATGTGGGGTTGAAAGTACCTGCTTTTTGCTCTTTTAAAGTATAGTAAATAACATTGCAAGTATCTAGTTTCCTGATATACGTTTTAAGAGTGGAAGGTGCCATTAACCTTAGACAGAGGCTTTCTCTGGTAAGCTGCTCCTGAATCAGCTGATGCATCTAAAACTTTGGAATAGGATAGAATATAATAGCTCCTTATTATCATTATACATGTACAACAGAATTGTGGATTTTGTACTTGCATTACAAGCACATGCCAATTCAGATGCCACTTTGTTGTAGGTTTATTTTTCTTTTCGTTAGGCTTAATGAGTTAGGAGCAAAAGCTTTTACTGTTTCTCTGTTTTTAGTTGAGTTCAGCTAATGTTAAAGTCCTTCTGTAAATGTGTCCTACAGTTTTCCTGCTTTTTTCCCCCTCTATAAAGACATCTTGAAAACTGGGATTTTGATCTGGACACTGATATTAGACTTAAGTTATTCGACTTAACAAACGTGAAAAGCTTCTTGCAGTCCAAAATGACCTATATAGCATGTCTCTTTAACTGTTTCCGATTATTCATTGTCATCTGATAAGCTTCTAGCAAGCTTTCAAATCTTAAACCTCAGGGCACACAGCTTGAACTAATGCACCTGCACTTCAGTATCACCAAGGATGAATTTAAATCACCTAATACAAAAACGAGAAATAAAGGACTATCCATTTAAGCCTGCAATAACAGATCTTCACGCCACTATAGAGTAGCTAAAACAGGGTATAAAAAAACACTGACACCATTTATGTTAAGGCTGTGACCTTCTTAACATATATTTTTACATCTGCTAGATATAGAGCAGTTTCAGGATTCATATGGAGTATATACATATATATACATATATATGTATATATATGTATATGTATATATGTATATGTATACATATACATTTCTGATGAGGCGTCAGTGAACAGTAGACATCTTACCTTCCTCACATATCCTAACTTGATTTACAGAGTACAGTGCCTGTAATATTTTTGTCTTAAGCTGGTTACGTTGTCGTTTTTATGTCACACAGCCAGACAGGCGCCCATGCATTCCGGTGTGCCAACTCATGATAGAGGCAGACGTGTGCTATTATGATGGATGCTGTTTTGTTCTGTGGTGACCAGACTGGGTCAAGTTGGGCTGTGTCAGTGGAAAGGCCAGTGCATGATTCACAGCCGCTGCTTCATAAAGACCCACAGATGATACATCAGAAGGAAGTGAGAGAAAAGAGAGAGGGATAACGATGGATAAAATATATGAAAAGAGAAAGGAGTGAAAGATTCAGATCATGTTGAATGAGAAAAAGGCAACAGCGTTTCGCTTAGCTTCCCAACACATCCTCCTTAGCATTCCAACACACTATGTAGCCAGAAGACGTCTAAAAAGGAAGATATTAATGTGCCCAATTGTAATGCTGACATTTAGGTAGTGCAGGGTGGGGGTGGGATGGGACGGGGTTGATACAGGAGAAGAGGCATAGAGGCTGTAAGATGTGAAGTCAGGCATAGATTTTGTGACTTAATTTTGAATGATTAGTCATAAGAGCAGGGCATTCAAATGTCAACACTGTCAAGATGTGAGGGTCTGTTTTGCCTCTTTAATGGGCCTTTGTGTATATTGTCCATTTGGCCTTTTTGTCACTAACAGCCGTGTACTTAAGGTTATTTCTTTATGACATTTCAAAGACAATCAGGAAACGTCGGAAAGCAAATATGTGTGTAAGTGTAGGTGTGTGCGCTTATTCTGCATAGGTGCACACTGTACTTTGTGTATACTGTGCTTGTTGACGTAGCTGCCATCTCTGCTACTGCCTTGATTTCGTATTGTGGCGATGTTAATTAGTATCCCAAATCCCATGGCAGTGCTAGCAATAATGGCCACACACACACCTACACACACTCAAGTGCAGTGAAAGAAGGTGGCTCTCTGCATCAAAGCCTTCATATAGCTTTTCACTGTAAATGTGAAGGAAAATCACATGCATGTCTGTGTGGGTGAATAAGCAGTGATCACAGATTGATGCTACGTGTCTCCGTCAATGTCATGGATCATTTGCCGTGAAACACTGCTTTGATGCTGTTTGGACCAAGCGGTGTATCATCTATATAATAATATGGATGAAGTGAGGTGAGCAGGATGGGCTCTGCCATTCCCTCCATAAGCTTCTCTGTAGCTACACCCCCTCCTGACCTCACACATTAAATCCAACCTAGCCTGTCTGACTTTTGGCCCAAAGGTCTTCTTCTCCTTCCTTTTTCCCCCCCATTTCACATTTCAAAATGTCATGTCCTTTTCCCCACTTGCAATTTATTGATTATTTTTTATTCATATTTGATATGGTTGAAATTATGGGTTAGTCGGCCAAACATATTCCCAAAGTATATAATTATTCAGGTCAATCATAAAAACATATTTTTTTCTTTATTTTCACTTTCTGCAGTATCCAATTATTTCCTCTTTGGCCGTTCTTTTTCATGGCCTGTCTTGATAGCAGAAAGTTATATCTAAACACACTCCTGATTCTTGTTTCCCGCAGTCTTTTTTATCAGTCTTTGCTTTTGTTTCGTTGATGGAATTTCCATTTTTATGCACCAATTAAGCAGAAAATTATAGAATACGTCTGTTTTTGGGCTTTCATGCATATGTGAACATGACAGGCACAATATTTGAAAAGGGCTTAAGACCTCAGTGTGTTTTAAGTGTTGTTACAAGTGCACATGGGTTTGCCAACACATGGACAAGCATATATGTTTGCTCACGTCTAACTGCATCTCCCCTCCCGCCATATCATAAAACACCCCATCACAGCTGCTGTATATTTAAATATTAAGGCAACCGTTTGAAGTATGCAACACCCGAGTGCTAAGATAAGCCTTTGTTTGACATGAAAGACGTTGAAGGATGGCATACTATTTTGTTGGAACTACAGTCTTTGTTTGATATGACAGGAATACAAACAGAAACACAAGTGGGATTGTTTCTGGTTGACAGAACAATGGTGTTGTTGATTATTAACAGGCACAACAAGGAATTGTGTGCAAAAAAATAATAAATAAAAAAATAATTTTATAAAAATGACAGCGTGTTGCCGAGGTGGGGAACATGCGAAGAGGAGAAGCCGGACAGGGAAGCTGGGAAAGATTTGTCTGATGAAAGCGAATGAGCCTGGACTGTGGGAAGAGGGTTTTACAAGAACAAAGAGCGAGCAGAGTCTCTTTCCAAGTAGATAAATAATAAATGTGATGGGGTTGAGAAAGCTATCTTATGGCCACAGCCTAATGCAACAGATCAGGGGTCATTGTCGTGATGGCAAAGCCCCAGCTATAATTCCACTTGTTTTGGCAGCTTTTATCTATCCCCCTTGGGCTCTCTCTCTCTTTTTGAAAACTTTATTTACGCCCTGTTTTTAACTTGGAGCCAGGAGAGAAGAGCACAGCGCTTTGTCATCTTGGTGGGATCACTGATGACTTGGAAAGAGAAAAAAAAAGACCCTAAACACCAGAGAGGAGGCAGAGCAATAAAATAAACAAGAAAAGAAGGGATGTGCAGAGGGAGACAGACAAGAGGAAAAATAAGAAGAAAAGAGCCCGAGGACAGCTGAAGTTATAGGAGTGGGCAGCGCGGTGCCAGATGAGAAAGAGGGAGAGAGACGGTGAAAACTGAGATGAAGGGGAAGGGACTCGTGCGGTGTTATCTTTTTTGGCATGTTCTTTGCTGCTTCGTAGCGCCAGGTAAACGCAGTCTTCAGCTCACATCCACCTTTGAATTTTTGTTTAAACTAAATTTTACACATAAATAATTTAAGCAAATTCCCATCTTAAGTTACGCTATCTTCCTCACACCTCGAATATTCATCGAGCTATGTACGCATGCATGATTAAGGAGAATGAGCAGTTGTAACACTGTGTTTAATATGTTACCGTGCGCCGCTGCGTGTCGAGATGGTTTTAAGCGACAAGCTTGTTCTCTCCTTCCAACACCGATCTACTCTTGCTTTCTAGCCACTCCTCTTCTGTGTTTTGTCTTCTGAGCTCTCCACCCTCCGGTCTCTTATCGTACTCTTCTTCCTCTCTTGAGGCGTGCGCCATTATGTACACCCAGGTGTCATTTTATGCAACGTGGGTCTACAAAGTTAGTGCACAGAAAATGCAAAACGAATAGAGGGAGAGGTTAGAAAAGCTGTATTTGTTTGTCATTGCACTCAACTTGTCATGTCATGCATACACAAGGGTATTTGTGTGGGTTTTTGTTTGTTCTCCACAGGCCTGTGTGTCTTTATCTCTGCACTTACGTTTCCCCTGCATGTTTTATGCGTCTCACTTTCAAGTCGTAATAAACTCCTGAAACCCCTACAGGCCTCGAGGCTTTGCCCTTTTGGTGTTTGCTTCTCTTTGCACTCTCCCTCCCTCTTTTTTTTTTTCCTCCCCCTAAACCTGCCCCCTCTTATCAACTCCGCTCACTTCCTCTGCATCGCTCATTTTCTGCCTCGCTCTTCCCAGCCCGCTTTCTCCCCTCTTGTGAAGTGTGCGACCTCTGCAACTTTATTTTGCTCGTCGCTGGGGACATTAGCCAGAGCAGGTCAATGAATATTGATGAGCTCATTCAGAGCGCTCTCAGTAAAGGCCAGACAGCGAGATCTCTGCATCCCATGGCTCCGCTGGCACTCCCAGTCCGATACATTGACATGCCCACATCCCGTGTTCTCTCCCTTCACTTTTTTTTTTCTTCCTGCCTCTCAGGTCAAGGACTGAGATAATTGCCAAGTCATAGAGAAGATTATCAGGTAGCTTTGTTGATGGGGGCAAAGGTTCACACAGTGTTTCACTAATAGCCTGTGCAAATTTAGGAAGAAATGGAGCATCTGTGACTTGAATTTGATTTTGAAGAGAAGCAGACTCGTGGGTCACATTAGCTGAACGAGGCTGTCAGGTGTAGTGTTGCCTGTGATGCAGAGTATTTCAAAAAAAGAGTTTACCATGCACATTTTTTGTTAGTAACCATTTTTGATTAATCGGTGCATGGCAATTGCAATCATATGCATGACCTTATCATATCGTTTTAAATTTTAAAATGTCATCATGAATTACAATTTGAAATTAAGTCTAGAAATATGAAAAAGGTTAATTTTTTTGAAACAAAGGTCAAAAAGCAACATTCTCAAGTATTACCCAACAGCAAAGTACATTAACTGCACACTTAAGGGTGGAGATGAACTTAAAACCCAGCTACCCTGGAGAAGTTTTAAAACCATTTCATACTTCAGTTTTTAATGCTTTATTTAATTAGTGCAGTCTAACCTATGGGGATATTGAGCATGTAAATAATGGAACTTTAATTTAATAGTCACAAAAACTTGTTACTTTATCAGCGGAAGTAAGGAAGAGGAGGCAAAGTATGGGTTTTTTTTGTGTTGTTTTTTTTTTTTAAAGAAACAATAACATCTGGTTCAGGAATGTGTATATGTATAGCTTTTGAGACTGACTAGCCTTCCTGTCATGTTTGTGTTTAATCTGACCAATTTACAACTTAAAACACTCATAAATACCGTGCTTTACATCTGATTGCCTCAAGGCCTTATAATATCCTCCACACTATGCACATGAACATATAAAAGTGATGATCACGTCTTTCAATGACTTTTGAGTGTTTTAATCAACCTTGTTACATCTGTGGTGCGCCCCTGTGGGGTCGTTCAGTCAACAACCCACTGAAATGACCCACTGAACTGAATTTGGTGGTGAAAAATGTTTGTTATGCTCATTTAAGAGCTGTTAAAACACACCGGTCAATTTTGAGCAGGAACACTAAAGTAAGGAGGTGAACAAAACTGGAGGGCTAGTGGAAAGACAAAGTGTGTCTTGTAATTTATTGATGCTTTTATTTTATGTTGTAATTGTATTGTTTTTATTCCTATGTTCAGCACTTTGGTCAGTGGTTGCTGATTTTAAAGTGCTTTATGAATAAAGTTGGTTGCTCGCTTAATTTGGAGCAACTGGTCATGACAGTCCTTACCGCAAAACAGTTACCTGAACCAGAAATTGGTTTGGGTGGTTGTCATTTACTTTACATAGACAACCACCCAACATATTACATATTGACGCAATTAGATGCCCAGGTATTTATAAAAAAAAAAATGCTATCCCCCTTCATGCTGCTCATTTGACAGAAAGGGGGAATTGAGAGTGCTCGTCGTCGTGATTGGCAGTGGTAATAAGATGTGATGAGTGTGGGAGAGAGCTGCCAGTGATGGACAGCACTCATCATTAACCTGTCGACCACAGTGTCACACTGGCAGGTGATGATTTGTTAACCATATACTTCCACCAGTCACTCAGTTGCAAGGAGGGTACTTGTGAGGAATGAAGGGATGGTGACATGTGGTGCTGGTCTGCATGCATGTAGTGTGATCTAATAACTGCAGCGTAAATGGAGTTTTTACTTAAAGTTGCACTGACGGTATGAATGAGCGCTGTCTTGAAATATCAATGTCCTTATTACTTACATCCACCATGAGGATGATATTTTGGTGTTTATTTTTACAACTGGAGGGAGGACTACCAAACAGTTCTTATCTTCAATGCTACCAACAATGACCGTCACAGGGCTCCTCTCAGTTACCATGACTGGCATGACAGTTTGTATAGTGTGTAGGGTTTTGTGTTATCTATTAGCAAAAATGGATTTTAGTGTTCTTAATTATGATAAAGTTATCGACGATTGTTGTGTTTTGATTCATTCATAGTTCAACTTAATGTAGGCAGCAAGTCATCATCCAGTTAGCCAACCGTTTTGCTTTGATTGTACAGTATGAACAATGGGGAAAAACAGACTGAAGGCATACAGAGATTCACATTTTACCTGATATCCTTGTGTCGTTTAGCTCAAGCAATGCTGTGCCTCAGTTTTCAAGTATTTGTGGCATTAGTTATTTACCAGTTAACAGTGAATTTGAAGTTTCTATTATATATGCCTATCTAAATACTCTATATATAATTTTTTTTTTTTTTTTTTTTTTTTTTTTTTTTTTCGCCTGTCCCATTTGGTTCTTTAGCCGTCAGAATTGTTGTCTGAAGACCAACAAGGATACCCAATGGATTTATTTTGCCAAATGGATCATCATGGCATTGCCGTATTGGTCCATTTGATCGACCTTTGTTTTTATTATTTATTTTATTTTCAGTTGTTACAGACGGGACAGACATGAGTGAGGGATAGGAAAGGGAGAAAGAAAGAGGAAGGAAAAGAAAAACAGAAGGGGAGAGGGACAGTGAGAAAGGGGGGAAGAAAAAATATCTCCGGGATCACCTGTTGAGAGAAAAAGAATAGAAAACAAGCAAAAAACAAAACAAAACAATGCAACATACTATACACAACACCATCGCATTAATCTAGCTAAGTGAAAACAGCAGTAAATACTAAATATTGAATGTTGTTGTGCAGCACGCAGGACAGACAGCGCACAATGTGCTTTGAAGTAGCAGCCAAGAAAGGTGTGATTTAAGTCTACGAATAGTGAACACCCATGTGCACACCTGTGTGGATCGGCGCGCTTGTATTCAAATGGTTTCCCCATGTAATGGTCTGCTAGAGGATGTAGAGAGCCATAGCCCCGTCCCCCAGGGCATGAAGCAGGCATGGAGGAGATCCAGGCCCCAGACATCCAGAGGCCCCAGAGTGCAAGAGCCCAAGGAGGACCACCGGAGGGGCATCCGTGCCACCTTCATGGGAAGGGCTGAGGATCCCCAGATGAGGGGTCACCCAGTAGCCACCGGGCAGAAGCTAGAGGGGGCTGCACCGGCGTGCCCGCCGGCTCTGCCGGCAGCCAGCTGTGCCAGAGTGAACCGAGCCGCAGGCACAGAGGCCGGAGGCCCGAGGGCCCCCCGCGCCCCGGAAGAGGCCTGACCGAGCAGCAATTTTTTTATATTTAGTGATGTAACATTATATTTAAGTTAGTGCTGTCAGCGTGCGTGGGGCTGCACGGTGTCAACAAGTTAGTGCAGTTAGCTCTTAACGTGTTAGCGCCGTCCAGCCCCACGCACGGGGCGATCTGCAGTAACTCTCTAACGGGCTGTGCATGATTGTGTTATATAGCTCATATTATCCACAATTGTTTACACTGTAGTCTATAGCTTGACTGACAGTGCTGTTCATTATAGATTCTAGCCATAGGGTGTTTTGTTAAGGCAGACAGAGGCAGAGCTGTGACTCTGTGCTGTTTTTCTAAAATGAACCTCTGATGAAAGTTATTGATGTTGAGAGTTCAAATGGTAATTATTAAACTTTAAAGAAACTTTAAAAAACCACTCAGAACTTGACCAGCAGCACTGATTGTTGAGTCTAGGAGTTATTTGTCAGACTTCCCCCTTGCTGATTGTGAGTGATTGAGCTGTTTGTCTTCTACACTTACATACAACGGAGATTTTATTTTTTTGAAGCCATGATTTGATTAATTAATTAAAAAAACTAGTGCATGTTGAAAATGTAAGCATTAATCATCAATCACTGTCATCAGAGCTGTATCTGATACGACTGCAGTAGGTTCCTGTCTTGACTGTAATCCGTTTAGTCTGCAGGTAATATATATAAAAGCCTTTTACTGCATTAAGTAGTCGCTCTGTTTCACCGAATGTGAAAAGGAATGACTGCAGAAGTAGACGATAATTTAGTTGAGGTGGTCAACAGCTGTTGAATATTGCAGCCTTTTCATTTTCGGAGAGCTGTCAAAAGGAAATGTAGATATGAAGACTGTTTTCAGAACTCTGGTTGTCCCCTCAAACCTCCAGCAAGTAAGCAATTACTCCAAGGGTTGCTCTGTTAAATCAATAATTAAACCTCAGCCTATGAACACTTTGGTTAAAAAAAACCATGTGCAGTAGATTTTTGTCAAATGTTAAGCAGACCCCTTGTTTCCATATGTTTACTGACCATGTGATCATACCTTTCTTTCTTTTATGTGAAGCTACAAAAGGTATCTACAGACTACAACATCGTTATGCCCACAATCAGTTTTGAACTGAAAGAAGAAAACGTAGGGTCATAAATAAGTTTGTAGGGTCCTGGGAATTTGTTTTGATGGAGTAATGAGGCTTAACTTTCTATCATGAGGCAATTGCACAGCTTGATGGGAGGCAACTTGTCTAGGAGCAATTGTTGTCCAACTTGAACTGACTGCAACCGCTCCCAGACAGTCTGCAAATAATTCCTGCCTAATTTATAAAAAGACAGATTCCCAACCTGTTGCAATCAGTCTGAGTCACTCTGGATTGATAAACACAACTAATCTGCCATGCTGGCTATAAAAGCAAGATTGCGGAGTATCTTTTTGCAGATAAGCTGTCTTACAGCAGCTGCATCACTGCTTGTGGAGGAATTCCTCAATTTCTGTGAGGTTCTGGGTGAACTCTTGCTGGGCTTGCCGATTTATCTTTTATGACAGATAATTGCTGTATTATCACAAACAGACTGCATGTAATGGCCAACTTGACCCCATTCAATTGCAAACTTATAGCAGACTAACAGCAGCGTATTGCCATTTTATTTTTACCTTATTGCCGTCTTGGTTCACCAAGTGCTGCTGTGAAGATGGGATCTGACTGGGAGTGGTTGTAGACCTGCTTCCCCATCTTTGAAGAAACCATTTCAAAGGCTGCAAGATCAAATGCTCATTGCACACAGTTGCAATAATTCTATTTATCTGGCACTCTACAACTACTGTTGTCCCTAAATTGATTTTTAGCATTAATTGAAGCTTGGCAGTCAGTGGACTATCAAACCAACATAATCACCCCAAACATACACACGTGCTCATACACATATGCTCAAGTCAAATAAAGCCTGATTTGGCTTCTTTTTTTTTTCATAAAATGTTGCTTTATGTCAGTCCCCGGTTTTAAATTTAAAAATTCCACCAGAATGCTGTCAGAAATTGAGCAACTATCAAAAAGATTAATGGGGTTAAATCTATGAACAGTATAATGATGTTATTATTGAATACTGACTTTGTAGGTTGAAGAACTGTGATTATGGGCTTTATGGAGAATGTTCTGTTTATAACACTTTATATTTTTACTATAACAATAATATAAAATATCAACAATTTACAAACTAGTGCAAAAATAAGTACTTTTCTGTCTTCTTAACATAAACCAACAAAGGAATACCAAAAAATAAGGTTTCTCTGCTCTGTAGCTTGTGCAACTTTTTGAAGATATTTAGATTCTGCACTAAAAAAAGAGTCTAGTAACTCTTAACCAGCTCACCTGAAAGCACAAACATTAACACTAAGCTTGGTATGGCATAGCATGGCCTGGTTGGGCGTCAGAAACATGAGTGAATGGCCCTAAGCCGGCATAGCCAGGTGGTCAATTTAAGGTATGCACCATCAGTCTCTAGTCTAGTCACTAGCATTAGAACATGTAGGCAGGGAGGGAGGGAGAAAACATACTGTCAACCTCAGGTGCAAATAATGCATTGCCAATTATGACTCTGGGTCGTAACAAGGGGAGAGGCAGTTCTTCAAGCCTTGGTACCCACTATACTCTAAAATAGCTTCATAGCTTCATGCTCAAGCAACAGCGGTATATTTGCAAACTGTAATAAATGTTATGCCGTACCTGTCAGGCACTTAGTAATTACCTCAAACCTTCTCGTGCCCTTAAACATCTACGTTGCACTGTACACTGCTTTTAGGGTGGATGTTGACAATCCTCAATAAAATGGGTAAAGGCAGGTTTTTCAGTTAAACGGAAAGGCAGTCCTTTGCTTAATTTTTATGCTTTGAGTACCTATAGATCATTTCTTTTAGTGTTGTTTTGTATGCTGACATATGAAATACATTAGCTGACATGTCAAAGCATAAAAAATTACTTTAACAGTATATAAGACAAAAACTTTAACCCATAAAACCCTGCTCACGTTGGTGTTGTGACCTGCAATAATAGTGATAATAATGGTATTTTTGTTTGTGTATTTTCATGCTTGAAAAATGAAAGATTTTTTACAATTTGTTCAAGTTGATTTAAATATAAGCCTTTTAATAACGGAATATTTCTTTAGTTTTGTGTGTACTGAACTAAGTCCTCTTAGTCACTTAACCAACAACAAGCTATTATAGATTTGTTCAGTTCATTTAAAAGGATCAAATTGTAAAATGATAAAATGTACCGAAGACGGCGTATGGGGCTCATTTCATTGGATTATTATGTTTACCCCTGAAGAATTATTGTTCAGCATTTAGGGTATTCATTCTAAAATTATCTACAGTATTACCTTCAAGTGTGATGAAAGCCGTGCATATTTAACAGACCACAGCTGAACACTTTGATGCTGGAATATTTATTTAGTGGGATCTTATAGCTTAAGGAAAGACTGTGACATATGGTGAAAACAGTTTCACAGGAGTTTATGGAGCTTTGTTTCTTTGTTTCTTCTCTCCGTGCATGTTTGCATGGTCCTCATTGTGTTTTGTGTGTGTCTCCCCATTAATGGAGTGAAAGCAGTCTCATGCAAGTGACTCTCAGGAGGAATAAATGACTCCACTTTCATCTGTCTACCCCCTCAAACACGCTCGCATACACATATTGTTTCTCTTTCTAAAGCAGTAAACGTCATCTGGACTCGTCTGCTGCGGTATTTTATACTTCATCTCCATTTCTATCTTCTGAGAACTGTATGTGTTTGTGCCCATGAGGTTTCTGACAATCTTTTTTTCTTTTTTTTTCTTTTTTTGCTTTGCTATTGATGTGGTCCTATCTCTTCCTCACACACTGGCACTCTTCCTGTCTTTTTCCCCCCTCCTATTTTATTATCATATGCTGATAGGAGAGTTAGAATGCATTGCAATTTTTCAATTTGCAAAGCGAGAACCTTTTGGACTACACAACACTGTTTTTGGCAAACTACAACCAGCTCTGATTACTGTTAATCTTTTCAAAAAGGTGAAAGCGTTTTTTTTCTGCTTTAGGAAGATTTACAAGGTATGACATGTCAGTCAATCTTTCTAACTCATGTAATGCTGTTTAAGCTTTTAGACGAGACCAAGAGGAGACTGCTGTAGATTTGAAAGGAAATTGTTTTTCCCATCTCCCTTAAAGCAGGAATTTTACCACTCAGCAGTGCAGCATGTTGATATGTAAGGCTCTCCTTGGCTGTTTTGTCTTCATTTCATAATGTGTCAGGTATTCTTCTTGTGAAACAATGCAGACTTTTAAACTTTCTGTTATGCTTATAAGTCATGTAAACAACTAAATAAACCCTAACTGCTTCCAAAAAAGGAACGTCTCATATTATACAGCCCTTACTTATTGTTAAAAGATTTTGAATTTTATTAATATTCAACTGTGATAATCGCCTATGTTTAGCTTATTTGAATTGCACAGAAATGCCTGTACATAGCGTGTCAGCAAATTCTTTAACTGGAACAAAGTGATCACATGAGGAAGTTGCTCAACACCCACATGTATTGTTTTAACCCACTACAAGATCGTTAATCAACTTGTCCATCCTTGTCTTGCAAGGCTGCATCCTGTGCAGCCTCGTATGCAATCACCAGATAAGAAGTTGTTTTTTCCTAACTTGTACTCCACCCATGAGTGTTACGTGAGTAGGACAGTATATAATAAAGTCTGAGCAGATGCTTGGTGCACTTTTCTGCACTGACTCTGTAGTTGACAGATCGTGCACAGAAATCGTCCATGTACATGAATTAACTCTGGGCCCGCGATTCTTTGCCTTCCTGAGGTTTTTCTCCTAACACTTATCATTTAAATTTTTTTTAAGTTTATGACAATTCAATTAGAAAAAAAAAGTGTGGCTTGTTTATGTTAAATGTTAAAAATGTCCTTTGGACAGATGAGAAGAAATGCCAAACCAAGCACAACACAAACGCCTCATACCAACTGCTGAGCTCGGAGGTGCAGGCTCATGATTTGTTTTTGTTTTTTTTGTTTTTTCAGCAGCTGCACGTGAGGACCTTGCAGTCATTGACTTGCCTGTGCCAGAGTATTCTAGAGTAAAGTTTGAGGTTTTCTTTCCCACAGTTAAAGATTGGCCCAAACTGGGTCATGCAAGAGGATAATGATCTCAAGCAGAGCAGTAAATCTAAAACCGAATGGCTGAGCTGAAAAAGAAAAAAATCAGTGTGTCACAATGAAATGCTGTGGCGTAACCTTGCCCACAAACCCAGATGAACTGAAAGTGTGGGCCTAATATCCTCCACTATGATGTGACAGACTGAAGAAGTCCTACAGAAGATGATCACTTCGTTATTGCTGCTAAAGGTGGTTCTACGAGCTATTTGATCATAGGGTGATTCTACAAGACACAATTTGAAGACTTGCAAAAAGAATTCCAGATTTTTGATTTATCCATCATTGTTTACTGTTATGCAACGTTAAAAACACTCAGGCAGAAGGTCAGAGGGCAGCAGAATTTGTGGCTATATTTTATATAGGTTTTTCCCTTTGCATGTTAGTGATTTAACATATTTGTATTTTCGCCGACAGTGTTTTTGTCTGGGTTTCCAGAGCCAAGTCACGATTTCCAATACAGATAGTGTGTGTTATTAATAGAGACTGTGTTATCCTGGAGACCTGAATAGTACTGCCATTCCCGCAGTTTTTCAGATGTTGGTGAATGCCTCATTTCTGTCTTCCTGTCCCTACTTTTTTGAAACATGCTGGCTTCAAAATCATTTTAAAAAGAGCCTCATTGTTTCTGTTTCAGTTTTTAGTGTTTTGTACAAAGTGTTTCTAAATCAATGATTTGTCTCGAAACTTCATAGCAAACATTAGTAGATGGAGATGGGCATTTTGCAGTGTCCCATTGCAATTGCATATCAAGACACACACAAGCAGTTGCAGTTCTTCATCCTGCTGAAAAGGCTGACAGAGGGTAATAAAGCAGCTACTGGTAACTGCTCATTGTCATGTTTCATTTACTTCCACCTCCCCCTGTCTGCTTTCTTCATTTCCATGCTTTCTTCTTGTTCTCTATGTTCATGTATATCTTTTTGTTAGCACCGTGGCTACCTCCAGGCACAGTGGGCGAGCATTTTAGCATGCTGTTGTCATAATTTAACAGCAGCGTTGGCTGTGCCAGCAGAAAAGAATTGGTTTTTTATACTTAAAATTACACGCAGTTTGTACTTCCACCCTGTGCAACCATTTCTCTCTGTCGGTATTATGACATATCATATTGTTTGCTGATCTCTCAGTGGGAGCGGCTGCAACTGGTTTACAAGAACTGAGGTGTTAATTTCTGTTTTTTTCCACACTTACTCAATTTGGTTTCAAGGGAAATGTCTGGTAGAAAAATTTTCTACACCGTATCTGTAATATATAGTATTTCCATGTGATTATTTAAAAGAAATTAAAAAAAGAACCATCCTTACTATTTATAACATACGTTTTACTGCCTAAAGTGTCTTATGCTGCCTCTTCTTTAAAGCTCTACATTGCTAAACAACTAAAGCTTTTTCAAGCACTGCTGGTTAAAGCTGCTGTTTTCGGTTGATTTGTTTTATTTTCACACAATAGACAAATATTGCACAGTGGGTAATGTATTTTTTCCTGATAACCTATAGCACTTTATGTTTTGCTTGGCTTTAAAAATAAACCATTGTTTCTGCAGCACTGAGGTAGTTCTATGAACATAGTAATGAATACCACTTATGTGACACCCGATAAACACAACATTAAGGCCATTCCCCGTGCTTTTCCTTTATCACGCTTACTAAAGCCACATACACACTACTTAGGATGGAAAAATCAATGCCTGACCTGCTGTTGCTGTGCTATGATTGGTTCTGTCTTGAGGGGGAAAAAATAAAAAAAATAGTTACTTTACAGATGTTGTTATCCATACAGGAGATCAGTGCTTGATTTAAAAATTAACATTTAAAAAAAGATTCACACACCACCTCACATCTGCAAAAAACACAATATGTTTATTAGTTTCACATGGCAACTAATTTGGTCAAAATCTTTGATGAAATAAAACAAAAAAATCTCAGCATTGATTTGTAGTTGCGGTTTGAGTTTAACTGTGGGCTGTGATTTGATATGTGACTTATAAATATGAAAACGTCCGACATATTCTCTGAACAACTTAAGATGAGAGGGGTGCACAACAACGCAAGATTATTGTATTAACAAGTATGTTGAGGTTAAAGACAGTATCACGAAGTTTACCCTTTTTAACTTATGACGAGTAAACCTAGTCTAAAGCAGGTTATGTTCAGAATTTCTGTTTAAAATCACATCTTTAAAAAAACACACATTTCAATGACTAGTTTCATTTTTCATTCTCTACTGAGGGAATATGTTTTATTCTTGCAACATGGTGAGCCGCAGCTTAAAGAGGCATACTGTTAAGTTGGTCCACAGCAGAATTTGAGTTTATTTGATCCAGAAATTATATTTTCATATTCCATCCTATATATCAGATTTAATGCCAGATCTATTTTATACAGATGAAATTCAACCTAATAGACCAGAGATTACAAAACTTTACAATGTCTTCACCTTTTAAATGTTTTTTAAGACAGTGACTGAAGTAGGTTGCAGTTGATTGGTCAGCTTTTTGCCAAAAAATAGAGCTGACAAGTCAAATGCCCCGTTTAACTGAAGCAGATAGCTTGGGTTGACAAAGACAGCTGATAACCAGTGTCGTGATACGTTTTATCTCTGACTGAGATTTTAGGTTTTGCCAGGCCAGCTAACACAAAGAAAGTCTGGATATTTAAAACTTGCTTAGCAGTACACATCTCATAAAAGCCTGCAAATGAGTCAGAGTCAGATTTAGGGTGAGTAACGCGGGGGCTACAGAGATTTAGAAAACTAATTCTGAAGAAAATCTGGGAAGAATTAGCAAAATGTGCTATTTTGAAAGCAAAAGAAAAGAGTGACGAAAGAATTTTCACTGCAGGCAAGCTGGTTTTAAATAATTGTCAAAAAACAAACTTGATTATTACAGAGCTACTTGTGGGTAATGCTTTATTTTGAGCACACCTGATGAATTACTGTTTCCAGGCATTACAGTATTTTGGTGCAACACCTTTGGCGAAGAAGAATAAATATAATTTGGAACAAGGACAAGGATCCTCGAGGCTTCGCTGCATGGTAATAAGGGGAAGAATAATCAGAACAAACACAATAGGGCTCCGGCTGCTTTGCTCCATGTAGGGTCTTAATTATCACATGCTATGTTGCCTTGCTGTCTAAAAGCATCAATATTAGGATGGGCAAAGGGTGGGAAGACATGGAATGCAGATTGAAAGTATCTGACAGTGCTAAACAGTTTTTAAATAGTAAAGAGATTTTGATGTACATCATATTTACATTGGTTTATTTCCCTCGCTAATATATTTCATGGCATCTGCTAACAGTTTCACTCCCCCCCTCCCTCTTCCGTTTGCCCTCCTGCACTCTGTTCATTGTACAACGCCACAGAGGAAATGTTGGTTTTAATCACTAGGCATAATTAATTGACATCCTTCCTTGTTAAGAAAATAAAAGCCTCAGAGCCACAAAGTAATTGACAGAGTTAATTTGGGGGACAACCGTAGGTGAGTTTTGACGTGTGTGTGTGAGTGGGCAAGTGAGACGATGCAATCTGATAGCCTTTTGTATGTGAAAGAGTTTCTATTTGGATGCATCTGGGTGCACTCGCCGTTTATCATTTTTCCATTCCAGGGGGAACATATAATCAGAATATTATCGGGGAATCCCAAGGTCTCACATACCCTTGAATTTTCATAGATAATGAATAAATGTGTCCATAAAACTTTAAAAAGGCATCAATAGTTAGAAAATGTTCAGTATTCATAATGCATTAAAGCAGTAATAATGATGAACAAGCGCTGGGTTGCGGTTTACATTCAGGGATGGATTTGAAAGCTTTAGATTGCAGTGAGAGCTTTTTACAGGTAGTTAAGATTCCATTTCTGTTTCCCAAGTGACCTCCATTTCCAGAAGGTCCAGAGCTTAAGCTTTACTCATTTACTGCTCCATCCTCCATCACAAGGCAATTGACTACAACACTGGGCGTGTATCTGTTATGCTGCCAGTGGTTTAGTGCATGATTAAACATTTATAACATGTCTCAGAAGAACTTTAGTCGATTGCCACGACTTTTGCTGTTTATAACAGCATTGTGCATTGCAGTGAAAATATGTTTCTGTATATTTTTGAGGTTGATTTTTCCATTGAAGCATATTTTCGATTGATTCGGGGTTCATTTTTTTCCCCCTTGGCTGTATATGAGTGCTTTAGAGCTACATGTCAGCCAATAAACGAGTGGGATCTGTGCCGTATGCATGGATTTCAAACCATTATACAAGTAAAGTATCGCTAGGAATAGAATACAAATCCAGTCGTATAAATGTGAGCGCTCCACCAAAGCTGACACCGTTCCCCGAGTCTGGCTGCTAGTGATGCATGTGTGTGCGTACATGTGTTTGTGTGTGTGACACAGCCTGTCTTGCAGCAGCCTTGCTTTGGCAGGTCATAGTTTTCCCCTCAGAAATCAGCCGCTCTCTGAACTGTTAAATCACACTAGAAGCCAACCTTTGAGAAGAAAATTAATTACTTTCCCTCCACTCCCTCCTCCTCCCTCTCCTCCTCATCTCATTTCTTCCATATTATCCCTCCCTCATTCCTTTTCATTCTCTTTTCTCACATTCTTTCCCCTCAGTCGTTTTTTTCTTTTTTCGAATAAAGTCGGCCACAGGTGACTTTTTTTTTTTTTTTGTAAAATAACAATAAAATGTGCCATTACTCTTAAAAGCCTTATTCTTTCCGTTCGCTGGCTTTGTAGCTTTGAAGTGTTTGATGGAGCTCTAGATTGACTGCGTGTGACTGTGCAGTTCATTCGCATCTTGCTTTGGCAGGAATATCGTGCCCACAATCTTTAGTGAAATCATTATGTTGTCAGGTTTGTTGAGAGCTTTCTTAATTTGAAATCAATGAAATGGGCTCTATCCATTTTTGCGTATGGTGTGTAGTGGAAATAGCCCGCGTACCCGATGACTAAGCTGAGCGTCTCGGTGGATGATGCTGGCATTCGCTGTTGTGTTTATTATCAACGATACACATAAGGCAGAATTGTAACAGAAACAGGCATGCTTGATGTTCAGTGTCCTGGGTAAAGTTCGCAATCAATGTTCTCGTAGCTGCCATTTTGCTTTCATTCCAAATTGATTTGCTTTCCTCACAACCCGGTTTCTCTTTTTACCTTTTTCTCAGATCCAGATAGAGGATGTGGAGAATGAAGAAAAACGATACAGCCTTTTCCAGGAGCTGTTGGAAGCGGCGCTGAAGTGGGAAGACTTTCAGTTGCTCATTCTTCTCCTCCAAGCATGGCCACCTATGATGAAAGAGGAAGTGTAAGACAAACGTCCATCTTATTTCGTGTTAATGATTTAACAGTGATGATTTAACAGACTGATTATCAGTTTAAAAAAAAGTTAAGTATTGTAAGTGTTTAAAAACAGCTGTGGAGTAGTGAAGACTTATGTGCTGAACCTTATCTTTGACAGAGCCAGGCTAGCTGCGCATCCTTCCAGTAAACTATGTGAGCTCTGCTGTTGGCTCTTGTCTAAAGTTCAGTGGACTGAATATGAGACAGAGCAGAATTAACTGTCAGCAAGAAAAGAAAAAAGCATCAAAGTATTTCTTTGAGCACATCTCTTGTGGTTGTTGCATACTATATAAATGTTTTTAAGCGTTTTTATAGTTTTTAAGGCTGTATTCGTGTTTTGCAAAAATCTTACATCTAATTTCTTTATATTTTTCTTCCTAGCTGCCAGATTTTCTTATCATTTTAATGTGGTCCTGAGCAGTATTTCTCTAGGTTTTCTGAAGTTCTTCAGAAAGTCTGGAGTTTTTCTTTGGATGTTGGCTTCTTTATCCACATATTTTCAGTCCAGTCCATGCACCTGACAATTTTCAAAAGAATGTTTTTATTTTTTTTAAATATATACAAATATATATATATATATTGTTAAGCCATTTAACCTGCTGACCCATATGGAAAAGAAATAGTAAAAACTTATATAATTTACTCATCAAAGTGGCCACTTTCTCATTACTTTCATATATTTTTTAGTAAGTATCCAAAACATACAAGTTTCATTATATAATTTTTATATAATTTTTCAATGGATCTGTTTTCACTCTTGTATGCTTTTCATACAAGTTTCACACGACACAGATACAAACTTTATAAGATTTATATATATATCTTTTCCATATGGGGATCATTCAAGGGATGAACAGACAATCCAAAATTATCAACTGAAATTGTCTGTTATGTGTGTGCACATAGCTGCACCTAATTCTCAATTTTCTAGTAAAATATAAAGAAGCAAGAAGAGAGTGGGTCGAGACTTTTGCACAGTACTGTGTGAACGTTTCTTTACCATGTGCCCAGAAATACCAAAGAGGCAATTTCTAGGTAAATATTTTACAAGTACTGAAAACGATACGACACGATACCAACATAAATATCCAATAATGCAGTGCATTAGTGTAGCATATAATGGTGCTGGGTGGAGTAACTCTTCCTTTTAAGTGTTTAAATATATGGTGCTTCATGGCAATACATTCAATTTGTTCATCATTACTTGCTACATATTAAATAAGGTTAAGTTACCATGGTAACATGTCTCCAGAAGGCAATATGACTCTTAGGAAGGCACGTGAATGGACTAATCAGTGGAGTTATGTGTTGACAATAGTATTCATTTTCCATACATGGTGCGTGGTATGGGATTTCTCACAATGCCATGTTGTTAGCCTTATTATTCACACGTTCATATGTACTGGATTTAAACTCAAACATGTAAATATTTCATTGTCTGTGGTTTGGAGGTAGTAATTAAAATATCCCGTTGATGCTGACTGTGTGGAGAATACTATTAGTGTAGCGGCTCATATGGTGTCAATTAATTTTCTCTCATTTTTGTCGCCTCTCTCTGCTGGTGCCCTCTCAGCATCTTCAGTGAATATATAGTTAAAAATATAAGTGCTGTTTCACTGCTTTGGGTCAAAGCAGCCACTTAAAGTGAGTGATTCTGTGTGTTTTGTTGCTTCACAAACACCCATAGACACTTTTAAAAATGTAGTTTCTTTATTAGATTTGTTGCTTTGGGAAATGGGAACGCATGAGGACACGGACATTTTAATGGGCAACTTCTATGGACTGCCTTTGCATTTTACTAAGAGCTGGTGGTGCCTTTTATCTCCTAGATGCTGTGTACATAGACTTTTAGACTCGGAAATCACAGAGCCTCGGGCTCTGTCCTTCTTGCGCCAGCTGATGTCTTTTGAGCCACAGTAAGGGTTGGCTATATTATCGATGAACCCTAATGATGTGATTGCTCTTCCCCTGCTCCATTGTTCTCAATTAAAAGCGGACCACAGAGAAAAACTGGTTAATGCTCCTTGGATTTTATCCTTCCAGCTCAATCAAAGCAAGGTTCTTTTGCAGTAGTTGTAATACACTCGTGATGACTTGAAACTTTATTTATAAATGTGTATATATTTTATTAGTGTGTGTAGGAACAGTCCAACTGTGCCTTCACAGTTAACTAAAAGTGCAAAAAATTAAGACAGGGAGCTCAGAGAAAAGCTTTCGGGATCAGACATTCAATACTGGGATCTACTGTATGCCAGTTAGGGGCTTCGATATTTGAGGGAAATTTTTGACAATGATATTTATGATGTTATAGAAAAAAATGTAGTGAACAGGTATTGGTGATTGCAGCTCTCAGACAGGAGCATTTTTGTGCAAACAAAACAAACAAAACAAAGAGCATTCTCCATCCTCCTTCTCAGCTGTGTTTCCCTCCTGTCTCCTATTCCCTGATTACTCCACTGTGTATATAAGCCCTGTGTTTTCTTCTGCTTGCTGCTGCTTCGTCTGTGTTGTCTCCCCCAAGTCTCTCTGTGTTGTCTCCCTGTGTAACCTCTGTGAGTTTCTCCTTATGTGCATTCGGGTTTCAGTTCAGTTTCATTAGTTTTCCCAGTTTAGAGTTTCCTTAGTTTCTGCATATGTCATCTCCGCTCCTGTTGTGTTCTCCACTCAGCTCGCTCTCATCACAACCTCGGCCTGCATTTGGGTCCTTACCTCACCTCCACACGGCTTGCCTCGTCAGCCGTGACAGTTTATAGCCCTCATTTTCTCCATGTAAACACATCAGTCATTTCCATTCAGCATTTGCTCCTTCTATCATATAAAATGCAGCTAACACGTGCTCCAGCGATACTCAGCTTGGTCCATTTTTGACTTCTGGGCTGCTAGTATTAATGCTTCACGTGCCTTCATAACCTGGTTGTACCCAACAGTTTGTTTTTGCCTCAACTAGTAAAACGAACTTGATGTTTTTAGCTGTAAAGCGAGCAGTTTTCTTGCATATTGTGCAAGTGTTGCCTAAGCATTCTACTTTTACTAAATCATCATTGGAGGCTGACACGGCTCTCACTCTTAAACATGCTTGTTGTTGTGCTCGCATGGCGAAGCTATATCATTAATATTTTAATATGAAACTATTTAATTACACAAAAATCTATACCGGTATCACGCACACTACAATATGGTAAAGCTCTTTTTTCTTTTTCTTTTTTTTGCCTGTCCCGTTTGGTTCTTTTGCCATCAGAATTATTGTCTAAAGGCGAGGAAAGATGCCCAACGGATTTACTTTACCAAATTGACCATCCCAGCCTTGCCGCAATGGTCTATTTGATTCACCTTTTATTGTTTATTTAATTTATTTTTTTATTTTCACTTGCTAGATACGGGACAGACTTAAATGAGGAAAAGAAAAGGGAGAAAGGAAGAGGGGGAAAAAAACAGCGGAGAAGAGGGACGGGGATAAAGGGCAAAAAAACCAAAAACCAACTAAATAAGCAGACAAAAAAAAAAAAATACATATATCAATCACCTGGATCACCTGTTGAGAAAGAAAAAAGAAAATAAGCAGAAAAAAACGAGAGCAATACAATAAACAACATCACGATGATATATGGGAATATAACAGTGAATACTAAATATTAAACATTATTGTGCAGCACGTAATATCGACAGCGCACAGTGTGCTTTGAGGTAGGAGCCAAAAAGGGTGTAGTTTGTGTGTGTGAGCACCCGTGTGTACACCTGTGAGCATGAGCGCGCTTGTAATTAAAAGGTTCCTTCATGTAATTATCTGCTAGAGGGTGTGGGGGGGCCACAGCCCCGTCCTCCAGGGCATGAAGCAGGTATGGAGGAGACCAAAACTCCAGACATCCAGAGGCCCCCAGAACACAAGGGAGATATGTATGTAATATGGTACAACTCTAATGCTGGTCAGTCTTCAGTTTAAACTTGGGAAGTGTCATAACCCCAGTTATGACAAATGTTTCAGCGAAATAAGAGTAAACGCTTTCATTTCCACCACAGCTGGAAGACTGTGGAAATTAGGCACGTAAGCCCATTGTTGTTCAAGATTGAATGGATCCAGTGAATGAATTCAGATGTTTGATGATTATCTGTTTATGCTCAGTCGGGTTAAAAACAAGCAGCAGGTTAACAGCGTGTTAACACGTGCGTTCCTTTTTAAATGTCTCTTTTTGTAAAGAAGGCAGTAAGCATTATCCACCGCTCATTCTCGTAGTGCGCCTGTTCGCTTCGGTTTTATATAAATGGAGCTGTACAGTGTTTGATCAGCAGCTGTCTTCCAGTACAGCAAACTTTGACTCCACAGTAGTTTCATCTGCTGAAAAGCAGGTAATATTTCCGAGTCTCTTGGAAAGATCTGACTGTGGAAATAGGCAATTACTGTAGATACAAACTAGTGAAGAATAGATTTTTATTTCATTTTTCATCTGGACTCTTTTGTCTGTCAGTTTGAGTCATCTTCAAGCTCATGATGTCCATAATGTACAAAAGAGGATAAAGCTGGTTGTGAATGGGGAAACAAATAAGTGGGAGATGAAAACAGTTTCCAACAGAAGAACATTTTTTTTTTTTTTAGCTATTTGCAGTTTAATGGACAAAATGAAAAACATAACTCAACAGTCCATTCGTAATGGACACCAGGGATGTCATTAGATGTGTTGAGACTGATGTAAAAAGCCAACACACACACACATACATATTCAGTAGAGAAGCACTAGAAGAGATAGGATTAGGGTTTGTTCAACTCTGCTGCTTCAAGGTCACCCCAAGTTCCAATGAAACTCCACTGCTTTTGTGAGCCTGATAGCTACAGTCGGACCTCTGGGACAGTCAGCTATGATCATTTAGACTGTTTTATCTGTTGTCTTGTTGCATCTGTCTTGTACATTCAAATGTGAGCATAAAATCAGCCTGTACATATGTCTTTTTGTTTTTTTCTCATTTGTTTTGGCATCCATACTTTGTTAATTTGCTACAACATGAATAAACAGCAACTGCGCTGTAATGTACTTACTCCAAGCCCGAAATTCTGCTCAGAGCCACATCTGCTCTGCATATTTTGTTCTTTCTTTCTTTTTGGTGCAGTGATGGCTGCACGTGGAGCTCATAATTTGGAACACAAAACTCAGAATAGCTTAACCTTCAAACGCCTCATTTTAGATGCTGACTGCATGAGGACTTTATCTCTGTGCAGAACACATGGTTAACCTTAAATACTTGTCTGACTCAGCACTTAATCCTGGTCGGAAGTGTGCCATTGTGTGTGTGTGTGTGTGTCAGTCTGAGGATTTGCTTCAGTGAGACCATGAGAGGCTGTTTTGGGAGCCATACTGAGTGTTGCATCTGAAAAGCTTCTCCTTTAGTCTGTCCGCATAAACTGAGTCATGATTCAAAGCACGAATGGAGGCTGGCTGTGACTCACACTGCACCCTTTGACAGATTTGGCGAGCACACAGACGCTCAAAAAAGTCGCATGCAGCAGTACCTTCCTGTCCCCTGGAAAAGCACAGGAAGCAGTAGCTTGCCAGCAGCACAAGCGAATTCTGTTTGTTCCCATGGCCGTATCATCCAAAGGTGAAGCAGCTTGTCTGGACAAGACACCCCGGAAGTCGGATTGAGAGCTGCCTCTTCAGCTAACAGACAGACACAGAAGCCCTGCTGTTCTCCCTGCTGTCTCTTTATCGCGCTCTGTCTCTTTATTTTGACGGGCCTTCCCATCGTTCGCCGACACTCGGTTCTTTTGCAAAGATGCTCACACACTCACAAGCCTACTTAAGAAAATGCTTAACCTCCTAATCTGACTCTAGAGTTTCTGCTTCCCATCATACGACCAAAGATCGGTCCCAATGCAAAACATTATCATTTGATACAAAGCGCATATTCATATCAGATTCCTGATGATCTCCTCTTCCTTTGCTCTCCCCTCAATATTTAATGCACTGCTTGTCATTTTAATCACATACACAACTTCCAGCAGCACCGGCGTGTCAACATGTATTTTCGAAGCACTCGAAGTGCCTCTACTTTTCTAACGAGTTCAGAATTTATTTAGTTTTCTCCATACATTGTATTAATATTTACAACCTCACCAGGACTCAGAAATGTGCTTTGATTCCTCTCGTGTAGCCTGATGCAGATATAATGAGGCTTTGGTTTTGCATTAGACTACAACCTCCGCAGCCACTAAAATTAATAACTGTTGGCAGTTACAGAGGCACTAATATGACTCCGTGCCATGCTAAGGGTAATAGTAATAAAATTAATTACTTCAACAGGGTCAATGCATCAGTCGTGGCATATTTAAACCGGTAATGAGTTGTTCCATGGTTTTTGATTTTTGTCTTCCATCCCCCCGTGTATTGATAAAGATCCATGAAGGTTACACCGGTGTTTGCCGGCTTTGGCTGAGGGCGCGCATTTGCTCTAGAGGCGCTAGCAAAGGTCTTAAGAGCTAATGAAAGATTGTGTAAATAGTGTGGTGCCTGTCACTGGCATTAACACAGAGGTGAGGGAAAATATAGCGCGCAGGTGTTTAATATTAATTGCACGAGAACATGTATTTACATGTCAGTGTTGGAATGAATTTGTTTATCTTTAGGCTTCTTGATCACCTTCTCTGCTTTCTTAACAGCCTGAGATTTGAATGGAAGTTGATGCTGTTATTTTTGCACATTTTTGTACACGTTGGTGTATACGCAGTGATCATCTGCCAGTTGCTGTCTCACAATATTACCATTTGGTCACATGGGGGTATGTACATAGGAATGGATGAAAAGCATTAGAGTAATTTTACATGTTGCACTTTTGTTCTTTTCCTACTTTTCTTGACATGAAGACACCATCAAAGGCAGCTGTTTTCCCTGTGTACTGTTTACCAGTGCATTTCCTCTTTATGTCAATCAGAGAGGACAAAGAAGCTCAACACAACTCTACACACAGACACACATTTGTAAGTCTTTGTTTCTCTCTTGTCTGCAGGGCAGAGTCAGAGCATAACCCCTGGGTGGTGCTAACCTCAGCCTTACTGACCCGCTGCAATGGATCAGAGGTCAAAACAGACCTGGGTCAGCAGGTTGTCACCATGGTGAGATCTCTCTATAACAGCAAACACAAGCTCCCTGTGCAGGTAATCAGATAATACTCTGTATTTTTTGTTTGTGAACGTCTAGCCTTTTCTAGCCAAAGTGTGTTAAAGCAGTAAATCTTTATTTATTTCAGCGAAATTAAATGGATATGGAAATACATTCACCAAAGTACTGCATAAGAGTCCTCTTACTCACCTGTACCTCTGCATAAAATGAAAATAACAGCAAAAGAAAATTCAATTTTTATTTAATGCCAGCAACACCTTTCGCTCCAGTTAAAACAAGGGCATGTTTACCACTGCGTTGCATCATCTTTTCTTTTAATAACACATAAAAAGCATTTGGAAACTGAGGATACTATTGTAGTGTTGAAAGTGAACTTTTTTCCTCCCATTTTTGCTTGCTGTGGGAGTTCTCTTCTTAACAGATCAGGCTTCTTTTGTCATATTATTTTTATTCAGCTTCAAAGTGTGCCAAATGTTGTCAGTGTTTGAAAGACCTGGATTGCAGACAGGCCATTTCAGCACTTGCAGCTTTTTGAATTCACAGCTGCAGAAGTATGTATTGGGAGTGTCTTGCTGAAACAAGCAAGAACATCTGAAAGACAGTATATGTAGACCGGTACAGCAACATTAACCCTCCTACTGACATATTTCACATACACAGACTAATTGATGTAACCTTAAGAATAATTTACTGCAAGAAGCAAATATAATTGCAAAGCAATATCAGTTATGTAATTATTATTGGTAGCACTTTCTATTACAGCTTGATAATAAAGGGGTAATAGTAGTGTAATAAGGGCGAAACAAGCTTGTAGCATGGTAATTTCTAAGTTATTATTATGCAATTACCAAAGTAATAACCATGTAATATCCAAGTAATATCATGGTAGTAACAGTGGTTACAGTTGAGTAACATTACCCTGAAATGTAGGTAAATGGATTATAAGGGCCCCAAAACTGGGCGTAACAATGTGGAAATAGAGCTTGGTAATAAAGTGGTAATAGCACAGTAAGAAGGAAGAAACAAGAACGGAATAATGTGTCAATTTCAAAGTTATTACCAATCAATTACATGTGGTAGTTTCTGTGTAAAAAGCACAAAACAGACAGAAATAATAAATAAATAAATAAATAAAAAGAAACAAAGAAAACCAGAAAACCCATACTCAAATATGATGAAACCCATCAGGGTAATTTTGAACCCCACAGAAAATAACTGAAGTAAACACAGATCCAGGCAGCATGTCCCGAGTCTACCCCGCGGTTTTCTATACATGTTCAAAACACCTCACCTGGGAGGCGCCTAGGAGGCATCTTGGTCAGATACCCAAACCACCTCAGCTGACTCCTTTTGATGTGTAGGAGTAGCTCCTCCAATGCTCCTTGCCCTGTCTCCAGGGTTGAGCACAAACACGCTTCACAGGAAACTCATTTCTGCCACTTGTATCTGTCATTTTATTCTTTTAGTCAATACACAGAGCTCCCGACAAACCGTAGGGTGGGGTAGGAGCGTAGATCGACCAGTAAATCGACAGCTTCACTTTCACGCTCTGCTCAATCTTCACCACAACAGTGCCCTTATCACTGCTGAGACCAATCTGTCTGTCAATCCCACTCTCACTCCTCACTCCTGAACATTTTTAAAAAGCACTAATCAAAGGAGAAATGGAAAACAATGGTGTGGCGTCATTAGGAACAAATTGAGTGGCAAAAGTCAAAAACTTGGATCCACCTATAAGGTTTAACAAAAACTATCCCTCTGGGGAATGCATGGACCCAGAGGGTCAGTAGGATGAGACTTTAATGGTGCCTTTACAGATATTAAAGTTAGCCATACCATAAGCACTAATGAACCCCATTACCATCTTTTGAACTGCCAGATACAAAACCAGCTGTTCTCTGTTTCAGTCCAGAGGATGCAGGTTTATTTTTGCACTTGTGGTAAACTGATAAACTGTGTTCACTGGTTTTAAAAAGAGTTTGTGACCCCAAGCAGTGATTTCCATTACAGAATCTGTTTTTAGTGCAGTGCTGCCCGAGGGGGCCAAAATATCGGTTTCATAATTGGTTTTCAGCCTTTGGTTACAGAGATTTCTCTGGATTCTCTGAATCTTTTAATCATAATGTGTACAGCACCTTCAGTAATAGCACTATCAAGCTATTTTCAAGAATTATTATTCTAATTATTTTTAAATTATTTGTAATTTTTTTCTTTCACAGAGTAGGTAACTCCTCCACATCTTTAAATCTCAAAGATTTGAATGTGTGTGGGATGTTTTTTATACTCAGTCGTGTCACTTACTTGTTTCTAATGAACCTAATTAGTCGTGAGCGCCTCTGCCCTGTCTTTTCAAAATGGATTTATCTAATTATTTACTTAAGCAGTACACAACTATTCCAATTGACTGTTATCCATAGTTTTTTTTAAACATATTTCTGGCATCAAATTCAACATGAATTTATTTGTCTCCTTAAGGACAATTATTTGTCTCCTTAATGGCAAATAGTTGTCCTTGAACTTTCTATCATTATTATTGTTATTATTATTTTATAGTATTGTTCTGTTTATTTTTATCCTGCTCCTAAACTAATTTCCCCTTGTGGGCCAATAAAGAAATTGAATTGAATTGAATTGAATTGAATATTTTTTTTAGTTGTGTGTTCCCATTTTTTACATTTGACGTGTCGTCTTTGTTATATTTTTACGTGTTGGGTTTTAAGTGTTTGCCAATTATTTCATGAAGCTGTTTTGTTGTTGTTCATTTACAATTCATAGTGCTCTGGGTTGTATGGGCATTTGTATTCCACTTTATGCTCCTACACTACTTCATGTGCTGTTGTGTTTAATTTATATGTAAAAGTATTCCAGTGATAGAAGATAAGCACTGACATGGGACTCTGAAAGGTGCATGATCTTCGTTTTTGCCACTTACTATTTTAAAATGAGTATGGCTCCTAAACATCAGTTCATCTTTTGTCACCATTATTATATTTAGCTTGTTCACGCTCAGTAGAAACACGCTGCAGTGCCATCATTTTAACCAATATCTAAATACAGGAAGCTAAAGGTATTAAGCATGTAACCCACAGCAATTTGTTAGCATCAGCTCAGTGCTTTCTGCACTGTAGTATATGCACTAGCCTCCCATTGATATCGAACAGCTCCTAATGCTATTCATGCCCTGCTGAGCACCATGCAAGTGCTAAGCCAAATGCCATTCTGTATGTCTAGGGCCAGCTGACTGTGATATTAGTTTAGCACTAATGCTATTCAGTGTGAATAGGCTAGTGTCTGCCAGCCTGTCTAATATTAGTGTGGGATGGGGGGTGGAGGAGGCCTTTTACTCTTTTCTGAGCAGCTTTAATTTGAATCTGCTGGAATGAAACCGGCAGAGCATGGGGGAGTCAGATTGCATTGTGATATCCGTACATTACTGGATAGGACTGTGTGTCTGGCGTGTGCATGTGTTTGTGTGTAAACCTTTTTAAAAGTATTAGGTGCCTCTACATTATATGCACATCGATTAACCTTCACTGTTCTCTCTGTTTCTGCTTCCCTCTTTTCTTCTCCCTTCCTCATTTTGACTCTGTCCCCTGATTGCCTTGTGCTATTCTCATCTCTGCCTTCGCTTTTGTCGTTCACCCTCTGCCTTTCATCCATTCATTTGCACATTTATCAATTCATCTTACCCCCTCCCAAATCTGTCTTTCTCTCTCTTTTTTTCAGTGTATTAGACACATAGCTACCCTGCTGCTCCAAAATCAGCCAAGCCTCCTGCAGCCGGCACTGAAACTGATGTCTGAAAGTGGTGACGAGCAACTGCTTCAGCTGACTCTTGATCAGATCAACGGCATGAGCACAGTAAGTGTCACTGTAATAGTCTGGAGAGTTTGTGTTCAAATGGAGACACAAAGGAGTTGGCTTTATGAACTGCAGATTGGCTGGTGACATTTTTGCTGTCACTTATCCTTTAAAATTGTAAAATGTAAAAAGAAAAAGTGCTTCACGGCTTTCTTGAGCTCAAGGAGGTGTTCCAGATTTCTTTTCTCCTTTTTAACCAACTGTTAACCCTTTAAAGCCAAGCATATCATAATTGATGCATGTGTTTTTGTGAGTTTTTGAGACTTCTACATCATCAGTGTGACTTTTTTTTACCCTCAAAAAATGATATAATTTGCATGACACATTTCCAATGACTAAATTGCAAAAATATGGCTAATGTAGCGAATGTGATACAAATTAAAACTCATATATGCAGATTAAAGTTTGATATATTTTTATATATATTTTGTCTAAAGGTTCAATGTTGTGGAAGTTTCCATTTAATAAAGCCTGCAGACAAACGGTGAGCGATCGCTAACATCCTTTAATCAAAACAAGAACAAAAACCCAAGCTTGGTGAGAGAAGCCATCGCTGGGGCAGTCTATCAGTCTCTCCTGGAGCCCGGCATGGCCCTGGGTTTAAATACTTCCTACAGGAACAAAAGGCTGTACACAGCTGTACACCAGTGTAAGACGTAGCAAGGGAGTATGAACTTTCTTTGGGGGGAGACCAAAGGTGTGAAAACAGCTGTACACAGCTGTTTTCACCTTTGGTCTCCCAAGGCTATTCCCCCCACCCTGGGTTCTTTGTGTGTGAATGCTTTCCCCTAACTTCCTGAGATACAATCACCCGGCTGTTCAATGGCATGAATAAGGTGTGAAACATTGAGACATGCTTAAACCCAGTGGCACCAAAGCATTATACAATAAAATAATATGAATAATACATAAATGAAAGAAATTCCTCTACATTCAACAAACACTCCAATATCAAAAAATTAAAGATTTCTGGCAGTTATTTCATGGTTTAGGTTTTAAAGGGTTAAAACCCAAAAAATGTTTTCAGCGTGTAGTAATGGTGAAGAGCCAGCCTGAGCCTGAGAGAAGCTCAAACTGTCTTAACCCTGTCTGCCTAATAAATGGCTTAAAAAAGGCATCTAAATATCAAATTAGGTTAATGCGTAATATGAATTATTTGTTTATTAACCTTTATGGCTTGCGCTTTAGAAAAAAAAACTAGTGTTACCCATTGTGTTTTTGGAGCCTTAAGGTTTGCCTTTTGACCAAAAAAGTGTGACTGACTGAGAATCCAGAGACACTGCATGCTGAAAAGAAGATAATGGAAAAAGGTCTGGTCTGTTGTCTGAAAAGAGCGAAAAATTACATCCTCTTTCCCACAGTTTAAATTAAGTTCTGCTAAATAATTTCAACATCCTTACAAACCCAATTTCTCCACTTGCCGACTTGTCCTCTAGTTTTGGGAGGCCACCATCAGATAAGAGCATAATCGTTCAAGACTGCGCAGGTCCCTCTCCACTGTTTCTTCAATCAGATAAGCAATTGTCACAAAGTGGGCTTCTCAGACCCAGCAGACCTTCTCTTTGTTCCTGGATCAGATAAGAGAAAGCCACACTATTAACTGACAGAGCCTCCATTAAATCAAACGATCAAGCTGCTATATTGGAACACCTGCTCTTAAACCTCAGTGAATAAGACAGCGGAACTGGGGAAAGTTACGGTGCTGGAAGTGGTGAGAGAAAGGATTTGTGATTTAGATGTGGGAAGAGAAAGTCAAATGGAGCAGGAACGGGTGTCGAGACAGAGAAATGGGATGAGAATGGAAATTACAAGGACAGCAAATGTATAAATTGTAAAGTTGAAAAGGGACCCGGGCTACAGTAGATAGCACGCGGGAAAGACAGAAAAGATAAATCAGGTAGAGTTAGAGAAGGGATATATGAATGGAGGAAGACTGGTGGCGTGTCGCTGCTTTGAGAAATAATCTTACGTCTGCCAAGTAAAAGCTGAATGAACGGGGGCATGTTCGGAACGGCACAGAACAGTGTTCATCTAAAGATAACATCATCACAGACACAGAAAAATTATCTTACATCTAATACATCTGATAGTGTGTTGGCTCCACGCTGCTCGCTGCTCATTGTGCCTAGTGCCTTTGTGCATCCCTTCAAGTGTGTGAGTATTTCTCTGTGTGTGTGTGTGTAGGACTTGATTTGATTTCTACATGTTTTCAAGTGCATTGCTTCTGATTGCTTAAACTTGCTTTGAAGGTTGTGTTCACACAAATGTTATTGCAAAAAGGACGTTGTGTGCAAATCTTGTAGTATGTATAGGCTTTGGGCATAATGAAACACTCAGTGTGATTCAGTACCAGCGCTCCTCATTGACTGTATTTAAAATCTTAACTCGAAACTCATAATTTCCATTAGGTTACAGTAATTGAATAAACGAACTTAAGCTCTCGTGTGACATCGTGCACACACTGAGAGCTGCCCACCATATTGGACGTGATACAACCAGCAGTTGTAAGGGAAAAATGTTTATTCTCAACTGGTCAGTGCTAGCTGTCATGAGGTTAAGGAAGTGGAGGCTGTACATTAATCAGAAGGTCAGTGGTTTGAATGTTAATGTTGAGGCAGTCTTGGGCAAAATACTTGTGCATCCGTGTGTGAGGGAGGGTGTGTGTCTCTGTGTGAATTTGAGCTAAAAAGCACTTAGGCTTAGAATAACGTGCTTGTATAAATGAGACATACAGGGCACTTTTAGTGCTCAAATTGTGTAGAAAAGCACTACATAAGTACCAATCCATTCAGAAACTACCGATTTAACTAAGTGAATCAGTGTAAAGCTTAAATTATTTGCAAATTCAAGACTTTCTGAGCATGAAGTGTTTCCTTAGTTTAATGGGGAGAAAAATCTCACATAAAGTACTGCAAATAGTTTCTATCCATGCAGATAGGTTTGCCTTTGATCTGCCAAGGGTTTAAAATATCCAGCTATACAACAAAATATTCAACATTTTGGTTTTGGTGTGTCTTTTTAAAACATCTGAAAAGTTACTTGTAAAAATGCAACTTGGACCTTCATAAGGAATTATCTATGTTAATCTACATTATCCTTGTAACATGCTGTTAACAGTTTTTAAATGCTTGTGTGTTTAATGCCAAGTAGTTCCAATAACATTTATTAGGTTTGTGAATAATTCATAGTGACCGGAAAACATATATTACTGGAGCTGAAGCACAGCAGGGTTAAATTGTAAACTGTCCACATGGTTAGTTAAGACAGCGTGAGCTTTTTCAATTAATTTGATTGTTAGCGAGTGCAAGATTGAATGTTGGCACTGGCCGTCTCCAGCGGACGTCCTCTCTTTACACTTCAGGATATTGCAGTGCAACTCTGCATTGACACTCTGAGCCTGTGGGAGAAATTACAACATCTGCAAAGTTTGGGGGGAAAAAAAGTAATGTCTGCATGTCGGCAATGATGATTCTCAAAATGAAAGTTGGGTCAGCTCATAAGGTGATTTTTGCCTTCTGCACAAGCCTGAGGTCCACAAGGAAGCTGGGAATTGCAGATGCACACAGGGATCAATCCAAAAACACTGCAGCAACAGAGGAAGCTGTTCATGCACAAGAACTCGAAGGGGAAGTTGGTTAAGAATTGAGCTGGTGATGGTTCTTGGACTCAAGGAAATTTTTGACCACACCTTGTAAAGTTCATGTTGATCCACTTCTAAACGTGATGGCTTACACATACTGTTTCTATTTTAGCAGCTCTACAAATAGCCAGAACCTATCAGGAGCTACTGTGAAGCTGCTGTTAGCAGATCAGTATCTCAGGAGGAACAGAAATAATTGATTTTGGCTCAGCTTGATCAATCAGAAAATTCACTGAGTCAACAGCCTGTTAATTGACTGAAGTTACTGTTCAGTTACTTTTGGTTTGCATTTCATTGAGATTTTGTGTTTAGCCACGCTTTGCTTCACTCCAGCATACTAGACAAGGTGCTGCTGCTGTGAGTTTTATTATAGTTCTCGTTTAAATAACTAGACCGAGGTTGCTTTTTGGTCACAGTGAACCATACATTTGTTTGCATATGCCACTCTGAGTGATTGGCAGACTTTATCTTAAAGCACTGCCTACAGTTTTCTCCTGGCAAATAGCTTTGTATCTAGTATAAATCATTGTTTACATTGTTTTACCATCAAAACGTTTTTGCCACAGCTGAAGGTCCCTGAGGTTATCATTAAGAAAAAGAGATTAATTTAGAGTTTAATTAAGAAAATGTAATTAAGGGAAATCACTTGACCTAGGAAGCAAATTCAACACAGTAACTGATTCATCCACAGTGAGATATACGTATATGTGCAGATTTTCTTTCACTTTTCCTGTGTCTTGCGTTGCTGCTGTGTGGTAGGTGAGTAAATGGGTATGCTGAGCTCTGCAGGAGGAGACCACAGTGGGCGTTGGAGATCTAAAGAATGGAGGAAAGGAGTGGGAGTAGTGCAGATTATTTGAAAAGGAGACAAAGAAGTAGAGAGCAGGTGATGGAGAAGGGAATGTATTCTTGATGCCGAAAAATACAGTGGAGGCTTTTAATTCTCTGCTTCCACACTGTTCAAGGTGTCGGCGCACAAGTCTTCAGCTGCACTCTCTTCCATATTGTCCATTTCTCTCCTCCTCTTGAAGATGTATGGAGTTGGGAGGAGGGAGTCAGGAGTTAACACCAGCCTGACTAATGCGAGTTCTCCATTCTGTCTGTAAACACACACACACACACACACACACTTATACAGATTCCTCTCAGTGCTGCAGCAGTCCCTGTGCCTTTTCAGCAGCTTATGTTTTTTTCCGTTCTTTTCCATGATTCTACAAGGCTTACATTTTCTGTGTGACACATGTTCGAGTCACAGTGACGACAATGGCATATTCAATAGCCTCGCATTTTTTGAAACTGCGGGTCTTTAGCCAAAAAGCATAACATTCTGCATCTGAAGAGGCAATAGCAGGTTGTTTTTAACCGCGGCTGTCTGTGGCTCAGTGAATTGATGAAATTGTTGTCTGCAGATGACTGGTTTCAAAAAGAGAACCATGTAAAACGAAATTTACTTTTGATGGCTTTGATATTTTTCTGAAATGGAAAAAAAAGTTGTGTATTTCTGCGTAGATCTACAGTATTGTGCAATAGTCACCCATCATTGTATTATATTTTGATACGGAATGGGAAATAGGTACAAACATACATGGAAATATAGTATATAAGGCAAAAACAGAGTTTGTATCAGCAGTGGTAGTATGTTTGGGAACATTGTCATGCTGGAAAATTATGTTGTTAAACCGACGTGTTCCAAACAGTAGGGTACATCTTTCGCCATCTTACAATGCTGTGATTGCTGCCATTCCCCAACTCTCTGTGAATGGTACTCATGGCCTTTGATCAGTGGGTTTTGGTCAGTGGTTGTTGATTAATGGTCATGAGAATTTGCATAATTATGTTTAAGGAACTGACCTCCCAGCCCATTGTTCCTTCAGTGGGCTGGTTTCAGTCATTATACAAATATTCTGTTTATAAGATTGGGGAAACCTGCAGTCAGCTGAGACTGAAGAAGTCACTTGGATGAGTGACAAAACGTTTCTCCCACAAAACGCTACGTCCAGATGAACAGAATCAACTTTTGGAGATTTACTTTCCTGGATGATTGAGAATGCATCTAGACAATTGTAGATCAAATTTCTTCCATTTTGAAAAGATCCCCAACACTATTGGCTGAGATGCTCCCCAAACCATGACAGTCTCCACTGTGTTTTACAGATGGCTGTAGACACTCACTGTTGTACCTCTTTCCTGATCTTTTCTGTACATACTCATGACAATTTAAACCAAAATTTGCACTTCATGCCTGTCAAACTGTTATTTGTGTCATTTTTTTAACAAAATGTTAACAAATCACGTTTTTGCGACAGGCTGCACGTAACAGTAACAAAAGATGCCATTTAAAAATTGTCATGTGTTTGTTAGGTGTAGACACAACACTGGTTCATCCCTTGTTTCATAGATTCCTGTTTTGTTTGAGTGATTCTTAGGTGAGTGTTAGATGACTCGACAAACAAAAAAACATTCCTGTGAGAATGGTCTGGTACTAGGTACAGGTATAGTAGTGAAAAAGTAGCCAATGTCCAAAGAAAAACTTTGAAAGACCTTGAGAATCTCTCGGGATCTATTTTACCACTGTAAAAAATTACAAATAAATCTGTCTCATTGGATGCAAAATATAAAGACTTTTGCATAGTCATGTAATTTCTGTTGGTTTGAGTCTCAAAAGGAAAATGGAAAATGTGGACAATTTAAACCTTTTCACCCAGTGAGGCTGTGGTTCAAAGTACTATGTACTACTATACATTACATTCATATGATTTCAACAGTAAGTATGAGTGAAGATGTATTTAAAAAAAAATTCATGGTTTGGTTTTTTTAATGTACAATAATTCTGATAGTTAGGATAAATAGGCTGTTTGTTGAACAAACCAAGCACTTTAGTGGTGTCTCTGAGCTTTGGGGCTGTTTTCTGAATTTTTGCTCATGCTTTCAGTTGGATTCAAAAATTGTAGCCATTGTGAGGCTACTGAACCACTTTAGAGTAGCCACATTAGCCACAAGTGACCCGTTTGGTTCCCATGTGACATTTTCCAGTAGCCAGAGTGCCTTCCAAAGCCTGACAGAAAAACAGCCAATCACAGGAGTGGAGAGCCCCAAATGCTGATCCAGTCTTGCCAAAATGATTCTGTGAAAATAGAATCAAAGAAAAGATGACAATGCACTGCTACAGTGGTTTGTGGGTTTACTTGTGTTTACTAGCCGATAACGGGCCAGTTTTAGTGGTAATGCTTCATCTTTCCATCTTTTCTTTTTTGAATTTATTAACAGTTTTAATTTGAACTTGTGCTCCCTTGTGTATGTTTTTAATCAGTTAGAAAGAACTCAAAATCCCGTCGAAAGAGTTGGATGCACCTTGTCCATCTGCCCAGTGTAGTGAGGACAAAAGGCGCATGTGTGCTTGTGTTTGATTGAGTGATTATGTGTCTAATTGCTTGTTTAAGTGGGCTTGTTTACAGCTTATTGTACCACATTGAACCTATTAATCTAGCTCTGTTTGCTTGCAGCTCACTGCGTTGATCCCTGAACTTCCTCACCGCGTGTGTGTGTGTGTTTGTCTCCTCCTATGCGTCAGAGCCCACTTTATTTTTATTTTTTTTGCTTTAAAGCCTCTTCTTCTGTCACTTTCAATCATGTTGTGCTGCAAGCAAGAACTGTTTGGTGTCATTTGTGTGTGCGCACACTCAGTTTGGTGCACTGCTAAAGCCTGGGGACAGCTTGGATGGAGGGATAGGAAACAGAGCCTGGAGAAGAAGAAGAGGAAAGGAGATAGTTGTGTGTTGTCTGGCATTCCAAAGAAGCTTTATGATTTAAATGATAAAAGAAGGCTGGGGCCATGCATTATGTATTAGGCATTGTACGTGTTCAGTAATTCCAATTAAGCTCTCAGCTGGGTTTAGCTCAGTGAGAAAGAGCTGAGAAGGACGTAGACAAGAAACGAGAGACATGCAGGGCAACAAAGGCAAACAAGAGTTTAAAACACTGACCAAACCAATCAGGTAACATTCAGTGGCCTCTCGGAACAAGCCAGGAAAAGACGACCTTTTTTCCCCCTTTCGTCTTTGATGGCGCGAGACAGCAAGAAATGAGAAGGTAATAAGAGCAAGAGGGGGGGTTGGACATCTGATGGCTGCAGCTCGATGTGTCAGTTCTCTTGTCACGCTGAGTGTTTGTTCACTCACTCAGAGTGCACACCAGCTGCGGGTGCGAGCACACTCACAGGAGACAGAAGATACCTCTTGTTTACGCATCTCCGAAGAGAGAGACTGGGTGTTGTTTGAACCCTCGAAGACGGGCTTTTAACCTGATATAGACGCAACACAGCTACACCCCTGTGCACAAAAATAGATCCACCTCAGGACAGGTTTTCATGTTCTCCGAGCTGTTGACCTGTGATACAGAAAGAAAGGCATGATGGATGTATTCCCTGCACAATCAGATCCTATTCACACTGATCTGTTTATTAAGACAAGACCTGGACAGACTGCAGGGGGAACTCAAGAACTCAGTGAGAGAGAGGAGAAAGGATGATGGGGGAGGAAAGGGAGAGGGAAAGAGGCAGTATGTAGTCACATATACGGGTTTGTCAGAGTTGCAGCAGATGGCTAGCTGTGGAGCTGAGTCAAAGGATGATGTAGTAATTGCCTTTCACATGAAGGATCTGAGTTTAAACAGATGTTGTGGCAAGCATTCACACTGCCAACGTGTCCCTGAATGAGATCCTGAAATCCCATGAGCTTCACTAACCACTGGTCTTCTACTCAGCCTCACTTCTCATGCAAACATTTGCAGACCACACGAGCAAAAAAAACAGTTTTATATGCAGTTGGAAAATAGATGCAGCTGCATTGGTGGAAAAAAAAATATTTGGAAAGGTTCGAGCAAACAGTGCTGTTCCTCACTCTTGGACAAATGATTGGACAGAGACCAGATGCTTTGAATATGTAAAACAATACAGTGTATACGGTATAATGTACAAGAAGGATGGAAAGATTTAAAATATTGATTGGTTTTTATTCTCTGCAGCTTTTTTACAGTAGGGATAAGCACTTGAATGTGACACAGATGTTTATGCTGTAAAAAAAAAAAAAAAAAGGATATGAAGTTATCTGCTCCACTTTGATATCAAGATTCCCCTCCATCCCTCCATCTCTCAGGTGCTTCTTCACATCTATTTCCAGCTCAACTGTCAATCCAACTGACTCTAAGACTCAAATCTGCTGTCTCTCTTTACACTGTCAAACAGTAATAGCCTGGGAGGTGTGTGTGTGTGTGAGAGAGTGACAGTGTGTGATTCTGCAAGGAGGACCAGGCCTGTGCTCGACTGATGTACTCGCTTTCTTTTCCCTTGCACAACTCCCATAACCAGGAAATGCAAAGGAAAACATGATTTTTTTGTGTTTATTTATTAGATTCAGTGTTTGTGCGCGTGTTTACAATATTTGCATATTTCTGTCCCTACACTGGTCACCGTGCACAGGAGCGGGGCTAGATCATTGTCCTCTAAATTCGTACACATCTCATGCAGCCACAACCAACTGCATCTGATAATTAATTTGTGTGTTGTAATGCTAATCTAGTCTCCTCTGCAGGTATGATATTTAGAGCAGCGGTCCCCAACCCCCGGGCCTCGGACCGGTACCAGTCCGTGTGTCGTGTGGTACCGGGCCGCGAGAGTTGAGGCTCAGGTGTGAAATGTATGGTTTTCAGGGTTTTATCGGTTTTCAGCGTTATTTTGGTATCGTTTTTATCGTTAACTCGGTTTTCCTTGGTCTTTTCACGTGTGTTATGAATAACTCCTGTATTTTTCAGTAGCGGTACTAGTTTTATTTTGTTGTATTTTTCCGCGACACCTTAAAGGCCGGTCCATGAAAATATTGTCGGGGATAAACCGGTCCGTGGCGCAAAAAAGGTTGGAGACCGCTGATTTAGAGCTTCCGCAACTCTGGCGCTTTTGTTTCACACTCTCCAGTAGTTGATAGTGTGCTACATATCAGTCATAGCTGATAAGGTGTATAGCTTATTTTAGAAGCCACACGTTATCATCATTGCATTTGCTATAGGTGTGTGCTCTCATTACAGCCAGGCTCCAGCAGGTTATTTCAGTGATTAACAGGCTTTAAGGTCCAATCAGATCAAATCTGAGGTTAATCGCACTTAGAACATCAAAAGGCACTATAGAGCTGCAGAAGATGACGCCTACAGACTTATCGTGGGTTTATGAGCCCCTGACTTTTTTTCATACCACCACAATGAGGCTGATAGATTGGGTTTTCATTGGTCAAAAATATACTGGTTGGCATAACCTGCTCAGGATTAATTGTAATGATCATAATCAGATAAAAATCCTTATCAAATACATCTCACCGGACGATTAATAAACCTTGCTAGTGCTGGGGTGGACCACATTTTCCTTCAGTACTGCATTAATTCTTGATGATATAGATTTAACAAGGTGCTGAATACTTTCCTCACAGATGTTGGTATGCACATCCATGATGTGACTCTCCCATTCCACCACATCCCAACTTATTTGATAGAGATCTGACGGTGATTGTGGAGGCCTTTTGAGCACAGCGAACTCACTGTCATGCATGTTAAAGAAACCAGCTGAGATGATTTGAGCTTAAAGGGATGGACATGGTCAGCAACAATGCTTGGACAGGAAGGCTGTGGCATTTAAACAGTGCTCATTTAAATGGTGTTTACTTGGTACCAAGGGGCCAAAGTGTACCAAGAAAATAACCCCCATGCAGTTATAGCACCACCAGCCTGAACTGATGGAGCCATGCTTTCTTTTTTTATCACTTAAATCACCTTTCTTCCTAATTCTGATGCTCAGTTTGAACTTCTGTATGTATGTGCATCTCATTTTTCTCAGAAACAAAAAAAAAAAAAAATAGCAAAGAGAAATTAAAAATGCATGCCATGAAAGAGTTAGGGTCTTAGGAGGTTCATCTAAGATTCAATAAGTATTCCCCACATGAATAGATGAAGTACAGTAACAGTAGAATAACTGATTTAAAAAAATTGAGTCAAGCTTATTTGGAAGAAAATACTCCAACATGCAACTTTTTCTTCCAAATAAAGGCATTTTTGCAATCTGGCTAAACACTTGTCTTGTTTGCAGCCTGTTTCATCACCTCACCTTGTGTTTCTTGCCTTGTCTGACTTTATTGACACACTGTCTATGCGTTTTCACATCTCAAGAAATCCTTTCTTCAGTGTAGTGTTATCATAGCCACTTGTTCTTCGGTGCCAAATTGCACACATTTATATAAATGACACTTTTTTTCCTACTCACACTTCTGAAGAATAAGAATCAGTTGCTCTTTTGCATGTAAATTTAAAAAAAAAAAAGTAATCATTCGTGACATTGATCTTCAACAAAGCTCCAGAAATCCCGTGTAGAACATTTGTTCAGAGTCTCTGTTGAGGCTGCAAAATGAAAAATAAAGCTGAAGTGTGAAGGTGTTTTTGAAGTGCTTCTCCTCAGTTCTGGTGTGCATTCAGCTCCTGAAAACAGTCGGTGGATTTAAAAATGTATGTATCTGACGCTCTCAGTGCATGTCAGCCGTTCTACTCTATGCCCCCCCTCCAGCTCTCTTCATCATACATTTTCCACACTCCTAAGCCCCTTTCGTCTCTCTTGTAGTTTTTTCCTCCTTGATTCTCATTATACACGGATGACCTCCTCATCCACCTCTGTTCTAGGTTCAAAAATTTCTCAGTCTGTCATCTTTCCTTTCCCCAGCTTGTCATGATTCATCTGGTCTTGTCTCTCAATAGAAGGCCTAGAAATTAAATTAGTAGTCATGCACGTCACGCTAGTCACATGCCGACTCTCTCTCATCCTTTGGCAACGGGGCAATAATGACCTGGCAGGGTTTAAAACGCATTAAATGGAAAATGCATTAAATCCACTATACTGATGTTCCTTCCCAGACCTTCTAACATTAGCACGAAGTAAAAATTACTTTAAGTTCCAAATATCAGTAATCTCCCCCTAGGAGACAATGTCATTGTAAGAGACAGCAGCTGAATAACTAATGCTTATCATCACATGAGCCAAGTGATCCTTCTTATAGGCTCTTTGTGTGTGTGTTTAAAGGAGGAATTGTCCATGCTGGGGAAAAAAGACCGAGTTTTGGCTCTGCTCACCTTCTCCGCTACACTAGAGAAGACATGGGCTCCACATTTATAATTGATCTGCCTCAGCTCCAAAAATACCCCAACAAGGACACGCTGTTGTCTGCGTGTGCATGCACACAAGTGTGTAAAGTTGAAGAAGTGCAATCTTAATAATAGAGTTAGCAAACAGGTGAGAGGGTGCAGAGGAGACGGGCTGAGTCACGGAGAGACGGCCCTCTCACCCCCAGCACTCAGCCTGGCTTCTGCGTGGCCTGTAAACCACTCTCAGCAGCCCTAACGGCATTTAGCTGTTTGAATTTGCATGTAATTCATTGATGTAACCAGGTGGAGGATGGGATTAAAATATTATGTAAAGGTCTGTTTATGACTCTATGAGCATATGCTCCAAACACTTTTAGTAAGCGAGAAGCTGCAAATAAAAGGAAAAAGAGAGAGGAAAAAGTTGTGTGTGTGTGGGTGGATGGGTGGTTGCGAGAAGCTGTGTGTGATCGAAAGCACATGCGAGAAAAATGGCGGTCAGCCGCGGGTCAACACAGGATGTGACCTGACACTGAAAGTGTAACATTGTAATCATACAGCATTCAAAGGTTCCTGCTGCCGCGGCTGCGTTGAGCTACAAAACCTTATTTCTGCAAAACGCAGTGGATGGTGCAAATTCAACTCCACCAGCTGTTTTCAGTCTTCAGTCAGCCAGTAGATGCTTAGTGTTGATACCTGGAAGAGAAATCGGATACATTCATTCGAAATTTTTGGCTGTTTATCTTGACACGTGTTCTTTGCAGGGATTAAAAAAAACAGGATCACAGTTTAAAAGGAAACTTAGTTTCCCTTGATTCTATCCCCATATGTGTGTTTACACGTTCTCCTCCCCTTTTCTTCTTCCTCCAGGAGACTGCTTCCTCCTGCGATGAAGAGCTCCTTTCCTTGCTCCTAGATGCTGGGCTCCTGGTAGGCTGCGTCTCCTCAGCCCTGTACCCCCTGCTAAGCTCCCACATGCTGTCGCACCAGCAGGAGGGCGGTTGGGATGTGGAGAAAGCCGCCGCTGAGCTGATGGCAGCGGGCCGCGGGCCTGAGGCAGGCTCCCTGTTGCTGGCTCACCGCGGAACCCACCCGGCTCAGTTCACCTTCAACTCCGCCTTGGCCGTTCTCGAGAAGTGGCTGTGAAAGGAGACGGGGAGGCAGTTTGGACCGCAGCCACAGAGCGCTGTCGTAACCTAGCCTTAGGGAAAGAGTAGGAAGGCGCTGAAAAAGGACTGGAATTAGATTGGAACGAGATCTGAAGAAGCAAAACTAAAAGCAGTCAGTACCTCTACATTTAGTTCTCTAATCAGGTTTGAGGTTCCTCAACGGAAGACATTTCAATAGCGCTGTCATCTGTGAAGGTATAAGAGAGGATACCTTTAATCCTGAAACATCTGCTCAATTAGAAAGACGCTCTTTCACACACAGAAACAACCTCTGCTGTCACTCAGTCATGGATGAACGTTGAGACCGAGGCCTAATCACAAAATGCAACGGCTGCTCGGATTTATTTGTGTGTGCGCCGTGTCCTATTGTGTGATAAAGTAATTGAGCAGTGGGTGGATATTAGCCTATTGTTCCGTGACAGGTTTGCCTCTTTAACGTCCCATCGTTAAACACCCTGCCTCTGCTCCATTGTTTTCCCCCTAATAATGTCTAATTAATTCCTTCTAAACAAATTAGCCCCGCAGCTGCCCCCGTGCTGAGTATACGGATGCACAAATACTATATATGACACACACCAGTGAAGTTATGTAAAGCTTATAATGACGAGGAATAAATGTGCACGCAAGTGTGTGTGTGTGTGCGTTGATGTTGTTAGGTTGCTTTGTTTCATTTGAATAAATAAAAGCGTAAAATATGGCTCTATTTTGTCTCACCTTTTAGAACCGAAATAAAGAAAGCTGATGAAAAGGAGCGATTGTATTATTTTCATTTTTTATTTTATTGTGTTTCTTTATTCATGGTGGAAGAGTGCACAGATGGGTAACGTTTCTTATCAGTATTTTTAGTTCTCTTTTTAATTGAATGGGCTTTAAGATTGTATCCGCCTCATATAATGAATGCACTCAAAACATTTGCATCATAATTACAGCATTTTGAGGAGTGATCTGCAGGGCAAAGATTTGGAAAATGAAATCCAAACCCCTGGTTAATTTATTTATTTATTTTCTGTCAAAGCATTGGAAGTATGATTTTTATTTTTAGGCTGCCTTCCAAATTAAACCAAAAGAGCGGTGCTCGCTGCAGGTCCCCAGAGCAGCAAATGAACTTTCTCCCTCGCACAGAAAATCACTTTAATGAATACAGGGTTTGGATACTGATTGTTTCTCTTCATATGCATGTCCTTTTTGTCATGTATCATAGTGTTATGCCAGGACAAAAAACCTCCCACTGGGTCTACTTGGAAAATAATCAAATAGGAAAGTTGCAACATTGGAGTCGAAATGACATGATTCTAGTTGCATTGTTTGTTTGTTTTTATCTTCATAGATTTACAGTAGCGTGCACAAGTCTCGAGCCACCCCTCATTTCTTTATAATTTGCTAAAAGAAAAAGGAAATGGGTTCTGTCTTTTACAGAAATACTGAATACAGTATATAAGGTGAAAAAATAGAGTTCATACAATAATACTAATATTCAGTCAAACCACCTTTATTCTTCAACACAGCCTGAACTCTGTTTTAGACAGTTTTGTTTTTTGTCATTTCTTTAAGTAGACTTCAGAAATGGTTCTCCAGGCTTCTTAAAGGACATTGAAAGCTCTTCTTTGGATGTTTCTGCCTTTTGTTCCATTCTCTGTCTAGATGATCCCACATTTTGGACTCATCTCGGATGGGAATGAGTCTGCCTACAGGAGGGAGGTTGAATGTCTGGTGTCCTGGTGCAGCCACAACAACCTGGTGCTGAATGCCCAGAAGACAGTGGAGATTACTGTGGACTTCAGGAAGCACACAGCCCCCCCATCATCCTGACTGACACCCTCATCACCACTGTGGACTCATTCCGCTTCCTGGGTACCACTATCACCCAGGACCTGAAGTGGGAGCCCACCATCACCTCCATCATAAAGAAAGCCCAGCAGAGGATGTACTTCCTGAGGCAGCTGAAGAAATTCAACTTGCCAACACGGACGATGTTGCAATTCTACACTGCAGTCATCGAGTCCATCCTCACCTCCTCCATCACCGTGTGGTACGCTGGAGCCACTATCAGGGTCAAACAGAGACTGCAGCGTGTTGTGCGCTCTGCTGAGAAGGTGATTGGCTGCAGACTCCCATCTCTGCAGGACCTGTACACCTCCAGGACAATGGGGCGTGCAGCTCGGATCACAGCTGACCCTTCTCACCCTGGACACAGTCTGTTTGACCTGCTCCCCTCAGGCAGGAGGCTGCGGTCCATTCGCACCAGAACCTCTCCCCATAAGAACAGTTTCTTCCCCTCTGCTGTTGGACTCGTGAACAATAACCATATGACTGTTCGCACCACAAACACATGACCCTACACTGTGTCCACTGCAATCATTCCATTTTTGCATTGATCACCACCTGCATTCATGTATATATCTATCTACTTAGCACTTTTAATTCTTATTTTTATGTCTATTTAAGCGTTATATGACAGTATGTTTGCACTAAGTACCGCAGCAATTTCCTAATGTTGTAAACCTGCTCAACAGTTGGCAATAAAACCCTTTCTGATTCTGATTTCTGATTTCTTCAGTAATGTTGAGCTCTGGGCTCTGGGGAGGCCAATCCATGACTGATAATGTTGCACTGTCTTTCAATCGACGTGTGCATTTACTGCACTGGCAGTGTGTTTGGGATCCTTTTCATCCTTAAAAAAAATGAAACCGATGCCAAACAGATGCTTTCCAGATGGTATTATGTGGTGGATCAAAATCTGATTGCACTTTTTGTGCACGTTTTGACAGGATCCCTAACACCACTGGTTAAAATACAGCTCCAAACCATGACAGAGCCTCCACCATGTTTTACAGATGGCTCTAGAAACTCACCGTTGTAAATCTGGCTCCTTGCAAGCATTCAGAAATGTCATTTAGCTCTAGATTTTTGCACAGTTCTTCATAGAAAGGCAATTTCTTAGTTATTTTGCTTTTTTACCTATAGGTTTTTCATACTATAATGGAAACAGGACAGGACACCATTAAATGTACATGACTAAATATGCAACATTCAAAAAGTTACATAAGCGAAAGAAAACATTTGTATCGGAAAGCATTTAACGCATTGGAACTGTGTGACTTAATCGCAGTGGACTGGAACGACAGAAACAGAAGAGCACCCAAAAAAAAAGCATTAAATCTCTAAAATCTCTGTTTGTTTTGCACCATGTTCTTCAGGATAAGAGGCTTATTGGGAGAAATTGTTTAATTGACTTCATATTTAAAACCCATCTTGACAGGGGCTTTAAAAACACTGTACTCGTGCCTGCATCGTGCCTTAGCTAATTATCCAGATGTTGAAAACCAGCAGTGACTGCTCTTGATGGCTACCGTATGGAATTGTGGCTTCGGTGACTTCGAGATGCATTTTAAATCTGTTCAGGCAGTAATAAGCCGATCATGTTTCCATATTTGCTCGTTAACTTTCTCCAGCTGTACTTAATCTTTTAATGTAATGAATAAACTTCACAATGATTTCTGCATAGCTTTTCTGTAAAGACTCTTCTTTTTCTGCTGCCTCCAAAGACTTAAAAGTTAATTACCTGAAATTCCCCCGTGGTTCAATAATAGTTTTTGTTTGCGATCCCCTTATCTTTGTGCTCCATGAGTGCACAGTGGCATTTACCCGCCTAACCCCTTCTGTTGTTTGCAAAATACTTTTAGGCTAGCGAAAAATAAGTATATATATGATTTCATATTGTGAAAGTAATTCACTTTGGCATGCAACATTTAAAGTAGCTGCTGGGGTAGAGCAGCTTGTATTTCTGACAGGTTAGAAATTGAATAAAGGTCTGTTGCTTGGAGGTATTTACCCTGACAGCAATACTGCTGTATATCAAGCCCATTCATAAGAGATGGGCCAGTTGCGGGTGGATGGTCTATATATCAAACAAGGGAGTTATGAATCTCCCACCTGTGGAGGAGAATATAGGAAATCCTTGTGTCAGTTACGTGTCTTGTGAAAATACCAGCAGACACAAAGTTATGAGGGTTTTTTCTGTGTGTTTTTTAGGCTGGCTTTTAAGGAAATGTCAGCATTAGAGTATGAGATGAAATAAAACTGTAGAGATTAATGGTTCACATTTACAGCATTCCACTCCTACTCTTCTATTCCTACAAACAGGTACTCATTCCTTTGCAAATTCTGTCAGCCTTACATATTGAATTCAATTGGTCTCAGACGGTAAGTGACCCAGGTTTATTCATACCCTTGAGCTGCAGCAGCGGCCTGCTTTTGGTCCTGGCCAACGTGAAATCAGCTCTTTGTGCTCAACTAACACAATTACACGAAGCCCTGCTGTAATCAGCGTGGACTGTTAAATCCTGAGGTCATCGCGTTGATCAAATCAACACGATCTGAAGCAAACCTTTGGCTTTTAACAAAGTGTCGCCATTTGTGTGAGGTTTATATAAAATACACTGCACTGGGCGAACACAGCCATCAGTACTCACAACAAGAAGGTCAGTATACTGCATTTTTGTAAGGCACCACCCAAATGACACTTTGATGGATGCACTGAAATATCCTGCTTGAGGAACTCTGGACCGGTTCCATGACGAGGACAAAATCCTCATTGTTTCTCCTGAATCCAAGAACTAACAGGTTGTTCCCTGGCATCGGCTTTACCAGGGATACTGAGGCGTGTGATCCCTTTGTTAAAACACACTTTTGTTAAAAACGGGATCCACCACCTCAGCTGTCAATCCAGAGGTAACAACTTACAGAAGCATAAGGGGTGATGGTGGCTCAAGAGTTGGGTGTTCGTCTTGTAATCGGAAGGTTGCCGGTTCGAGCCCCGGCTCGGTCGGTCGTTGTGTCCTTGGGCAAGACACTTCACCTACCGCCTACTGGTGTTGGCCAGAAGGGCTGATGGCGTGATATGGCAGCCTCGCTTCTGTCAGTCTGCCCCAGGGCAGCTGTGGCTACAACTGTAGCTTGCCTCCACCAGTGTGTGAATGGGTGGATGACTGGGTGTGTAAAGCGCTTTGGGGTCCCTAGGCAGGACTAGTAAAAGCGCCATTTACCATATCAACCAAGGCAGCATCCAGAACCTTAAGGAACTCTGGACAAACCTCATCCACCCAAGGAGTCATCATCTCAGCATAAAATACTGAAGTATAGCACAATGATGTTAATAATTTCATGTATTTTGTTGGTTGTTTGTGATTGTTTTTAAACTTTACGCTATGACTTTTATAGACATAGCTGCTGTCAAGGAGCGTCTGCGTTCCATGCTTGTGCGAGGTTAGTCATCACACTGTGCTACTCAACATATATTCAAACCAGCTAGGGTCAAACATGCTTGGACAGTGTACAGATGCAGTGTGATCGTTAAGGCTAATGAGCTGACAGATGATATCCCAGTGGGATTAAGCTGTGAAGACACGTTTCAGTTTTTTTTTCCAGATTCTTTTTTGATCAGTCAAGTTAAGTTATGCAGGAATGTGTCCCAAGTATATTTGTGTGTTTTCCCAGCTCCAGCTTTTAGTCTTCTATCATTACGAGCGCTAACACCCTGTGAATCTATTTTAGAAATTAAAACCACCTTGTAAAACTGTCATTGTGCTGAAAAGCTGATGCCGATAATGCCACGCAAAAAATTAACCGGGTCCTGACAGTCTTAAAGCCCCCCTTTCAGCTCGCACCATCTCCCATAATTACCTGAATTATTATTTCACTTTTATTGACTTTCATCGCGGTTTAGCATTCAAGTCACACCTCTTTACTAACACGTATCTAATTCATATAGATTAGCGCTTAACATGCACTCAGAGATGTGCCACGAAAATGGGCACGTGTCTGTGTGCGAGATGTTCCTTTACTCATGACATTGAGTTTCGCTGCTGATAGCCTGCTGTTACGTTAATGACTGGATCCATTTAGATTAATGGTGAAAAAGCCAAATGGTTTCAGTTACACCCAACTGACCGGCTGTTTGTATGAACTCCTTACCTTTTTTTTTTTTTTTTGGGTAACATTGTTTGTCCCCAAGAAGTAAAAAAAAACAACCCTGTTTTTCACTCTGTTTGTACTTGTGATTGTACAGACTGCAAGCAACCCTGGGAAATGATGTTAAGGTCTACCTCCCCCACTGCTGAGGTTTAGTAAACACAGTGCTGCAACCTGTCAAGTGTCAGCATCCTTTTTCTGTATCTGTCAGACAAAGCTCTTGGTGCAGGTGGTGTGAGCCATCATCGCAATCCATCCAGAAGGTGAGAGAGCGGGACGGAGGAGAAAAAGGAATTTGTGTGCCCTCAGGGGGAAGCTGAATGAGACTGGATCTTGCAAGCACTCTCTCCTGCTGAAGTGAGGGTATCTGTTTGAAACAAAAGAATTTAACTTGCATCTTCGAGCCCTTTGTAGAGTCTGCAGTGTGGGAGAAGAGAACCGCAAACATGAAAGGAGAGAAAGAGACTAAAAATATTGTATTCCAGGAAATCCCTCACAAGCCCCCCTACCTTGAAAACAGACTGAATCTTGGGAAATCGTTCACCCTCCAAGGCCACGTTTGTTTCCTTTATCTTTTTCTAGTTTTCATTCACACTGCCTTTGACCCGCAACCTTGCCCTCCACAGAGTGACTATTTGTCTATATTTGTAGTACACTAAAATACATGCATACAGACAAAATGCTTCTAGCAGAGACTGTAGGTGCAAGACAGCTGTAAAAAAAGAAGTAAAGGCTGTAGTATTGAATATAAAGAATAAAAGAAAAGGTATGAAGTGGGAGGTCAAATAGGCAGGGCTGATGGGAAATGACTGAAGGTCAAAAATGACGACAGAAGAGAAAAAGAAGAGTAAGTAGGAGAAAGTCCTGCTGAAGATATTACTGCAAGATTCACAGCACATTGGCTTTAGTAAAACAGAATAGCAAAGATAAAAAAAGGAAATCTACATTATATAAATTTTTATATAACAGTAAAATGTGTTTCATACTTTAAACATTAAACGACAGTACTGTGCAAAAGTCTTAAGCCATCAAAAGCAATGTGTTTATTTGTTAAGCCACTTAACACTGATCTACAAATCATTCAAGGGTTACAAAAAAAGTCCCCTAACACAGCTAAAACATAACAAAGTTTGAGAGGCATATAATTTGGTTTTTGCACCAACAAAGTGATTTTCAAAGAGGGGTTAGCCAAAAATGTGGCACATCTTGAAATGGTTTCCAGCGTGTCCTTAAAAGTTTTCAAATTATCATCCAAATATACAGATGAGGTCATCAGAGAGGTGCAACAGTGAGTGTCTGCAGACATCTGTGGAGGACTTTAGTATTGCAGAACTTGTTAAAACTGATGGAATTATTAGTAAACAAAAGTATCTATTTATTTTGATGCCATCTAGAAAACATGGCTTCGTTTTTCAGCATGGATTGGCCTCCCCAGAGCCCAACATTACAGAAGCAGTGTGGGATCATCTTGACAGAGAATGGAACAAAAGGCAGCCGACATCCAAAGAAGAGCTTTGGATGTCCTTCAAGAAGCCTGGAGAACTATTCCTGAAGTCTGCTTAAAGAAATGACATGAAAGCTGTTCAGCGAGTTCTGACTGTGCTGAAAAATAAAGGTGGTCACACAAAACATTGACTTTCAAACTGTGTTTGCCTTCTGCGCTGCATTTCCAGCTGTGTTTGCACATATTTAAATAAATCGCTGCATTGATTTCTCAGCAAAATATGGGATGTACTATACAGTTATGTATAAAAAGTGTCAATAACAAATAAAATAAGTAGTGCTGTCAGTGTTAATCTCGTTAAAATGACGTTAACGGCATAACTGCATTAACGCGGCAAATCTCCGTTAGCGAGTTAGCGCGGATCGCCCTGTGCGAGGGGCTGCACGGCGCGATCCGTGTTAACTCGCTAACGGAGATTTGCCGCGTTAATGCGGTTATGGCGTTAACGTCATCTTACTGAGATTAACGCTGACACCTCTAAAAATAAGTATTGTCATGTAGTGTGCTAGTTTTGGTACTAGCTATACCTTTAAATTGAAATATCAGCATATTCAGAAACTCCGTATTAAAGGAATCTTCAACTTTACTTGTAAAGCTTTTATTCAGTGCTTCTCACCGAACCGTGTCATTGTCATGTTAGTGCAATTTTAAAAGAGTAAACAGCCAACAACATTATAGATTTTTTCAGTGACTCAAAGATTTCCATGAGCAAATACCTGGAGACAGGTGGAGAGAAACCTTTTAATGGTAAAAACACGTTGGTACAACCAGACTCAGGAAGAGAAGCAAGAACAGAACAAGAACAGTTTTCCAACCAGGGAGAGCTGGGCACCATGCAGCAGCAATTAGCACTTAAATCAGTGGAGGCAGTTCAAAGACTTCTAGCACAGGTATTTATGTCCTGCTGGCTCACAACTGAACTCAAAAGTGGACGTACCACAGGCTGACTAAACCTTGGTTTATGTGCACACAAAAAACACCGTCCGTGTAAAGGCTCTACTTGTCATCAAAAAAAATCCACACGACACTTTCAAGTGTCCACGGACAGCGATGGAGTGTAAAATTTGTACTTTTCCACTGAGTGCCAACTTCTGTTTATCTGAACGGTTCAGTGCAGAAAAATGTTAAACGGACTACTTCCAGGTTTGTCTCATTTTCAAGCAGCCACAAATAAGAAAACACTTGAACAAGCATTTCTGTGAAGGATGTTGTTTGGGGCAGCTGCTTGTGGGGCTGACTGTTAATGCTGACTCAAGGTAAGCCCCAAACACCCACCCGCCAAGCAGCCTTTATTTTATATATCCCAGTATGTCTTCCAGTATCTCTTTTCTTTTCTTTTCTTTTTCATAAAAATCATTAGCTCATTTGCACATTTTATGACAGCAACAGGTCTCAGAAAGGTTGGGACAGGGTCATGTTTACCTTGTGTTGCATCGCTTCATCTTTTAACAGCATTCTGTTAATATCTGACAGCTTGGGAGATCCAAAATTCCAAACCTGGACTCCTCTATTATGAATGATGACATATTCAATCCATCCATCCATCCATTCGCTTCCGCTTATCCTTTTTCAGGGTCGCGGGGGGCGCTGGAGCCTATCCCAGCTGTCATAGGGCGAGAGGCGGGGTACACCCTGGACAGGTCGCCAGTCTGTCGCAGGGCCAACACACAGGGACAGACAACCATTCGCACTCACTTTCATTCGCACATTCACACCTAGTGACAATTTGGATTATCCAATTAACCTATCCCCACAAGCTGCATGTCTTTGACATATTCAAAGTCTTCATAATTTTATGTTGTTTAATGTTTTTTGTGTTTTTCTGAAATAGTTGTAAATCTTCGACCTTGTTAATGTATCAGCACTACATTCCCTATGTGTCTACCTCTTGGCTCTTTAGGGACAGAGGCTGGAAAGCTACTATCTTTAGCATTTCTGGAACTGGAGCTTTTAGAAAAAGATTTCCAGTCGATAGGTTTTGAGTGCCATATCTGTTCCTATTGTAATGTGTGAGCATCCTGTGTTGTATCGACATACTGGAACTACTTTACACCTTTTAGATGTATCATAAGGTACATCGATATAAACTGAACCACGGAATTAAAATAGTTAATACTGTCAGAACGTTACCTAGTAGACAAGGTTCGAGAATATTTCTGGCTTTGTTTACTGAACTCCAATAACAGAGTGAACCATTTTTCATGTCTTCTGTTAATATCTGTGTAAAAAGAAATATGAGTGGTAATTATCTGAAGAAAAATATATAATTACACTCTTTAGCTTGAACAGAAGTATCTTCAGCTTTACAGTTTCTGGGGTCGGTTCCTAATGATTATCATTAGTGGAAGTCATGTGAAGTGATGCTGGAACATGTTAAGGATTGGTTTGTCGTATAACTAGTTAAGTTTACCTTATGAGCTCATGAAACATGCCAACAAAGAGAAGCATGTTCCAAAAAAATAAACTTTTTCTTAACAGTCATTTCAAAACAATTATTTTTGTGGTTTTACTGTTACTATTTGATTTCAGTGGCTCTCTACCTTGAAACAGATGTTGAACCTTGATGTCTCTCTGACTCAATAATGCTGTTACTTTTGACTCTGGGAAAGAGCTGTTAAAAATCCTCTTTTGACTTCTAAAACATCTTACTCGAATTTTAAAAAAGTGTAAAAAATGAGGCCGATCACTGCTCAACAGTCAGTTCAAGCAAATCGATGCAATGAGCTGATTTGTACTGGAGACCTTTGAATTTCTCACGCACAGTTGGTAGAAAGGGTAACATTTAATTATAGATCAATACGATGCCAACGTAATTCTACTGAAGCAGTTTTGTTCAGCTTCTGCAAAATGCTAATGTGAGAATAATGCAGGAAATAAAAGACACCCTCGTCTGCATTGCAAAATCCCCTTAATGTGATAAGACAGGAGCCGCACTGGGTTATGACACCCCACAAATGTCTGTGCGGTCAAGTAAACTGTTTTGACAACACCTGTTTTACGCCACTGAGAGCAAGAAAGAAGTCAGTAATAGATTGTGTTTCACACATTGGCGTCAACACCCCGTCCTCTTTTACACGTCTTCACATCCTCCAAGCTGTTACTAACCGCTTGCCGTATGTTTCCCAAACAGGCAGACTCATCAGTCGTTTAGCGGGAAGAAAGAGGGAGCTGGGAAGGAGGATGGGATAGAAGAGTGTGGGTGGAAATGCAAAAACTGGGGATCCAGAATGACTGGAAGACTGTTTGTGCATGGCAAGAAGCAAAGAGCGAGGAAGGTGAAGAGAGGGAAAGAGGATGTGAGTCAAGCTGATATGCCAAATCAAGCACGGGAGATTTCTCAGCCCTGCTGGAAAACTGTCGATTTTTTTTTAAACACATCACATAGAGGCGGGTGGGAGTGAACGCAGGAAGAAATTGAGGGATGGAGCACTGGAATCAATATCTGGGTAATAGTTCATAATAAGGAGTAAAGGTTTCATCAGCAGTGTGTGTGTGTGCAGGCATGTATTTGCAAGCATGCGGCCACCTGTGTGTGCTTGCAGGTGTATGCGTGTACCGTTTAATGTCTCTTCTCCTGCAATCAGCGGTTCATTGACGTCAACCTCCTCAGCTGAATGAAGCAAATTACCTGCTTTGCCAGCGATTGTTAACTTCTCATCACTACATCACGAGTCAGAGTAGCCCCCCCAACCACACACACACACACACACACACCCTCTACCTAAAAACACGAGTCACTTCACATGAAGCTGAAGATAGAATTAAAAAGGCTTTTGATGTGTTCTGGAGTGTAGGCAGGAGGATTAGATTTACTGTTTTAGCATCCTAATTCTTTCAGGTTTGGATTTGTTGTGCAACTGAAGTTCTGTAAATGCTTCAGCGTTTTTTTGGTTTTTTTGTTAAAAACACTTTTAAATTACTCCCCCCTTTTTGGCCTCTTCTGAGTTGCTTAAAAAGAATTCACGAAGGACTTCTACGGTGACCCTGCAACTGGAAAAAACCTAGAAAATAGTAGAAGAGAAATGCAAAAGCATACAAAACAAAACTGAAGTGCTTTTGGGGGAGACATTAACATGTGAATGACTGCACTGAGACACGCTAAAAAGAAGCGGATGATTCATGGATGTTGTGAGGGAGAAAAAAGGTGCAGGTAATGTGTGTTTTAATCGCATGACTCATATAATGCAGATTCATATTTGCTGTTTACTGTTAGCTTGTCACTTTCACACTGTCTCCACAAAACAATTCTGTTATGTTTAGGGAGATTTCTTTATGCTTTTGCAACATATTCTATTTGCTGGTGTTTAGTTCAGTTGCAGTGCGTTTCACCTTTCAGGGCAACCGTAGACTCCATCCTGTGGTTGAGCGACAAAATCTCCAAAGCTCCAGCATGAGGACAACAATGAGTTTGAGCTGTTGACTTGGCCTCAAAATTCCCCAGATCTCGATCCAATCAAGCATCGCTGGGATGTGCAAGACGAACGATTTCAATTACCTCACAACTTACAAGACTTAAAAGATCTTTTACTAACATCTTGGTGCGAGATATCACAGCACATCTTTAGGGGTCTAGTGGAGACCTTGCCTCAATGGGTCAGGTATGTTTTGGCTGCAAAACAGGAGCAAACACAATATTATGCAGGTGATTATAATGACATGCTTGACTAGTGCATGTCCTTCTATACTCTACTAGTTAAACACAGCTGTCCAAACCTCCTCTCTTTGGAGCTTCCAGCATTTTTAGGGTCGATAATTAAGTTATCCTAAACCAGCAAAGAGACAGAGGGCATTACCAATCTGTGATGCACTCTACACATGCACACATGTGCTTTCAAACTCGGGCTTCCTGACCCCAGACAGCAAAGGTGAAAGAACATCCACACATTTACAAGAATGAAGAAGAATAATGATTATTTCAGGAACTTCTTATTGATAAACAAATTAAAATAGCATTCTTGAGGTTTTCCTTTTTTTTATCTAAAGGTGAGGCAAAACACTGTTCAGAGTGCATTCATAGTTGCTGCCCATATATATTTGATCTTATTTTCTTTAACAAGTGTGTTACCTTCGCAGGAGGACTTTGCTCCGAGCAAAACTTTTTTTCAAACAATCCAACATAATGACAGAGAAACCAGCGACAACAGGAGCAACAAGTGTTTGGAGGGATTTAAGCTACAGAAGAATGAGGCAATCAGTTACCATGGTGACGGGAAAGGAGTAGAAGGAGGAGTGAGGGGAGTGAGGGGAGTGCAGAACAGTTTCATTTGGAGAGTGTCACTTACAGGCTTTGATGATGATAAGGACTGCTGCTGGGGTAAACAACATCGGAGCATTAAAATACTGACAGAATTGGGCACTCCAGAGGATCATGCTGCACTTTTCATGTCCTGGTTTTACTAATTTCTTCCTCCTTCTTACTCACCCTCTGAAAACAACCGGCTTCCCGGCTCAAAACCCCTCAACCCTTACAGTCCACAACAACACACCCAAGCATGTGCAGGCACTCGTCCGTCCGCCCTGGCTACCTGTTACGCTCTTCCCGCAGGTGTCTGATCGTCCTTGTGATGTAGAGCAAGGATTATCGTAACCATGGAAACACTCTGATGCAGGCTTCAATCGGCGTGCGGGGTGGGCATTTGATATATATGTATATATATATTTATTTACAGATGGAGTGTATTTTGTTTGTGTCTGTTTGGCCTTCTCTGTGTATAGGGGGAACAGAAAAGCCTGTCAAGTATTTATCAGATGTTCTTTGAGGAGGGTGTGACGTCCTCCAGGGTTTGTTAATGCATCACGCCGTGAATGGGTGTCACACTCATCCAGGATGGATGTCATCAGGCATGCTCCAGCGAGCAATTCGCTCACTTTCACAGAGTGAAAGTGGGAGGGACTGGGGAGGGAGGGGAGATGAAAGGAGAGTGATGGACTAAAAAAACAAGAACTGAGGAAACAGATAAAGAAAAAAAGGGGGTGTGCCGAAAGTTCAACGAAGAGGGAAAAAAAGGCAAAAATAAATTAAATAAATAAAAAAGAGAATGATGAGATAACACTTGTGCTAAAACCAGAGTGGGAGGATAATCTAAAGCAAGACGAAGAGATATGATGAATATAAAAAAGGAGTATGGGAAGAGAGCAATTGATAGTGTGTGAAAGCGAAATTCAGAGTGAGAGAAAGCGAGGCAAACGTGAGCAATGGAGTATGTTAAGCTGAAATCTTAACTAACAGAAGCCTTGGTGTCACACTGAGAGGAAGCACTGAAACCAGACATCAGGGCTTTAGGCTAATTAAGAAAAGAAAGAAACGTGTATAAGCGTGTGTGCATGTGTGTGTGTGTCCTTTCTGTGGGCTAGGTGTGTGTCCCTGGTGTACCTGTCGATGTGGAGAGCTGGGCATGTACTTCGATAGGTGTTTGTGCTCTCTTTGTCTAACCTTACACACTCCCAAGAAGAATCGCATTGCTCTCTCTCTTCTTTTCTATAATTACCTACTAACCGTATCTCGCCCACATCTGCATCACATGTCAATCTGTTTTTCCTCTTTGTTTATGTATTCCTATTCATGCGTGTGTGTGTGTGTGTTTTATCAGCTTAATTGCCAAAGATATACATCTGGCAGTGGAAATTAGCTTTGGAGATCAGGCAGCAACACAATTTTGTCTCCTTGTTAGCTGGGTCATAGTGTTGATTGCTGTTCAATGTGACTCGGCTGCAGTGACTTTGTGGAAGCTGTAATCCATTTAATAACATGACATTCGTGTTCATTTTGTTCAAATCATTTTACTCGATAACTTCATGTCTAGAATATGCTGAAAATAGATGTTTCAACGGCGAGGACACAACCAGGCTGTGCACAAACGCCTTTATAATTATGCTATCTTAACTGATAAAAAAAACAGACATGGGTCACATTGAACCAAAACGATTTGTCCAATAATAAATGGGACTCTTCACTGTCGTTACCTTTGTGATTACCACTCTTGGTAAAAAATGAGTTTGGTTTGTTTACCTGCTCTGCATTGCTCACCTTGTCTTGTCCTGTTGATGTACAGAGATGAGATTTTTTGCTTTTTGTGAAATAATACAAGGTAAGTGTTCTTCCATCCACCCATCCAATTTTTTCTGCTTATCTAATTCAGGGCCGTGGATCAGAATCTGCAGTCAAAGGTCAGAGGAACAGACATATTTATTTCAACTTGTGCTTCAAGCTCATGCCATCTTCTTAAACTTTTCTGCTTTACCAGAAGCCCAAACAGATTCAGCTTTGTTGAAGTAACACAAAGACAACTGTGATGTCTGTAAACCAGAGAAGCCCATTAACCACAAGTCTTCACAGTCTGACTGGACAGAGGCACCAAACAAGCACACTCATTTAAAGAATTCCCATTTCAAGAGTCATGTCCAGTGGACCAGCTTCTACAGTTTTCAACATATACGTGATAACAATGTTTCACTCCTGTTCAAAAGCACAAACGCAAACTACTCACCCATCAGAGCTTCTTCTTGCTTGCTCTCAGCAAAGTCAAGCCCTGCCAGTATACTTAACTCCTTCTCTTCACTCCTTCCTCCTTTGAGCGCTGCTTTTTTGCTTTGGGTTGCTAAACGTAATTTATAATGTCGCTACACCAACAAACTACTCTGTAAGATACTTGCTAAAGCACAAATTGTTGCATAGTTGAAGTAAACAATTTCATGCCCTTTTTCCACAAATAGCAGAGAGCAAGGTCAGGAAGTACAAGCAATATATTTCCTAGCATGCCTATTACCTACTACTAAAAGGCACCTGTTTATGATCAGTGAAGGGTAACATTTAATTAATAAGGAAAAAATACTGTATAATGGATAAATAAATTAAAGGCAGAGCCACGACTTAAACATATAATGGATTTTTGTAGAATCTGTCCAAAGTTAACTAAGGGTAACAAATACATGCACTGTAGAGGAGCCCATAGAGGATAGAGGGGCACTGCCCTGGCGGGGCAGCCAGGTATTAGTTCATGAGGTGAGCGACATACTCTAACACACAGGTGTCGAACTCCAGGGCCCTTTCTCAATTCTCAAGTACGCGAGTACGTACTCGCGTTCTCGGTGAGTACGTACTCGCCGAGAACACACGGGAGTACGGACTCGCCGAGAACGCGAGCACTTACTCGCGATTTGTACAATTGGAACACCAGCGTACTTGATGATGTCACAGGTCCGGAGTTTTTACTGCCGTCCCCTCTTAATTTAACTGTGAGTAATATGTTATGAAGCTTAACTTTAATCACAGCCAAACCGGTTTACTCAGGAACAAATAAAACACTGAAATAAACCTAACATTAACATTTAGAAGTGATCTAAGTGACTTATATATCATGTTTAACCTCAGTAGTGAAATCTCTATTAATAAAAATAGTGTACATGTACATACGTGTACATACCTTAATAAAAACAAGCAGGTGAGATGTTAGAACGCTTTTATTTTTATTTTAGTGGACACTCAATACATTAGACAGCTACTGGGGTTTGGGGTTTGTTTAACCTGAGTAGCGAAAAGACCGCGGGGGGGTGGGGGTGGGGGGGTTGAAAACAATGTGCCGGGAGTCCGCTGTTCTCGCCGGCTGTAATAATCCTCGACCTCGCTGTCTGCTATGGAGCTGGCGGGTCACAGACGTCTCCGAAAACGTCGGAGCTCGTTTGGAAATATATGATATCTTGATAAATCGAGCAGATATTTGAAGTTTACACAACTACATTCTCGCTTGAGAAGAACTTAAAAGTTTATTTTGTGACCCAGAAAGAGTAATATTTAAAAGTTTTTAGTCCCGCTCGTCCGCCATTGCCGCGTTTGAGTTTTGGACGAAATGCATTCTGGGATATTTAGCTGTACCAAGTCCACACAAGTCACCACCGATGCATGCTCGATAAAACGGGCGGAGCGAGAACACATCCGGGACTTTTTCGCGTTCTCGGCTTGATGCGTACTTCGAATTGGAACAGTACTTGGTCTCCGACTGATGACGTAACACGAGTACACGAGGACGCAAGTACGCACAAGTACGCATATTGAGAAAGGCCCCAGGCCTTGAGGGCCGGTGTCCTGCAGGTTTTAGATGTGTCCTTGATCCAACACAGCTGATTTAAATGGCTAAATGACCTCCTCAACATGTCTTGAAGTTCTCCAGAAGCCTGGTAATGACCTAATCATTTGATTCAGGTGTGTTGACCCGCGGTGATATCTAAAACCTGCAGGACACTGGCCCTCGAGGCCTGGAGTTCGACACCCCTGCTCTAACAGGTAAAAGGAAAAAGTAAAGAAAAATCTAGTAGGAATTTTGTAGTAGCGAATTGGCCATATCAAACTCACTACATTATAGGACAAATGTGTTGGGCCACACCATTTAATCTTTGAATTTGGGTCCCATTACCACAGATGTATAACATAAAGCTTTTAGCCATGCATTGTGCCTTTGCAAAAATTTGTGAAAGAATAGGTCACTCTTAAGAGATCAGTTAATTTGAATGTTGTAATAAGATGTCGCCTTTGCAACAAGTCCGTTTGTGAAATTTCTTTCCTCCTGGATATTCCATGATGAGCTGTAATTGGTATTATTGGTATTAAGTGGAAGCATTAAGAAACCACCAACACCCAGCTGCAAAGCATCAGACCACGTAAAGTTACCGAACTGGGTCACTCGCTCTGACATTAACATCAGCACAAAAACTGTGCGCCGGTAGCTTCATGATGTGGTTTCCATGGCTGAGCAGCTCCTGTGGGTGTAATATGTAGGTGGCCCAGTGTTTTTGTCCATTTACTGTTTACAATAGAGGTAAATGATTAAGAAAAAAACTTCAGAAGGCTTATTGTTTATACTTGCAGAGACTTGGCTACACTTTTTGACAGATTTTGGTGGGTAATACCAGCAGATTGCTTCTTTCAGTAGTAGTTCAGTGTCCATCAGTGGCAGTGTCAGGGTCAGTGTACATTTAGTCTTTGTAGCTCTTTTGCTTCAGCTGTCACACTTATAGCTTGCTGTCTCCGTGGACCCTGGAGAGTTTCTGGTCAATTTTGCGTATCTTCTCACCTCTCACATCACTTCTTGAACACCTGTACTCATTCTGTCAGCATTTCTGTGGCTTGGTCATTGTGACCGCTTGGTTCTCTTGTCACTGATGTCAGTGCATGTAGTTCATCTTTCCTCCAAGTGACTAAGCATGTCTGTCTAGATCTTGTTGGTTCCAGACATCTGAGCATGACTTGAGGCAGTTTACTTGTCAAAAGTGTCATTGTCACGACTGTGGTCATTTTCAGGAACTCCAGTCTTCTCTTACCATCCGTCTCTCACACAGATTTTCTTCAGCTCCTTCACATTTTTCCTCGCTTGGAGAATCTTATAGTTAATAGGTGTATTGATTGTATTCTTTTTTTTTCTTTCTTTTGCAAACTGATTTACAGCAAAGGTCATGCACACTGAGTCAGCAAAGGGTTTTTATTGCAGCTCAGTCTGGTAGATTAGACCTCTGCTCAGATTGACAGGAAGAGGAGATATGCTGGGATTAATTGAGATCACCAAACTTTATCTACATATCTCAAAACGATAAAGGAGATAATTACAGTCTAAACACTGTAAGACAACTTTGATGAATAAGTGAAAAGTTTGAACACCTTTCAAAAGAAAACACAAGAAATCAGCAGATGGAGTAAGCTAAACTCTTTGGATATCTTCAGTGTTGGGAAGGTTACTTTTAAAATGTATTCCACTACAGATTACAGAATACATGCCCCAAAATGTATTTTGTAATGTATTCCGTTATGTTACTCAATGAGAGTAACGTATTCTGAATACTTTGGATTACTTAATATATTATCATGCTTTTTACAACTACATGAATGTACTATTGCTGTGTGATTTATTACTATTACTGAAGGTTACTTGCCATACCAATACCAAGTAGATTTTTAAATCTTAATATAAAATGAGTAACAGTAGGGTGGACATTAGGTAAGGCTGCACTTTTTGCAGCGATCTCGTATAGAAAACTATTCTGCAGATTAGTAACACAGGTCCGCGGCTCCGAACCGTAGTAAAGGGACCTCTGGCTAATACGTCGGGTTCCGTGTCGGGCTCGTAACCTAAAACTAGTTTTTCTTTGTTGTCTGGGTCAACTCTGCTAGTGAGACACAGAGAGAGGTGTTGAAAGGCTGCTCTGATAGAATTTATTGTTTCGGAGGAAAACAGGAACACGGTGTACAGTCGAGTCTTAATAGCTTACTTACAACTGGGCTCGTCAGGCGCTCTTTTTGGCTGCAGTGGTTATTATTATATTTACATGCTTCCAGCTCACGTTTCTGGTCGGTGACAAACTCCTACTTTACGACTCTCCTTTTTCTCCCTTCTCGCGCTCACAGACACATAACGGGTATGACAGTCTATTCTCCCTGCAGCACGGACTACACTGCCCATGAGGCTACATTCTTTAGGGCTAATAGAGAGGGCATAGCCTAACATATGAAACAGGAAAAGACCACCGTGTATTCCATTTATTTCAATAAAGTAACTGTATTCTGAATACCACCTTTTTAAACGGTAACTGTAACAGTTACTCATATTTTGTATTTTAAATACGTAACGCTGGTACATGTATCCTGTTACTCCCCAACACTGGATATCTTCCACAGAACCACAGAACTTCATTTTTATGCCACTGCTGTCCTCATACTCCAGCACAACGAGGTAACAATGTCCAGAGAAAAACATCAGGAGAAATTCATGTTATCTTGGCAAACTTTGAAAGATATCCTTTTGAGTTTTATCAGTTCAAAATGTATTTTTTCTTTAGTTGATCTGTAATCACATTTTTGAGGCAGAATGAAAAATGCAGATTTTGTGCCTCGTGTTACAATAAAATCACATCAGACAGGGATCTTTTTGTGCTCATAGGAATGATTACAGCAACAAGTACCGACAAGTACCCTTCAGACATACACGTGGGCATGTGAATACCAGCTTATGAACCTTTGCTTTATATTGATTTGCAAATGGTGTTTTTGCCCCTACACCTTAGTAATGTGCAACATTACTTTTGACAGCAGAAAAAAGAGTAAGAGTGGGACCGGATGTTGTAGAGGTCCAAACTCTGATGGCTACATGCCTGTGTCAGTGCATCTCCAAAGAACAGTTAGAGTTGCATTAACAGTAAAAGTAAATACTAGCTGTGAAAGAAAGGACGTGCAGTGTAGCACAGCATGCTGCCTATGAGACTGTGTAGCCACTGAAAACCCACACTGTCAAAAGCACCTTTACCTCCTAGGACCTGGTGTCCACATATGTGGACATCACATTTTGGGTTATTTAGACCAAAATACTAAGTGGGCCTGATATCCACTTACGAGGACATTATACTGGCACTGTTCTATCGAAATTTAAAAAAAATATCCTCATATGTGGCTCTCATTTGTCTTAGAAACAAAAATCAGGTAAAAAAATCTGGTAATTCTTTGTTTTTACATTCATCAGATCCCAATCAGCCCAAATATCAAAGAGAAATAAAAATGCATGCCATGGAAGAGTTCGGGTCTTAGGGGGATAATGGGCACAATTATCTGCTGTCTGCTGAATAATTTTCTTTTACATACTTGGACTCCCCCCCCCCCCCCCCCCCCCCCCATACCAATGTGCCGGTTACCTGGGAAAGAGATAGCAACAGAATGCACTGTGGGAAGAAAGCAAGCCACCAGAGGCAGGGTGCATAAGTTCTGCTGTGATAATTCTATTCATATAGAGTCTACTTTTAGTCTACCTATTGTTGCGAACCACATGCACTTATTCAGAGCACAATCTTTTATGATTACAGTGGCCTCTTTCTGCAAGAAAATGCACACTAACACACTGCAAAAAACGATCAGTTTTTGGTTTGAGGTGTATAAGAAAGAGGATAACTTACAGGACTTAAAGGGTCTGCTGCTAACATCTTTCCACCTGCTACCATGGGGCACCTTTAAAATTCAGACTTTATCTTGAATGCAACTGTTTAGGAGGACGTGCACAGTACTAGGCTTACTGTTGTATATTCGCATATTTCTGAATGTACAGAATTTACAATGAATTAATCAATAGTGAATTGATAATGAATTAATTGATAATGAAAATAAACACACAGCTCTTATCATTTTCATACTTTGGTACCTCGTAAAGGTCATAATTGCTGTGTTAAGCGAGGCCGGCGGCACTAAGTAAACCGGTGTAAATTTATTCAATGCAAGGCTTAAAGCAGGTTCATTTTCACTGCCTTCCAGTTTTTCCCCTTTGACCACATCCATCCATCCATCCATCTTCTTCCGCTTTATCCGGGGCCGGGTCGCGGGGGCAGCAGCCTAAGCAGAGAAGCCATTATTAAGGAAGGGAAACAGATATGCCAAATTACATAAGACTGGTCTGAAAATCAGTGGTAGCTGGCCCGTTGGAGTGATGAGTGATTTGAGATGTTTGGTTCAAATTGTCATCAATATGTATGGAGGAGGCATTTGTATAACACAACGGAGGCTCTGTCATGGTCCGGGTCTGAATTTCAGCTAGTGATGGAATTACGATGGAATTACAAATGCAGAAAAGTATTGCAAATTTTGCCTTACATACGGTATTTCCATGTCTGCTTGCACATGTTTAATAAACTGCTGCACCTTTTCCCCAGAAATATGAGTGACTCAAGACTTTTGCACAGTAGTGCGTGAGTGTAATAGATATCATGAAGCAACTGTGAAACCTGGCATGTTTTAAAAGACATCTTGTCTGTCTCATTCCCAGTGTTGCTGCTGATTACCCGTCCTTTGTTTGCTCCCACACTCCTCATTCACCTCTTATAGCTCACATTCATGTTTGTAAATTGAATTGTAACACACACCTCTACAAATCAATGCGTGTTCACTTTTCAACCTTAATCTTCACCAGACATCAGTCAACGCGCACACACAGAATCAGCCCAGCACGATTGGTCGGGGCCGTGGCCTCGGTTCCACAGGGAGCTGCAGCCAGTCAAAGGGTGTTAACCTTAAACGATTGTAACACGGTGAGGAGATCAAAACAACATTTTCCCACCTATTTTCACAAATCGGATCCAATAGTGGTGAAAAATGAGAACCGAAAAAAACGATATCCGCGAAAGAAGACTGTGGCTGTGGCTTGCTTTGGTTTCTTAGGAAACTCAGGTGTTGATTATATCTGAAAAGTCTAATTGAGTTCAGCCAGATTAATGCAGCTCTCTATTGCATCTAATTAAGATGACATCTGTGGCAGTTTGTGTACTTCCTAATCCCCCTCAACAAAAACAATTTTTTTTCTTGTGGCGAAGCCCTTTCCAATACTGCACTAATGGATGACACACTTACCTGCAGCGCACGAGCTTAGACTGACTGCCTCCCTTTCCTCTTTCTTTCTGCGCTCGCTGGAGCTAAGAGGTGCTGCATATTGGTCTGATTACAACCTGATTGAGCCTACGCGCCTCTCTCTTTATACACAATCAGCAATGCACTGGACACAATAATGTAAAAGCTTTCTATCAATTTGCTCTTCCCATTTCATTACCATTGTGACTAAATCCAAAACCAGACCATGTTGGTTTGTATTTTTGTGCACTAATTTCACTGATTAGGCAAAAGTAAAAAGCCAAGATGAAAGTAAACAGCAATTTAGATCAATTTATGGGCCAGAATGGTTTTAAGAGTACCAAATGCCGACTCAGTAGACAAAGAGCCATTGTGTTTGTACCTTCCTCTTTCCGGATGCACACCACTTGAATCCTTCCCCGTCTTTGAAAGGCAGACTTAATACTTTCCAATCTCTGAAACCAAAAGTTACTTTTTGGGTTGTCCATCAAGTGAGCCACAGTGAGCTTTCCTCTCGAAGGCCCTCACTCATTATTAGCTTGCCAACTGGAATCTTTTTCTCCGGACCAATGTTTCAAGGAGTTGAAAGGCATGCATGCCTTGTGTGAAGGGAATGTATCAAAGCAAGAAAAAAAAGGCCTGTGATATTTTCAGTGTCTGGAATGTTACCATTTCCTGTAATGTGCTGAAATGTGTCAATATGTGATTAAAAACTACGCATCTGAGAAGACAGAGTGCATGCGTGTGTGCGCGTATCTGCGTGTGTACGTTTCCAAGTGGATTTTTAATAAACGTATTCTCAAGTCTTGGCTGGTTGAAAGGATGATGACTGTAATCAAGCTGGTGCCTTTCCATCACACCAAGCTCAAAAGCAGCAATGACATTTCCAAAGGTGCATGCTAGATGGAATATTAAAACGCCGTGTCACGCCAGCTCTTTTAATGGCTTGTCTTTGTGCCTTAAAAGCCGCTTGACATTTCCTATCGGGGTCCCCGGAGGTTTGGTTTGGCTTTTGAAGTTTTGCTAAAGTTTAATCCATTGCTTTGGATTTTTACATGCTCTGTGCGTGCGTTTTTTTTTGTCTCCCTCTCCCGCTTTTCAGTCTTGCTACGGCAAAATGAGCTCTAACTGAATGAGACTAGCACGGGTTATTTTTTGTCTCCGTAGCTGACACAGATTACACAATGAATTTAAAGGATCTAAGATTCTCCGATGGGCTTAAGGAATGACAAAATATGTGTAGTTATGTAGGTAAAATGAGGGGGGAAAAAAGTCAGGGAGCAGAAGGTAGGTCAGCATCTCTTCATTATTTTATCAGCTTGTTGACTGAAATGGAGCAGGACAGCCCCTCAAAATACTCTCTGTGCACACGCACACGCTGCAACACACCCGCTGCTGACCTGATAAGATCAGGGATAACAGCATACATGCCTGCCAGAAACTGAAAAAAAGGACCCCTGGGGTTCTTTGGGTAGTGAGTATCAATCACATCTTGTCACACTTTGCTCTCCCTCACTGCCTCGCTGTTGTTTTTCTTTTTTCGTTCCTCTCTGCAGTAGCCGTTGTCCTCTGTCCTCCCTCCGTCTGAAGCTCCTTTGCTTTCTGAGGATCATCCAGGCACCAGAGACATGCTTGGAATCAATTGTCTGATTAATACTGGAGACAAACACAATTAAAAATTGATTTGTGGCTCATTATTGACCAGTGTGAATAATTAACCAAGGTCTCGCTACCGTGCACGAGAGCGTGCTTTTGTTCCGAGTAGGGTGCATGCGTGGGAGTCTGCAGCCACAGATTTTGCAGATGCTGTTTGTTGCTTTACTACAAGTGGCGGCCACATGCTGTATAGCTGCTGTAAATCCTTGTCACATCATTCTTGCTTATATGAAAACTGTCAGTGTCTAAAGTGTTTCAGGACTAATGAGTGTTGATTTTTCATTTTTTTTCCTGTGGTTCTCTCCGAAAGTTGACGAGTCTCTGGGGAGCATTCAGTGTAATATAAGTGTTAATGTCAAGTGTTAATCTCACACCTTTGTCAGCACTTACATAAACGCCTGTCAGAGCTCTTTTAACCCCGGTTTTATGATTTTGGACTTTTAAGATGTGACATCCCAAGATAATGTCCGTGTGTTGTTGAAGGGGAACACATGCCGCTGCATCTCTCAGACCTTTAAGTCTGAGACATGGAAAAACAAATTTTAGCACTAATGGAAACAGAAATCACACCGACAGCCTAATTGAGCACATTCTGGTGTCACTATATTTGCACATTGTTGATTGTTGGTGCAATTTCAAGGACATTTTGAAAGGCAGCCCATTTTGCACTTCTACCTACGAACTGTTATAAGACCTCCTCTGCGATCTCCCTCTTTTCTTCCTGTTTGTATTAAACAGACAGCTCCATATTCAACATCTTCTGTCCAGTGTGTCCACAATCTCTTCTCTGCACATGTCCAAACCATCTCTAACTTTGTCTGTGAAGGTTCTCAGTCATCCAGGTCATCGTAGTCCAAAGAGCATGGAAAGAAAAGCATTTTGACTTCTTTAAGTTGCTTGAAGATGTTTCACCTCAAGCTCCCAGTTCACATGATAGCGTCGGACTAAGTTTCACAGCAGGTTCACCCGAAACCTTGGCTGATTGTGACCTACACCCGTTTTCACACCTTGACTTGTGCGATTAGGTAGAGGATCAACAGTGGGTTCATGACCCCTTTGGGGGACACTTAAATCTGGAACTCTCCACCATTTGACCTTAGAGCTGAAGAAGCTTCTCGGATGAGAGGTGAAACGTCTTTAAGAAACTTAAAGAAGTCCTGACGCTTTGCTTTCCAAGCTCTTTAGACATCTCTAACTTTGTGTACAAACACTTAACCTGAGCTGTATCTGTGATATACCCATTTCAATCTTGTCCCTTCTGGTTATTCCCAGTAAAAATCTTAACATCTTCAACTCTGTCACCTCTCTTCTTCCGTCAGTGCCACCATCTGCAAATCATGCATCATAGCAGGTCTCTCTATCACCTAAAAGCTTCCCTTTCATTCTTGCTGCTATCCCTCTCTCACCAATCACCTCTGACATTCATCTCCACACACTCCACACATCTGTTGCTTCGGATGGTATTTAAACTCATCAAACTGCAGCGTCACAGTCACACCTGTCAGACACATGTATGACATCTTGCTTTCATTAACTTTCATTGCTTTTCTCTCCAGTGTATACCTCCACCTCTCCAGGCTGTCTGCCAGCTGCTCACTACTCTCACTACAGATCCCAGTGTCACCTAAAAACGTCATAGTCCAGACTCCTGATTGACACGTCTGCCAGCCTGTCCATCATCACAGCAAATATAAAGATGCTGATCCTTGATATAATCCCAACCTATCTGTCAGTCTTATTGCACGCCTCACCACTGCCTTGCTGTCCTGGTATGTGTCCTGCATAAGCCTCACGTTCTTCCCTCCCTGTCCTGAATATCAGCTCTGGGTAATCTAAAAGCTAAAATATTGACTCTGTATTGTTGGTATAATAACTCCGTGACTCTGAATTGATGAGTTAAGAAAATGAATAGGTGGATGTTATCACAGTGACTGTGTACAGTCTGGAAGAACAAACTAAATATTTGTCATTGTTTCATATCCTGTTTACCCTCATAGTGGTTTTTAGCCTGTGATAGCTAATCAGTTTAAGATCCTATATTGCTTAATCTAAATACCTCAGTTTGAAGAAACAGGTCCAAACTGAGAAACTGATGATGTTTTCAGAGGGCTGAAATAAGCTGATGTTAATAATTCAGATGTGACAGAAAGGTGTTGGAACACATCCTTCTTCCTTTCTTTAAAAAAACACAACAAAAAGTCAGTGTCTCAGCTTAGCCGCTCCTTTGTCGATAAATTTCGTAATTTATTTTATTAAGGAATTCAGGACAAAAAAATAGCAGCGATTACTGTGCTGAAGTATTGGATCCCGAAGTAGTCTAATTACACCACCATCGTAAAAAAAAAAAAAAAACCCAAACACTAAAGCAGGGCTTATTTGACACATTATTCTGAATTGGTGCATGTCCATCCTCACACATAAGCACCAGTACATATTAAACCGCATCCCCTGTGAACAGCTGACCTAAAATCGTCAATCAAAATGAAAAATATAAGCGCATGTAACCACAGCTAATGATAGAGGTGTCATTTGTGCCACCCCACTGAGTGCAACAAAGCTCGCAGCACGCCACATACAGTGTATTTCTCATATCATTACTTGAGCTCCATCCACAACAGCAGGGAGAAATTGCTGCAATGTGTCCATAGCTGAATGCCTCTAATGTCCAACTACAAAGAGCAGTTTGTGTTTAACCTGAGTTTTAATCAACTATAATAATGGTTTAGTAACATAATGAACAACCTGTTGCTGGTTTTAACTAAATCGTTAACTTATTAACATAAAGGCTGCACATAAAGGCTGCACATAAAGGCGTAATTGCAGAGAGGCGGACACTAAAGTGTATTTAAGCAGCAGGAGCTAAGGAGATGACGGAAACATCCTATATTCAGTCTGCTGTGATATTTTTCTCCGGGGTGTCAGATTAGCTGTCCTGTTATGGGCATTTAGCATGTTTTAAGCGCTACACAGATTTGTGTTAAAACGGCGAGAAGAGTTGCTGTAAAAATATGGCACAACTGGCTTGCAACTCACACACAAGCGAGGAGGCCGTCAGTCAAGAACAGCGTGAGAGATGTGATTGCTTGTGTGGGTGTTCCATAGGTGTGCAGGGGCTTTAAAGAACTTTTCCTTCGTACTACACAAACGGAAAATTTAATTTCCCAGCAGAACATGCAATAAAACCTAATCTTGCTCACTTCACACTTTTGCTTTCAGTCTTCCTTGGATGAATATGTTTGCAAACTGTTGATGTATATCACCTTGTAATCACTGTCCCCTTTAGCCCCACTTACATCACCTCTGTGCATGCGTGTGGGCTGGGTGCATTACTGGTTACACAGAGTTTTTTTCCCCCCCATTATCGCCTCTTATCGTCAGAATAAACGAGATGGCCCCCGAGGTGTTACGCTGCATCCTTCCTTATTTCTTTATTAGACCCGCTTGTTGACCTGCTGGGGCCCCTTGCTAACTCTCTCTCTGATTCTATGCGTAACCTGGGTGTCTATTTGGATAGCTCCTTTAAGCTTGATAAGCAAGTATCATCCGTAATTAAATCTGTTTTTTTTTTCAACTGCGCCAGATTTCTAAAGCTAAGCATTATATACCACACAGGGACCTGGAAAAACTTATCCACGCTTTTGTGACCTCCAGGTTAGATTACTGTAATTCTCTCTGCTGTGGTCTCCAAGCCTTCTCTCTTTGAAGGCTGCAACTCGTTCAGAATGCTGCTGCTCGCCTTCTTACTGGAGCTCGAAAATTTGACCCTATTACTCCGGCTCTTGTTGATCTACACTGGTTACCAATCAAATATCCCGTTGAGTTTAAAATCTTGCTACTCACTTTTAAAATCCTAAATAACATTGTGCCCAGCTACCTCACTGACCTCCTCAATCTGTACACTCCTTGTCGTGCATTAAGGTCTTCAGGTGATCGTGCCTTTGCTTCAGCTGCACCCAACCTTTGGAATAGCCTCCCTGCTTCTATTCGAGCCTTGGACTCTATCCAATCCTTTAAATCAAGATTGAAAGCACATCTATTTGATTTGGCTTTCCTGACCAGTTAATACCCTTTTAAATCTTTTATAAAATTTTTATTAAATTTATTATTTTATTATTAATTTTACTGCTGTTCTTAGCGGATTTTGTATTTATCTAACTCTTCTGGTCTGTTAGTGCCTCTATCCTGTCTGTGCTAGTACCCGATTTGTACCCTGTAATTGACTTATGTTGACTCTCCATATTACTGTGAAGCACTTTGGTGTGCCTTCGGGTTTTTAAATGTGCTATATAAATAAAACTGTATTGTATTGTATTGTATTTCAGACGCATTGCATTTGCTCACTGGTTACACCTCTGTTTCATAATCACTGACAACTCTCTGTGACTGATGGCAGAAGGCAAAACATGCCATTTTTGTTGAGTGGGCAGTAATTATTTCTTCTATCGCTCTGGTAATTTGTAATAAAAAGAACACAACAACAACATTTTTAAACAAATTACATCCTTTTCTCAGATGAGCTGAGTTTATTTTTACAAGACTAGGTAAAATCAAACCGCTATGAACCCAAAGCATGTAATTTTGTCATATGCATCCCTCGTGTGGTGTCTTGGTAAGGTAAAAAGCGAGCCTGAAAAATGCTTGTCAGTTAAACTCAAGTTTGGACTGTTCAGAGTATCGGAGAACGTCTCTTTTGCCCTCTGCTTCCCAACTGTGCTCTAAACAAATCAGAACTTTATCTTTATTTTTTTAAATCTTTTTTTATCTTTATCTTTTATATCCCAAGTCACTGTCATTTCTGACATTTCGCACAACTAAGCACCCACCTCCTCACAATTACCTATCATTGTGTTGTCATTGCCTCCACCATCCTATTATGTACAAATGAACGAGAGGGTCTGACAGTGTGTCAGGCCAGAGAAGATAAGATGGCCATTTAGCAGGCGTTTGCTCTCCTATCATCTGTCTAGATTTAATTATACTGTTAGCTCTTCTCTCAGGAAAGGCTTTGACGCCACTATGTCAGGAGAGCAGAAAGTCTAAGTGTGATCTGTTTTAGCAGAAAGTGTACAGCGCCTGAGCTTTATTGAGAATTGGGAAGGATATTCTTAGCTGGCGATGCACGTGCAATTATTTCACTTATTGTGGTGGTGTTAAAAATACCCCGTTACACTCAGACCTTGATTTAACATGACGCCACTGTGTTCGAAAAGCTCCGTCTGCAGCAGATGAAGAGGAATGCAACTGCAGAACCTTAATGCAGCACTCCCATCAGGACAGCAAAGAGTGTAAAACATGCACTGCAGTCATAGCTGAAGGCAAAACAGGAGTGATGTTATATAATGTGACAATACAATGTAAGCAGAAGGGTGGGGGTTTCGTGTAATGAGCTGGGAGTCCTTCAATCCTTCAAACCAAGGACCTGAGGTCTGGAAAGCCAGCTCTGTGAAAGAGTCCTTGAACAAATCACTCAATCTCTACTGAAAGACAATTTAGCTGAGGCGATCAATATTCATTATTATGGATGGAGTAGTATTTTCAATCAAGAGGAAACATGATTATACATACAGGGAAGCCGTATGCATGATTTCCCGAGGATAAACGCACAGATAATAATCTTGTCTGAAACTACAGGCAGCATGAACGTCTGAACCAAGAAGGCTGTTATGTAAATAGATGTAAATTCTGAAAATGAGGTGTCCTCTCTTTTTAACAGCTGGTATACTTTGACTTTTTATCAGTTCCATGTTGTTGGCCTTTCCCTCCTCCGTCCTCTTTTCTTGTATCTGTTGTTTCATTAGACCTGATCTATTGTTGCGTTTGCTCTTTTCGGCCTCGCTCCTTTTTCTTTCGCTATCAGTTGTGTGCCAGGTGGTGAGCCTGTGAAAGCTGCCTGATTTATAGCAGCGTAAAGAGCCGTCCCGGACAGGAGTCTTCCACTGGGTATTGTTCAGTAAATGTATGTTTGTGTGGGTTTGTGAGGGAAGTGTTTTGGTACATGCGAGCGAAAAGAAAAAGTTCAAGCTATTTGTGATCAAAGACGGGGTTGCGTTTGCGTTGTCATCTCATTCACTTTTTTCAATTCTCGTAATTTCTTCCCTAACGTGGCTGCAAGCTTTTGAAGCAGAGACTTTCTCTTTCACGTTGGCATCTGCTTTTCTTTCAGTTAAAAGAACAACAAAAAAAAAACCCAAGTTTGAACAGCATGTTTCATTCATTTGCTGTTCCTCTACTTCTCGAATAGCAACCTAATATTTATATACCTGAACTGAATATATAATAATTTTTCAAGAACACAAAAAACAAAGAATCAAAGAGAAGAAGAATTGAGAGCAAGGACAAACTTACGACAAAATTAATACATTTGACACATAAAATGAATAACTTTGATTATTTTGTTACAAGTTTGTGGTGATGGTACTTTGATACACACCACTTAAACATTGTTGCCGGCCAGGGACCATTGTGTACTTGGCACCGCTAATCAAAGCAAAACAACATGTGGGACAGAGCCTAGCATCCACACTCCCCACATCCCATTCTGGCTAAGCATCAGCTGGATGCACTGGATGAAGTCCAATACACAGTAGCTTCACCCTGTGTCACATGAACTCCCAAGAAAAACCCCAGATTCCATTTCTATTCCCTGATGGGGGAGAACTGCTTTGGCAGCATGTGGTCTGCCTTAATCTATGTGTGTTTCCATCTGCAAGTTTTTGTTTTTTGTTTGCATCACCTATTGTCCACACACACTCTCACACAATTACTGTATCTCTGTCACCACTCCTTATTCCCCTCATTCTCAAAATCCCCTCTTTGTTTTTACTCACATGTTCCTGTAGACCCTGCAGATTGCATCAGTTTTTTTGGTTTTTCAGAAACTGGGTTTTGTACACTAATTGGGATACAAGTGCACATGTCTTGCTTGCCTGTCTACCTGCCTGTTTTAACTGTCTGTCTGCCCACCTGTCAGCTGGTCTGCCTCTCGTTTTCTCTGTTTCCAACATTTCCTCAGAGTAAAATAACCAAAAGGTGCTACGTTGCTAAGGTAACCAGTCTTCCTATCATTCCAGGATCTATCACAAGTGTGTTCAACAAGCTAGTTTTAGGTTAAAATCCATTATTTTGGCAGAAATGAGTCACTCTCAAAGTAAATGATCCTGCAAAGGTCTATAGCAACACGGTAATAATTTTAATTCTCACAAATACAACAAAAGGTGTTATAAGTGAATGTTGGCAAAGCACTGCTCTTCAGGAACTGTTGTCGTTTGGACATATTTTCTAGCCAAGACTAGATGTTGAAAAAAGATTACCAGTCTATTGTTATTCAACATCAAAATATGTGCTCGGCTGCCAAGTAACATGCTAATTTAATACGTAGACTTCCTAAATTAGCTGTTACTATTATCTAAACAGCAAGATATCTGATAATTAAATTAGATATGCTCCAAATACCGCAAAATACACAAATATAAAGGTCCAGTTCAAGGTGCTACACAATACTACTACACTACAGGTTGCAACACTAAAAATCTCCTTGTTATTGTTTTGTTCACCAGCAGACTGACACTTTGGCCTGTATTTTGCATTAAAAATGCCCACTTGTCTGCAAACAGTCACCATTTATACTCTGAGCAATAGAAAGAAAAGCCTTGGAAAAGTGCAGGCAAACCGGAAACTTATAATGTTTGCCCTCATATTAAAAGTTGCATCTTACTGCTTCAACTTTTGTGTTTGTCTTCACATTTCCACTACTGCTTGGTGAGTAGTTGGTAAATATTTACAGATAACTTGAGGTCTTCCATGCAAACCTGGGAGCTTGCTATTCACCAAAGCAATCACAAGGTTAATGGTACAGCACTATATAACTGTAACTACAGGGGTCCAACAAACTATGGCAACGCATCATACTGATTTCTTCAGAAGCTTGTTTCTCTCTCACTATTATTTTCTTCAGACACCATGAAAACTAAAGAAAGCACAATAAATAGTAAATATCTCTGACCTTGTTAATGTCTCTCATGTCAGTGTCCACACAGTCTTGAGCTAGCGAGGAAAAAATGCAATAATGTCCTCTTATTGCCAAATTAAAACAAGTATACAACATTGTATACAGAATATACATGAAAACCATTACTGTGTGCGCCTCTCGCACCACATGCAGAATAACATTACTGTTGTGGCTGTAGCCGAATCTGTAGCTCTGTATTAGTGATGTGTGGATCGATCCTGAAATATCGATTCCTCCGATACCAATCATTTATGTTCTAGAATTGATTCTCACATTAAAATATCGATATTTTAGTAATTTAGGGTAAATTTGTAGTTTATCATTAACAGGAACACAGTGGAAAGAAACTATAACATTCGGATTGTCTACATTCAAAGGAACTACTTTCATAGTCATGTGCGAAATACGGCTGTATAAATGTCTCGCAGCCCCTTGGCGTGCGCACTCACAACAATGGCTGAGCGTCATGTGCGGACTTATTTTACCTCCACAAACAGCTGAAACGTGGTTTGCGATACATGTGGCAAATGGGGGGGAATACATTTTAATATGTATGTGGGTAGTTTATTTATCGGATAAAATACATTAAATGTCACCGTTATTATTGGCCGGCCCGGAAACAGCGGGGGTTTCCAAATTCAGAGGCTGCTTCCACCTGAGGACCCGGTGGTCCTCAGGCATATGTGGAGATGAACTGAAGAGGAGGATAGGGACAGGTGCTGCTAGGGCGAGACAGACGTCTCTCACGGAGTCCTTTAGTGCTGCAGGCAGGCAAGGTGTTCAAATAGCGCACAACTTCAGGTTTTTTATTTCTATATGATGAATCCTGCATTATTAAGTGATAAGAACAAGTAATCTGATGTCCTGTAATCATTATGATGCTATAATTTGAGATACAATAAATAAAATAAGTTTTTGTACAAAGTATCGGTATCGGATCAGTATCGTCGATACCCCCCTGAATATTACTTGATATCGGATCGGAAAGGAAATCAGTGGTATCGCACATCACTACTCTGTATCCATGCTAGTTCTGGCCCACAACGCTATGGTTGTGCTCTCAGTTAAGCTCTGGTCATGTGACCATCACACACTCTACCTCAACCAAACTTTAGGGCACTTTACACTTTATAACACTTTTAACAAACCCTTGTTTTGCAATCACATATTTTTGACGTTTTTAATTAATGCTACCCTTTTTATGATCTTATCCAATACATTTTTAACCCTTTCCAACAAACATATGAATTAAATTAAACATGAATCCACAGAAACATCGCTCTTGCCAAATAGTTGAGAAATTCACGTTTGCTGACAGGTTTACCTGCTTATGTTACCTCACCCCCATCATTAACCCTTCATACAATTTAAGCGAGTTGTAAAACAAATGAATTCTATACTTATATAAATAAATATATAAACATCTTTTATTACATTTTGAGGATTCAAAAATATCTTATTGTCTATTTCACATGCCTACAAGGGTCTTTTTAATTGAAATGATTTCAAAACCAACTATTTCTAACCAAAGAAATCTTGTGAATTATTTCTGTAAACCAACTTTTAATGTTTAAAAACACAGTGAACTAATGGAAGGCCTTTATTGTGAAATTACTGCGTCTGCACTTGCTTAGTCACAAGCTTAGAAAAACAGACCTATCCCGATTCAAGGACTACACTAGTTAGAAGACACAAAAAAAAATCTTCTTTCATGTTGAGGTTCTCTTTGCTCATTTGTATTGATTGCTATGCTTTGAATGGCTAATTGGGTCAAACTTTTACCACAACAGAGTCATCCAGAGGCAAATAAGATTAGCAGCAGCCTAAGAAAGCAAATAAAACCACCCACTCCAGCTGGTGTTACAGTACATGTTTTATCCACATTTATAAGTTTAACAAGTTCTCCAGTGAATGTTTCCAGAGTCCATGCAATTTATCCCATAAGAGCACAGAGCAGGCGACACACACACACACACACACACACACACACACACACACACACACACACACACACACAGGCAAAATTACGCACAGAGACACACTGGGGGAAAGTCTGGCAATGGTTAGGAGTTAATCAACCTGTTAATTGCTCCTCCGTGACAGGTTGATGTTTTTGTTTTCATCTCCTTCCTTCATCCTCTCTCCCTCTAAGATCCTGCTGTGGCAAAAAATTGGACCCAATAAGTCATTTGCAGAGGCAATTGGCCCGGGCTGGATGGAAATTGTGCTCCATCACAGTGTGTGTATCTATGTGTGAAAGTGTATCTTCTGTGACTTATTGTTTTGCCGCAACATTCATTCAAGAAAAGCTCTGCGTGGGCTCGGATTTTGCTGCTCAAGAGTCTGGCTGTGTGAGGCAAGGGCTTATGCAGTCAAGCTGCTGTACATGGATTAATATTATGTACAACTTGAGTAGTTTTCTTGAGTTTATAAATAGAAACAGAAAAAAAAGATCCATTAATTCATCATTTATCCTGACTTTGGCAAGTTATTAATTACTAGATCTTACAGCTTTGCTCTGAGAGCAAATTAGTGATTGTAATTTGTGGATTTGTGGTTTTTTAGTTCAAATGTGTTTCTTTACTATACTAAACTATACCTAAGTTCTATTTTGTGCTCATTGTACTGGTTACCATAGGGGTTGGCCTTATACTGCAGATAATGAAAGGGGCTGCATTTTTTAAGTGATAGCTGCACAGATATCACAGAAAAAACACTTGGGAGACAGCCCAGTGTCTATTTTAGTTTGTTGAAAAGCACTCCTTGAAAGTGGATGTGTTTTTTTTTCTTTTTGCTTAATCATGGTTTTGCACTAAAGCATCATTGTGTTGTGTGTGTGTGTTCATGAGCGTACATCCGATTTACTCATCTGCTTTATTGTTAAACCTACTTTGTGTGTGCTGCCTGTGTGCGTCCTTTGCCCTTCACTGGGAATGCAGAACCACTCTATTTTTGTGCCTCGTATTTCTCATCAATATTTCACTTACGCTCCCTCCATTTACCTCTCCCCCCTTTTCGCTGCCTCGCTCATTCTTGGGCATCAGAATAAGGTTTTATCTATGCTCCACCACACACCATTGAAGGACTGGCTGGCTCGATGGAATCCCGCAGGGACGATATGACTTGCATCTGGTGCTATAAAGAAACTGCCACCGCCAGATGGTTGCAAACAATCCTTTTGCTGTTTTTTTTAACCTTTATTTACTCACAGTAGGTTGACAGAATCCAACGCAGACTTACACAGTATTCAGCTATTCACGGAAGAGCTGTCCTGCACATCCAAGCTCTGTGACACGGGGGTCATTCTGCGAATTCACTGCAGCGACGGAATTCGAGGGCAGACCGGTCGATGGTAGAGGTTGACTATAGTTTTTCCCGATCGCCCCACCAGGCATGTCAAATCATATCCCCCCTGCAGAGTCAATTCCAACTGCCCCATCAACACTAATGACAACACGCGGACAGAAGAAGACAGGGAGGGTTAAAAGAACAAGGACCCCTTGCAGTGCAACATAATCGCTGCACATCCCCATGCTGATGAGGCAAGGGCAACCGCTGCAAATGTAGGTGAAGCACCAAACATTTAACCTTTAAACAGAAATACCTGTGAGCCAAACTCTTTCACTTTGTACTGCGTCTCTGTTTGGGTTCACTTCAGCACCTCCGAGAGCAAATCCATGCTGCAAGTACAGTTAATTTGTGTCTCATTGAAATTTCTTTGGAATATTTATGGAAAGATTTAGACTTGAGTTTGGCTTTTGGCTACACCGCACGGTCTGAAGACAGCGCTTAGCGGCTGGTGTCAGGAACATGTAGTTTCCTCTTTGATGTCAAATGGACAAACAGTCGACCAGCCAGGTAAGATGAATCTTTCATGACACTGCTGACCCTTTTCCCAGCACACTTAAGTGTAGATCTGTGTTTGATGGGAACACACCCTTAGAGATTTGATGCTATTGCAGAGTGTAAGGATTCAAATAAAATAATATGTTTGAAGAATACGATACTTTAAACAATATATAATAAGCATAAGCGTATAATCAGTTCAATTTCAATATACCCAAGTGTAGCCTTGTTTCATCATTTCAGCATCACAAATAACATCCCACTGTTATTTGTTGAAATGAGATAATTGAATCAATGTTTCAGTTTACTGAATTGTTTTAATCCAATTAATCAACTCACTAAACCAAAAGGTTTGGCAAAGCCCCTGCATCTCATAACGTTTGTCACCGAAACCTCCAGAATTAACTGTATCCCTAAATTATGAGGGCAAGCGGAGCGTTTACCAGACTGACTATTTTATAATTATATACTTCATCATTGCCAGCAAATACTCAAAGTCTGAAGTCAAATCCTGTCTCAAAAAATATTCCAGTATACTTATTTTGGATTCCAAAAACCATCTATCCCTTTTCTAATCCACCTATCTCAGTGGGGTCATGAGGGCTGAAGCCTTTCTCAGCTGAGACCTGCTGCACTGTCAGTACATCACAGACCAGCACTCACAGGTGGGAGGACATTGAGCTACCTGATAAAACCCACACAACTCCAGCAGACCAGCAGGTTCAAAGACAGAAAGTTCTTGACGGTGGTGACATGGCACAATTTCACCACCCCAATTCCATAAGCATTTCTGGCACTTTTTGCCCAGTAACACTTACACCTCAAAAGTGAGATGAGCACTGAGAGCGGCAAAGTCATGCTTGACCCACCGGGTCACTCTGGAAACTTCAGCTGTGCTGAAACCACACGTGTGAGTGCATGTGTTTGTATTTTTCTTGCCTTTCTGTGTATCAGAATAAAAGTGTGATTATAGCGGGCATTAGCCCCTCTGCCTGCCTTTATTAGGCCACACATGAGGAGCTTTATATCATCAGAGCTGACACCCTCCCTAGGAGTCATTTCTTTTTGTAATTTTCTGCTCGGTTTCATGTTCCATTACCGGCAGATTATGCTTTTTCTCTGTCTTGCACATACACTCATTTATGGATGAGCTCATGCACAAACACATTTGCAGAACGTACACACACATGCAGCTGCACACACATATTGTGAGTGCTCATGATCCCGTGCACTATTGTTATTGGACCACTGGTTGGTGAATGGTAAATAGGCTAGCTTGCCTAGAGGAGAGGACAGTAGTTAAACCAGCAGTGAATTGCTTTCTATACCATGAAAGTAAAATCAATTTCAAAACCCATTACCTGTATGGATGATTTAAAGGCACTCTCTGAGAGGAAATGCGAATTTTATTCCCTATTTCATCATTTTCTCTCCATGTATTTATTTGTGTGTGTGTGTGTGTGTGTGTGTATATTCACGCGTGTGTAAATGTGTTATGTGTTTTTGTGTGCATTTCACTATTAAAAGTCAATTTAATAGTCATGTGGACTACAAAAAAACATTTATAATGTTGTATTTAGTTTTGTAGCAGCTCTGTCAAACCTGACAAAATAACTGGTGTGATAGCACAGTGACGTAACTGGGTTTATTTTAAACGCTGAAGTCACCAACACAGCACGCTGAGGATACGGATGTTTACAAGGGAGAGCAATTTAATGAAATACACTACTGAGCCATGGTGTAGGGTACAAGCCTGAGAACTAGACAAATCTGTGAACTGCTGTTCAATTTTCTCCATCAGAAGGCAAGACCCCGCTTTCATTCAAAGTGAGTTCCACCCAGTCTTTCCTATGTAAGTCATAACTGTTCATGTATTTTTCTATCATTGAGAACTGCATCTCCTCATTTGATCCCTTGATTGGTTGTAAGTCTATCCAAATGTCTCTAAAAGTTTACTGGTCCCATACTGATGATAGCATTTGGAAATTGAAGATGAACTAAGATGTCCCAGGATGATTCAATTCAATTCAATTCAATTTTATTTATATAGCGCCAAATCACAACAAAAGTCGCCTCAAGGCACTTCATAATGATAGAATAGAATAGAATAATCCTTTAATTGTCCCACAAGGGGAAATTTGGGTGTAAGAGCAGCAAGAAAGACACATATACAAACAAACAGTATACAAGACACGGAACAGAAACATACACAATTTTTCTTACATATTTACATTAAGGACAATGGTTACTATAAACAGAGAGTACTGTACAGTTATTAAATTAAATAAAAATAATTACAGGTAAGAGGCAAACCAGGTTGTAGTGCGAATTGGTTAATTAACTAACTTATTGCAGTTACAGCATTGATGTAAACATCTATGTTTGTTGGGAGCAGTTCAGATTGTACAGTCTGACAGCTGCAGGGAGGAAGGACCTGCGGAAACGCTCCTTCGTGCATCTAGGATGCAGCAGTCTGTCACTGAAGGAGCTCTGCAGTTCAGCAACATCTACATGCATGGGGTGGGAGACTCTGTCCATCAGAGATGTTATTTTGGCCAGAGTCCTTCTGTCTCCCACCACCTGTACTGGGTCCAGGGTGCATCCCAGAACAGAGCTGGCCTTCCTAATGAGTTTATCCAACCTCTTCCTCTCAGCTGCCGATAAACTGCTGCTCCAACATACTACACTGTAAAAAATGACAGATGCCACCACAGAGTCATAGAAGGTCTTTAAAAGCGCTCCCTGGACTCCAAATGACCTCAGCCACCTCAGCAGGTAGAGTCTGCTCTGACCCTTCCTGTAAAGAGCATCAGTGTTGTGGCTCCAGTCCAGTTTATTATTCAGGTGAACACCCAGGTACCTATAAGAGTCCACTATCTCAATGTCCACTCCCTGGATGTTCACCGGTGTCAGTGTGGTGGGTCTGCGTCTCCGGAAGTCCACCACCAACTCCTTCGTTTTCCCGGCGTTGATCAGCAGGTGGTTCTGCTGACACCAGTCAACAAAGTACAGAGTCCACTAATGATGCACATATTAATACTATACAGTCCTTTGCAAATGTCTTGAGAGCCCCCTCATGTTTTTATATTTTGCTTCCACAGAGCGTGACGTCTTGAGCAATAGTTCTCCAGTTTTTCTCAAAGTGTTTCAAATTATTACTTTTGACATTGGCTGTTTTTTTGTTTTGTTTTGTTTTGTTTTTGTGGTGGAAAAGTAAAAAAAGTAGAAAAGTACCATCAGCTTTTGATCAACCATCTAATCCCACCTGGAAAGTGTTTAATTGGGAGAGGCTACAATACATACAACACACTGCCAACACAGTAAAAGTGTACCTGGAAAGAAAAACACAGTGCAACATTATCAGTCATGGATTGGCCTCCCCAGACGCCGGACCTCAACATTATTGAAACAGTGTGGGGTAATTTTGACATAGAATGGTACAAAAAGCAGCCAACATCCAAAGAAGAGGTTTGAATGTCCTTCACAAAGCCTGGAGAACTATTCCTGAATCCTGCTTTAGAAAAATGACACGAAAATTTTTCTAGGAGAGTTCAGGCTGTGTTAAAGAATAAAGGTGGTCTACCAAATACTGACTTTCAAGCTCATTAGAATTGTACAGTCTCTGTTTTTGTCTGTATTTTAATGCATGTATGTTTGTTTCAATAAATAGCTGCACATATTTCCCATTTTCATAGCAAAATATATTTAAAAAAAGACTTTTTTTATATGGCTCAAGACTTTTGCATATGCTGCACTTGCTAGGTTACATGTTATGATCTAATGTAATGTTGCCTCCTCCCACAGCATCTTCTTTTATCTTTCTTTCTGCCACACTACCCGTGGTGATCGGAACTTTCCAATCCTGGATAAAGGAAGAAATTTCATACTTTAGTTATTATTTGGCTGCTGCTCTTTTAATTACATCATCCTGTTGCACCTGTTGTGGCAAATAACACAGCCAGGTGCTTATTGTGATGCATGCTGTTCTTCAAAATGTCACATAATTTCTTTCTTAGTCCCTCATGTTGGGGATATGATGGACTTATTAATCAAAGTAGTAAGTAGCATAGAGAAGTATAGGAACAGCAGCTATGAAAGCATTAATGATGATGCATTCCATTTGGGGTGGGTCCAGGCTTTGTGCGCTGCTTCACAGTCTCGGCTTCCTGGGACACTTAATGGCAGGAATCCATCACTGATGGACTTTCATTTCATTGAGTCAAAATGACTGCAGTGAAAAAGCTTACATGTGTGATTTCTGTGTCCCTGCCAGTAACAGCTGATGCAGTTTTTATGATCCATATTGATCTTAATACACCTTAAACATTTCTTTTTGCATTGCCCGATCGAGTATTTAACTCTGTGCACTGTGGGTACAGCTGCTCCTGGCTTTGATCACGATCTGCTCCTCTATGTCAGTTATTGCAGATTTAATAATTAAGCACTAAACATCAAACTAGCTGGAAATGAGAGGCTTAAAGTTGATGGCCGACTGAGTATCACCTCCCTCCATGTTTGTCAATTCAATTCAATTTTATTTATATGGCACCAAATCACAACAACAGTCACCTCAAGACGCTTTATATTGTAAGGTAGACCTTGCAATAATACATACAGAAAAAAACCCCAGCAATCAAATGACCCCCTATGAGCAAGCACTTTGGCAACTCTGGGAAGGAAAAACTCCCTTTTAACAGGAAGAAACTTCCTGCAGAACCAGGCTCAGGGAGGGGCAGCCATCTGCTGCGACCAGGTGGGGTGAGAGGAGGAAGACAGGATAAAAGACATGCTGTGGAAGAGAGACAGAGATTAATAATAAGTGTGATTCAATGTCTTGTCACCTTCTGTCCTGTATGTGTACCCATTTGTACACAAGTTATGAAGCCATCCATCCATCCATCCTCCCACCACTTAGATAATTCAGAGTCAATGAATGGATGAAGTCACAAGTTTAGATTTTTTTTCTCTCGCTCCTTTTTAGCAGGTTGTTGGGGTACCTTCGTAGAGCATGCTGACAGGAGAAAAGATGGAGCTTGAGAGCACAGCTTGTTCTTTTAGTCAAAAGCATGGTGTGAAATAGTGGGCGAGAATAGAAACCCTACAAGGGTCACTGAGAGGTGAGTGTGAGAGACTGAAGCCTACGGGAGGAGACTAGAAGTGATGGAGCTGAAATGAGTGTGAGGGAATTGAAAGGCAAGAAAAAATATATATAAAAGAATGTTTTTTTCTAGGGACATGTCACTAAAAGCATCATTGTTGTAGTTTTGTTTTCTTGACAGGCAAAATTGTGACTAAAAGCAGTACCTGTTTTAGAGTTGGGTGAAGGTGTGAGTATTTGTGTCTGGGGTGCAGCCATATTTAAGTAGGTGTGCATGCACCAGCATTAATCTTATGCTAAAGCAGCACTCATCAACTTGTCAACAAAATGGTGTGTGTGTGTATGGGGGAAGGGGGGTGCGTGGAAATATGTGGAACATTAGGCTCTGTTAAACAACATCAGCACTCGCAGAAGAGCATCACTGGTGTTACTGATGAAGGAGCTACGATTCATTTTCAGTCTCTTCATCTTTTCACTGGTGAGCATGACTGGCTCTGATAGTGTTCATTTTATTTTATTTTTTATCATTGTTTCTTATTTGTCACTTACAATGGAAGACATGCTTGGCAGATTAAATTTATGACTCCAAAGTCACAAAGTAGTTTTGTCACCTTAACTGCTACAGTGAGTGATTTGGCTCCAACTGACGCAACAAAATAAGATTTGTTAATAATAACAAGATGATTAAAGATTTTACATTTTTCTATTTTCATGTGGTTATTGTGTATGCATAGGTATAAACTAGAGATGGACCGATCCGATATTACGTATCGGTATCGGTAAATTACTGGATCGGATATTGGAGAGAATTAAAAAATGTAATCCGATCCATTAAATATCAAAAAAGCACCTCACAAAACTTACCACATGGCGTAACTCGGCTCATAACCGTAGCACGTGGCAGCAGTATGCATCTCGTGATAGAGCAGCTGTGTGTATTAGTAGCCTTGCTAACAAATCCATCATTTCATCTCAGAGGAAGTGATCCCAGAGAGAAGTAAAGCAAATGTGTAAGTTCATCTCTGAATGTTTGTAAAGCATTCCCATGTTAAGCTTAACAATCGATATATGGAGCGACTGCCTCTTCTCTCTCCCTCTCCTGCTGCTACTTCAATCATGAAACTGATCAATGATCAGCTGATTGGCTTTTCTGTCAGGAGTCTGTTTCTCTTGTTTGTTTATCGCCCACTTTGCACCAGAAAGAGGAAACCAGTGGCTGAACAACAGCAGCACGTTTAAGCTTGATAAGCTGTTGTTAGAATTTATTTAATATTACTTTCTACACCAGCATCCTTTTCTACGCAGCTGATGGCTGGTAACTGTGCAGGGGCGGATCTAGCAAAGTTTAGCCAGGGGGGCCGATAGGGCATGAACAGGGAAAAGGGGGCACAAAGACATACTTTTCTTTCTTATTCTCATTTAAAATGTCTAGTTTTTAATAATTATCTGAATCTTGCACCCAAAGTTTTAATCTGATGTAAAATGTATAGAAGTCCATTACTGTATATAGTAACTGTTAAGTCTAATATACCCTAATATACACTTTTTCCTTTGGGAAGGTACCATCTGTGCAGTCTGCACTTCTGTTGAAGAAAGATGTTGAATCTATTTAATTATTCTTGAATTTTTTTTTTTTTATTTCTGGGCATTTTTTTCACACTGCATTCAATTAAAGTTGATTATGTCAATTAAGCATCATGGTGGGGGGTGGTTCCTTATTTTATTTTTTTTTGCTGGGAGTTTTAGAACCCTATTAGATAGGTTGCTTACTCTTTAAAATACCAGAATAGGGAGGATGGAGTAGGTTTAAGTTTATTAGATTGATCAGTATTGCTGAACTATGAAATATTTTGGGTGCAGTGTATTTTTTACATACAGGTATAAAAGAATGGCCTTAGTGTTTTGTTTTGTTTTTTTAACTTGAGTATGAACTTATACAAAAAGCAGCAAGATATAAAAAAAAACAGTTTTATTGATTAAAAAACACTGTATCGGATTCATATTGGTATCGGCCGATATCAAAAATTTCTGATATCGGTATCGGTATCGGACATAAAAAAAGTGACCCAAGGTAAAAGATTCGTACTGTATGTCTTTTCCCTAATTACTTTTCTTTGACCTTGGTAGAAATTATTTTAAAGAGAAGTGCAAAGGAGAATTAATTTAAGACCTGCAGCACTCAGACAATCTGACCATACTTAAAGGTACTGTACAGTAAGCCATTTTCTGAGGTTTTGTAATGTAAAAAAAGATGCTGTACTCATAAATAAACATTGATTATCCTGCTTCTTCACTTCAAACCTCATCTGCTGAACTGAAGTCGAGGCTCTCACATATGAAAACATGCATAAACATGCCTATTAATTACTTATTGTCAGGAGATTAGACATATGACTCAGCTGTGCCTGGACAGCTGACTGCGAGCTGGCTAAACAACAACGACAACTGGTTGTAAACTAACATTAAGCTAGCAAACGTTAGGCTCAAGGATTCTGAAAATCACACTTTTCCTCTCATCTCACATTGTGTTCACTAAGTGTTGGGGTCCACAATGTCAGGCCCACTCCAAGGAAAGTTTCACTAATGCTTGCTAGTAGCCGCTAACAGAGGCTAACAACTGCTAACAGCAGCAAAAAAAGCTGCGTTACTTACAGAAAATGTCTGCATATCCTGAACAACTCACCTCAGCCTCGATGCCATCGATCAGAAGTGAGCTTCACTGACTCACTGACTCGTATCGGACTCCTTTCAAACGTTTTACAGCCTCCTAAAGAGTAAATGGACCTGGATACCCAGCTGCGGAAAACAACCTACAATCACCACAGAGCCACAGATAGTATCTTAAATCTGCTGACATGTAGCGGTGAGTTTTTATGCACTTCACCTTACCTAAATTGTATTGTTGTTTATAAAAACACATATTCTTAAGCATGGGCAGTTGTTGCTCTTCTACAGTCCACTCAGATTCCTTCCCACTCATCCCTTATTATAAGTTTCAGCATCTATAAAGTAAACAAAATTAATAATAATAATAATTCTGAAAAGCTGCCAACACAGTAACACCCCAAAGAAGGACATGACTAGTGCAAACTGAGTACAACCTTCACTTTGCTCTGAAATTGTGCTATAGCTAATTATCTTAAATTTATAGAGCACTTTTCTAAACCCATGTTAACAAGCAGATTTTAATAAAGTGGCATAATGTTCATAGTTTGCTATGGTTTTAACAAATTGTTGTTAATATTAGCATCAATTATTGCATAAGATGGAAAAGGCACACAGCAGCAATTCACAGAATGATCTGCTTCACTCATCAGTTAATCTGTGGCTTGTTGTTGTGAACAGCTGGATGGTGCATCACTTTAGATGCCACTGTTTGCTTCTGCAAAAGATGGTCCAGAGTATCTTATGTTTAAAAGCTGAGCGTTGGAGCAGCTTTACTTGAGATTTATTTATAAGAATTTCTATCAGCTTTTATTATGGCTCCCATGCTTCAGTGTCACAGCATTAGGAACAGTTAGGAATGAAACACTGACCATTAGACTCACTAGATCTCAACCCAAGTTTTACAGAACCTACCTTGACACAACAACTGAATTTAGTAAAAAAAAAAAAAAGTCATAATATGTGCAAAGCTGTCATTGAACTTTGACATAAATATTCCTTTTTTACATTTTTCCTCATTGCATAATACATTTTATGTTATGTCACAGCTTTGATGTCTTTAATATTTCCCTACACTTTAGAGAAAAGTAGGCCACAAAGAAAAAAAACTCTTCACTGAGCGCTAGCACAAAAGGACGTTCATAAATTAAAGCAACTGAATTGCTCAGAGTGATCACTGACATGATTAGTAAAACAGTCTTGACAAGTGTGCTTTCCTGCCTTTTTGTATCTCTGAATTGTCTAGTTGTTCAAAGTTCAATACAAAACCTGTACAAAAAAAAAAGGAAAAGAAGACAAAGTGATGCAGTCTCTAATTTAAGAGCCATAACAAGTGATGCATTCTCAAATAGATTTTCAGTGAGCTGAAACCAAGTGTGCTTTGGGCTTAGGTATTCCCTGCAGTTTTGGGATCCCAAAGCAACCTGGTTGGTAATCAGTCCTTCCTTCCATCTGTTTTCCCTCATCTTTGAAGATTTGCCTCAACTTCATCATAAACATCAATGTAGCCTTCTCATTATTAGTTATTAATTCTAGCGTATTTTCTTTTTGGAGTTAAGAAAACAGCCAACGGAGAATTTTACAGTTCTGACATAGAGAAGGAAAACAACGCCAAGTTTGATTGTTGCTCACAGCTTGTTTGAATTATTTCAGAGTTCACAGATTTTGTTTTCCTTTAATCAGGTGTTTGCAGTGCCCTGCCACCATTTACAGAGCTAATTTCAGAGGATTTTACCTTGTTTGCCTTGCTCATCATCAGACATCATGCTACTTTTGTGTTAAAGTTATTTACTGTATTAAAGAGTTTTAGAGTTTTTTTTTTATTACCCAGTATTAATAGACCAGGAATGATTGCTGTTGTAAATATTCAAACACACGCTGTTTCCCTGGTAAAGCTTCATGCTTGTTGACCAACCTCTCACCCATTAAACAGCCTTTGCAGGACACACACAGACTTAGACACACTCTTTAGTTTTTACCCACACAGACAGAGATGCATGCAGAGATAGGAAGCTCATCACACCCTCATACAAACTTCTGAAAGGTTAAAAGAAAATCAAAGACATCCTCCCTTTCTGTGAACACAAATTCACTGAGAGCATTATTCAACAGCGTGCAATTGTAAAAGAAAAGGGGAGAATTTTTTCAGGAATAAAGAATAAAGTCATGAAACAGTAAAATATAAACCTTTGCTAAGGAAACACTCTGGAGTAAAGCAGGAGAAAAAAATGTTAAGAGAATGACATTTAGTAGCGGGAAGGTTGTGAAATGCTCATAATGACATTTACAGTAACCTTTTGCTTTGACTTTTTAAGAAGGGTTAAAACCACAGAGATGGAAAGATGGGGCTGTGTTGGGTCTTTTCATTAATCAAAGTGCGATTGTGGTGGGCCACAGCCTGTGGACAGTTTCTTTTCTCACTCATTAAGAAGTGAGAGGTAAGATGACGCCACATGCATAAAACAGTCAGCGCTGCAGGGTGGGCTGATGGGCAAAGCATTTGTCGCTTAGCTGGTCAAGCCAGGGTCAAATCCTGCGGAAACCTATTAGAGCCGCTGAGTTTCTGTTACTTTCTGTCCTCCACGGGGGAGCTAACAACATACAGTCATTAATATACGAGCGGTGCTCTTTTGATAAGAAAGTTTTCACTTTGCATGAATGTTTTATCATTTCCAAAATGCTCATTATTATGTACAAATGTGCTTTTGCAAACCATGACTATGCACAGAAAATACAGACAAAAGCTGTAAATGGGGCAGATTTAATTGCTTTGTAAAAAACGGAAATAAAAATAAAGTGCTGTCAAAGGAGTGAGAAGTGCCTTCTGCTGTCAACTTTTTAAAATTTCCTTCTCACCCAATTTCACCTTACAAATGTCATCCTGCCAATACATGAATCCCACGACGGCCTCACCGAGATAGTTCATTGTTTTAGCAGGGAAATAGCTTCTTATTTGGTGTTGAGAGCAAACATGAAGGTAATGTTTGTGCAGCGGTACAACCAAATGAATGAAAGGAACTCTACAACATCTGAAACAGCTGTTGACAATATTGTGCTGACATTTAGCGGTCATTGATTCCTGACACTGAGGATAGAGCGATGCCGCCGGAGCAGAACACATATCCTGAGGCCATTTCAGCCCTCAGCTCAGTGAAGAACAGTGAAATGATGGAAAACCTGCACTTAAAACAGAAAGTTTGTGGGCTGTGGAAGAAGTGGCACCGTTGGGTTTTTAGTCATCTGCAAGGTTTTTTTTTGTTCTTTTGCTACTCACATTTAAGAACAAACGTATTGCTATACAGAGGACTTAACGCTTTACCCATCTGTTTACCATTAAGTTACTTTTAATGAGTACACATATTCAAGCACAGAATGCAATTTAGAGATCCCATTTTACATGACTATTCCCATTTTAGTCAACCTTAAAATTTGGAGAGGATCCCAATACTTTGAGACTAAACTAGTGCTGTCAGCGTTAATCTCGTTAAAATGACGTTAACGCCATAACTGCATCTGCGTTAGCGAGTTACCGTGGATCGGCCCATGCGTGGTGCTCCACGGCGTCAATGCGTTAGCGCGGTTGGCTCATTAATGCGTTAGCAGCGTCCAGGCCCACGCACGGGGTGATCCGCGGTAACTCGCTAACAGAGATTTGCAGCATTGATGCGATTATGGCGTTAACGTCATTTTAGGCTACGTTCACACTGCAGGCGAAAGCGCATCAAATCCGATTTTTTTGACCCTATGCGACCCATATCTGATCATGGTATGACAGTGTGAACGGCACAAATCCGATATTTTCAAATCCAATCTGGGTCACTTTCGTATGTGGTACTGAATCCGATACATATCCGATGTTTCAGAAAGTGACTGCTGTGTGAACGGTCAAGTCGCATTAAATCCATCTTTTACATCACTGACACAAGACAGACGCCAATTATCAGCGCCGGAGAAGACATCGCGAACGCTTCCTGGCCATCCGGTGAAACTGCTGGGAAGACAATGTTGGAGAAACGTTAACATTTTATTTGTACTGTATAATCTGCAGATTCTGACAGAAATCTGCAACTATCCTTTGAAGCACCGCTCTTCTAAAACAGCAATAACGATAATTATTAGGTTATTTACAATATTATGTAAATAACAAAATAACTTAAAGCAAAAATTGGGAAACGTGAAGTCCGAAGTCTTTATATTAAGGGCCAACAGTCAAACAATATTGTTTGCTCTGGGTCTAAACAGAGCGCGTTGTGTGTGACATTTTCTTTTGCGCATGCGGGCCGCTTTGAGCGTTCACACTAGAGCGCGTTTGCTGTCGCATTTTATTTGTAGTGTGAACGAGCAGACAAGAAAATCGGATTTGATCAAAAAATCGGAATTGAGCATTAAGACCTGCAGTGTGAATGTAGCCTTAATGAGCACTAGATTAAACATTATCTAAGATACTCATACATGAACATAATCATCTTATAAAAAAATAATACGTTGCTATAGATTAAACAACAAGAGTATTGGAAAGCAAAAAAAAAAAAAAAAAAATAGTACATGTTATTAACCACTTATCCAATTCAATAACCAATCACCAGTTAATTCATTAAGCATCTTTTAGCAAGTGGAAGTCAGATAGTAGTAGTAGTAAAAGAAGAAGAAGAAATAAATGCTTTTGTAGTGTTTTAGGGTAATGTTTCTAAGATTTTGCATGTAATGGAGTATTTTTTAAATGTTGTACAGGATCTGAATATTTTTGCCTCAATAGGCCATTAAATGAAGAAATGTAAGGGGCAAATCATCACATTGTCTAAGCCAAACATTGCATTCCTTTCTCATTGAAACAAAGAACCTTTCCAGATGACCTTGGCACATTTCAAACAGTCATATTAAATTTGACTAGGAAAAACTGACATTAACTGACAACAGCGTTTACTCAGTGGTGTTGTAGTGCAGACAAAGGATCGTGTTTAAACAGAAGTGTTTATTTGCATGTCAGTTGGCCCACCTGTTGTACGTAACCTAGGCGGGGCACAGTTAGTGTTTCCATACAAGTCTCCTTCAGTGGAAGAACTTGTTTAGAGGTGGGGCAAGCTTTTATGATTTTAGCAGGGGATTACTGGTTTGCTCTTTGTTCACACAAATTCTGAATGAGAGCAGTGGTTCCTCCTTTTCCTTCAAGCCATCTTTTGTTAGGACGAGAAACACTGGGCTCTTACACTGAATAACACAAACACACAAGAAGATTAAGTACTTCTCTGTTTCTCCTGTTAATAAATGTAAGTGTATTTTACTTGTACTATTCTCTTTTATTTCAATACATGCTGGCCACTTGTTTTTACATTTATTCCTTCTCTGTTTTTTTTTTGTTTTTTTTTCTTTTTTACTTTGGTAAGCCTGTAGAGGTAATTTCCTTCAATAAAAAGTTAGCTCATCACCTGTAGTGCTTTTGTGATTTTTAGTGACTGTAGGCATCTAATGAACCGATTTACCCACAAAGTTCACGCTGAGGCGAGGGGGCAGGGACGCAAGCAACAGAATGCCAAAAAAGCTCATTTCCCACAGCGTAAAAGTCTCCAAAGACGTGGCTCATAGTGCTTTTGCAACAAGCGCAACAGTTCTTTGTTTTGTTATACTTTTGTATTTGAGAAAGGGTTACAGAGTTTTCTGAAACAGCAAACAGTAGGGAGAGACGCAAACAGTGAATTCGTTGGCGATGATGTTGAACCATGAATTTAGTGCAGTGAGAATGCAAATATCAGTGCCCATCCTCATCATAATAAAGAAACACTTAAATGTAACACTGTGGCTCACTCATGTTGTTTTTATATTCTGCACCACATACAGAATAAGCTATGATAAGCTTCGACTAAACATGCTGTATTTCTCTGCAGGATAAAGTCATTGTTGGTATTTTTATTTCATAACATTTGTTGACAAGAAGGAAAAAAAGCAGGAAACCAGATTTATCCTTTAAACTATATGGATGCATGGATTTGGCTGCCAATAATGCAGGATGCGGACACTGGGTTTTAAAGAAGCATCGTTCATATACAAACCTGTCGTAGGTTTAATCAATCCGCCCCATAATGAAGCACTTTGAGGACACCGATAAGCAGGTTTAGTCTGTAATTCCAATTACAAATGCATTGGGTTTAAATGTCAACATGTAGGTGTGGGTTCAGCTATAGTAATGATGCATATAATATGTAAAAAGCAAAACAATTTTACAGCAGATGTTAACAGGAAACCATTGTTACCAACATTTTAACAGCGTGTAAACCATTTGCCACTGCCTCATCTACACCACCAGCTGTGTTGTTGTTCCGTATGGTGCCCATAAAGAACGGTGGCAGGAGGAGGGAAAAAAAGAAAAAAGATATTCAAATCTACTGGGAGTCCAGACCAGTATCTAGATTAGAGGGAGATCCTCTTAAAGGCATCATGCAGACAGGATATTCTGTCTTGTTCCCTCCTCCCAGAACATCTCCTCTGAGACCACTGATTTAGCTGGCAGCAGGCTAGCTGGGATCTGCTTTGTCCAGATGCACACACACTGACGACAAACCCCTGTGTGAATTGAAGACATCCATGCCAGGAACAATTGATGGTCTCTAGTGAGTCGGTTTAAGCGTGTGTGTGTGTGTGTGTGTGTGTGTGTGAGAGAGATGAAAATAGACAGAGAAAAGAAGAGATAGATTTGTTTGTTATGTTTGTCTTGTTATGTTATGTTATGTTTGTCAGCTATTAAAGCTAACAGTTAGCTTTGAGCCTTAGAGGGTTTGTACAGTCACATAAAAATCCAAGCACACAAAACACTTCATCGGATACACATCAAAACAGTGTCCATGGTTTCCATAGTGAGAAGGGGTTTACCTTCACTGATGGATAGAAGATGCAGCTCACTGTTGCTATACATGCACACAACACAAGTCTGACATACTGACACACACACACCACACACAGTGACATCTGCACACGCAAGCTGGAACACACTTCAGGCAGTTGGGTTTCACACTTTCACATATGTGGTAGACTATATAAAGAGCAGAAACTAATGCACACAAACACAGCGTGATGTCAGATGGCAAAAGCCTCTCCTCGAGCTAACAATGTGGTGCGATGTCTGCCTAAAATGCACATGTGTGCGTGCGCGCGCACACACGCACACTCGTGAATCTTTCTCTGACGCCTATTAGTCACAGACCACAAACACACACTCTAACAGTGGCTGCCCCACTACCCTGATTTTTCAAGCTCACGGGGGATGGCTGACACACTCACACATACATGCGCACACATAATCACCCACCTGAGGCAAGCTCAGTTTACCACAGAGTCTGTTCAAAAACATACTAAACAGCCAGAACACAGAAGAAAGCAAAAACATAAAACAACAGTAAAAAGAGTTTATCTGGATCCATCTGGATTTCATGATCGTTAACAGGGAGAACATGTTTGCCTTTTGTTTTATTTTTACTTTGAATAATTTTGTAAACGTGCTGATTTCAATTTCAGCTCATTTTTCACACAGATTGGTCCGTTAATTTGGTCTGCAAGGAGTACAATGCAAAACAATTATGGGGAGGTGCTGACAAGTGACAAGTAAATGGATTTAGAGGAAAACAAGAGGAAGCGTGAGAGAAATGTGCCAATAGAATCACAGGAAAGCTGGTACAATCACATATTTAGGACAATAGCTAGAGAAAATCTTCCAAAGGCAACATTTACAAGGCCCACAAGCTCATTAGTTTATCCTGTGACATGAATTCATCTGCAGGCTGACAATGCAACATCTGCACACACACGTACAGGGTGGACATGAGACATTTTCTGATTGGGAATGTCTCCACAACAATCAGTTAAAGCAGTTAAAACATTACACACACACACACACATACACACACACACATCCTGGGTAACCCTGCATACATGCTCTCTCTCTCTCTCTCTGTCGCACACAAACTCTTTGTCTGCCTTTCCCCTTAGTTGGCTTCAGCTAAAACAACTGCAGCTCCTGTTTTCACGACCACGTTGAAATAAAAAAAAGAAAAGAAATCATAGATAAAATCATTAATACCTAAGGGAGAGCTTAGCTGCTCATTTATACATGCAATTAGAACAGAATCAAGTGGAGGAGACTTAACAAAGGAACACCACACAGAAAAACCTTTCCACAAACCTACTCTCTGGTGTTTCATGGAAGATGTTGTTGCTTTTTTGATTTTGTTTTTTTGAGACGTGATTTATCCCACCTTCAGTGATACATCAGATCACAATCCCAAGAAAATAAAGGCACTGTCTGACACTCATAGCAGAGGAGTAATAACAACACTGAAGAGATAAAGGCATTGCAGACTAATACAACATCGGTGCCATAAAAGCACACAGTGTGCTCCATCCTGATAAGAATTATACTATTATACTGTATGGAGGACATCTTGTTTACAATGCAGATAGAAACTATGTCCTACAATGCCAGCATAACTTTACTAATGTGGCTGTATGGCTGGTAAAACATCAGAGAGATCAAAATGTTTAGAAAAAACTGAATAGCAACAGGATAAAACCCACACAAATGAATATAGCCTGTGGACATAAGCAAAAAGTTTTTTCCCCATTGACTTAAAGCAGCCGCCTATACTGTAACTCTCAGATTCTATATGGATTTTTCATAAAGCCTTTATGTGTCTGATGCAAATGACCATTCTCTACCTCCAAATGATGTGGAGATATATGATGCTTATTTGGCTGGAGGCAGGTCAGAAGGCACTAGAACATCAATAATTCAAAAGTGTGTGTGTATGAGTGTGTAAATGTGTGCATCTGAGAATGTGAGATGGTACCTGTGTGTTTATGGGCGACCAAACAACACCTGACAGACCAAGTTCTTATTTTCAAATTTCAACCTCCATTTATTTGAATCAAAAAAAAAAAAGAAAAAAAAAAGAGAGATCAGGGTTAAATCCACTAAACTGAAATACAAAAATAAGGGACTCAAATCGAAATCAGTATATGAACACAATTTACACATACATCCAGTGCTGTGGAGCAGGATGACAGCATTGTGAAAATGACAATACTTTTGATATGGCAACAGGGGAGCTTGGTCAAGCCAAAATGTTTTGTTTAGGCAACTGCGTAATCAGCTAGGACTGTCTGTGAATTTGTGGCTTGAATCTATGTCGTTGTCTGTCCAGGTTTTAAAGCTAACAGTAAAAAAATAGAAGGGAGACTTCTCGAGAGCCATCCCAAATCCTATCTTTCAACCCCTCCCTCCCTCCCTCTCCTTCTGCCGGTCTCACCGTCTGGTCTGCTGCAGCAGGCACCCTATATACAGAAGGGGCCAATTCCATTATCCCGAGAAATTAAACAGAAACCAAACCGAGCCGTGTGCGCAATGTGGGGAGGGGTTGTAAAGGTGATTTCGCTTATCGGGAACAATGAGTTTCTTAGAAATCGTGTGTCCCACTCAGCACGAATTCTAACCAGAATGGGCGTTGTCTGTTTATATGGCCGCGCTCTCTTTTCTCTCAACACTGTATTTTGATGGAAATTCCACAGGACGCCTTTGGTCCAGAAAAAAAAGAAAAGAAATAAAACCCAGGCCCCATCCGTGACAAACAGACAGTCCAATACCAACAGGTCCTTGCACGTGTGCGTCCGTGTGCTTGTGTGCGAGTACGTTATTGTGTGCGCAAAAGTGTGCGTCCGTGCGCTTTGGCAAAGAGGAGGCAGGGAGGGCGGGTGGAGGAGACGATATCAAACGGAATCCCTGATCACTCCTTGCCCCCGTTAACCAGAGAGAGCTCTTTGAGAATTCCACTGGCGTCTACTCGCCTTCTCTCCCGGACCATGTCCTCCAGGCTGCGAAAGACCAGAGTGTGCACCTCGCTGCCGGACAGATGCACTTTGAGGAAGTACTGCTGCTCCGCTGAGTGCGCTTCTCCCCCGGCTTTGAACTCCCGTTTCCCAAAGCGGCACCAGGCAGCGAAACTTTCCGAGTTGGTCCAGCATATCTCCTCGCTGTTCAGGCCCACGTGTCCCGCTGCGTTCTGCATCACTAGGTCAGGGGGTAGCGGCCGATAGCGGTAACGATTATTGACTATTCTCCCGTGGCGGCCGTTGCTGATCTCAAGCAGGCTGTCTTTGCGGATTTCGCCCTTGTGCAGATGAATGATTTGGTCGTCCTGCTCGAAGATGACCCAGTGGGGGGCTTGCGCGGTGGCCACCAGCTCCAGCAGGTCCCCCGGTTTGCACATAGTCAGCAAAGTTTTGGCCGAGTACACATTCAAGTCCTCGTTCTCCCGCAGCTTGGAGAAGATGCATTCCTGGGAGCAGAAAGCCGAGTACTCCACCTCGCTGACCGATAAGGGTCCCTCCTCGGTCGGGCTGTGGTCCTTGGTGAATCCGCAGTCAGACGGAGTGCGGTCGTCCACCTCCTCCTCTTCGTCAGAGAAGAAGTAGGCGACGCCGACTCGAAGCTCGTCCTTCTCCAGCCCGGACGGATCCCCCGTGGGCAGTTCGCTGTAGTTGAGGTGGGTGATCCGATCCAGTTGATTTCCCATCAATGACCTGGCAAGGGAGAGGCATGGACTGCGGTGTCTGAGGGGACAGGGAGAGAGCACGGGAATGAGAGCGGGTGTCATAAGCTGTAAAATACGGCATCAAACAAACGTGTTAAACGTTCACACAACAAGACGCGTTGTTCACAAACGCTTTGCTACATGTGGATGATTTTGCTCGGTACTGGAGAGAAGTGGAAGAAAACCCTCAACAGTTCTCAGCACTATACAGAGAGACAGGAAAACTCGAAATAGTGCACTGATGATTTACTGCCCCTTGCCCTCTTCGCACATATGAGTCAGCCACTAATTAGAGTACAATGTATAAAAGCTGAGGTGATTCACGTGCAAACAAAAAGAAGAAAAACGGAACAAGAACGGCAGCTGAAACGGATGAAAGAAACTGCTGTAAATAAAAGGCAACCTGGTGCCTTTACGCATAGCGCATGGCAAGAGAGAGTGAGGGAAGAGGATACCTGTGCGCTCCCAGGGCAAGCGGTTAAATATCCTTGTGGTCCATTAGTACAGAGGGCCGCGCAGTCCCCTGCTCTCCTTCTTTCTTTTTGTTCCTTTTCCCTTTCTTCTCACTCTTATCCCTTACTCTTCGCACCGCTTACTTTGCGGTCCGGCTGTCGTGAGCTCGTGCTTCACTTCTACCAGAGCCACCTCCGTTTAAGTACCAAGGAGAGCTCCGCCTCTCCCTCCGCGCTCCGCCTTTAGGTTGTTTTACTGGAGCACAGTCAGGGCTCCATTACCGCCCTGCCAATGAAAAATGCCGAGGAGTATGCCAGTCAATCAGATGATCCAATTAGGGGCGCTTAGGGCGGCTGGCGGCGATAGGCGACTGTTACCGTGGCATGGTTTTTGTTGTCAGAGAGCTGAGGAATTCTCTACATGATCAGCGGAGTCCGCGTATAAGTTCAAGGCAGCAGTCACCTGCGATAACAACTCGCATGCCTCATGAGGAATATATGAGAAAAGTTCAGATTCCTGTGCTCTATAAACATTTCTGCTATCTCAAAAAATACTCCCCAAACTGCATCCTTATCATATCCATACAGTTACTGCAGGACGTGACAAATGTCACAGGAGTAGGTCCCATCCTCCAGTTCCCATGAGCATCTTGTAAATTATTTCCGCATGCCTCACCTGCTTCACTACACTGCATCACTTGTACTCTCATATCTGTCAGTGTGTGCCTGGTAGAGACCATTAAGGGAGGGGCTGGAGGCAGGTGTGTGCGAGTGTGTGTGTGCAAGGCAGGAAGAAAACAAAGGAGCCTACAGAGACATTAATACAAGGTCTACAATATTTCACTTTGCACTGATGTTGCGTCTAGGAACAAAATATGTCTAAAATGAAAATCATATCAAATTTCAACCCGGCTCACTTTCTGCATAATATATTGTATACTTGCACATTGTGCATGCAAAATAAATGTGCGTACACTTGTGCCATCTCCAGTCTGTGTTGATGTCTCCCTTTTCATCATCACCACCCAGAACAGATAGCCATCTTGCCATTTATATCAAACCCTCTCGATGGAGTTAATGTTTTCTCTGTATACCTCTGCTTTGGAAATCTGCTTTCTGGTAGCATCTGGAGAGATCCATAGAGTAGCTTTCTTTTTCTTCTCCCAGATGGCTGGAGATAGCAGCTCTCCAGTTGCTAATATTGAACGGTCCTTGGTCTTTGTTTCCGCTGGTGACAGGCAGAGCGAGTGGAGGCTTTTTCACTAAGTGAGATATGATTGTACATATTTACACACTCTCACCCACACAAATAAACGGCAGGCACACACAGTCACACATGTATTTCCTCCTGTGTATCTAGCCTGCCATGTGAGAGCAAGAGTGCATGCATCTGATGGATCGCCTGCAGTGAAGCTGCAAGCAGAGTGGTGCAATTCATGATGCACACTATGTATTCCTTTGTGTGTTTTTATGTACTAGA